>NC_080621.1:2710736-3390370 GCF_027887145.1 Ammospiza caudacuta | reverse complement strand
GCATTCATCTAAAAAGGGAGTGTCTGTAGCCATAGGGGCAGCATTTGCAAGGGAACCTGCAGGGCTTCCATTCCCTCCACAGGAGAGTCTGTGGCAGCAGAGTCTGTCATTTCCTCAGTTTGCTGGGACAAGCAAGACACCTTGGAAAATGTAGACTGGCAGACCTTCTTGGAATGCCTTTTAAAATCTCTGCAGTTGTTCCCAGAATTCAGAGAAAGCTTCTTTCTTTTTAAATTTTGTCATGAAAGGATTTGACTAACTTGACCTTTTACTGAGTGCTAAAATAGTTGTTCCCTTGGAAAGCAAGTGCAAACTCTAAAGCAGTGAATGTCTGCTCCTGAACCTCAGAGGTGCTGCTGTGCTCTTCCACAATAGAACTGACATAGCTCAGGGGGATTTTGGGGAACCTTTTCTGGGACACTGTTTCCTGAAAGTTAATCAGAATTAGTGCATGACACTGATTGAAAAAAGAAGGAGTACCTGAAAGAGAGGATTTCAGAAGCTGTCTTATGTGTTTGGTAGAACAGGAGCATTGAGTGTTAAAGATCAATTTGCATTTTCTAGATCAAATTTGTATTCATTTACTGGCTAAACTGGCTGCAGTGTAGGCACAAGCAAGAAGATTGTCCTGATCTCTTGCTAGCTGTGTGAATGAAATGTGTCTCCTGGAGGGATGTTGTGAAACGGGAAATCATCTCTGTTTGGGTTGACTTGCTCTGAGGGATTCAGCAGCCCAGGCAGTTTTATGAGAGCATCTGGTTCATTTTCCCTTCCAAATACAGGACACCTGAAGCGTGTATTCAGCAGTGCTGAAGATCCTGAGGTGAGTGAGAAAGGAACATTTCATGTTGCTGGTGTTTAAGAATTGTAGAGGAAGATGTGAGCTTGGCCAGTAGCAGTAGAGTGTAGAGGGCCAGCTAGGAAGGCCGAAAGAAAATACATATTAATGCCTACAACAAAAATAACAAAGGCATGAGAGGATACTTTAAAATTTCCATCTCAGAGGATGGAAGAACGACAAATACAGTTTTGCAGAGAGAACCTTGCTTGCTGACGGCAGATAGGGTGGAATATTTACTTAAGAGCAAATTCCTGTACAGTTGAATTAGACAATTTTAATTTAGTCAGAGTGCCTTACAATTCTATTCTTATCAAACTTCATGACATCTACTTAGAAGATGTCGTTGTAGAAAAGGAAGGACACCTTGCAATGGTGCCTGCGGTATCTGAAGTGAAATGGGCACCATTGTGTCTGGGGAGCTGCGTGGCCCAAAAGGACGCAGGGCTGGTGGCCTTGAGTAGCTGAAGATGAGGCAGCGTGTGGCCAGGTGGCCAAGAAGGCCAAGGGCATGGTGGCCTGTGTCAGCAGCAGTGGGGCAGCAGGAGCAGGGCAGTGAGCGTGGCCCTGTGCTGGGCAGCGCCGCGGCCACAGCTGGAGTGCTGTGTGCACTGTGGGCCCCTGGGAAGCAGAGAGTCATGGAGGGGCTGCAGCGTGTGCACAGAAGGACAGGGGAGCTAGGCAAGGGGGTGGAGCACAAGGCCAGTGAGGAGGTGCTGAGGGAGCTTCAGCCTGGACAATGGGAGGCTCTTGAGGCACCTCCAGGCAGACTTCCATCAATCCCTGCATGACAGTGCTCAGCACAAGGGCTGTTTCAGTGCCAAACATGCCATCACTGCATCCAAGGGCTTTAGACACTGGAGTGGGTGACACTTCCATCTTGTGGTTTGTTGGCTCCTTGGTTTGCAAGCACGAGACAGGCTGTTCATTTTCCTGTTTATCCAGCAAGCTAAGATGCTTCTGCTCAGCGTTTTCTGCTTTTTCCTGCCCTGGAAGGGATTCTGATCCAGTTTTAGGTTTCCACATCTGCAGCAGCAGTAGCAAAGGCATTGCTGTTGCTTTCCTTGTTTACCATTTCAGTGCTTTCAAGAACTAAAAGCTCCGTTTTTCTGAGATAGCCTTGCTTGCTGATAGCAGCCAGGCAGGAGAATCAACTTCATATCCATCTAGAGTGCTCTTGAATTGTCTCTTTTTAATTTGGTGGCTGTGACTTAGAACCCCTCTGTCGCTATGAAATGTTGCGACTTTTTCCTTTGAAAATGTGGTGGTAGCTGTTAAAAGAAATGAGGTTCTACATGATAGGTACCGGGCTGTCCCTCTTGCTTATCTCTTGCCACAGATGACAGAAGCAAGAGCCGTCTCTCCCCTGGCTCCCGCTGCTCCTGGAGAAGAAGCCAAAGAGGAGCAAAATGAGGTGGATGACAACAACCCTCCAACGTTGTTCTCACCGCCCTATTCCCGACCTGTAAGTGCCAGTTGTGTGTGGTGCTGTCTTTAGTGCAAGGCAGAGCTGCAAGTTTTGGAGCAGCCAGCACTTTGCTGTTGCAGGCTGAGGATGCTGGGTGCTGGAGTCCTGCCAGGAGCTAGGGATTTCCTCCAGGCAGCCACCGCACAACTTGGCCTTTGACCTGTCATGTTGAGGCCGCAAAGGGCTGGTGCCTCTGGGAGAGCATCTGGCAGCTTGGCTCAGGGAAGCTCTATCGCTTGGCTTCTGCAGTGCTATGGCCAAGAGCAAAGGAGGAGGTGCTGGAGGTGCCAGGGCTTGGTTTGTTTGTTTTCCCTTTTTGGCAAGGTGTGTTTGGCTTGTGAAAGTGGTCTGCACTTTCCTTGAGCAGTTCTTCACTGGTAGAGTCTAATTTGGGCACACTGTCTTTTGGCTTTTGATAAGCTGCAAAGGGAGGATTGTGTTGTCCATGCAGCTGTGGGGGCCCATTCTTGTCCCATGTGGAAAAGGAACAAAGTGCGGAGTTGCGACGCCTCCTTGTGAGGCCAAAAGCAGAAGCGGCCAGTTTCTGTTGGGGCATATTTTGGTGTAGTCCGCAGCTTCGGCAAGTGCCTTGGAGCCATGAGTGCGGGTTAAGCTGCAAGTCCTTGCCTGCTGTCTTGTGTTTCTCAGAAGAGGTAGACCATCTTGCAATGGTGCCTGCTGTATCTGAAGTGAAATGGGCACCATTGTGTCTGGGGAGCTGCGTGGCCCAAAAGGACGCAGGGCTGGTGGCCTTGAGTAGCTGAAGATGAGGCAGCGTGTGGCCAGGTGGCCAAGAAGGCCAAGGGCATGGTGGCCTGTGTCAGCAGCAGTGGGGCAGCAGGAGCAGGGCAGTGAGCGTGGCCCTGTGCTGGGCAGCGCCGCGGCCACAGCTGGAGTGCTGTGTGCACTGTGGGCCCCTGGGAAGCAGAGAGTCATTGAGGGGCTGCAGCGTGTGCACAGAAGGACAGGGGAGCTGGGCAAGGGGGTGGAGCACAAGGCCAGTGAGGAGGTGCTGAGGGAGCTTCAGCCTGGACAATGGGAGGCTCTTGAGGCACCTCCAGGCAGACTTCCATCAATCCCTGCATGACAGTGCTCAGCACAAGGGCTGTTTCAGTGCCAAACATGCCATCACGGCATCCAAGGGCTTTAGACACTGGAGTGGGTGACACTTCCATCTTGTGGTTTGTGAGTTTCCTAGGAGGAGAAGCCCTATTCATTTTCTCTTTTTCCAGCAAGTAGGGATGCTTCCGCAAAAACTTTCCTGTCCTTATAGGCACTGGAAGGGATTCTGAGCCCTTTTTACTTTTCCATATCTGCTAAGCAGTTGCAAAGACCTTGCTGGCTCTTTCCTACTTTTCCATTTCAGAGCTTTCAAGAACCAAAAGCTGCCTTTTGCAGAGATAAATTTTCCTGCAAATAGCCAGGGAGGAATATCGAAGTCATAGCCATGTGCTGTTTTTTTGAATGTGCCCATTTTAATCTGGTTGGAGTGACTTAGAATGCCATTGCTAACAAAGTTGATGATTTCTCCTTAGAAGAGGTGGCGGTGGGTATGAGGAGAAACAAGGTTATAGGCATCAGGTAACGTCGTGTCCTTATGATTCTCTCTTGCCACAGGTGAGGAAAGCAAGAGCCGTCTTCCCCCTGGCTCTCTCTGCTATTGAAGAAGAAGCCAGAGAGAAGGATAATGAGAAAGACGACCACTGCCTTTGTCCAGCCATGGTCAGACCACGGCCTGCTCATCATTTCAAGAGAGTAAGTGCCCGTTGTGGGGGGCGCTGTCTTTAGTGCAAGGCAGAGATGCAAGTTTCTGAGCAGCCAGCACTTGCTGTGTCTGGCCGAGAATGCTGAGTACCGGAGTCCTGCAGGACGTAGCCATTTCCTGCAGGGAGTGACAGCGAGAAATTGGCCTTTGACCTGTCCTGTTGGGGCAGTGCAGAGTTGGGGGCTTCAGCTGAGCTTCTGTCTGCTTGGTTCAGGGAAGCTCCATCTCTGGGCTTCTGCGATGTCATGGCCAAGGGCACACATGGTAGTGCTGGAGGTCAAAAGGCTTTGTTTGCTTCTTTTCCCTTTTTGGAAAGGTGTCTTTGGCTTGTGGGAGTGTTCTGCAGTTTTCTTGAGTCATTCTTCACTTGTAGAGACACTGTTGGCCCAGCTGTGTTTTGGCTTTTGGGAAGGTTCAAACACCAGATGGGGAAACTTTCGGCTGATCTGTTTAGTGGTGAAGAATGAAGCTTTGGCAAGTGCATTGGAGCCAAGAGTGGGGGTGATGCTGCAAGTCCTTGACTGCTGTCTTGTGTTGCTCAGAACAGGAAGGCCAACCTGCAGTTGTTCCTGCTGTATCTGAGGTGAAATGGGCACCTTTGTGGCTGCGGAGCTGCATGGGCCTAAAGGACGCAGGGTTGCTGCCGGCCTTGAGTAGCTGCAGATGAGTCAGCGTGTGGCCAGGGGGCCAAGAAGGCCAAGGGCATGGTGGCCTGTGTCAGCAGCAGTGGGGCAGCAGGAGCAGGGCAGTGAGCGTGGCCCTGTGCTGGGCAGCGCCGCGGCCACAGCTGGAGTGCTGTGTGCACTGTGGGCCCCTGGGAAGCAGAGAGTCATGGAGGGGCTGCAGCGTGTGCACAGAAGGACAGGGGAGCTGGGCAAGGGGGTGGAGCACAAAGCCCGTTAGGAGGTGCTGAGGGAGCTTCAGCCTGGACAATGGGAGGCTCTTGAGGCACCTCCAGGCAGACCTTCCATCAATCCCTGCAGGACAGTGCTCAGCACAAGGGCTGTTTCAATGCCAAACATGCCATCACTGCATCCAAGGGCTTTAGACACTGGAGTGGGTGACACTTCAATCTTGTGGTTTGTTGGCTCCTTGGTTTGCAAGCACAAGATAGGTTGTTCATTTTCCTGTTTATCCAGCAAGCAATGATGCTTCTGCACAGCGTTTTCTGCTTTTTCCTGCCCTGGATGGAATTCTGATCCAGTTTTAGGTTTCCACATCTGCAGCAGCAGTAGCAAAGGCATTGCTGTTGCTTTCCTTGTTTACCATTTCAGTGCTTTCAAGAACTAAAAGCTCTGTTTTTCTGAGATAACCTTGCTTGCTGATAGCAGCCAGGCAGGAGAATCAACTTCATATCCATCCAGAGTGCTGTTGAATTGTCTCTTTTTAATTTGGTGGCTGTGACTTAGAACCCCTCTGTCGCTATGAAATGTTACGACTTTTTCCTTTGAAAATGTGGTGGTAGCTGTTAAAAGAAATGAGGTTCTACATGATAGGTACCGGGCTGTCCCTCTTGCTTATCTCTTGCCACAGATGACAGAAGCAAGAGCCGTCTCTCCCCTGGCTCCCGCTGCTCCTGGAGAAGAAGCCAAAGAGGAGCAAAATGAGGTGGATGACAACAACCCTCCAACGTTGTTCTCACCGCTCTATTCCAGACCTGTAAGTGCCAGTTGTGTGTGGTGCTGTCTTTAGTGCAAGGCAGAGCTGCAAGTTTTGGAGCAGCCAGCACTTTGCTGTTGCAGGCTGAGGATGCTGGGTGCTGGAGTCCTGCCAGGAGCTAGGGATTTCCTCCAGGCAGCCACCGCACAACTTGGCCTTTGACCTGTCATGTTGAGGCCGCAAAGGGCTGGTGCCTCTGGGAGAGCATCTGGCAGCTTGGCTCAGGGTAGCTCTATGTCTTGGCTTCTGCAGTGCTATGGCCAAGAGCAAAGGAGGAGGTGCTGGAGGTGCCAGGGCTTGGTTTGTTTGTTTTCCCTTTTTGGCAAGGTGTGTTTGGCTTGTGAAAGTGGTCTGCGCTTTCCTTGAGCAGTTCTTCACTGGTAGAGTCTAATTTGGGCACACTGTCTTTTGGCTTTTGATAAGCTGCAAAGGAGGATTGTGTTGTCCATGCAGCTGTGGGGGCCCATTCTTGTCCCATGTGGAAAAGGAACAAAGTGCGGAGTTGCGACGCCTCCTTGTGAGGCCAAAAGCAGAAGCGGCCAGTTTCTGTTGGGGCATATTTTGGTGTAGTCCGCAGCTTTAGCAAGTGCCTTGGAGCCATGAGTGCGGGTTAAGCTGCAAGTCCTTGCCTGCTGTCTTGTGTTTCTCAGAAGAGGTAGACCATCTTGCAATGGTGCCTGCTGTATCTGAAGTGAAATGGGCACCATTGTGTCTGGGGAGCTGTGTGGCCCAAAAGGACGCAGGGCTGGTGGCCTTGAGTAGCTGAAGATGAGGCAGCGTGTGGCCAGGTGGCCAAGAAGGCCAAGGGCATGGTGGCCTGTGTCAGCAGCAGTGGGGCAGCAGGAGCAGGGCAGTGAGCGTGGCCCTGTGCTGGGCAGCGCCGCGGCCACAGCTGGAGTGCTGTGTGCACTGTGGGCCCCTGGGAAGCAGAGAGTCATTGAGGGGCTGCAGCGTGTGCACAGAAGGACAGGGGAGCTAGGCAAGGGGGTGGAGCACAAGGCCAGTGAGGAGGTGCTGAGGGAGCTTCAGCCTGCACAATGGGAGGCTCTTGAGGCACCCCCAGGCAGACTTCCATCAATCCCTGCATGACAGTGCTCAGCACAAGGGCTGTTTCAGTGCCAAACATGCCATCACTGCATCCAAGGGCTTTAGACACTGGAGTGGGTGACACTTCCATCTTGTGGTTTGTTGGCTCCTTGGTTTGCAAGCACGAGACAGGCTGTTCATTTTCCTGTTTATCCAGCAAGCCAAGATGCATCTGCACAGCGTTTTCTGCTTTTTCCTGCCCTGGAAGGGATTCTGATCCAGTTTTAGGTTTCCACATCTGCAGCAGCAGTAGCAAAGGCATTGCTGTTGCTTTCCTTGTTTACCATTTCAGTGCTTTCAAGAACTAAAAGCTCCGTTTTTCTGAGATAGCCTTGCTTGCTGATAGCAGCCAGGCAGGAGAATCAACTTCATATCCATCTAGAGTGCTGTTGAATTGTCTCTTTTTAATTTGGTGGCTGTGACTTAGAACCCCTCTGTCGCTATGAAATGTTGCGACTTTTTCCTTTGAAAATGTGGTGGTAGCTGTTAAAAGAAATGAGGTTCTACATGATAGGTACCGGGCTGTCCCTCTTGCTTCTCTCTTGCCACAGATGACAGAAGCAAGAGCCGTCTCTCCCCTGGCTCCCGCTGCTCCTGGAGAAGAAGCCAAAGAGGAGCAAAATGAGGTGGATGACAACAACCCTCCAACGTTGTTCTCACCACCCTATTCCCGACCTGTAAGTGCCAGTTGTGTGTGGTGCTGTCTTTAGTGCAAGGCAGAGCTGACAGTTTTGGAGCAGCCAGCACTTTGCTGTTGCAGGCTGAGGATGCTGGGTGCTGGAGTCCTGCCAGGAGCTAGGGATTTCCTCCAGGCAGCCACCGCACAACTTGGCCTTTGACCTGTCATGTTGAGGCCGCAAAGGGCTGGTGCCTCTGGGAGAGCATCTGGCAGCTTGGCTCAGGGAAGCTCTATCGCTTGGCTTCTGCAGTGCTATGGCCAAGAGCAAAGGAGGAGGTGCTGGAGGTGCCAGGGCTTGGTTTGTTTGTTTTCCCTTTTTGGCAAGGTGTGTTTGGCTTGTGAAAGTGGTCTGCACTTTCCTTGAGCAGTTCTTCACTGGTAGAGTCTAATTTGGGCACACTGTCTTTTGGCTTTTGATAAGCTGCAAAGGGAGGATTGTGTTGTCCATGCAGCTGTGGGGGGCCATTCTTGTCCCATGTGGAAAAGGAACAAAGTGCGGAGTTGCGACGCCGCCTTGTCAGGCCAAAAGCAGAAGCGGCCAGTTTCTGTTGGGGCATATTTTGGTGTAGTCCGCAGCTTCGGCAAGTGCCTTGGAGCCATGAGTGCGGGTTAAGCTGCAAGTCCTTGCCTGCTGTCTTGTGTTTCTCAGAAGAGGTAGACCATCTTGCAATGGTGCCTGCTGTATCTGAAGTGAAATGGGCACCATTGTGTCTGGGGAGCTGCGTGGCCCAAAAGGACGCAGGGCTGGTGGCCTTGAGTAGCTGAAGATGAGGCAGCGTGTGGCCAGGTGGCCAAGAAGGCCAAGGGCATGGTGGCCTGTGTCAGCAGCAGTGGGGCAGCAGGAGCAGGGCAGTGAGCGTGGCCCTGTGCTGGGCAGCGCCGCGGCCACAGCTGGAGTGCTGTGTGCACTGTGGGCCCGTGGGAAGCAGAGAGTCATGGAGGGGCTGCAGCGTGTGCACAGAAGGACAGGGGAGCTGGGCAAGGGGGTGGAGCACAAGGCCAGTGAGGAGGTGCTGAGGGAGCTTCAGCCTGGACAATGGGAGGCTCTTGAGGCACCTCCAGGCAGACTTCCATCAATCCCTGCATGACAGTGCTCAGCACAAGGGCTGTTTCAGTGCCAAACATGCCATCACGGCATCCAAGGGCTTTAGACACTGGAGTGGGTGACACTTCCATCTTGTGGTTTGTGAGTTTCCTAGGAGGAGAAGCCCTGTTCATTTTCTCTTTTTCCAGCAAGTAGGGATGCTTCCGCAAAAACTTTCCTGTCCTTATAGGCACTGGAAAGGATTCTGAGCCCTTTTTACTTTTCCATATCTGCTAAGCAGTTGCAAAGACCTTGCTGGCTCTTTCCTACTTTTCCATTTCAGAGCTTTCAAGAAGCAAAAGCTGCCTTTTGCAGAGATAAATTTTCCTGCAAATAGCCAGGGAGGAATATCGAAGTCATAGCCATGTGCTGTTTTTTTGAATGTGCCCATTTTAATCTGGTTGGAGTGACTTAGAATGCCATTGCTAACAAAGTTGATGATTTCTCCTTAGAAGAGGTGGCGGTGGGTATGAGGAGAAACAAGGTTATAGGCATCAGGTAACGTCGTGTCCTTATGATTCTCTCTTGCCACAGGTGAGGAAAGCAAGAGCCGTCTTCCCCCTGGCTCTCTCTGCTATTGAAGAAGAAGCCAGAGAGAAGGATAATGAGAAAGACGACCACTGCCTTTGTCCAGCCATGGTCAGACCACGGCCTGCTCATCATTTCAAGAGAGTAAGTGCCCGTTGTGGGGGGCGCTGTCTTTAGTGCAAGGCAGAGATGCAAGTTTCTGAGCAGCCAGCACTTGCTGTGTCTGGCCGAGAATGCTGAGTACTGGAGTCCTGCAGGACGTAGCCATTTCCTGCAGGGAGTGACAGCGAGAAATTGGCCTTTGACCTGTCCTGTTGGGGCAGTGCAGAGTTGGGGGCTTCAGCTGAGCTTCTGTCTGCTTGGTTCAGGGAAGCTCCATCTCTGGGCTTCTGCGATGTCATGGCCAAGGGCACACATGGTAGTGCTGGAGGTCAAAAGGCTTTGTTTGCTTCTTTTCCCTTTTTGGAAAGGTGTCTTTGGCTTGTGGGAGTGTTCTGCAGTTTTCTTGAGTCATTCTTCACTTGTAGAGACACTGTTGGCCCAGCTGTGTTTTGGCTTTTGGGAAGGTTCAAACACCAGATGGGGAAACTTTCGGCTGATCTGTTTAGTGGTGAAGAATGAAGCTTTGGCAAGTGCATTGGAGCCAAGAGTGGGGGTGATGCTGCAAGTCCTTGACTGCTGTCTTGTTTTGCTCAGAACAGGAAGGCCAACCTGCAGTTGTTCCTGCTGTATCTGAGGTGAAATGGGCACCTTTGTGGCTGCGGAGCTGCATGGGCCTAAAGGACGCAGGGTTGCTGCCGGCCTTGAGTAGCTGCAGATGAGTCAGCGTGTGGCCAGGGGGCCAAGAAGGCCAAGGGCATGGTGGCCTGTGTCAGCAGCAGTGGGGCAGCAGGAGCAGGGCAGTGAGCGTGGCCCTGTGCTGGGCAGCGCCGCGGCCACAGCTGGAGTGCTGTGTGCACTGTGGGCCCGTGGGAAGCAGAGAGTCATGGAGGGGCTGCAGCGTGTGCACAGAAGGACAGGGGAGCTGGGCAAGGGGGTGGAGCACAAAGCCCGTTAGGAGGTGCTGAGGGAGCTTCAGCCTGGACAATGGGAGGCTCTTGAGGCACCTCCAGGCAGACCTTCCATCAATCCCTGCAGGACAGTGCTCAGCACAAGGGCTGTTTCAATGCCAAACATGCCATCACCGCATCCAAGGACTTTAGACACTGGAGTGGGTGACACTTCCATCTTGTGGTTTGTTGGCTCCTAGGTTTGCAAGCACGAGATAGGCTGTTCATTTTCCTGTTTATCCAGCAAGCCAAGATGCTTCTGCACAGCGTTTTCTGCTTTTTCCTGCCCTGGATGGGATTCTGATCCAGTTTTAGGTTTCCACATCTGCAGCAGCAGTAGCAAAGGCATTGCTGTTGCTTTCCTTGTTTACCATTTCAGTGCTTTCAAGAACTAAAAGCTCTGTTTTTCTGAGATAACCTTGCTTGCTGATAGCAGCCAGGCAGGAGAATCAACTTCATATCCATCCAGAGTGCTGTTGAATTGTCTCTTTTTAATTTGGTGGCTGTGACTTAGAACCCCTCTGTCGCTATGAAATGTTACGACTTTTTCCTTAGAAGATGTGGTGGTAGCTGTTAAAAGAAATGAGGTTCTACATGATAGGTACCGGGCTGTCCCTCATGCTTCTCTCTTGCCACAGATGACAGAAGCAAGAGCCGTCTCTCCCCTGGCTCCCGCTGCTCCTGGAGAAGAAGCCAAAGAGGAGCAAAATGAGGTGGATGACAACAACCCTCCAACGTTGTTCTCACCGCTCTATTCCAGACCTGTAAGTGCCAGTTGTGTGTGGTGCTGTCTTTAGTGCAAGGCAGAGCTGCAAGTTTTGGAGCAGCCAGCACTTTGCTGTTGCAGGCTGAGGATGCTGGGTGCTGGAGTCCTGCCAGGAGCTAGGGATTTCCTCCAGGCAGCCACCGCACAACTTGGCCTTTGACCTGTCATGTTGAGGCCGCAAAGGGCTGGTGCCTCTGGGAGAGCATCTGGCAGCTTGGCTCAGGGAAGCTCTATCGCTTGGCTTCTGCAGTGCTATGGCCAAGAGCAAAGGAGGAGGTGCTGGAGGTGCCAGGGCTTGGTTTGTTTGTTTTCCCTTTTTGGCAAGGTGTGTTTGGCTTGTGAAAGTGGTCTGCACTTTCCTTGAGCAGTTCTTCACTGGTAGAGTCTAATTTGGGCACACTGTCTTTTGGCTTTTGATAAGCTGCAAAGGAGGATTGTGTTGTCCATGCAGCTGTGGGGGGCCATTCTTGTCCCATGTGGAAAAGGAACAAAGTGCGGAGTTGCGACGCCTCCTTGTCAGGCCAAAAGCAGAAGCGGCCAGTTTCTGTTGGGGCATATTTTGGTGTAGTCCGCAGCTTTAGCAAGTGCCTTGGAGCCATGAGTGCGGGTTAAGCTGCAAGTCCTTGCCTGCTGTCTTGTGTTTCTCAGAAGAGGTAGACCATCTTGCAATGGTGCCTGCTGTATCTGAAGTGAAATGGGCACCACTGTGTCTGGGGAGCTGTGTGGCCCAAAAGGACGCAGGGCTGGTGGCCTTGAGTAGCTGAAGATGAGGCAGCGTGTGGCCAGGTGGCCAAGAAGGCCAAGGGCATGGTGGCCTGTGTCAGCAGCAGTGGGGCAGCAGGAGCAGGGCAGTGAGCGTGGCCCTGTGCTGGGCAGCGCCGCGGCCACAGCTGGAGTGCTGTGTGCACTGTGGGCCCCTGGGAAGCAGAGAGTCATGGAGGGGCTGCAGCCTGTGCACAGAAGGACAGGGGAGCTGGGCAAGGGGGTGGAGCACAAGGCCAGTGAGGAGGTGCTGAGGGAGCTTCAGCCTGGACAATGGGAGGCTCTTGAGGCACCTCCAGGCAGACTTCCATCAATCCCTGCATGACAGTGCTCAGCACAAGGGCTGTTTCAGTGCCAAACATGCCATCACGGCATCCAAGGGCTTTAGACACTGGAGTGGGTGACACTTCCATCTTGTGGTTTGTGAGTTTCCTAGGAGGAGAAGCCCTATTCATTTTCTCTTTTTCCAGCAAGTAGGGATGCTTCCGCAAAAACTTTCCTGTCCTTATAGGCACTGGAAGGGATTCTGAGCCCTTTTTACTTTTCCATATCTGCTAAGCAGTTGCAAAGACCTTGCTGGCTCTTTCCTACTTTTCCATTTCAGAGCTTTCAAGAAGCAAAAGCTGCCTTTTGCAGAGATAAATTTTCCTGCAAATAGCCAGGGAGGAATATCGAAGTCATAGCCATGTGCTGTTTTTTTGAATGTGCCCATTTTAATCTGGTTGGAGTGACTTAGAATGCCATTGCTAACAAAGTTGATGATTTCTCCTTAGAAGAGGTGGCGGTGGGTATGAGGAGAAACAAGGTTATAGGCATCAGGTAACGTCGTGTCCTTATGATTCTCTCTTGCCACAGGTGAGGAAAGCAAGAGCCGTCTTCCCCCTGGCTCTCTCTGCTATTGAAGAAGAAGCCAGAGAGAAGGATAATGAGAAAGACGACCACTGCCTTTGTCCAGCCATGGTCAGACCACGGCCTGCTCATCATTTCAAGAGAGTAAGTGCCCGTTGTGGGGGGCGCTGTCTTTAGTGCAAGGCAGAGATGCAAGTTTCTGAGCAGCCAGCACTTGCTGTGTCTGGCCGAGAATGCTGAGTACTGGAGTCCTGCAGGACGTAGCCATTTCCTGCAGGGAGTGACAGCGAGAAATTGGCCTTTGACCTGTCCTGTTGGGGCAGTGCAGAGTTGGGGGCTTCAGCTGAGCTTCTGTCTGCTTGGTTCAGGGAAGCTCCATCTCTGGGCTTCTGCGATGTCATGGCCAAGGGCACACATGGTAGTGCTGGAGGTCAAAAGGCTTTGTTTGCTTCTTTTCCCTTTTTGGAAAGGTGTCTTTGGCTTGTGGGAGTGTTCTGCAGTTTTCTTGAGTCATTCTTCACTTGTAGAGACACTGTTGGCCCAGCTGTGTTTTGGCTTTTGGGAAGGTTCAAACACCAGATGGGGAAACTTTCGGCTGATCTGTTTAGTGGTGAAGAATGAAGCTTTGGCAAGTGCATTGGAGCCAAGAGTGGGGGTGATGCTGCAAGTCCTTGACTGCTGTCTTGTGTTGCTCAGAACAGGAAGGCCAACCTGCAGTTGTTCCTGCTGTATCTGAGGTGAAATGGGCACCTTTGTGGCTGCGGAGCTGCATGGGCCTAAAGGACGCAGGGTTGCTGCCGGCCTTGAGTAGCTGCAGATGAGTCAGCGTGTGGCCAGGGGGCCAAGAAGGCCAAGGGCATGGTGGCCTGTGTCAGCAGCAGTGGGGCAGCAGGAGCAGGGCAGTGAGCATGGCCCTGTGCTGGGCAGCACCGCGGCCACAGCTGGAGTGCTGTGTGCAGTTGTGGGCCCGTGGGAAGCAGAGAGTCATGGAGGGGCTGCAGCGTGTGCACAGAAGGACAGGGGAGCTGGGCAAGGGGGTGGAGCACAAGGCCCGTGAGGAGGTGCTGAGGGAGCTTCAGCCTGGACAATGGGAGGCTCTTGAGGCACCTCCAGGCAGACCTTCCATCAATCCCTGCAGGACAGTGCTCAGCACAAGGGCTGTTTCAGTGCCAAACTTGCCATCCCTGCATCCAAGGGCTTAAGATACTGGAGTGGTTGACACTTCCATCTTGTGGTTTGTGGGTTTCCTAGGAGGAAAAGCCCTGTTCATTTTCTCTTTTTCCAGCAAGCAAGGATGCTGCTGCGCCCTCTTTTCTGCCCTTATCAGGCTCTGGAAGGCATTTCGCACCCTTTTTTTACCTTGATGCAGATGGAGCATTTGTGTTTCCAAGCCTTCATGCATGACCTTAAAGATCACTTTGGGTTTAACACTCTCTCTGTTTTTCAACAGCCCTGAGAATCACTGTGTGACGTGTTTGGAAATTTAGCAGGAGGTCAATATCCTTGCATTCCATCTGCTCCTTAGAGATCACAGAAACTGGAAGGGGCTGAGCTGCATTTCTATTCCAGCCACTTTAGCACTGTCCGTGTGGTTGAGTCCAAGAGAACTTGCCCGAGCACAGATGCACAAAGAGTGCAGTTCCCACTGCAATGCTCTGGGTCTGACTCCTTTCCATAAGGACCTACAATCTCCACATTCCCCAAGAATGTGCTTTTTTGAGGAACAGGAGAACAATTTCAGGATTGCTGCTGATCGGCACACTGGCTACCAGGTTTGATGTGTGCAGCAACAGAGAGGGCAGTAACTGGAGATTATAGTAGTGAGATCTATCTGTCTATCTTCCTACCTATCTATCTATGTAACATTTACATAACTGAATCTTCCTGGCTCTGGCCCAAGGCAGTTGGGGATGCAAAGATCACCAAAAGCATCCCTTCTGGAGAGGATTAGAGACATGTTCCCTCGACCAATTCTGAGCAGGCAGAGATGTTTCCCCCTCCAGATATGATGGTTTTTCCATTCAGAATTGTTTTCCTCCTTAGGCTTTTTGTGTCCTGATGTCTCCTGTTAATTCTTTCAATTTCTGCCTGTCCTAGAGAGGTGCAACAATTCCATGTTTAGGTGGTGTTTGGTGACTCTGGTCATACATGCCATGCATTACATGACACATGGTTTCCTTCACTGGCTTCCTCAGGGCTGTGTAAGTGCATTCGTTCATGGGACCTTAGGAGAGTGTCTTTTTCTGCTGGTCAGAATTCTCAGTTGACAAAAGAGGGAGAAGAAACACTTTGGTCTTCCTCCATGTACTGAGGTGGCCATAGAGGCTCTGTGACCTCCATCAGAGATCTTTGCATGCATCCTCATCTCCTGAATGACCAGGTTTTCTAGCAAGAGAGTGGATGTCAGAAAGGCAGAAATGCTGGTGCAGGCCTGAAGAGAACATGAACTCCAGGAGTGTCTCTCACAAGGGCTGAGCTCACCCAGGATGCCACCTGCAGAGCCAGGATGGAGCTGTGGGACATGGTGGGGTGTCAGTCACTACAGAAAGA
Source organism: Ammospiza caudacuta (assembly GCF_027887145.1). Taxonomy (NCBI): domain Eukaryota; kingdom Metazoa; phylum Chordata; class Aves; order Passeriformes; family Passerellidae; genus Ammospiza; species Ammospiza caudacuta. The sequence goes on along the minus strand of NC_080621.1, from coordinate 3,375,287 downwards.
CAAACAGGACATGGCAGAAGCAGAGGGAGGCCCTCACCAGACCCTTGAGAAATGCCTCACCTTCCCTGTCAGCTGCCTGAGAGGCTGTTTAAGCTTCAATCCCAGATGGCCCCTGATTATAAGGCCAGGGTCACTTTGGAATCTGTGCCTCCTCTCGGGCAGAGAATGACCCAGCAGAGCAGCAGCACAGTGCTTTTGGAACGTGTGAGCCCAGCAGTCTTTGAGTCTTGACCCACAAAGGTCATGTGGGAAGTTGAAACCCATCTTCTCTTGCTTTCTGTTCAGGTGCTTCTAGAGAAAGAGCAGGAGCAGAGTGCTTCATCAGAGATGCCATGCCAGACTCAGGGAGAGCTGTTCCCAGCCCGAGAGCAGGAAGAGCAGCTCAGGCAGCAGGTGGAAGAGCCACAGGAGAATGGCCAGGTGAGCCTGACTGGCCAGGAGACAGAGGGAAGGGCAGGAAGAGGGGCATAAACCAGAGCTCTTGGGACTGGGGAGGCCAGGAGTCCCACAGGCACTGAAAGCACAGGGCCTTGGAATTTGCAGAGATCAGCCCTGGGACAGGAGGTTTGCAATGGAAGCAGATGTGGGGAGGGAAGCAGAAAGAAGTGGCTGAATAAATGTGATTTTGAGGCTGCAAGAGGAAAAAGCTGAGCTTGATGGCAGCTCCCAGTCACTTGCTCTGCATTTGTGTGCACAGAAGATCAAGGCAGAGCCACAAGCAGAGCTGCCCGAAGCTCAGAGTGCCATCATGGATGTGAAGAGAAAGAACAGGGAAGACATGGGAAGAATTCAAGAGGAGAATCTCCATCAGCACAGGAGCCATCAACAAAACCAGGTGAGTGAAAGAGTGGCAGCCACTCCACTCATGAAGTGTCCTTTCCCTTCTCCTTTACAGTCTATCAAAGGACACGTGCAGGCAGAGCTGCAGGACTCTGAGGCTAGCAACAGGGCAAGGGAGAAGAGGCTGGAGGAAGAAATGAAAATTGTCAGAGAGAAACTTAATCGCCTCCCTCAGGCTCTAGAATGAGTGAAAGTGGGATGCAGTCACTGCAGTCACCAAACTGGTGGTTTCTGCCCTTCTTGCCTTTCCACTCAGAGCAGCAGGGAGTGGGGCCATGCCTCTGAGTGCGATCCTGCTCTAGTGTGTATCACAGTCACTCTGAAGGACATTTCCTGGTGTGCTCAATCTCCACTGCTGCTCTGTTCTTCTGGCCTATTCCTGCTGTCCTTGTTCCTTCAAGTGTTTGTACAGTGGAACGTGGTGACCCAGATGGAGGACTGAAACAAGCTGTCTGTATCCCTTGTCAATCTCTTCTTTGCCTTTCCTCACAGTCAACGACTCCTGGCTGACAGGGACAAGCTGTAGTGTCTGACTGCTTTGTTCTGTTTGACTTGAGGTGCAAGTGTTGACATCTCACCGGGCAGCCTGCAAAGAATTCCAGCCAATGTCTGGCAATGAAGGGCCCCAAGTTTGGAGTGAGGCACAGGAACAGTGCCCACCAGAAGTGCTCCAGGTCCAGCACATCATGGGCTCTGATCCTGCTGCCGCAGCAGCATCATCCCAAGGAAGCCTTTCTGTCGAAGCTCGGAGCTCAAGCTCGGGCAGTTACTTCATCTCCCTGAAAGAGGAGACTGAGAAGAAGCACCTGGAGATGCTGGGTACGTCTGGGGTGTTTCTTGTCTGAGGGACAGTGTGTTGTGGGCAGGTGTCAGCAGAGCTTTACCAAATGCTCCTCCTGAGTTTGGTGTCACAGGGCCATTTAGGACTCCCCAGAGGAAGTGCTGTGCTCCGAGGCAGCGAGAGAGAGCTCTGGGTGTTCCTGCTGCCTCTGAGGGCACCTTGGACTGGCTTGGGTTTGCCTGAGCTTCTCTCTCTGCTAAAGGTTGAAGCAGGGGATGTTCTGGGATCAACAGAAGGCTGTGACCTTGCAAATGATCTAGACAAGTCTCGTGTGCTAGTGCCAAACTGAACAGAATTTTTACTTTCCTAAATTCTCCTTAGACTCCTGACTTCGAACCAGTAATCAGAGCAAAAAACTTCACAGAAATGGACTGGTTTTGGAGTTTTGTCTTTTTGGTTGGGGACTTTTTTTTTTGGGAGTGGGGCCATGTTTTTGTGTTGTTTATTTTTTGTGGAGGCCTTTTTTTTTTTTCTGTGGCGGGTTTTTTTTGTGTTTTGGGTTTTTTCGGTTTATGGTTTGTGGGGCTTTTTTAGTGGAGTTGGTTTTTCTCCATCCTGAAAGCACCCTTCTGCCCCATGTCTTACTGATGGCATTTTTATGACTGCTACTGTTACCACTACTACATCTGCAGTTTATTTTGACAAGAATGCTATCTTTTTGTCAATAAGAACTATTTTGGAAGGACAACAGGTTACAGGACAAATAGAGAGCAAGAGATGTTTTCCATGTGCCCCCAAAGAAAAAAGCGATACTTTTGTAGCAACCTTTATTTAATCTTCTAGTTTTATGCTTATCAAGATGAGTCCAAGAGACGCATCCAAGTGGCATGATCAGATAAAACTGTACTACAGGCATTTCTCAGGAGAGAGCCTCCAGCCCAGCCATGGTATATTCCTCAGGTCCATGGCACTTTTCCATACCCAATTCCCACTCTTTCCCATGACTGTTAGAATCCTACCCATTGGCCCAAGCCCTGCTCAGATCAGTCTCCAGGAAAACACATCAAGTCCTTTGTGATTCTGCAGCACAACCCAATGAATCTGCTTCTTGCCTGTAACAGCTGCCAGTGCTGTGCTCTCAGATAAGACCTGGTGGGGCTGAGACCAGAGCCCAGTGGATTCTGTGTCTGCTATCACCTGTTGGGACAAAAAGGGCACTTTTTGCCCACACACACCCTCGGTGTGGCTGATCTCAAAGCCCATCCTGTCGTGTCCTCAATGGGGGCAACAGCTTGTAAGAGGCTCAGGCTTGCTGTGGCTTCTTCCCACTGCTTGCCAGTGCTCATGCTTGGGCTTTGCCAGCCTTGATGTGCTAGCTGCCCTGCCCCTGAGGGCTGGAGGGACTGCAGAGGCTGCAGCCTTCCTTAGCTGGGAGAGGGGCATCTTTGAGCTCAGCCTGCTCATAAACAGGTCAGGCTCCTGATGCTGAAAGCCCCTTTGGGATCAGTTATAGCATGAGCTGCTCTGGTTTACAAATGGAAATAAATTCCTTTGGCCAACTGCTGAAAGGGTGGGGAAGATCTCCTTCTCTCCTGGGAATGCATCTCCCCATGCTTTGTTTCCTGTCAAGAGAACTCTTCAAAGGACTGTACAAAATCAGTCTCTGTGCCAGCCATCTGCACTGCAGGGATGCCTGTCCTGTTGCTGTTGTGGTTGTGGTTGTTGTTACCCAGCTGACCACAAAGGGCTCAGAGCCCCAGACAGTGGGGCTGCCTTTTGTATCTCCTGGAAGCTGGGATCTCTGCTTTAAAGTCACCATCCCGCATTTTGTTTCCCTCAGAGAGAATGGTGAACCAGGAAAATCCCTTTAGGATATACACCGAAATGGAACACATTGGCAGCGGGTGAGTCCAACCACAGTTACTCCTGCACAGCCATGGCCCAGGTGTTTTTCTGGTGGAATGTCTATCCAGTGTGAAGTCAGGCCAGCTGCAAACATGTTCACACACTGGGGATAAGATGACCCCATCTCTCAGTGCTGCTCAGAATTTGTGAGTGTGCTCAGAAGGCATTGTCAGTGACATCTCCGTGCTGCCAAGGTCTTGCCTGCATCAAGGAACAGGACGTGGAAGATCTCCTTGTGTCTCAAGTGTGGGACAGCTCTGTGTTAATTTCCTTAGCATTTTTGTATGTCTCCAAATCATACTGCCCCATTAATGAGAAAAGAAGAAACTTGCTTGCCTGAAAGAGCAACCTAGCCTCTATCAAAGCTGTGTGAGATAACAGTTCCCAAGAACATTTCTTTCCCCTGCTTTGCAGAAGGAAATACTCTGTGGTCAGGATAGGAACCACACAGTTTAGAAAGTGAAACCCAAGAGGAATGACTAAACTCCCTTTAGAAGTTGAATCCCAGTGCTTCAGAAACAGGCCCAGTGCCCATGCACTTGAGAGGAAAATGCATCATCTGCCTATGACAGAGCCCTCCTGCCTCCCGCAGGTTTTTGACACTTCCAGCAGACATCTCCTGTGTGGGCTGGCTTTCACTCTAGGAGCTAAACAGCTTCTCCGTTCTCTGCTTCTGTTTTGTTTCTAGGGGTTTTGGACAAGTGGTCAGAGCACTCAACAATGCCACAGGAGGAGAGGTAAATGTCAACAAGCCCCACAGACTCTGCTGCACATGAGGGCTTTCCCCTCTGGTGTGAGCTGTGGCTGGAGCCCTGGGCAGAGCTGTGCTGAAAAGGCTCAAGAAGCACAGACTGGTGCCAGCCTGCACAATACATTTGGGACTTTGTCCTCCTCAGCTGCCAGAAGGAAGGCACGGAGGCAGCGGCTCTTTTCAGAGAAGGACGTGCTCACTCACTCTCCATTGCTAAAACAAAGGTGGTGCCTTAGAGCACCTCACTGCTCTTTGGGGCTACAGCTTCAGAGTCCTGAATTCTTATTTCTGACTGTCAGCAAATCCATCTGAAAGCTACTGGTAGTTCCTTAGCCACCTGCAGTGCTGCACTTGGGAACTGCACGTAGGGAGAGATCTTCAAGGTGTCCCTAAAAGCCCTAAGCCATGCCCATAGCCCAAGATGTATGCACAGAGTATTAGGGCATGGATTACTTCTTCTGAATCCCAAACAAAGCAGCAGAGAGTGTGGTCAGAGGTTTGTGGGTGATAGCTGAGACACCACTGTTACCAAGTGGACAAGGCAAAACGTCAGTGGCCCCACATGTCCTGTAACTGTCCCCCAAGGGAGCAGAGAAATGGGCTGTTGGAATGTCAGTTCCTAATTACTGCAGTGCCTAATCACAAGGCAGTTTGGCACAGCTCAGCTGTGTCATTGCAAAATCACTTGCTCCATGTGCGTTGTCGTCTTGTGCCACCAACTTCTCGAGTTACTGATTTTTAATGTCATTTTAGGTGGCCATAAAGAAAATACATCTTCAAGGACTGAGAACGAAGGAACTAACTGTTAATGAAATCATGATCATGAAGAAGTGTAGGAGTCCCAGTGTTGTGAATTATTTAGACAGGTGAGAGGTCATGGTCTTATCCCATCAAGGGGCATTTACATACAGCAAACATGAGAGGTTAAAAATCCACTTTGGTCAGTGGCAGAAAGTAGACCTGTTAATTTTTATTTATTCATATTTCTTTACTCATCTCCAATGGATGTGAGGAGAGTGCATCTTGTCTGCATGAGTTTTCCCTGCCACTTGTCGTTTGAAAATTATTCCAAAATTATTGAAACCTGGGTCAGCTGTATCTTACTAAGTCAACACCCTCAGAGTACATTGCCTCCACATTTTTTCGGGATTGATTTTTTAAAGTTTCTTAAATGCTGATGAACCATCCTAAAGTGGATTTCTCTTAGATCGTTGCCCCTCTTTGTCATTGCTGGGCATGCCAGGAAGACTTGGTGCTTATTTCCAGAAACACCATGCCTGACAGGTTTTTACCTGGGCTGTTACTAAACTGCATTTTTCACCTGCTGGCCATCTAAGACATCTCTAAGACATCTCCTTTTTCACTGCTGTGCCTTTCTCCTCCAGACTTCACAGACTGCAGATTGTCTATTCCTTTGATTCTGTCCTAGTCACAAAGGCACCTGGAAACAAGAAACTCGGAAGCAAAACATCAAGGTAGCCATGCATGTTTATTTCCCCGGCCTTGTTTCCTTCTTTCAGCTACCTTCTGGGTGAGGAACTCTGGCTGGTAATGGAGTACATGGATGGAGGCACCCTGAGTGATGTCATCCGCAAGACCTTCCTGTCTGAAGACCACATTGCAGCCATCAGTCGGGAGGTCAGCAATCCCATCTGTGCTTCTGAGGCCTTGGGCAGGATTGTCTGGGAACAGGGGCTCAGAACAGGAGTGATTTCATGTGCCAAGCTTTGTTTCTGTGTGGCTGGTATGCTATGGGCAAGTAAAAGCATCTCAAGTGAAAGGCCTGCCAGTGGCCCTGCACTCACTGTACTCAGTGCCAGTACTCTTATCTCCTACTGTTGTACTCTCGCTCCGCCTCTTGTATTTGCTGTTCCCCATCTTGCCTCGCTAAACTTTTTTCTGTCCTCACTGCATTCCTTGCCTGTTAAAGCAAAGGTGCTGGTGGCAGGATTTGAAACAAACAGCAAAGAAAAAAGTTAGACTCGATTCTCTCAGTCCTTAGCTAAGAAGGATAGAAGTGCAGCCAAAATGCTCTTTGCTTCTGAGCACATCCACTGCAGCAGGAGTCATCCTGGCTGGTTTGCAGGGGAAAGTCTAAAAGAGCAGGTGCTGTTGCTCTTTCCAAAGCTGACATGCCTTTCCTCAGAAAGGTCCTGCTCGGCAAGTGTTGGAGCAGCAAGCTCTTCCTCTCAATGGCACTGTGTTCTGCCATTACTCCCCATTCCCCTGGAGCGGGAATCTTTTAGATTCTTTGTTTCTTTCTCGTGTGATGAAATCACATCACTCATTTTTGCCCTCCTCTTTCTCTTTCCTCTCGCAGTGCCTGCAAGGACTGGATTTTCTTCATTCAAACAATGTGATCCATCGAGATGTTAAGAGTGACAACATCCTTCTCAGAACCGATGGCTCTGTCAAGCTGAGTCAGTAGATTCTTGGTCAGGTGCAGCGTTCCAGGGATGTGGGTGTGGGGCTGCTTGGAGTGACAGCCAGCTCCCCAAAAATGGTGCTGGTGGCAGCGCAGGGACACCCACTGTGAGCTGAGGGCGCAGTTGCCACGTGCACAGAGATAGGACAAGGAACAAGAAGTCAAGAGTAGTGTTATCCTGTGTGTGTCCAGGAAGAGGGAGGGAGCTACAAGTCTAAAGTTTCCAAAGAACAAAAGCCACTGCTGGAGGCAGTGTAAAAAATCAGGGGATTTTTTAAGTTGCCATTGTCAGGAGATTCAACAGCACATTTTCAAACCTCTACTGGGGAATTCTTTTGCTTGCTTTCCCAATTGCACAGAATTAAAATAAAACCAGTATTTTTCTTTCTCCTCAGCTGATTTTGGCCTCTCTACTCAGCTCAACTCTGAGCAGAGCAGACCGTGCTTGGTAGCCGGGACTCCTTGGTGGATGGCGCCTGAAGTGGCGACAGGTCAACCATATGGCCCCAAAGTGGACATATGGTCTTTTGGAATTGTGGGGATTGAAATGTTAGAAAAAGAACCTCCTTACTGGGACCAAAGTCATGCCTCGGTAAGCAGCAAATACTCACCGATCCCACTGTCTTTCTCACCTGTCCCATTCCCTGCATGCCATTGGACAAAATCCCATTGCCATCTGCTGGAACTACTTCCACCAAGGTCCCCTCTAAAAATGTCCCTGCAACACATCAGCATCTGCTGTAGATTTGGATACATCAGTGGTCGAACTCAAGCCTTACCACATGCAAACAAACTCCATTCTCAGGAAACACTTTCCTTTGGGTTATAAGTGGTTCCAGTTCTTTTGTCTGTGGAGATGGCCCCAGAAAAAGGAAACAAGCATCTTAGAACTTCTGTTATCTTTCCATAAATGAAGGAAGGAAACCCAAACCCAACAAAGTTTCTAAAACTGTAGTCTTTAGAGGGGAACCTAACCCAGTGTGCAGTTTCTTCTCACTGGGAAACATGCCTGCAACCTGGGCATGAGTGTGTAAAGGCCACTGAGTCTCTTCTGCTTCTTGTGCAGTGCTGCTGTACTGCATTTAGTGACCATGTTTTTTCACAGCCCAAGGCACGTTCTCTGTGTCACCAAGCCAGAGCCTGGTGATGTGGAGAGCCTGCCAAAACCTCCCGTTCGTTTCCTGGCACTTTCTGAGATGGGCCTACCACTAATGCATTGACTTGAGTAGCCAAATGAGCAGAGGGTGACCATAGGGATGGCACCTCTCCTTCTTCTGACCATGACAATTTTGTCTTTTGCTGCAAAATGGGAAGCTGCAATTTTCAGACTGCTGAGAGACAGAGCTGCAGGTGGCACCTGTGTGCCCAAGCAAGCATTTCCATCCCAATACACCGCAGCAGGCATCTTAATGTGGCTGTGTTGAAGATGAGTTTGTAAATCTTTATTTCCTTACCTGGGGATTACCTGATGGATTTTCTTTCTTTTCTTCCAATTCCCATTGTTTTCAAGAACAGCACAAAAAGCTTGATGAGTTTTGTTCTAAGGCACGTGTGCTTAAAGGACCAACAAGCAGTGCAGAGATGCCTTTCATGAACTAACCCTTGAAATTAGTTAGTATAGCACAGTCCCTCTTCCATAAAGCCTCTAAAACTGGTATGAATCCTCAGAGAAGTAAACATGCTTTTGCTGATGTAGTTCCCACTAACTAGGTCAGTCAATGAAATCAGCTGCCAAGGCAAGATCTGTGGGATGGTGGAAAAGCTGTGGCCGCATCAGGGTTTGGATTTTTGGTTGGGAAAGGAAAGTCATCTCTGGGTCTCTGTCAGGGCAGTAACTGCCACTGAGGAACAGAGGCTAAACAAAGGGATCTGGGAGAGCCTTAGAGATGTGAAAGCAGCAGGTGGAGCCTCATGGGTTTTTTTCTCCAGGCTCGACGCCTGATAGCCAAAGTAGGGACCCCAAAACTGCAGCATCCCAAGCTCCTCTCAGCTTTGCTGCGTGACTTCCTGAGCTGCTGCCTGCAGAGAGATGAGGAGCAGCGCTGGTCTGCCAAGGAGCTCCTGCAGGTAAAATGTGAAGGGGCTGCAGGTGAAACAGGCTCTGAGGGATGGGCTCCTCCTCCACTCAAGTCCAAGACATCAGATGAGCCCTCTTCTTCCTCACTTCCACTCTTGGGGCTCTTCAAATGAAAATGGTGAGGAATCCTAGACTGGGCTGGGCTGGCAGGGCCCTCTAAAGGTCCTCTGGTGCAAGTGTCCTGCAATGAGCAGGGACATCTTGAAAGAGAGCAGGTAGCTCAGAGCCCTTTCCCACCTGACTTGAAATGGTTGCAGGGACGGGGCACCTACAAGCTCTTGGGGCAACCTGTGCCAGGGTGGCACCATGCTCCGAGTAAACAAGTTCTTCCTTAGACCTACTCTGACTTGATCCCCATTTTGTTTAAAAATATTCACCCACATCCTATTGTAATTGGCCTAGTTAAAAAAGATGTCCCCCACGTTCTTCAAAGCCACTCTGAAGTCTTGGAAAGTGGCAATAAAGTCTCCCTGGGGCCTGTTCTTCACAAAGCTGAATAACTCCACCTCTCTCTACATTTCCTGAGAGGAGAGGTGCTCTGTTTTCTGTTTCTGTCACGCTCTTAGTTTTTTAATTTGGTGCTGTGTTCAGTTTTACCTAATGTCAAAAGAATTGAAGTAGAGCAATGCAGGGTACAGAGACATGAAATGGAGGTGCAGGAACCCAAGGAAGCCAGTCCCAGCTGAGCAGTCAGAGATTTGGCTGTGGGCAGGAGGGGCTGTGGGGGTTCACTCTGAGCCTCTGAGGGGCCCTGGTTTGTGCCCCCCAGCCCACCCTTAGAGATTTCTGCCACAAACAGAGACAGCCAGGAGGGACTTGTCCCAGCCCCATCTGCTGCCTGGCACCCTCAAGCAGACGGGAACTGTGCCAGGGTTGCTGCCAGGTTGTGTGGCAGAGTGGGAACTGCAGGGCCCAGTGCCCCTGGGCTGGCCCTGCTGGGAAGGAAGGTGCCGACCAGCACACAAGGGGCAGGGCATGGAAAGGTAGACACTGCTCTGTCTCCCTGCGGAAATCAGCACAGTGCCTGTCTTACAAAGAGAGGGACCAATGAGAGGCTTTGGAGTTTCCTGAAAAGAAGAAACTCCAAGGACAGAAAGCACCATTTCTAGAGCACTGGCAGGGCTAAAATCTCAGCAAGATGAAGACACCTGTATAAATGGGTGAGTGAGATTCTGGGCCAGGTTTGCCTGTGATGGCAAAATCCTGCACATCAAGATGGAGGTGTAGACGGTCCCATTGTTCCTCTTCCTGCATCCTTCTAGGGGCAGGAGCAATCCTGTGAAGCACTGAGCTTGGAAAGTCATGGTTCATTGTATTTTGTTGATTTGGTTTTTTTCCCTTTGGGCAGCATCCATTTGTAAGATATGCTGAGCCTGTGTCCAGCCTGGTGCCACTGATTGTTGCAGTGAAGAGGAAGGAGACAAAAATGTGACAATCACATCAGGACCATTTATTTATTCCTTAACAGGTTTAGAGTAGGATTGTAGGTTAGGACTAGGATTAGGATTAGATTAAGGATTAGGATAAGAATAAGGATAGGGATAAGGATAAGGATAAGGATAAGGATAAGGATAAGGATAAGGATAAGGATAAGGATAAGGATAAGGATAAGCATAAGGATAAAGATAAGCATAGGCATAAGGATAAACATAAGGATAAACATATGGATAAGGATAAGGATAAGGATAAGCATAGGCATAAGGATAAGGATAAGCATAGGCATAAGGATAAACATAAGGATAAACATATGGATAAACATATAGATAAGGATAAGGATAAGGATAAGGATAAGGATAAGGATAAGGATAAGGATAAGGACAAGGACAAAGATAAGGATAAGGATAAGGATAAGGATAAGGATAAGGATAAGGATAAGGATAAGGATAAGGATAAGGATAAGGATTAGGGTTAAGGTAAGGGTTAGGGTTAGAGTAGGATTGTCTAATAGGACTGCAGAATAGGATTGAAAATCAATAAAGTTTCTGAAACCACAACTCACCTTGAAGATCCCCTTCCTTCTCACTCTGCGAATGAACTCCAGAATTCCATCTGAATTGTCTGTTGTTTCTTAAAGGAGGAAAGTGAAACGGTGTCTTTGGTATGGTGTCAAAGTGGGGAAGGATCTTCTTCAGTCATCCTCTCCAGACCAGACTGCCTTTGGAATATGGCCCACTGGTCAGTTTTTGGCCATCTTTGGTACTTCTATTTGAGGCAGAAAGGACAATGGCATTTGCAGGCAAAAGCAAAGGAAGAATGGGGCAGCCCAAACATCTTATGCAGATGCAGGCCTTCAGCTGTGACTGGAGAGCATTGGAGCTCCTGCCACTTGGACTTGGATCCCTAAATGCAATAATCTCTTTGGCTGGAGGAAAGCCTTGATCAAGTGAGAAAGCAGAAAGATCAGAGAGGGTGCTCGGGAAGGTCTCCTGTGGTGCAGAGCTGTCAGCACCTGTGAGGTGAGAGCGGGCCCGGCCTTGCCCGGGCTGGAGCCCCAGCTGAGCCGCGGCCGAGACAGGGTGGAAAGAGGCCCTTGGAGCTGCAAGAGGCAGCAGCCGGGCCCTGGGTGCCTCTTCCTGGGAGCAGGCGAATCCTCTGCCCTCAGAGCCCAGGTGGCAGCTGGCTGCTGCCAAGGGGAAGCGCAGCCGTGCTGGGCACAGCCCAGCCTGGAGGCATTGGCCATCTGCAGTGTGCCCAGGAGCAGAGAAAGGCCAAGGGCAGCCAAGGGCCGCTGGGCTGGCGGAGGATTCCTCCTCTTCTGCTGGCTGCCCTGCAACTGCTGGCAAAGGCCAGCAGTGTGTGCAGCACTCTGGGCACCAGGGCAGGGAGCCGGGCTGCTCGGCAGGCTGGAGCACAGGGCAGCCTCCTTCAGGCCCGGCACTTGTGCCAGGGGAAGCGAGACCAGCATGAGGCAGGGACAGCTTGGCAGGGCCCATCTGCAGGAGCCAGCGCCTCACGCAGCTCTGGGAGGAAGCACCTGCAACCCTGCAGTTCTGCACTGAGCCAGAGCAAAGGTGTGACATGCAGAGTGTTTGGCAGAAATATGCAGGCCCACCAGGCCAGCCTGCTTTGTGCTCTCTGGCGCACAGCAAGGGCTGTGCAATGCAGCTCTGAGCTCCTGGGAGAGAGGCACATCAGGGATTTGCCTGAGGCTTGTGCTTGAGGAGTGAACTGATTTGGCAGGGGGCAGAAGGGTTTCAGTAGGCAATTTGTGTTTTCTTCATTAATTTCTGAAAGAAAGTCATAATGTGCTGCACACAGGTAGGGTTATTAGAAAAGAAAGACCTTATAAAATCAGGCCTTCCTATTGCTATGTTTGCTCAGTTATCCCATCATAAAAAAACCCCAAACAATATTAAAAGTAGTAGCAATTTTAATTTATTATTTAAAATAAAAAAAATTAAAAATTGGTTATATTATATTTGATTAAAATAAGGGAGAATTTGGTTCCAATAATAGCACATAAGCAAAAGATAACCACGGAGTGTGGAGTGCAGGGCTCTGGGACCCTTGCCAAATCACGTACGAGCTTGCCAAGTGAAGATTCTTCCTTATATGCCATCTGTCAATGCCATCTCCTCCCATTTTCGATTCAGCACACTTCTACCTCCGTCCTCATTATCATCTTTACCACGCATGTGCCACCACTCGGTTTGGTGGTCGCACAAGTCTTTGGGGGTCATCTGAGGAAGATTTTGTAGTCTTCCTCTTTGTCCTTTAATTCAGCTTTGCGTTACACATGCCCACCAAGCCAATACAATGTAAGCCAAAACTAACAAAATTACTGCATTTAGGCATCAAGGCAATAAATCCCTTATAATTAGCATTTTCCTGGGACACAACCAGAGTGTCCCTTCTTTGTTAGTTTTTAGCAACCATTATCTCTTGCTTTCCTCCTGTTCCTGAACATCTGCGGGGAGGGGGGGGAAGGTAGAGCCCCGCCTCTCCCTTTTTCTTTGGCATTACAACTTTTTACTGTTTTAATATTTCTAAATATTAATTACTGTATCAATATTGATTCTTGTTTCAATTTTTATCAGCATGAATCATACCTATTTACCACACTATGGTAAATTCCCAACTGTCCTGTTGCATCTTCTACATGCAGCCAGCTAACTTCCCATGGGAATAGTCCTGAGTGCAGTTAGCACAACAAGCTATTGTGCTGAGAAAACTGTTTGCATCTGTAATAAACAAGAAACCTGTCCATGAGCGTGCACGAAAAAAAATGTAATCACCTGAGTAAGAGTGAGTCTTAGAAAGTGTGAGTCTTAGCATGTACACACTAATACACCTTCTAAGCAATAAATTGTGTGGCAAGGAAACTACCAGCCAGTTGGAGTTGAACACGAGGTCTGTGAAAACAGTATAAAAATGAGTTATTTGACTAAAGAATTGGCTTTCCCTGCATGAAGAAACTGAGTCCTGGCTGCTTTATTGACACAGCAATGTGGCTTCACTCAGCAAGAGCACTTGCAGGGTGTATTGATGAAACACTTGTGTTTGATTCCCAGAATAGGATGGAGAGGCATTAAGTCCAACAAACAGGGCATAGTCTTTTCAATTCCTTTAGCTTTAACAGGAGTGCTGAACCACGTATTCCCCCACTGCAGTGCTTACTGTGTGCAAGTGGCTATCTTGGCCTTGAGAATAAGGAGAGTGGTCCTGCTAAGAAGGTAGCTGGAATGCATTCAGGGGGAAGAAAGTGTTTTTAGGAGGCTCTTGACCACCAAAGGAGAATTTGAGGAATGGAAATATTTCCCAAAGGACTGTGTCAGGAACTGGAGTTGTGTCCCAGGCCCTGCCATATTTGATCCATGTTTGAGCAGGTTGACAAGACAATGAAGAAAAGTGTCTTGTTTAAGAGCTGGGACCTTGAGCCTTGAAAGAGAAACAATGGATTGGTCAATGGGTGGGCAGTCAAGCTTTGAAAGGAGAGCAATGCACAATAGAGCCCTTGGTGGCAGGGAGTCATGGAGTCATCCTGAGCCATCATCTCACACGCCAGGCATGTGTGAGCTGATGCTGTAACTGGGGAAATTCCGCTCCTGAGCAGGAGATACAAGACCTAGTTCTGGGCTGGAGATTTGAGAAGGACGAGATGCATAGCGTTTTGATCAAGGGGATGTCCTGCAAGTGCACTGCCTACCTGCCCCTGCTGCTGAGCACCAAGCTCCAACTCCTTCTCCAGTTGATTTTTGGGAATCCAGAGGTCAGTATGTATTATATGCTATTGCAAGTAATGGAATGAATTTGCTTTGCAAGCCCAGTTTTGTCCTGGGTTATTTTGTGCATGGGTCACCTGAACCTGTGACAATGACCAGCAGGGATCTACAGGGCACTCCTACTCTGATGTCAATAAATTCTGAGAAGTGATTGAAATATGTCAATAAATTGGAGGTAATGTTTAGCCTGTGAGTTTCAGCAAAGTATTGAATATGTCTTAGTTCCATGGATACAAACTACTAGGTGAGATTGCTGGGTGTGCTTGACTTAGGGAAGTTACTCCCTGTGCACCCAGCAATGAAATCAAGTAATGCCTCCTTTCTAACCCTGAGCTGGCAGCAGGGATCAGGCCCTGCTTGGTCACTTTCATTTTGACAACTTCTGTTGGCAGGGAAGAAAGGTCCAAATGAAACCTTCTCCAGCTGTTTTCCTCTGGTTGATCTTTTTAGGCACCAAAGCTCTGTGCCACGGGGGGCCTGGGTGTGTGCAGAGCAATGCAGCCCCCACAAAGCCCTTGGTTTCCCCACAAGTTGCCAGGTTGACTGCTTCCAAAGGGCAAGAAAGGCAGAGATGTACATCCACAGGAGTCCTGGCCATGTCCAATAAAGGTGCAAATATGTGGGGAGATTTGTTAGCAATGATTTCAGCTGTTATGCCAACCCAGTGCCTTCTTTCTTGCTTCTGTGCATTATAGGTGAGTAATGTAATAGTTGGCTCTCACAATTAAGAGATAGATATTATGTGGATAAATATTCTGTTCAAATGTAAAGTGCTGCTATTGTAATATGTCCTCTCATAGTCCTCTTTCTTTTCCCCCTTGTAATAGCCTTGGTAGTCAGGGCAGTTGGGGAGGGCTGGTTTGTGACCAGCAGGCGGGGTGTAACAACACCTGACCTCCAATCAAGATGCAAGAAAGTAATCTCCACCACTGAACGGCAGAGAAAGAGTTGACTGAAAAAACATTGGGAGGGGTTAAGGGTATGAAAAGCAGAGCATCCCTTTTGTAGATGAGCATGTGGCTGCTAATCATGGAGACTTTCCAGTGCTCCAATCTTTCCTTATACAGCCTTTTCTTAAGGTTTAATAAACCTTTAAAAAGTTAAAAGGAGGGTAATTTCTCAAATGGGCAATGCTTTGGGCCATTTTCTTGGGCTCGTTTCCTTTGCTTGGGTGCCATCTGAGTGCTCAGTTGGGGTACAGGCTGTAGGTGCTTTGTGCACTCCTGGAGTTCCTGTTGGATCCCTTGAAAGACAGGGTTTGGCCCGCAAGGGGAATTTGTGCTGCTTTGTGACAGAGGAGAACTTCCCAGGCTATTTTGTGTTTCCTGTAGGGAAGGTTGGTTATTGCTTGGCATAAATTTACAGACCAACATGGAGCGTTTGCTTTGTGATGTCAGGGCATGTTTGCCACCTTGTCGTAGCAACATCAGAAGGTTACCCTGGTGCATGGAAGGCCTGAGTGTCAGAGCAGTCCTAGCACTTGCTCAGTTCAGGAGAATCCTCCTGATTGAGGAAATTGTCAGTGGGCTGTTGCACACCGACAGGAGCCTTGCTTTTTCCAGTGTGTGAGCACAGCCTGCAAACTTGCAGGACAGTGTTAAAATGATTGAGGGAATTGCTCCTTTGCTTTTCACTGCCTATGGAATTACCTATGGTGCCTATTTTGTAGCATATTTCACACGTAAGTAGATGTTTCCCCTCTGCTTAGGTTAGGGTGTATCCTAACCTGGCTTTTGTATGTCTTCCTTCTCTTTCTTAGTGACTGAGTTTCTGGTTTTGAAACAGAAAGAGCATTAGGATACCACTGTTTTGGTAAAGCTCCTGTCAAGGCGTTCATCTTAAAAATGGGTGTCTGCAGCCACAGGGGCAGCATTTGCAGGGGAACCTGCAGGGCTTCCGATGGCTCCATGGGAGAGTCTGTGGCAGCAGAGTCTGTCATTTCCTCAGTTTGCTGGGACAAGCAAGACATCTTTGAAAATGCAGACTGGCAGACCTTCAGGAAAGGCTGAATAGTTGGACTAGGACTACTGTTGTAATGTAGCTTAGGATTTTGCGCTCTGCTAGTGTAAGGAAGGCTACTGCGATTAAGTTTGGGAGGGCATAGGAGTGGGCTATGATGAGGTTAATAATGAGGGTGGTTTGGGTTAAGCTAGGAAGAGGATCGGAACCTCTGAGTTAAAGGACTGAAGTCTTTTGCATTTTCCAAGCTCTGCCACGCTAGCTGGTCCTTTTCTTGGACGTGGTGGGGTGTAATAGCCTTTTGTAATTTAGTTGTTTTCATTACTTAAGGCGAAGGCTTGCTTGTGGTATTGGCCTCACTTTTCCTATCCTTTCGTACTGGGAAGAGTTCATCATAGATAGAAACCGACCTGGATTGCGCCAGAACTCAGATCACGTAGGACTGTTAATCGTTGAACAAACAAACCCTTAGTAGCAGCTGCACCACTACGATGTCCTGATCCAACATCGAGGTCGTAAACCTCCTCGTCGATACAGACTCTCGGAGGACATTGTGCTGTTATCCCCGGGGTAGCTTGGTCCATCGATCAATTGTATTGGGTCTGGATGCTATTAGCATATTGAGGGGTTGCTCTTAGTCTAGAGGTGTGATCTAATTTTTGGAGGTTTTGTTTTGCTCCAAGGTCGCCTCAACCGAAAAACGCAGACCAGAAGCTTATGTGTCAGTGAAGCCAGTAGGTGAGTATGTGTTTTAAGGTGGTTGCTGGTTTTGAAATTCCACAGGGTCTTCTTGTCTTACAGGTTTATCCCTGCTTTTGTACAGGGAGATCAATTTCACTGATTACTGGTAAGAGACAGTTAAGACCTCGTTTAGCCATTCATACTAGTCTCGATTTGTGGGACAATTGATTCCACTACCTTTGCACGGTAAGGATACCACGGCCGTTGAACGTGAGTCACCGGACAGGCATCACCTTCAAAACTTGTTTTGCATTTGCTGAAGGCTATGCTTTTGGTAAACAGTCGGGCCTTGATGGGTTTGCCTAGTTCCTTTTACAGGTTTTAATCTTTCTTAATGGACGCTCCTCTGTCAGGTTAACAAGATACTTAATACTGTGCTTGTTTGATTTGACGTATATTGGTGGTTTGTTCATAATGTACAGATGTAAGCTTGTGTCATAGAGGGAGGACCCTGGTTACTCATTCTAGCATTATTTCTCCTATTTGAATATAGGTTAGCCTGTTAATGGGGAGGGAGTCATAAGGTTCTTATATTTTTGTAATGTAGAGCTTTAACGCACTCTTTGTTGATGGCTGCTTGAGGGCCCACAATGCAGTTGGAAAACCCAGTATTTATCTGCTCAGAGAGATTGTATTCTTTTTTAAAGGAGCTGTACCTCCTTTAAATGGCCCTTAATTCGCTTCATTAGGGTTTGTAGGTTTTCCTTGGAGAAGAATTAAGAGTGAACTTAGATTCGTTTCACAGGCAACTAGCTATCACCCAACTCAATTGGCTTTTCACCTCTACTGACAAGTCATCCCACTCTTTTGCCACAGAGACGGGTTCGCTCAATAATAGCTGCTCGTAAGTAGCTCACTTGGGTTTCGGGGTAGCAAACTTAAATTCATTTTGTATTATTTTTCTTGCTAGACCATGATGCAAAAGGTACAAGGGTTGATCTTTGCTGTTTATAGCTTAGTTTTCATTATTATTTCATCTTTCCCTTACGGTACGTGGTCTCTATCGCGCCAATGGTGTCTTTTCTATCACCTATACTGGGAATAGTGAATGCTTTAGTTGGGTGCGGGGGAGTAGCTTTGTTATTCCAGATCATGTCGATTGGGCTAGAGTTTGGCATCAAGACAATCTGGTGTTAGCAGACATTTTTCAGGTGTAAGTTCAATGCTTTTGCTGAAGCTACGTCTTGGTAGCCTAAGTGCACCTTCTGGTACACTGACCTTGTTACAACTTACATCATCTTTGGCTAAGTAGCTTATTAGTTCATTGGGGGGGCGCCTGCGAGGAGGGTGACGGGCAGTATGTAGGTGCCCCAGGGCCAGCTTAAAGAGGGCTCCATTGTCCCACTCTACTGCTAAATCCACCTTCCAGGGGTTATTTCATACCCCCTTGCCGCTATGTTCTAACATAGAAAATGTAACACATTGCTACCTTTCCATAGGCTATACCTTGACCTGTCTTGTTAGCGTGGTGGGGCTATTGAACTCACTGTTGAGCTTTCAGGGGAGGTGGGCTGGTGACAGCAGTATGTAGGCTGTTTTGGCAAGGAATGGTCAGACATATCGTGGATCATTGATTACAGAACAGGCTCCTCTAGGTGGCTTTGGGGCACCGCCAAGTCCTTAGAGTTTTACGCGTTGGTGCTTAAAGCATCAGGAGGATGCTTTAGTAGGTGTAAGCATCAAGATTTAGGGCCAGGCATAGTGGGGTATCTAATCCCAGTTTGGGCCCTGGCTTTCGTGGAGTTCAATTAATCGTTGTTCTAAGATCTTCTTTGATGGGGAGGCCTTTTTGGCATCTTGGGCTTGTGACAACTCAGTTGCTTTTTAACCTTTGCTACTTGGATAGCATGTGACCACTCTTTATGCCGTTATAAAGTTAATTTGGGTCTCCTGTATGACTGCGGTGGCTGGCCCAGGATTTACCAACCCTGGATATGCTATGGCTAAGTCAAGTTTACACTCATTGCATAATATTAACTACTGCTGATTACCCGTGGGGGTGAGGCAATTGCAAGGTATCTTGGGCTACGGTTGTGGTGAGCCTGATGCCCGCTCCTATCTCCCTGATTGAGGTGTTCAGGGCATCTACACTGGAGCGCGGATACTTGCATGTATATACCTAGCAAAAACTAACAGTAAGGTTAGGACTAAGTCTTTTGTCCTTGGGTGCGTGTGGCAGCCATCTTGACATCTTCAGTGTCATGCTTTCTATAAGCTACAAGGACGTGAAATTTGGTGGGTAGCTGGTTGATGGTTTGTCATCATGACTTGTGGTTTGTTTCGGTTTTTGGAGAGGGGCTAGCTTTGGGATTAATATTATGTTTGTTTGGGGGTGGTTAGGGGAGTGTTGATGGTGGCTGGTTATTATTTTTGACAGTAGGGAATATAGAGGAAAGTTAATTGAAAGTGTATTGATGGTAAGTAGTTTGGACAATGTAGGGATATGTGGCTTAGTTATTTGAAAAAAAAAAGTCTAGATAAAAAAACAGATGCATAAAACGGAATTTAAATGTTAATTCCTAGTGAATGATAAAATAATTACTATGTCTGGCAACCATTACACTATCTGCTGTCTAGAGGTAGGTAGCGCGCCCTCCATGAATGGGGTCAAAGTGCATCAGTGCCAAGTTTGCGACAACCTTATCCGTTAGATCATGACATTCTGGGTGTTAGGGGATTCATATGCTTGGCGGTCATGTCATGGACATGTCAAGAGGAAGATAACACCTGCTCTGCACTTGAGGGGCTTATTGAAGAGACGCTAAAAGAAAACAAGTGCAAGAGGTCGGGATGCCGAGGTAATGAAGTTAGGGAGGAGTATTCAACCGACCACTTGTATCTGTGAAGGGCAAGGAGGAAGGAATGAAGCAAGTTATGATCCTGAAGTTACAACCAATAGCGCAAAAGAGCAAGTATAGGAGAGGTATGTGCTTGACGGCAATAAACTAAAGCACATATGATGTTGATAGCTCAGTTCTCGTGAGAAATGCGATCAAAAGATAACCATGTCTGGCTTGGGAGTGCTTGAAGGCTTTTGGCTGAGAATATTACCTAGGAGGTGGGCTAATCCTGTAGACTAGGGGAATTCAAAGGTGTACTGGGACATTCCTCGTTCTCTAGGTTGGGTGTTGCGTACATTAGGTAAGATCCTGGGTCTTTGGGTGACACTTGCGGCTTGGACTTGGGTAGAAATACTTGGGTTGTATGGTACCTGAAGCAATAATGTGCCTGGTAGGTAGGCTGGACGAATACCATCCGTTTGGGTTTTTGGTGGAAGAGCTTGACGTGTAATGTGGATTATCCTACATTTCATGAACTGTCTGATGGGGCAGAGAGTGCGATGCATTATTATACATACCCTGAAAGCAAGAAGAAAACGTGCTGGGTAGGGGGGGAAGGGGGGGGGGGTAAGGGGATGGGGGAGGGAATGAAGGACGTATTTAGGTGTTCTTATAGTTAAATTTTGTAACGACTGCTTTTCAGGCCGTAAATCTCAGAGAGAGGCCAAGTGGGAATTTATGATAGAATCTGTTCTGTTTTTCGGGCTGAGTTTTGTTCTAGGGGGGTTGGCGGTTGCATTAACCTGTCTCCTTACTATGGGGTGTTGGGGCTGGTCGTAGCAGCGGTTGCAAGGTGCAGATGACTAGTGAGTTTGGGGGTCCCTTTTGTTTCTTTGGTACTTGTTATGGTTTATTTAGGGGGAATGTTGGTAGTGTTTGTGTATTCAGTGTCGCTGGCAGCGGATCCTTATCCGGAGGCTTGGGGTTGCTGGGGTGTTGTTGGTTATGGTTTTGGGATGGGGTTGGTTGTCATGGTGGAGCTTGTTATAGGGGGTGTGTTGGGGTTGTTGATGGACAAGGGGATGGTGAATAGTGGGGATTTGTTGTCGGTCCGGTTGGATTTCAGTGGGGTAGCTGTGTTGTATTCAGAGGGGGTGGGATTGCTTTTGATTGGGGGGTGAAGGTTGTTGTTGACTTTGTTTAGGATGTTGGAGCTTGTGCAGGGGTTGTCTCGGGGGGCGATTCGAGCTCTTTAGCAGTAGGGTCAGGAAGTAGTTTAGTGAAAAATGCCAGGTTTGGGAATTGGAGCAGAGGGTTTGAGTCCTTTCTTCCTGAGGTGTGTGGTGGGGTAACTCTAAAGAAGGGGTTTAGTCTTCAATCTTTGGCTTACAAGACCAATGTTTTTATAAACTATTAGAGTTAATTAAAGTAGCTTGTTTTCTAGGGCGGCCGCAAGGGGGAACAGAACTAGAATGATTGTGAAGTATGTGAATGAGGCTAGTTGGCCGTTGATGATGAAGGGGTGTTCTACTGGCTGGCTGCCTACTCAGGTTAGGATGAGGACATTGGCGACTAGGGTTCAGAATAGGGTTTGTGATAGGGGACGGAAGGGTATTGATCATAGTTTTGATGTATGTAGTAGTGGGGTGAGGAACAGGATGAGGATTGAGGCAGCTAGAGCTACTACGCCTCCTAGTTTGTTTGGGATGGATCGGAGGATGGCGTAAGCAAATAGGAAAGATCACTCGGGTTTGATGTGAGGAGGGGTGACTAGTGGGTTGGCTGGGGTGAAGTTTTCTGGGTCACCTAGGAGGCTGAGGGAGAATAGGGCTAGTGAGACAAGTAGGGAGAGCATTAGGACGAATCCTAGGATGTCTTTGATGGTGTAGTATGGGTGGAAGGGGATCTTGTCACAGTCTGAGGGAATGCCTAGCAGGTTGTTTGAGCCTGTTTTGTGGAGGAAGGTGAGATGGACAAGAGTAAGGCCTACGATGATGAAGGCAAGGAGGAAGTGGAGAGAAAGAATCGGGTCAGTGCAGGGTTGTCAACAGAGAACCCGCCTCAGGCTCACTTGACTAGTGTTTGCCCGATGTAAGGGATGGCAGAGAATAGGTTTGTGATTACTGCAGCTCCTAAGAATGATATTTGGCCTCACGGTAGGACATATCCTACAAAAGCAGTTGCTATGAGGGTTAGGAGGAGGATGACTCCAATGTTTCAGGTTTCTTTGTTTAGGTATGTGTCGACGGAAGGAGACCAGGACATCAATTAGATCATCACAGGCCCGATTTTATTGATTAGTACAGCAGGGTAAATACAGTTCATAATGAGCTTCATACATATTGCAAAAGTTGAGCTCAGGATTGGTTAGTTACATATCAGCAACTACGCCTACTTCTGCATTCTTATGGTTATACTTTTGATACTTTCTACATATTCTCAGGAAGAATCTCTCTTCCCTATCCTCATGTTGCAGCAAGGGCAGTCTTTCCTTGCCTGTCATTGGTCACCGACTGCTGACTTCTCCTTTCAGCTTACTGACTGCTGACTTCCCTCTCTCAGCTTAACCAGCGGCATTATGTCAGCATGGCCTTTCTCAGCTAACCAACTATTAATAATATCCTCCACAGGTATAAGCCGTAGTAGAGTCCTCGGCCGATGCGTAGGTAGATGCAGATGAAGAAGAAGGAGGCTCCGTTTGTGTGGAGGTTGCGGATGAGTCAGCCGAATTGTACGTCTCGGCATATGTGAGCGACAGAGGAGAAGGCTAGATTGGTTATTAATAATATCCTCCACATTTCCCCCGTTTTCTTCTTGAGCAAGAAGACTAGTGTGCCAGGTTTTTGCTATTGTACGGCTGACCATGTTTTGAATACAGTTAAAGATACAAGGCAAAATAAGCAAAAACAGTAAAATTACACTCCGAAGTCCTATGGCATAGATCACAATGTTCCTCAGCCATGACCCAAGTCCTAAGCTTTTAAGCCATTCACCAATTCCTAATCCTTCTTCTTCCTTGAGACTGTGAAGTCCCTGTTGCAGTTCTTTTATCTTAGTGGGAATGGACACCGAATGATCAGACAAATTCATGCAACACATTCCCTCTAACTCTTCACATCCATGCCCTTGTGCTAAGAGCAAAAAATCTACAGCAGCTTTATTCTGCAAAACAGCATGGTTAACACTCTGCACATCTGCGGTTAGCATGTCTAGAATTTGTGATGTCTTGTTTAGCTCATCCTTTGCCCAGCACCCTAATTGCTTTGCTAAATTCATAGCTTTATTGGCAGATCCTCCTGGCAAGATAGTTGAAACTACCACTTGTTTGAATGTACCCCAAAACTGTGGATCTCCTATCTGGCTGCAGTCTAAGTCATGTATGCTACGTCTCTTCCTGTTTGAATTTAGACTCAGCTGCATTAGCAAGGATACGTTAGGGTGAAACAATGACAATTTCCCCAAATGACAGGATCCACCCTGTGGTTTGGCTGGTATACCATTCCACGCCCTGTCTCCACAAATCAAAAATATTCCTATGGGTAATTTCATTGGTGCGGTGATATTTGTGCCGTTACATTGACTGTAATGCTGCGGAGAGAATTTACTCACATTCAGGGATCAATCTAGGGTGGCCCATGTTTCTTTAGGTTGGTTTAAATTCTGAGCATCCGAAAATTTGAAGCTAAACCATCCGCCAGCTGTCGTGTTAGACATACTGGCGTTTGTACTTCCAAAAAGATCCAATTCCTCAGGAGGAGAATGCAAAGAAGTGTTAAGTGATTGGATTAGTAAGCATTGGCGATAACCATCACTCTGACTTGCAGTATACCCTTGTTGTACTGGCAGTGTGATGTTTGACATGTTAGACATACATAAGGTTTGATTGTTTATCAAACTGCAAAATTCTCCAGGAGACCACAGCGGAAGTCCCACCAGGCATGTTCGAAATGGGTTAGTGACTCCTCCAAGACTAAGACAAAGCGATGATTGGTTAGTTTGATTAGCAAGTGTCACCCATAAATTTTCTCTTGGTTGACTAAAGTGTGTTATTCCTACTGCTTCACTTGCTACAGCATTGAGCAGTATAACAAGAACAAACCTCATTTTTCTTTCTGCTTGCTTTGTTTTTCCTTTCTTCGTTGTCTTTTCCCTGGTTTGCTAGATTGTCTATTGTAAGGCTGAGTCAGTTTTTGAATATACTAACTCTAAATCAGCATCCTTGCTTACAGGTATAGCATGAGGTAAGTTTGAAGGCTCACTGATATCCTTACTCAGATGAAATCGTTCCCTTTTTTGCCTTCCTTTTCTTATCTATCTTCAATCTTGCTGCTCCTAATTTTACTGGTCCTGCCACTTGCAAACTCAATTTTTGCAACTTTTCAATGCAGCAATCTAGTGCTCTATCAGGATTCCTCTTGAAGGGTCCTACAATTGAATGCTGTGTTAAAGGTACTAATTTCCTACACCTTATAGAAACTATGCGTGATTTACTTTGAACCTTAATTCTATTCACAATACATTGTAACTCCCATCGATAATAAGCAAGAATTTTCTGTTCAGGAGACTCATAAAGATTTAAAGCTATATATGCATTTTGCCCTGTTTGTCTCCTTAATTCATCTTGCCAGCTTTTACCCCACGTGTACTCGTGCTCACAAGTGTGACACCACAAATCCCACAATAATGATTGTTCTATCCAAAAAGTTCTATCACAACCCCCACAACGTAGGGCTATCCAAGCAGCACAATGTGGATTGTGACAGTCAAGGCAATGTTCTTTCGCTGGATTTGTTAAACGAAAGGTTGATAATGAGTCAATAAAACCAATCAACTCCTGGGCTGTCCGGTAGTGATGTGTCAGTGCTCTGTCCACCGCTTTCGAGTACCCCTTCAATTGTAACAGTAGTGGTTGTAGGACTAGAAGCAGTTTCTTCCCCAGTCGCTCCTTGTCCTCCTCCGTAAGGCGATCCACCAGAGGCTGCATCAAAAACAGGTTTAGTCCACTTAGCAGGCACCCACAAAGGCCCTGTAGGTGAGGAAACACAAAGATACCCCCGACCCCAATATAATACTTTTGCAGGTTTTTCCCATAATCCTGTACTCGGGTTCTTATACTTGACACAGACCTCTGTTTCCTTAGTAGTTTCCTGACTTGACCTCGGGTGATGTTTAATTGCAGGGGGGGGTATCGTCTTCCCCAAAAATACATAAATGGTTAATCACATACAGAACCTTAGCCAAACATGCTTGTGGATCTCTCAAATCTTGATGTTTTTCAATATACTGCTTAAGGGTGCCGTTTGCTCTTTCCACTATTGCCTGTCCAGTAAGGGAGTATGGAATACCTGTCACATGCTTAACAGACCACTGATTCAAAAATTTCTAGCACTTACTAGGACTCTAGCACTTACATAAGCTGGACCATTATCCATTTTGATACTCTTTGGTACTCCCATAACAGCGACGCAACTTAACAGGTGTCTGGTAACGTGTATAGCTTTCTCTCCTGCCTGAGCCGTAGCCCATATGTAATGACTATATGTATCTATAGTGACGTGCACATGCTTGACTTTACCAAATCTAGCTATGTGTGTAACATCCATTTGCCATTTCTCATTTATTTCTAAACCTCGAGGATTAACCCCGATGCCTAGACCTATTCCACCATTATGATAACTACATGTTGGACATGCTCTAACAATGGCCTTGGCTTCTGACAAACTCAGCTCAAAGTGTTTTGCTAATCCTCTTGCATTTTGATGATACCTACTATGTGCTTCTCTGGCCAATGTATGCTTATCAATAGGACAAGAATTATCAATGGGTAGGGTAACCAATTTATCTGCACGTTCATTCCCTTCTCCTAAACCTTCAGACCATTTATGACTCCTAATATGAATCACAGAATACGCTGCTTTTCTCTCCCGTAAAGCTTTCCTTAACTGTATCAGTAACTCATACAATCATTTATTATTCACTTCCTTAATTGCCGCTTCCTCTATCCGTCTGACTACTCCTGTGACATACATAGAGTCTGTGACCACATTTAAAGGTTCCTGTAAGTTGGACACTGCCCATACTACTGCTAACAATTCCAGAGTTTGTAAGCTATCTGCAAGGTCTGCTGTGAGGAGTTGATGCTTCCATTGTCCTTTTTCTTGCCAGGTGACAGCAGCACGCCTTGATTTCTTTCCTGCATCTGTAAAAGCTGTAATAGCTCCTTCTATGGGGTATTTTTCTCTCAAAGGTCGAGTGATCCAGTTCTATTCTGTCATCCATTGCAAAACTCTAGGCACTAATTTGCTAGTCTCTACTTTAGCAAATGATGTCAATAATGCTTCCTGTAAATCCTTCGAATTAATCAAGTACCAGTCCAAGGTTTCTTCTTCCATAGGCAATCTAATGCTAGCAGGTTCTCTACCATCCACTTCAAGAATTCTGAGACACCCCTTTTTAATTAATGCAGCCAATTGTTCAATTTTTGAAGATATTGTTTTCTTATGCTGTAGTGGTGGTGACAACCATTCCAACACCCGTATCTCCCCCGTTTTCTTTTGTAGTTGAGAGAGAGCACCAGGCAAATGGCAAGGGCTATTCCAAATAGTAAGGTCAATGGGATGATCAAGTTGTCGACGAGACACATACCCTTGCTGTACACAATTACTAATTTGCTGCAAAGCAAGATGATGCTCCTTTGTCAGGTGTACAGGAGTAGTAGGGTCAACGCCCTTTAACAAAGGCCAAAGGGTTTCTAACAAATGATTTGGTATTCCCACAATGGGCTTCAGCCACTGTAAGTCTCCCAGCAACTTCTGTGCATCGTGTAGAGTCTTAATGTCCAATTGTAATTCAAATTTTTGAGGTATTACTATCTGATCCGTCAAAGTCCATCCCAAATATTTCCAGGGCCTTGTAGTTTGAATTTTCTCTGTAGCAATAACAAGTGAATATGCAGCAAGTGTATTTTTAATGCTGTTAATCTGTAAAGAGGAGAATGGCTGTTGCTGTGCAAACAAAATATCGTCCATGTAATGATATATTATAGTTGCTGGCCATTTGCGACGTAGTGGCTATAATGCAGCATCAACATAAAGCTGATATAAAGTGGGGAAGTTGCGCATGCCTTGCGGAAGAGATGTCCATTCAAATCTTTTATCCGGTTCTCCACAATTTATTGCTGGTAAAGTAAAAGCAAACCTCTTCATATCATCAGGATGCAGCCCAATAGTGAAAAAACAATTCTTTAGGTCAATAATTAAAAGTGGCCAGTGTTCTGGAATCATAGCTGGATTTGGAAGACCAGGCTGTAAGGCCCCCATTGGTTCCATCTGGTCATTTACAGCCCTCAAATCATGTATCAAACGATATTTCCCTGATTTCTTTTTGATTACAAAAATAGGTGTATTCCAAGGGCTCGTGGATAGTCGTAGGTGTCCCTTTGTATATTGTTCCTTTACCAATTCATGGGCATGCATAAGACTCTCCCCTTTTAATGGCCATTGCTTAACCATCACCGGTGTATCCGTTTTCCAGGTGAGTGGAATGGGGAAAGTCCAAGCAATGGCAATTACCCCAAAGGGTGCTGATTAGTTAACACCACTCCCAATTGTGTTAAAATGTCCCTTCCAATTAAACAGGAAACTGTAGGAGGCAGTTGAACAATTGAAAACACAGCAGATACTTGTCGATTCTCAATGCACACAGACAAAAGCGGCGATCTGCTTGCCAATGTAAATCCTCCTACTCCTGTGAGCATGTTTGATGATGGAAATAGAGGCCAATGTTGTGGCCACGCTTCTGGAGAAATGATGCTGGTATCTGCTCCTGTATCCAAAAATCCATAAAGGGTTATGCTTTGATGCCCATAAGTAATTAAAACCTTTTGCTTTGATCTATTTTGTAAATCCACAGTCAAAAGTGTAACGCCAGTAGAGCCAAAACCTTTTTCATTCCGTGTTTGCCCAGTAAATGATTGTATTCCCGATGTCATTTGTGATAGTGGTACCAATTGTGTGATGCGTTGTCCTTTTGTAATTTTAATCGGAGGATAAAGGGTGTAAACCAGGTGAGATGGACGAGAGTAAGGCCTACGATGACGAAGGCAAGGAGGAAGTGGAGAGAAAGAATCGGGTCAGTGCAGGGTTGTCAACAGAGAACCCGCCTCAGGCTCACTTGACTAGTGTTTGCCCAATGTAAGGGATGGCAGAGAATAGGTTTGTGATTACTGCAGCTCCTAAGAATGATATTTGGCCTCACGGTAGGACATATCCTACAAAAGCAGTTGCTATGAGGGTTAGGAGGAGGATGACTCCAATGTTTCAGGTTTCTTTGTTTAGGTATGTGTCGACGGAAGGAGACCAGGACATCAATTAGATCATCACAGGCCCGATTTTATTGATTAGTACAGCAGGGTAAATACAGTTCATAATGAGCTTCATACATATTGCAAAAGTTGAGCTCAGGATTGGTTAGTTACATATCAGCAACTACGCCTACTTCTGCATTCTTATGGTTATACTTTTGATACTTTCTACATATTCTCAGGAAGAATCTCTCTTCCCTATCCTCATGTTGCGGCAAGGGCAGTCTGTCCGTGCCTGTCATTGGACACCGACTGCTGACTTCTCCTTTCAGCTTACTGACTGCTGACTTCCCTCTCTCAGCTTAACCAGCAGCATTATGTCAGCATGGCCTTTCTCAGCTAACCAACTATTAATAATATCCTCCACAGGTATAAGCCGTAGTAGAGTCCTCGGCCGATGCGTAGGTAGATGCAGATGAAGAAGAAGGAGGCTCCGTTTGTGTGGAGGTTGCAGATGAGTCAGCCGAATTGTACGTCTCGGCATATGTGAGTGACAGAGGAGAAGGCTAGATTGGTATCTGCTGTGTAGTACATAGCTAGCAGAAGACCTGTGACGATTTGAGTAATTAAGCAAACGCCTACTAGATACCCAAAGTTTCATCATGTTGAGATGTTTGATGGCACTGGGAGGTCGATTAGGGCGTTGTTGATGATTTTGAGGATTTGGTGGTTTTTACAAAGGTTGAGGGCCATTGGTTATTTCTGTATGTGGATATGAGGATGATGAGAATGGATAAGGCGAATGATCCTAAGTAAGCTTTGATTAGGCCTGAGTGGAGGGTGGTGGCAGTTTTGGTTGCTATTAGTTGCAGGCTGGCTAGCCCCTCTGGACCTAGTATTTTGTATCAGGAGAGGTCAGTTAGGTGGGATGCGATGTTTTCTCCTCCTTTGAGGAAGTTGGTTATACTTAGGCAGTGGGTTAGGGGGTTAAAGTATCCTAGGGATGTTGAGAAGTTTTAGAAGGGAGCTTGTTTTGTGAGGATGAGTGTTTGGTCTATTTTTGAAATTTCTAGAACTAAAGCAATGCCTAGGGCTGTTACAATTAGGGAGGTTATTTTAATAGAGGGTGGCATGGTTATTGGAGGGGTTTTTGTGGGGATGATGAATGAGGTGATGAGGAATCCTGCCAGGATGCTTCCCAGCACAAGGCGAGTGACAGGGGAAGTTACTGCGGGGTTGTTTTCACTTACTGGGGTCAAGGGCGGAATTCAAACAAAGCCGGTCTGTACTAGTACGGTTATGCGGATTGTGTGTACCGTGGTGAATGATGTGGCTAGAAGGGTTAGGAGTAGGGCTCAAGTGTTTGAGGAGGATGTGTTTAGGCTTTCAATTATTTGGTCTTTTGAGTAGAATCCTGCTAGGAACGATGTTCCTGTTAGGGCGAGGTTGCCGATGGTAAGGCATGCAGTGGTTGTGGAGAGTATTTTTTGGAGTCCTCCTATTTTTCACATGTCCTGTTCTCCATTTAAGCTGTGAATGATGGAGCCTGAGCATAGGAAGAGCATGGCTTTGAAGAATGTGTGAGTTGAGATGTGGAGGAAGGCTAGTTCGGGTAGGTTTAGTTCAATTGTGACTATTATTAGTCCTAGTTGGCTTGAAGTGGAGAAGGCAATGATTTTTTTAATGTTGTTTTGGGTGAGGGCGCACATGGCTCCAAATAGTGAGGATAAAGCTCCTAGGCAGAGGCACAGGGTTTGGGTGGTTTGGTTATTATTGAATAGAGGGTGGGTTCGGATAAGTAGGAAAATTCCAGCAACTACTATTGTGCTGGAGTGGAGTAGGGCGGATACGAGCGTTGGCCCTTCTATTGCAGCTGGGAGTCATGGCTGGAGGCCGAATTGAGCGGATTTTCTGGTTGCAGCTAGGATGAGACCTAGTAGAGGTAGTGTAGGAGATTGGGATGGGGTAGGAAGTTGTTGGATTTCTCAGGTGTTTGTGGTGGAGCCTAGTTGTGCTATGCAAAGGATAAGTCTGATGTCTCTGATTCAGTTGTAAATTACGACTTGGAGGGCGGCGGTGTCGGCCTCTGCTCGGCCGTGTCATCAGCTGATTAGTAGGAAGGTTATGATTCCAACTCCTTCTCAGGAAATCAACAGGACAAATAGGTTGTTGGCAATGATTAGGATGAGTATGGTGATTAGGAAGAATAGTAGGTAGTTGTTCCCAGAATTCAGGGAAGATTCTTTCCTTCTACAGTTTCTCCTGAAATAATCTGACTGTCTACCTTGACCCTTGACTGAGTGCTAAAATAGTGATCTTCCCATTGCAATGAAATGCAAACTCCAAAGCAGTGAGTGTCTGCTCAAGAACCATGGAGATGCTGCTGTGCTGTTTCACAACAGAAATGCCAGAGCTCAGAGGGATTTTGGGGAAGATTTTCTGGGCAACAGTTTCCAGCAAGTTTAGAAGAATTGGTGCATGCAACTGATTTTTTTTAAAAAGTACCTGAAGGAGAGGATTTTAGAAGCATTTTTATGGTTTTGGTAGAACAGTAGCATTGAGTGTTAAAGAAGAACCTGCATTTTCTTGGTTATGTTTTTAGTCATTTACTGGCAAAACAGGCCAAATTGTAGGCACAACCAAGAACATTGTCCTGATCTCTTGCTGGCTGTGTGAAAGAAACGTGTCTCCTGGAGGGAAGTTGGCAAACAGGAAATCAGCTTGTTTGGGTTTACTTGTTCTGTGGGATTCAACAGCCCAGGCAGTTTTCTCACAGCATCTGACTCATTTCCCGTGCCCACTACAGGTCACCTCAGGCGTGTATTCAGCGGTGCTGATTCTGAGCTGAGTGAGAAAGGGACATTTCATGTTCCTGGTGTTTAAGAATTCTAGAGCTAGCTGTCACCTTGGCCAGTAGCAGTAGAGGACCGGCTAGGGAGACCGAAAGAAAATCCATTTTGATGCCTTCAACAAAGGTAACAAAGGCGTAAGTGGATAGTTCCTAGTTTCCCTCTCAGAGTCCTGAAGAACTACAAACTCAGTTTTGCAGAGAAAATGTCACTTGCTGACAGCAGCCAGAGGAGAACACTGAACTAAGAGCAACATGCCAGAGAGTAGAATTAGCCCAGTTCAATTTAGTCAGAGAGACTGAGAATTCTATTCCTGTCAATTTAGTGACATCTCCTTAGAAGATGCAGTTGTGGAACAAGAAGGCCATCTTGAAAAGGTGGATGCTGTATTTGAAGTCAAACAGGCAACTTTTTGCCTGGAGAGCTGCGTGGGCCAAAAGGAGCCAGGGGTGGTGGCCTTGAGTACCTGAAGATGAGACAGCGTGTGGCCAGGTGGCCAAGAAAGCCAAGGGCATGGTGGCCTGAGTCAGCAGCAGTGGGGCAGCAGGAGCAGGGCAGTGAGTGTGGCCCTGTGCTGGGCAGCGCCACGGCCACAGCTGAGGTCATTCTTGGAGTTCCTCTTGGATCCCATGAACAACAGGCTTCGGCCCACAAGGAGAATTTGTGCTGCTTTGTGATGCAGGAGAACTTCCCAGGCTCTTTTGCATTTGCTGTAGGGAAGATTGGTTATTGCTTGGTATAAATTCACAGACCAATACAGAGCGTTTGCTTTGTCTTGTCGGGGCATGGTTGCCACCTCGTCATAGTGACATCAGAAGGTTGCCTTGGTGCATGGAAGGCCTGAGTGTCAGAGCAGCCCTAGGCCTTGCCCAGTGCAGGAGGAACCTCGTGTATGAGTCATTTTTCGGTGGGCACTTGCACACTTTCAAACGCCTTGTTTTTTCTGGTGTTGCAGCACAGCCTGCAAACTTGCAGAGCAGTGCTATAATGATTCACCATCTTGCTCCTGCGCTTTTTGCTGTATATGGTGTTTCCTTTTCAATCTACTATTTGACTCTTTTTTCACATAAGTAGAGACAAGATAAGAAGAGCAAGAGCCGTTTTTCCCCTGACTCTCTCTGTTATTGCAGAAGAAGCCAAAGAGGAGCAAAATGAGGTGGATGACAACAACCCTCCAACGTTGTTCTCACCGCCCTATTCCAGACCTGTAAGTGCCAGTTGTGTGTGGTGCTGTCTTTAGTGCAAGGCAGAGCTGCAAGTTTTGGAGCAGCCAGTACTTTGCTGTTGCAGGCTGAGGATGCTGGGTGCTGGAGTCCTGCCAGGAGCTAGGGATTTCCTCTAGGCAGTGACCGCAGAACTTGGCCTTTGACCTGTCCTGTTGGGGCAGTGCAGAGCTGGGGGCTCCGGCTGTGCTTCTGGCTGCTTGGTTCAGGGAAGCTCCATCTCTGGACTTGTGTGGGGTCATGTCCAAGGGCACATGTGGTAGTGCTGGAGGTCAAAAGGCTTTCTTGGTTTCTTTTCCCTTTTTGGAAAGGTGTCTTTGGCTTGTGCAAGTGTTCTGCAGTTTTCTTGAGTTGTTCTTCACTTGTAGAGTCACTGCTGACTCAATTGACTTTTGGCTTTTGAGAAGCTGCAAACAGCAGACGGGGAAAGTTTCTGCTGATCCATTTTGCACTGAAGTCTGCAACTTTGGCAAGTGCCTTGGAGCCCAGAGTGGGGGTGAAGCTGCAAGTCTTTGACTGCTGTCTTATGTTGCTCAGAAAAGGAAGGCCATCTTGAAATGGTGCCTGCTGTATCTGAAGTGAAATAGGCAATTTTGTGGCTGGGGAGCTGCATAGGCCAAAACAAGCCAGGGTTGCTGCCGGTCTTGAGCAGCTGCAGATGAGTCAGCGTGTGGCCAGGTGGCCAAGAAGGCCAAGGGCATGGTGGCCTGTGTCAGCAGCAGTGGGGCAGCAGGAGCAGGGCAGTGAGCGTGGCCCTGTGCTGGGCAGCGCCGCGGCCACAGCTGGAGTGCTGTGTGCAGTTGTGGGCCCCTGGGAAGCAGAGAGTCATGGAGGGGCTGCAGCGTGTGCACAGAAGGACAGGGGAGCTGGGCAAGGGGGTGGAGCACAAGGCCAGTGAGGAGGCGCAGAAGAAGCTTCTGCTTGGACATGAGGAGCCTCATGAGGGACCTTCAGCATTTCCCCAGTGCATCCAAATATTTGAGCTGCTTTTGGAAGCAACTTCTCCCCCTTTTTTCCTTAGTAGTTTTTTTTTTTTTTTGTTTGCTGGGAGGAAGAGGCTTTTTCATTTTCTTTTTCTCCCAACTAAAGTTGTTTTCATCATTTTTTTCTGCCCTTTTATAGCACTGGGACTGAGTCTGCTAGAATTTTAATTTCCAATGTATCACTTCTGGAGAATGCAGTAGTTTTGCATGAGAACACATCATTCTGTGCAGGGACCTTGGTGCAGAAGGAGCTGTTGTGGTTCCGGCATGGCCTCACACATCACTTTGAGCTTAGTAGTGACCGTGCCTTTTTGCAGCCCAGGGAATCAGTGTGTGTTGTTTGGGAATTGAGCAGCAGGTCAATGCCCTTGCATTCCAGCTGCTCCTCAGAGATTACAGGAGCTGGAGGGAGATGGGCTTTATTTCTCATTCCAGCCACTTTAGCACCACCAGTGTGGTTGAGTCCAAGAGAAGAACTTGCCCGAGCACAGATGCACAAAGAGTGCAATTCCCAGTGCAATGCTCTGGGTCTGATCCCTTTCCGTAAGGACCTACACGCTCCAGATTCCCCAGGCGTGTGCTTTTTTGAAGCAACAGGAGAGCAGTCTCAGGATTGTAATTGAGCAGGGCACTGGCTACCAAGTTCTGATGTCTGTAGCAACACAGAGGGGACAGTAAAGAGAGATTTCAGTAACGAAATCTGTCAATCTCTCTCTCTCTCTCTCTCTCTCTCTCTATCTATGTAACATTTGCATAATTGAAACTTCCTGGCTCTGGTCCGAGGCAGTTGGAGGTGCAAAGCTCACCTAAAACATCCCTTTCTGGCTAGGATTAGACACATATTCCCTCGACTGATTCTGAGCAGGCAGAGATGTTTCCCCCTCCAGATATGATGGTTTTCCCTTTAGAGTTGTTTCCCTCCTCTGGCCTCTTCTGCCCTGAAGTCTCCAATTAATTCTTTCAATTTCTGCCTGTCCTAGAGAGGTGCAACAATTCCATGTTTAGGTGGTGTTTGGTGACTCTGGTCATACATGCATTACGTGACACGTGGTTTCCTTCACTGGCATCCCCAGGGCTGTGTAAGTGCATTCGTTCATGGGGCCTTAGGAGAGTCTCTTTCCCTCAGCAGCAGCAGCAGCAGCAGCAGCAGGGAGCGGTGGAGGGTCAGGACGAGGAGGAGGTGCCTGCCCTGGCCCTTTGCTCCCAGGCCCCAGGCCGGGAGGGCTCTGGCTGCAGCAGGGCGCTCTTCGGGCAGCCCCTGGCAGCCTCTGCACGGAGCACAGCGCGCTGCCCCGTCCTGCTTGTGCCACTTTTTTTCAACAATACCCTAGCTCCTCTTCACAAGGAAAAAACTCCAGCAATGTAAAAAGAGCTAATTCAAGTACAGTTCTATCTGCCTTTGTATTGTAGTTCAGGGCATGTATTTTTTTGTCTAGAATTTCATGATTTTTATGAAAACATGCATTCATATCTGCACATTTTTGTGGTTTTAATTATTCATATACCAAAACACTCCTTTTTAAACTCTTGATTTATTGCAGTTGATAATTCTGACGTTGTATATTTTAAAATGTCATACAACAACACCCTTTGGGTAGTTTTTCTCACACTTAAAAAAAAACCCTGTAAGTAATTTTAGTCTCTGTCTCTCCAAGTTGGTTCATACTGGCCTGTTTTAAATCAGGGCTATAATACTTTTAGAGGCTTGAGAGAGGTCCAATGAAATGCACACCAGTGATTCCTCTTCTGCAATGTCCTGGCCCTGCCAGAAAGCCTCTTTTCACTTTTTTTTTCTCTCATTAGCTCAACTGCAAACACACGTTTAGTTGCAAACTTACACAAGATGAGCAAAATGAAAATGATGTGAGGGGCCTTTGGGAGCTCCTTGCTGATCTTTCTGCTTCTTCAGCTGTGCAAGGCTCTGATCCAGGCAAAGCGATTGCACTTAGTGCTACACAACCATTTGTCTGGAACTCTGCTGATTTCTAGGGACAGCTGGAGGCCTCAATCTCCCTAGGATGTTTTGGCTGAGCCAAGCTTTGCTGGGTTTTGGCTGCAAATACCATTGCCCTTGCTGTCTTATATCCACAAGTACCATGGCTGGGCAAAAACTGCCACGTGGGCCATCTTCCAAAGGCACTTTGGTCTGGAGTTTGTGACTGAATGAGAGCCTCATCCACTGCCAAACCACATGAAAAAAATCATGAAACAGAACTTCCCATCCTTAACAAACAACTGACAATTCAGAAGTGGATCTAGAGCATCGGAATGAAAAGGAAGGCAATCTTCCAATGGAGTTGTGCTTTCGGGAGTTTTTCTTCTGACTCCCACTCACAGCTGGCACTGGAAAAAGACACGTCTCTGCAAGCGTCAGTATCTTCTGTCTGCCATCAGTTGTTTTGCTGCAACAATCAGAACAGGCAACAGGCTGGAGAGAGGCTCAGCTGATGCTAGCAACAGGAGCTGCCCCAAGGAGAAAAAAGAAATGAACTTTTACCTCCCAAACCCAGAGGCTCAAGCAGGATTCCTCTGGTTCCCAGAAATACAAAGAAATAGGGCTGAGAAGACCCTCTGCAGCTATGTGTTCATGCACAAGACTTTGCTGATGCCATTTGCGTTTTGCCTTTTTTTCTTTTCTATCTTTTCTGTATTCCTTGCACATCAATTTAGAGCTCTGTAGGCTACTCTATATGTGACTACTTTTCCCAGTCCATTTCCATGGCCTTTGCCTAAGTAGAAAGACAAACTTCCAGAGCTCCAAGCGCCGGCGGGTAGAAGGCCCCAGTGTTATCTTGGTTCTTCCTGGGACAGACCCCTCTGGGGAGATGGTGGACTCACCATCCCTGCAAGCCTTTAAAAGAAGACTGGATGTGGCACTCGGGGCCATGCTTTAGTTCACGTGTTAGGCCATGGGTTGGACTCGATGGTCTTGAAAGTATCTGTCTTCCAAGCCAGGGATTCTGTGATTTTGTGACTGAGGCAGCTTTTCCTGCAGCCCTGGAAAGGGCTGCGGGGGCACTTGGCCAAGGACCGGGATCAGGGCTCATGGAAAAGAAGCGAAGGGCTCAAGGCGAAGGCCGAGAGGGCAGAGCTGCCACAGCGCGGCTCAGAGAGAGCCTCATGTCCTCCTCCTCAACCTGCGCCCTCTGCGCTGCCCTTTGCGGCGCCGGCGGCTCCTCTCGTTGCGGGGCTCCAGGGCGTGCTGGGGACCGGGCCCCTCGTCTCCGGGAAGCGCCGGAGCCTCGGAGGCGAGCGGCAGCTATTGTGACCGGCAGGGGAGAGCTGCGGCTGCGGCCCTGGGCACGGCGAGCTGCCGCTATGGCCGGCTCCTGCCGCGGCTCCTGACTCTGCTCTGGCCTCTGCTCCTGC
The DNA here is from genome assembly GCF_027887145.1 of Ammospiza caudacuta. Taxonomy (NCBI): domain Eukaryota; kingdom Metazoa; phylum Chordata; class Aves; order Passeriformes; family Passerellidae; genus Ammospiza; species Ammospiza caudacuta. Next base: position 3,339,080 of record NC_080621.1, on the reverse strand, counting down.
CCTGTGCGCACAGACACGGCCGAGGGCTGCCCGGCAGCTCCCTGCCGCTCCGCAGCGGGCCCGGCCGGGCTGCTGCTCTCTGCGGCCTCTGCCCGCCGCTGCCAGCCCCGCCGCGCTCCCGCCGGCCTCTGCCGCAGCCGGACCCACACGGGGAGGCAGCACATTGTGGCCAGCTCGGAAAAGCCCTGCCCGCAAACCGCCCGCCGCAGCCTCGGCCTCAGGGCACAGGCTGCCGGCGTCCTCGCAGCTGCGAGCCGGCCCGGGCCGCCTGCCGGCCTCGGCCACAGCTCCCGCCTGTGCCTCCATGGCCGCGGCTGCTCGGCACAGCGGGCTGAGCCCAGCCAGTGCCAGCAGCAGCTCCTCACGGGCCCAGGCTCCGGGCGCTCCGAGCCCGCCCTCCCCCGAATCCCAGCCCTGAGGGGCTTGGCGTCCCAATGCATCCCCTGGGGACAGCAGGGTCGGCCGCTGAGCTCAGCCCAAGATGACACCACCAAGTGAACAATGGAAAATACACCAAATCCTCATCAGAGACAAGAGAAAACTCCCATGGTGCCTGACAGCCTGAAGCAACTGCCAATTACAGATCATTCCATCCATGTGGTAAAAGAGACTTTTGCGTTAAAGCAAAACAGTTATTAAAAAGGAGGACAGGAACAAACAACAAAGTTATTTGGACTCATGCTTCTTGTCTCTGTTAGAAAGGCCAAGAAATGCAATCCTTGCTCTTCTGACACAGCTCTCTCTGTTCATGGTGTGGGACAGCGAGTGCTGATGATATGCAGGACCTAATGCAAGGGACAGGGAGGAGGATGCAGCAGGCACAGTGCCAAGCTGACAGAGGGACGATCTCTGGCAGTGGCACTGAAGGAGAAGAGTTTGCAGGCAGCACAGAAAATGGCTCTTTTTTTCCCCTCTTCTTTCAGTGTTGCTAAGAATGTAGCCTGGAGCAAGCTGGGAACACCAGAGCATGGAGCCCTTTCCAGGCAGGGCTGCATCTGCTGAAGGGGCACAGGGAGCTCAGCAAGAATCACACACAAACCAGCAGGGGACTGAGGAGCCCCTCTGGTGGCAGTGAGCAGCCTCGGGCTCTGCTTACTGCTGCTGCCATTTTCTATTGAACCATCTCCAAGGACTTCTGTTGTGCTCTGTATTTCTAAGTGGTTTCCCCCTTGTTTTTTTTTTTTTTTTTGTTTGTCTCCTGCACCTTGATTTCTCCAAATTTTCCTATCCTGTCAGCAGCAGCCCCTGTCCAGAACTGGCTCTAAAATATCAGCAAAGCAGCTAAGAACAACAACGGATGGTATCCTGTGGCTCAGGAATTCGTATGCCAGAGCCCTGCCTGTGCATTATGCTTTGTCAGGACCTCCTTTTCTGTGCAAAAACTAGTGAGCAGTGCAGTTTTTTTGCCTAAGAGCTCCTGAGAAGCAAATGTTGTGCTAGGTTTCTCAGAGTGTATCCGTTAAATTCGTTACTGGCAAACAGAAAGTAAGGCCAGGGTAGCAGAGCACCTGGGAGCTGGTCACTCCCTGCAAAGGGCTGGTGTATGATGTGAGAACACCACGTTCCAGGATGGGCAAGCAGGGTAAATGTGCTCAAGGTGCTGCAGGTGAGGTTTGGGCTCACTTACAGGGCAGTCAAGGGTGGTGAGCACTGCAAGATCCAGCTGCAGTCCCCATCCGCATCCCTTTCAGTGCTGGCTTTAGTGTGTCTGCAGCCTGGATCCAGAGTGCCCTGGGCGGCTCCTGAGGCTGCCTTTTCACTCAGGGTGAGGATGCCCAGGAGCCCCTGAGGCCGGCAGTGGAGACCAGGGCTGGGGCTTGTGGCCTGGCCGATGTGGCTCTGGGGGCTGGGACATGCCAGGGCATGGGTCACTGTCACTGCCCTCCGCAGCCCCGGCTAGCTCTGGGATGTTCCAGGGACAATGCCAAGAGTGGAGAACTGGCTAGACTAGGGTTTGCCTGAGCCAGAACCTCTAGGTCAGCTGCCTAGCAGTAGAGACCCCTGGAGGACCAAGTAGAGAAGACAGCAGAAGCTCTTCTGTGGTGTAAAGTGCAATGAATTTATTAGGAGCGGCTGAAAGAAGTACTTAACAGAAAATCCCCAAAGGGAAGCAAAAGTTAAAAGAACCCCCAACACCCCTGTGCACAGGTTTTTAAAATCTTTCAAAAACGGGGGTGGACACCATACAGTAACCAATAAGTGACTGTTGGGGTGTGGTTTCGAGGGCCACAACAAATCAGAACAAGGGGAGGAGAGAGGGTTGGGATAGAGATTGGATCTTGGGGTAAGAGACAGGGAACTTTCTGGAACAAAGGGTAGGGTTTGGGCTGATGGATGGGCCAAAGGGGCCGGATTGTCTTGACAGACGGGGAAAAATCTGGTGAGGAGGGAGGGGATTCCTTGAGAGACACGTAGGGAAGAGAGCATAACACGGGGGAGAAATTAACTGTAATAACTCGGGGAACACTTGAACATACCCCAAACTAACAGAACATTTGGCTCAATAAACTAACACACTGCAACACAGAAATTCAGGCTTTCAGCAGCTGAGAGGTGGCAGTGTTAGAACCCGCAGCAGCTGGTGAAAGCCATCTCTCTCCTTCAGGTTCTTGCTGTGTGCGAAGGTGCTGTGAGTTGTGGTGGCTGCACTCCCCCTTTGCTGGGAGGATGATCTGTACCAGGGGACGGCACAAAGCTGCCATGGTGAGCAGAACATGCTCAGAGCATTACAGTTCAGAGAATGGCACTGCCCCTGAAGGGCAAAAAGCTTGAAAGCATAGAATTCTGTGCAGAACCGTGTCACAAATTTTCTCTTCTAGAACATGCTCATTTTTGAATACTGTAAGCGAATACTCTGGGTTTTATAGAATACGTGGGGTTTTTCTCTTAAGGTTTTTGGGAGAACTCTCAAGTTTATTTTTAGTTGCATTTTACATCCAGCAGGTATACAGATTTTTTTTTTTTAACTGTTCTTTTGTAAATACTTAGGGAAAAAATAAGTAAGCATTTTTAAATCTTTTGGGATATTGTGGTTAATATCCTTAGAAAGAAAACATTATTGAACAAGTGTGAAAAGACAGAGAGAGGGAAAATAGCATAAAAGTCTTTTAGTACAGGGTGTGTAATAAGGACTGCAGAACTGAGTAATTCCTCCAAGGGCATAGTTAGCAAGATATATCACCAAGAATACCTGCCAAGATACTTCTTAAAACAAGGGAAATGTGCCCTGCAGCCATACGAAGTACAGCCAAAGCAAATGAAAACCTTTGAAAAAGAAGGAATTTTGCCAGTGACATGAGTCTGTCTGGATAATTGAGGGATGCCCATCAACCTTGCACTGAATTCCTCAATATTTGTAAAGTCTTTTCTCCCAATTTCTGTGAAGTGAAGAAGCTGCAGTTGTTTAACCATTAATTTAAACTCTTTGGGGAATTACCAAGCACCGTGTATGTTCTTTTGTAGCTGAGCAGGACTTGAGTTTCCCAAATCTTTTACAAAGCAGAAGGGAACCACAGAGTTACTTGTTGCTAGTATTAATGAAGGGTTTCATGAAAGCAGGTGAATGAGAGCATTGCATTATAGAACTTCCACATTCATGGAAACAGGAGTCCACTTAGAATAAAACCTATAAGGCTAGCATAACATCAGAACAGGATAAAATGAAATTACGAGACAGGAAGTGGTGCGTCAGAAATGAAGTGTATCATTTCTGATACATCTGCATGCATTTGCAAGCTAAAACAGAAAAAGAAGGGCAGAGATAGAAAGGAACGAAGATTTTGAAATTGCACCATGCAGAAGAGACACACAAACCATCAGTGTGAACACAGCTGAGAGATTCATCTTGGAGATGGATTAGAGTGGAATCCATTCACTGAAGATCTCTGGTGCACAGGAGTGCAAAGACTGAGGAAAAAAGGAGAAAAGTTTAATTTCTGAAATCTATTTAGATTCCTGGAAGCATTGTCCAGAGACGTAAAAATCTAAAGCCTCAGAGAATCTGAACCTCAAACTTCCCCAAATGGATTGATCGGGTATTATGGGCACATCTCTGCTGTTTTCAGGGTCAATGAAATTGACAATGGGCTTCTGGAAATTAGGAGTGCCCACCCAGATTTTACCTCCATTACTTGAAGAACACCTTAATAAGGCACTTCAGGAACTGAACACTGACGTTCTCACCCTGCTCTATTTACTTTACGTTTGGGTACAGGCTGGTAGAAGGAGAGATCTGGCTTTGATTTCCAAGAGGAAGGTAAGGAGAAAGACAGGCAGCACAGGAAGCACAAGGCCCTGTCAGAGGACCTGTGGAAGGTAACTTTGTGCCCCAGCACTGTTGGAGGACGTTCCCTGTCATTGGTGCAAGTAGCTGGAGACATAAATACTGATTTATTTGGGGGCCGCAGTCTTGGTAAGTGCAGAGGTGGTTCAGTAACGTGACATGAGGGAGTTCCCTCAGGGCAACTGGGATGCCTGAAAGAAGTGAACAGCTCACCACAGCCTGGGCCGCTCGGCTGCTTTCTCTTTCCGACCCTCTTGGGGAGGCTCTGACATTTCCTCTTCCCTGATGGAAGTGCTGCTGCTGCCAAGAGAAACGTCCCCTTACTCACTCAGTGTTCCCTTTGCTTGCCGGATGCCCCATCTGCTGTCGCTGTCCAGGAGAGCTGCTCTGTACGGGAGGAGGAGCCCGAGGGAGAGGCTTTGAAGATGGGGCAGCTGGGATCCCTCTGCTTGGAGCTCTGTTTAAAGATACACGGACTTGCATGTGAACAGGCATAATTATATGGACTTGTACATATGTAGCCTGCTATTTGTACAGGCCTATTTCTGTACATATGCTATCAGATTTATGAATGTACTGTGTATATATGCACTTATAGATACCTGCATACATACAGGTTTTCAGTCACATCTTTGTGTGTATATGTATCTAGTTCTTTATGTGTATTGTAATATCTGTGTTTAGATTTCCTTATGTATACGGTTGTGTAGGTATCTATTTCTATTGATGTATTGATGTAGTTTTTTTTAAATAGCTATATTGGTATTTGTTTTGGCATGTATGTATTTTTAAATTTTTTTAGATGTGTATTGATGTATTTCTATATATATTATATTTACATATATATCCTTATATATTGCTGTAAATTTGTATTGATGCAGTTGTACAGATATTTAGATTGGTACTGCTGTTTGTCTATTTACAGATAGGTTTGTTTTATGTATCTCTTTCTTGAATGTAATAGGTAACATTTAATCTGTATTCACATCTGTACATTGTGGTGGTTATTTATGTATTCAGTTCTATTTAAAAGTGTCTGGAGTGGTATAGTGGTGGAATTCTATTTGTAGAGTACTTGGTATTACAGTACTTGGTATTTCGTATTTGTATATGGGCTGTATGTTTGCCATAATATGCAATAAATTAAGTTATTAATTTTCCCTTGATCTCTGTGTATAGTGAGTGTTTGTAGAGGTTTGCAAAAAATTAGTTTTTGTTACCAGAAGTTGTTATTTGTATGTTTTTAAATAGTGTGGTGTAACAAATACATAAATTACTTTTTTAAAATTTAACAAAGATTTGTATGGTTCTGTTTTGTCAGCACTGGTGTAGCAATTGGTAAGAAATGCCATTTGTCAAGTGAGATGAATGTGTTGTAATTTGTGCTACCCAAAGCCATGGGCAGATGGCCATGCAAATCTCCAGCCATGCCCAGCACATGCCCCACCTGCACTCAGGCTGGGCAAGGGAAGCGCAGATTTGGGCTGGCAGCAGAGCCCACGTTGGCTCAGAACTCGCTGCAAAGGCCTGCTGGCTGAGAAAAAGATCAGGGATACATTTTATATATTCTATTTCTTACAGTACATATACTAAAATATATATTATGTAGTGTATTGTAGAAATCCTTAAAATCAGAGGAATTGCTGCTTTGGAAATTTGGAAAGCTGCTTCTCAGTGAAGAGGATTTCTAGGCTAGAGGAATATAAAAATAAAAAGAAGACCATGGACAGTGCCATTGCCAGAGGCCCAGGCTGTTAAAAGGAGGAATGGATCGTCCCCTTTGCCGTCTGTAGCTGATACCCCTGTCAGTAATAAGTAGCAACTCCGGGGGCAATGAGATGGGAAACCATCTCTCTAAACCAGAATGGGGCGTCTTTTAAACCAGCTAGAGGCAATTTTACAGGGTAAAGGACATTCAAACATCTCAAAATGTGAAATAAAAGACTTACTAATCTGGGTAAAAGTGAATACTCAAAATACAGACTTGAAGTCTGATTTTACCTTTGATTTCTGGGACCAGATAAAGTGGAAAATTCACAATCTAGTCTCTCTCAAAAAGGAAGAGTCTTTGGCCAAACTTATGCCTGTCTCCAGAGCTTTAATGGAGCGCTTTGATCAGAATGATTGTAACAGAGACTTTCTCAAACATCAGAACAGAACACCTGGCTCTGAGACTTCAATTCTGTGTGGTGCTGGACCTTCATCCTCCTCTGGGGAGAACTTGGATTTTGTTCAGGGTGTCCTGGCATGTCCAGGGTTTCTCCAGGCAGTGTGGACAGCACCCCGAAGCCCGGAAAAGGGGAGTCAGATCAGCTTCCAGCTTTGGTCGTGCACTCTGTTTTTTCCAGGATTCCCTGAGTCACTGACGCTGCAACCAGGCATCGTCCCAACTCCTCCGGGAAATCATCCACCCCCAGAATTCCCAGAAAAGTGTTTGGGATTTTTCTTGCATTCCAAGAGTTTGGGGGCTCATGGGACATGTTCTAGGGAGGCTGGGAATCAAACGGGTCCAGGAGATTAATGTTTGGTGAAGCTTTGCAAAACAGGAGCTGCTGTTTCTGTGCTCTGCTGCTCTTCTGAAAAAGATGCGGCTGGATCTTATTCTGAAGTTGTGCAGGTGGGGTCAGCCAAGGGGGGGCCTGGATCCGCTCTGCCTGGCTGAGAGGCTGCAGGGTCGCTCCTGTCACTGTTTGCCCTTCCCAGGAAGTCACCCCCTGGGATCGGGCTCAGGCTGGCAGTTTGCTTTGGAGCTCTGAGGACTCTTTTCATATAGATTCCTCTACCAAAACTTTCCAGGATTTTCACCACTTTTGGCTCCCCAGCCTCCGGTTACAGCAGGTGGGGGGGCTTTGGATTTGGCTCTGCCTGCAGGGGAGCGGGCAGGGGGGAGGACAGAGGTAGCGGGGGCAGCCAGGGCTTGAGCAGGGCATGAATGGCTCTGCCCAGAGAGATGGATGGGATGGAGGTGGAAGAGCTCAGGAAAGTTGCTGTGGAGGCACAGACAGTTCATTCAGAAGCCTTGAAGCCTGTCTCATTGGCTGCTGGAGTTGGGGTGGAAAGCATGCTGAGATTGCAGATCAGACCTGAGAGTTTTCCAGCTGAATACCTGCGGGCAGGGATACAGTGTGGAACCTGTCACAATCCATTGGAAAGCATCACAAAGACAAAGTCGGGGTCTACAGCTGGAGAGCAGCCCAATTTGTATGAATCTAAAAAGATCCAATTTAGTGAATCCAGATGTGAGATAGCAGGCTCTGGCCTTTCTTCCTGTCACCAAGAACTTGGAGCTCTCCTCCCCAGCACTTCCTGGCAGGGCTCCCAGGAAAGTTGCTGCAGCAACACTACTGCCAAGTGACGCCAGCTGGGGGCTATTTACAGACTACGAACAAGACAGGGCTGCTTTGGAAGGTGCCTAGAGCTGTTTATTTTTCAGCATCAGTCTCATTACATGATTATGATAATGGGAAGCTGCTAGCAGCTCACAATCCAGGCAGCAGGCCAAAAAATGTAAGGTTACAACTTACTTTATAAGCTTCTTGACCAATCACACAAAGCAAAAGCATATTGACAGTAGTTCTATCCAATCACCAGAAGCACACGTAGCTTTGGTTAAAACAATGCTGTCTTATTTCGAATACAATACCTGTTGATAAGCCTTAAAACACAACACACAGAACTCCATTATTAAGCTCCAACCTTCCTACTATCTTGCTAGATAAGCTTTCTGCAGCTTAAAGAGCTATTCAGACAAGCGTTAATACACAGGCTTATTGTTCAATTTGCCCTTGCCTTTTCCTACTGTTTAAATATTTTTTTCTGCTGACCTATCTCATGACTGTTGCTTTAGCTCTGCTCACAATTCTGCTGTATCTGAGGCCTGCCTTTTGCAGCTTTCCCAAAACCCTCTAATTTTATGGATTCCCTCAATTCCCTCTCTCTCTTCACCCAAAAAGAAACCTTACCAATCGTATCATTTATTACTTGCGTTTTGTAGCCTTACTATAATATTTTTGTTTCTTATCTGCTTAAAGCATGTTTTTGTTGGCACTAAGCATTGCTGTATTACAACACAGTAATTTAATGCAGTGAAGGTCCAGTCATTGGAAAGGGCATAAATTATGCCTGACAATAGTTACAAGTCATTATTCAAAAATCTCTTGTCGATTCCAGGGTCTTAACTCAAAACCTTCCTCCACTTCTATTCCTTCATCCACCACCTCCATGACCTTTTGAGCACCTGTCTGTGAATCCATTTCCTACCTCTCTCTCTTGAGTGAGAGAAACTTCTTGGACAGTTTTGTTAAACATTCATCACACACACTGAAGTGTTCAAGGTATTACTATTAATATCACTACCAAAACACCCAAAACATGAGACCTATCTTGCAAAGTTCCCTTAGCCAAGGTGCAAAGCTCTATTCTTGGAACAAATCATCTAACCAGGACCCACTATCTTCTTTAATTTGGGCTGTCAAATCTCTCAGTTTTTGTATGCTTTTGAGGATGGATTCAGAGTGGTCAGACAGGTTCATACAACACAATCCTTCAAATTCTTCACAACCATGTCCTTGTGCCAGTAAAAGAAAATCAGTTGTTGCTCTATTTGGAAGGGTAGCATGTCTAACACTATTAACATCGGTCAACATGTCACTGATTGCAGTGGATGTGGCATTAGTTTGTTTACTCAGCCAATATGCAAACCAATCTAATTGTTTCAATGCCATTGCTGAAGCCAGTTGGGGTGAAAAGAAACCTGCTGAAACCCTTTTCGCAGCCTTCCAAGGCATGAAATCACTTCTACAGTTCTCATCTTAATGATGAGAACTTGGAGCTTTTTGGCAGCATTCATGGGATGGCTGATTGCTGTGAAAACACTTACTGTTCTGATGGATCATATACAGGAGTGATGAAAAGGAAAAACAACCACGGTCTAAATCTTCCATTGCAACTACCTAATTGGTCTAATATTATTCAAAATTTAGAAAAACTTTGAATTCAAACAAACACTTCCTTGCCTTACCTGTAAGATATGGTCATAATGATGTAAATCCACAATACAAAATTCCTTCTCACCATGAGATCAAAGAACTTATAGGAAGAATGCAAAAAAAAATTATTATAACTTTACCTGATCAGCCTCCAACTGTAACAGAGATGCTAACAGCTTGCAGTAAGCTCACCTCTCCAAAACATCTTGCTAATGTGCTAGTCAATGCTTTTGGAAAGCAGATTGCAGATTCTTAAGAAAAGTTAGGAAACCATTGGGAGATAATTTGGGAAAGGCTTTGGGAGAAAATTTGGGACAAAAAATGGAAAAGCTTGAAAAGACCCTTGAAGCATAAAGAAACATTTTCTAAAAATCTGCTGGTACAGTTGGACTCTGATAAAAAGGCTTGTGGCTTTGCTTGTGGTAAAGCAGGACACATGAATAGAGATTGTCCTACAACAACAATCAAACTTAAACCTCTTTCTATTTGCCCTCAATGTAGGAAAGGGAAGCATCTTGCTAAGTACTGTCATTCTCAATTTGACATCGATGGCAAAGCTTTATCATTATACTCAAAAAAGAGCTCGGATTATCACCACACCTCGACACAAGTAGTGACCTCCTTACAGTCAATTACCCAGTCAAATGGCATTGGTACCTCAGTCATTTATCCCTCAGTCATCCATCCCTCAAATGGTCCCAGGTCAATACCCTCATGTACAAGGTTTGAATTGGCCTCCTCAAAAATTGATACACCTTTTAAATAAGTTCTGTTATGAAAGTATGAGACGGAGTGGGGATCCATTCTGAATTAGGTGAAGTGCCTAGAAGAGGTGAGAGGTCTGTAGGGCCAAAGCTGAAGAAAGGCCGCATTCCAGAGACAGCAAGGAGACAGAGAAAGAAAAACAGAAATTACCGCAAGGTCGATCTGCCCCAGACCTAGGAATTCCTCTGATAAAGAAGAACTAGTGCTAAATGTCACGCGGAATGAATATGTATGAACTTATTGTGAAACTGTATGCATATGCATTTGGGAGGGGATAAAAGACGACCTGAGATCTTCAGACGTACGCATGCCTTGTTGGGGGACTTGCGTCCGGCGCGTGTCGTAAAATAAACATACCGGGCTTTACAACTTTTATAAAGTTGTGAAGTTTCTTCTTTTCTCCGCAAAACATTATGGCGAGCCAGATAGGAGTTCTCTGTCCCCGCAGGGGCAGGGGGGATAGACGGACCTCCAAGGCGCGCCCTAGGATTTTTTCCTGGTGGGGCTCCGCTCGTCTCAACTTGCCACCTGCGAGGACAGACAAGGACCTGCTGGCCTGCGGAGGAAGATACGGTATGTACTGAGGGGCCCCTGGGGGAGGGAAAGGAGAGCAAGGGAGTAAACCACCCGGAGACGTCTGGGTTCAGCTGATAGAGCAGCTGTATTAGAGATGGGGTTCATCGTTCTGATAGAGCAGACCGCTAGTGGCTCTGGGGGTGAGCCGGGTGAACCCGTGTATGTGTGTTGAGGGTTCATAGTTCTGATAGAGCAGAACCGCTAGAGGCTGTGGGGGTGAGCCGGGTGAACCCGTGTATGTGTGTTAGGGGTTCATAGTTCTGATAGAGCAGAAGTGTTGAGCCCGTGTATGTTTTGTTTGCATGTGTGTGATGTCCAGACACTGTGTTGCTGTATGGTTAATGTGTGCATTGTGTGGTCGGTGCACTGTGTTTCTAATCGTGCAAGTGTATAAGTGTATGGTGTATAAAAGAGAATAAATCTACAGTGCGGGGGGGTCAGTACTACCCGTGTTTGAAGCAGCCGAGTGAGGCCTGAGGCGCCGGCTGCAGCAGGCTGTGGGGGCAGGGACAGAAGTGCCCCGCAGAGAAGCGAGTGGAAGAATGTCAGTGATGGTACTTATCGTGTTTAAATGTAGTGATTTGTGTAGATCTGGTACATTTTAACCGTGAGTATGAGTGTGAGCTCAGAGAGTTCCTTTGCCTTGGATGTTTGATTTTGATTGTGTCCAAGAAAATTGATGTGAGTAAATGCTGAATTATGGTATGCTATGTTGTGTTGAGAAAAGTGAGCACTTTGAGAGATATGCCCTTTCCCAGTGGTTTTGTGTGGTGATTTTCTTCCGCTGCATTGTGGTAATTTGATTTTCATTGTATAGTAGTGTTTGTGGAGATTTTAAGATTTTGTTGCAACAAGAGTGGCATTTTACATAGGAGAACTATAGTACAGTGATTTATGCTTAACTACGATAGAGTTAAAGGAATTCTAAGAATTCCCCCCCTCACAGCAATTCAAGCCTTGGCTCTAGGGAATTTGAGATAAAGGGGGGTGCAGGTGCGAGTGTTTCTGTCTGAAGGCATATCAGAGTTTTGGCTGTGACTAGCACAGCCTTTTTGCAAAGCAGTAAAACAAGTGTAAGTAGGCACAGTGCTTAATTAGATTGTGCAAGGAAAGAACTAGAAAAGACTGATATTTTGTCTGATCAGAATATAGTGTCTATATCACGTTTTTGATTAGCATGCTGTGTGAGGTGACAGTGGCTGTCCCCTGGGCACAGGGACAGCTCTGGCTGCCCCGTCTCCCCAGGGAACATGGGATTGGCCTGTGAGCAAAAGCTGGATGTGCAGTTATTATTGCAGTGCGGTGTTTATGAGAAACACTGGTTTTGCTGTTCTAATAAGTGTTAGGGCACATGTAAATTAGAAGTTTCTGGTCAAGCAGATTCAGAACCTAAGGTCTTAGAACTTGTGTGTGGGAACCACATCTGATACCTGCCACCTGGAGCTGTGTGTATAGGAGGAAAACTGAGAAACTACTGTGAAGGTCTGTAAAAAGGTTTGAGTGGAAGCGAGATAGGGCAAAGAGAAATAAATAATGAGAACTGACCAGAGCAAAGAGGTTCCTAAATTAGCCCCTTTTGAGAGGGGCTCACTGGGAGAAGGCTGCCAGTAGGAGCAGCTCAGAAAATAAAAAGATTTATAATACTTCATTGCTGTTAGTACTGTTTTAAAGTAGGAGGATAAATGGGATAGAGTTTTGTATGCTGAAATGTCTTTGTGTTTTAAGAAATCACCCAGATTTCTTGAAAAGGGAAAACAAGGCAAAGAGAAAGCAAATCAAACATGTTGTTCAGCATGCAGCATAAGATAGCAACGTATGAAACCAGGCAAAGATCATCATGCTGAAATGCAAAGCAATCACAGTTCACAAAATGAGTACACATGATTTGCTAAAGGCTCCTCCCAAGGTAAGGGAGGAAGGGTAAAGATGACCTCCCCAAAAGGGAAGAATTTTTGTTGACACAAGGGCCATATATTCAGTTTTAAATAAAACTTTAGTACCTGTGGAGAATGTTTATGTTGTAGTGTGGGGAATGAACAACTGGCCAGTCTGAGAAGGCATACTTGTGCAAACCTTTAAAGTAACATGTGTACTATGTGTACCTAAAAGCTTTTGTACAATTCGCTCAATTTGCTAAACATTCTCAAATGAGAAAGGTTACTCTGGAGGCAAATGATATAAAGATGTTTAGCTTAACATTAACAGACACTGAAATTAAGAAAGACATTAGTAAGGAGGTATTAGAATAAGTAAACAAGTGTTTTCAAGGGTATGGGCCTCTGCTGTACCAGGGAGACTGAAAGATGCTCCCCCATGAGCATCAAGTTTAAGGAAAGAACACAACTAGTGAGAACTGAGTAGTACCCTCAAAAGAAAGATAAGGAAGGAATCAGCCCAATAACTGATAGTACTGGATTAAGAGCTGTCAATAAGATAACACAGAATTTATACCCTGTGGTAGCAAATCCATATACCTTACTAACTTGTTTAACACCTGAGCTAACCTGGTTCACTGTTTTAGGCCTAAGAGATGCCTTCTTTTGCCTCCCTATCCACGAAGCCAGCCAGAAAATTTTTGCATTCAAACACAAGCTCACATAGTCCATGTGCCTGAAGGCTTCAAGATTCCCCACTCCGATTGGAGAACAGCTTGCAAAGACCCAGAGTCCCAGGAAGCTCCACAAGAGGAAAGGAGGCTGTTGCAGTACATGGACGATTTTCTAGTAGCCACTCAGATGAGGGAAGCGAGAGAAGCCTGGACAGTAAGCCTTTTGAATTTCCTAGGACTCCAAGGACGCAGAGTCTCAAAGAAAAGGCACAGGTAGTGAAACAGAAGGTAATCTACCTGGGGTAAGAATTATGGACTGCTCGCCAGACCCCTCTATGCTCTTATTGCCAATGGAAACAGAGATCTCCAGTGGACACAAGACACCACATGGGCCTTTCGCCAACTAGAGGGAGTGCCCTCGTGTCAGTTCCAGCTTTGAAACTTCCAGATGTAAGTAAACCATTCTTTCTATTTTTCCCAAGCAAAGAATTGCCCAGGGAATACTGGCTCAGGACTTAGACCCTTACTGAAGGGCAGTTGCTTACTTCTCTAAGCAACTAGATGCAACAGCCAAAGGATGGCCAGGTTGCCTCAGAGCTGTAGCAGCAGTCATGCTGAATATTCAAGAGGCATGCAAGTTTACCCTGGGACAAAAATGTGCTAGTGTCCCACACAGTGTCGCAGTACTGGAAGTAAAGGGTGGCCACTGGCTCTCACCACAGAGGTTTACGATGTAGAGATAGTGGTGACTAACATTGTCAACCCAGCTTCTTTTCTCAGTGGACACCATAGTTGCCTAGAGACCACCGAAGCTACGTACTCCCGTCGCCCAGACTTAAGGGACACTCCTCCGGACGATGCAGAGACCTGGTTCACTGACAGGAAAGCGACATTGCAAAGTTCACAGTGACCACCTGCAGAGAGGTAATCGAGTCTAGACCCTTACCAACAGGTACCTCTGCGCAGAAGGCTGAGGTAATTGCCCTGACCCGTGCCCTGGAAAGGGCAAAAGGGAGGAGAATAACCATCTACACAGACCCAAGGAATGCATTTGGAGTCACACATGCACATGGAGCCATCTAGAAAGGGAGGGGACTGCTGACCTCACAAGGAAAGAAGAGACAATCCAGCTGCTAGAAGCAGTTCAGCTACCTGAAAAGGCATATTAAGGCACACTAGAGAGTGAGCTTAAAATTGGAGGAAAGAAATGAGCTGGCGGATGGAGAGGCAAAGAAAGCAGCAAAGGGTGAGGTACAGATTTTCCTCGAAGGTAAGCCATAATACAATAATACTAACCAAAAGAGACGTACAACTGCAAGGGGTGGGCTACCATTGAAAGAGAGCTAATAATCCCTTCCCATTTTCGTAGTTACTAGTGAAGGAAGAGCACTAGAAAACACACTAGGGCCTAACTACTTAGAAGCCTTTTATAGAGTGTGGCTCCTTTTCAAAATGACCAAGGCTGCGAGTGATACAGAGTGCATTACACAAATCTGATTGAAACAATCGTTGTATCGTTGTCAAGAATTTATATGCCACTATCACTCAGGTAAGCCGACAATGTGATCCTTGCCTCCAGACTAACCCCAAAATACACCCCCGGCCAAAACTCGGTCAGACTGGGAGAGGCCATGGGCCTGTACAGCAGTGGCAAATTAACTTTTCAGAACTCCCAAGGAAAGGGGGGTATCAGTATTTACTGGTATTGATAGATACATTTTCAGGGTGGCCAGAAACATTCCCCACCAGAACTGTCAAAGCTCAAGAGGTGACCAGATTATTTTTATAAGGAATAATACCACGCTTCAGAGTTCCAGCCACGATATCCTCAGATAAAGAATCACATTTCATTTCCAAAATAGTGCAACAGATTAGTAGCCATCTAGGCACAGATTAAGAACTTCACACCCCATACCACCCCCAATCAAGCGGCCAGGTAGAGAGAATGAATCATTTGATTAAGCAGCAAATCATAAGACTGGGGCAAGAAGTTAATCTACCCTAGCCCAAGCTCTTCCACTAGCAATATTGCAAATTCAAACTAAAACCTTGAGCTAAAGGAATGCTGAGTCCTTTTGGAATGCCTTATAGAAGACCATATAGAACACAAAGAGAATGTCCAGAATACATGGTGGCATTAAGCAAACAGCTCAGAGTAATTGAGAAACATGTAGCTGGAACTTGGAGCAAGGAGTTAGATAGCCTGGGGATGATGTATATGTTAAGTCTCTTACAAAGAAGACTTCAGAACCACAGTAAGACAGACCACTGCGAGTACTTCTCACCACCTTCACTGCAATCAAAATCAAGGAGCAGAATGCCTAGATCCATCACTCTCGGGTGAAGAAGGCCCAGAAACCCCTTAAGGAGTGACGCCAGGAGACAATGAACTGCGATTAAAACTTACTCGGGCAAAATGAGTATATTGCGGTCGGGAGTAGCTCATATTTTAGTTTGTAGAATTGTATTGTGTGTAATCATAACTAAAGTTTCAGAACTTGAGAGTACCTCTGTTCAAAGTAATGCTAAATGGCCTTGGTCCCTGGCATTTAATCAGTATACTGGATCATAAGAAAACCTTCTGAGATAAAAGATTTAAACATATCTACTGTAGTCATCCACGAGAATCAGATATGTGAGGAGCAAGAATGGCAAGAACAGGAACTGTGGACTCTTCAAGGAATCAGAGGAGAAGAAATCAAAGTAGGGTGCCAGGTCATCAATAGGGTAGCTTATGAGAGACCAGATGTAATTAGTGTCTGAACCTCTCCTAGTGTATATGAACACCAGGAAGTCTGTGATAACCTAAGTGAATCAGACTGTTAGTGTAATTTCACCTTGATGCAGCCTGTAGAAGTGACCTGCCTTTGAGCTCGAATTACTATCAGACTTTCATTTGAATTCAAAGTGGATGTGACTGAACAACAGCTATTATTCAATCCAGAATGGTCTCTCAAATGTGTAGAGTTGATAATGCAAATTAACATCTCAAAAATCCAACCAGCCTGCTCCTCCTTCCTAAAAACTCCCTTTGAGGGCTGGACACTGCACTTTTTACCACAGCAAGGCCTTATACACCCCATACTAGTTCAGACTAAAACAGGCATATCTCAGGAGCAGAACAAGAAAAGAAGGAGACAGCTCTCCTGGTGCCTAAAACCAGGAACACCAAGAAATCAGTTTCCTTAGGTCATTTTCCAAGCCGGTTGGCTGAACACTCAGGCAATGACTGGTAAAGGGTGCTGAACTGCAGGTGGTAAATTAACCCAAGCAAGGAAGGTGATTTTCTTTATTTATAGCTATCCCTTTTCCTACTGAGATTTGGATCAGTGATTGTCCCAGTCTGAAGCAGTTAGATTCTGCTTAAAAGAGGTAGAGAGAGACTCCCCCTCAGAGCTCAGCAGCAAGCTGTAAGATTTTGAGCATCACTTTTGTGCTGAGTGTTTCAAGTAGCAGAAACCTAGTCCCAGTTTCTTCTGAAGCACTGCAAATGAATTTAAGCTCTTCTCTTAGACTTCCCCTTCATTATTTACTTGAGACTTAGACCTGAAGCTAAGGGCAAGGTGGGTGAAGTTTCGTAGACCAAGAGAGACATTCCTGCTTGCCACACATCTGAGAAATCAGGTGCTCTAGAGGGGAAAGGAGATTCCTGAAGTCTCTACATTTCAGAACAAACATTGCCTCAAATATGACCTAAACCTCTGTCAGATACACTTGTGAAGTGTGTCTGAATTTGCAGTGTGAGCCCAGCACATCCCTCTGGCAGGGAGGGATGGTCATAAACAGAAAGCAGTTCCTGTTCCCCATAACAAACATCTAACTGGTATATTAGAGACAAAATTAAGAGTTTTAAATAGAATTGATTCAGAAATACTGGTGAATAAACTGGCCACTGCAGCAAGTAGCCTAACAAAATTGAAGCAGCCTTTATAGTAATCTCTATTGGCATTAAGAACTAGCCAGTGACAGATTTCAAAAGTACTGCCAAAGTAAAGAAGTATGAAAAGGCCGGGGACCAAGACCACAAGTTGATAGTAGAAACACTTAGTATAGTACAAGATAATGTGTCTTTAGCTTTCAGTTGTATACAAGCACAGTTATAGATACAAGCAACAGCAGCTCTGATCATATGGGAAAGGGGTGAAAGTAATTTTCCAGCTAAAATTCAAGAAATTGTGTGAGATAATGCAATTGATATTGAAAGGAAGTTTCAATCCTGGCAGACTATGGTGAATTTCACCTATGATCCTGTTTCTAATGTGGCAACTGCCTTTGTGCTTACCATACATAATGCCACTGTTTATGTTGTCCATCCCATCATTGCTCTAAGATCAAACCACGAAAAAACAATACTCTATCCTTCAGAACATAGAGTATGGGCACGAAAGATGAATAGAAAGTGGCAGACAGTAAACTTAGAATCCTGCATTACTAGAGAACAGATGGGATTCATTTGCGAAAGCAATACTATTAATGCTCAAGGTGTGTGTTTGGACACTGAACAGAGTATTTGTCCCTTCAAAGTCCATCCAGTCACTGACAAGAAAACTGTGCTCGTATATACTAGAAAAGGGGGTATGCTTGAGAACTGCTTGTGCTGCTGTACAAATTGATAGCAATGATGTTATTCTGTCTAGTAGAAACCATTCTAATCTCTGTATATGTAATTTTGTTAAAGTTATTAGATGTGATCTTTGGGTGGTCACCAACTGCGAATAGAATCTTTAATAAGTTGTGTCACCCCATTGTAGTCTTACTAATATTAGTTGGGATAAATTTAGGACTATCTATTATATTGTTAATTTAGTACTGGAGAATGCTACAACAAATAGCTGTACTAACATCTTTGTCAAAAGCACACGGTGAAGCACTAAAAGACACTTACTGTTGTGAAAGTTTTCATTAAGTAAAAGAATTTACTTATTTCCTAGGAAAGGGGGGAATGAGACGGAGTGGGGATCCATTCTGAATTAGGTGAAGTGCCTAGAAGAGGTGAGAGGTCTGTAGGGCCAAAGCTGAAGAAAGGCCGCATTCCAGAGACAGCAAGGAGACAGAGAAAGAAAAACAGAAATTACCGCAAGGTCGATCTGCCCCAGACCTAGGAATTCCTCTGATAAAGAAGAACTAGTGCTAAATGTCACGCGGAATGAATATGTATGAACTTATTGTGAAACTGTATGCATATGCATTTGGGAGGGGGATAAAAGACGACCTGAGATCTTCAGAGGTATGCATGCCTTGTTGGGGGACTTGCGTCCGGCGCGTGTCGTGAAATAAACATACCGGGCTTTACAACTTTTATAAAGTTGTGAAGTTTCTTCATTTCTCCGCAAAACACCTCGACACAAGTAGTGACCTCCTTACAGTCAATTACCCAGTCAAATGGCATTGGTACCTCAGTCATTTATCCCTCAGTCATCCATCCCTCAAATGGTCCCAGGTCAATACCCTCATGTACAAGGTTTGAATTGGCCTCTTCAATAATTGATACACCTTTTAAATAAGTTCTGTTATGAAAGTATTTCTACTGGAATTATCAGGTTTTTCAGCAAAGACAAGAGCTTTTGATTCTAGGCTTTTTTCAGACTTTCAGTCCTTCCAGTGGTTGTTTCAATAAATTGTAACAAAGAGCTAATATATTTAACTCTTGCTTTTAATGTTCCTATAGTGACTCCATCAAAAACACCTATAGCTATTGCATTTCTTCTACCCATGAGTACAGCCAAGCAAAACAACTTTCCAGAGAATTCAGTGCTGTCTGTGCCATTTGGAAGCTCAGGTCCTGAGGTCTTTTGGGTGCAATTTTTGGACCGCAACCAAGCAAAATTGACTTGCTGCCTGACTCACTGTGGTAAAACAATCTACATTACAGGCATGCTGGATACTGGTGCAGATGTCACTGTAATCTCTCACATGTTTTGTCCCAGCCATTCGGATTTAGTAGCTCCTGCAGGTTCCCTCACAGGGATTGGAGGTGCTACTGTATGTTGGCAAAGTGCATCCATGATTAACATTACAGGTCCTGAAGGAAAGACAGCAATAGTGCGCCCTTTTCTTGTTCAGAAGCTTCTCACCGTCTGGGGGAGAGACATCCTGTCCCAATGGGGAGCAGAACGGGAGGTGGGCCTGTGATGGAAACCACGTCAAAACCTGCCACTTGAAAGCTGAACTGGAAAACTGATCATCCTATATGGACTGATCAATGGCCTTTAACAGAGAAAAATTTAAATATCCTTAAATCATTGGTAAAGGAGCAATTACAACAAGGTCACATCACTCCCACAAATAGTCCCTGGAATTCACGAGTATTCATCATCCACAGGAAGACATTGGACTCCTGGAGGCTGTTTCATGACATGAAGATCAATGTAATGACTGAAGACATGCGACCTCTTCAACCTGGACTTCCTTTTTTATCAATGATCCCAAAACACTGGCCTCTCATTGTCATTGATTTAAAGGATTGTTTTTTCCACATCCCACTTCATCCCAATGATGCTCCAAGATTTACCTTTTCAGTTCCAGTCATCAATCAAAGAGAACCCATGCAGAGATAGCACTGGAAAACATTGCCTCTAGAAATTAAGAATTTGCCTATAATTTGACAATATTTTGTTGCACAAGTTTTGTCTCCAGTTCAACAGAAGTATCCAAGATCCGTGATTTCACACTACAGGAATGATTTGCTCATCGCAGCTCCAATGAAGCCAGAGATGGAGCAAGCTTGTCCTAGTGTTGTTACTGAAATCCAAAATGCTGGACTTAAAATTTCTATACCCAAAATTCAAGAAGTTCCACCTTGGAACTATCTGGGATGGAAGATGACTGAAAAAAACAATTACACTGCAGAAGATACAGCTCCAGACCAGTGTCAACACCCTGCAAGATTTACAACAGCTTCTAGAAGAAATCAGTTGGGTCAGACCTGCTTTGGGAATCACCAACGATGAATTGGGTCCAATTTTTAATTTGTCGAGAGGAAGCCGCGTCATCGACTCTCCTGAACTCTAATACCTGAAGCTTGTGCAGCGCGTGACAAGGTCATGGAGGCTCTCCAAAGATAACAAGCTCATCGCTGTATTCCAGAAAAGCCATTCTTTTCTGCAATTTTAGGAGGAAAGATGCAACTTTGTTCTGTCATTTTTCAATGAGACCCTTCTGAGAGAGATCCTTTGTTGAAAATAGAATGGGGTTTTCTTCCCTCAAGGTTTCAAAGACTATTTTTACAGTCTTAGAGAGGATAACACAAATTCTGATTAAGGCCCGAACAAGGTTGTTAAGTTTAGCAGGTGAAGAATTTGCAGTTCTCTATTTGCCACTGAAAAAAATTATCTTGATTGGGCAATGCAAAATTCTGCAAATTCTGATGATTTGCAACGAGAATTATTAAATGTTGCAGATATTGCTTCTATTCATTACCCAGCTCACAAATTGTTGCAGGCAAAACTGAGTTTTAGAGAGAAACCTTTGTTAAGTAAAGAACCTTAAAACACAATAACTCTCTTCACTGATGGGATCTGGCAGAAGTCACAAATCAGTCATTACTTGGTTGAACCAAACCAAGTTCCCAACTAAAACTTGGGAATCATCTATTCAAATAGTAGAGGGATCTCCTCTGATTGCTGAGCTTGCTGCTGTGGTTCAGGCTTCTCAGTTCTTCCCACAACCTTTTAATTTATTCACACATTCTGCATTTGTTGCCAATGTGGTTAAAAGACTAGAAGGATCAGTTCTAAAGAATCCTAGTAACGACACTTGATATCATTGGCTTTCATGGCTTTTTACAACTTTGCAATAACGAACTAATCCACAGTTTGTTTCTCACATCAGGGCTCATTCTTCGCTTCCTGGATTTTTTGTAGAAGGAAACGCCAGAGCAGACAAACTGACAGTGGTTATTTCAAACACTTTGCCAAACATTTTGGAACAAGCAAAACTGAGTCATGCCTTTTTTCACCAAGACGCACAAGCACTTGTGCGAATGTTTCAAATTTCCAAAAGTCAAGCTAAAGCTATCATTAGTACTTGCCCTGACTGTCAGCTTGTGCAGCCTCCTGTTTCTAGAAAGAGTTGTTCGACCCACGGGGTTTGCAAAGCCTGCAGTTATGGCAAATAGATATCATTAAATAGCCTTCCTTTGGTAAATTTACCAGTACTCATGTTTCAGCGGACACGTTGTCTGGTGCAGTTTTTGCATCTCTTCACAGAGGGGAAGCAGGTATTCATGCCTGTCAACATTTTTAGCAGAGCTTTTGCTTCACTGGGTGTGCCCCAAGAAGAAAAAACTGTCAATGATCCCACATATATATCTCAAAAATTGGCCACATTTTTAAAGATTGGGGTGTTCGTCATATCCTTGGTATTCCACATTCTCCCACAAGCCAAGCAGTTGCTGAGAGGACACATCAGACATTAAAACGCATTCTTGATCAAGAGAGGGGGGAGTCAAAGTCACACCACAGATGAGGTTAAACAAAGCTTTGCATGGTTTTAATTTCTTAAACAATTCTGTTGCAGAACCTGATCCACCAATTTCTAGGCATTTTTACAATAACACACAGGCAAAACTGAAAGAAAATCCCCCTGTTTTAATTAGAAACCATGGGACAGGACCAATTGAAGGTCCTTTCTGATTAATCCCTTGGGACAAAGGGTATGCTTCTGTCTCTACAGGTGCAGGAATTAAGTGGGTCCCAGCAAAAAACGTCAAACCATATCGCACCCCAGGAAAGTTGACGAGTTCAAGACCGTAGAAGCAAGTACGCAGACGTGAGCCAAACAGAGGGATCACGGGTCACACCTGACGTTCCTTGTGCATCGGTGGAACCTGCAAACACTAATTTTATGTGGTTTATAAATGTGTCACTTGTTGGTTTCATAGAGCTCTATTGGAGAAAGTGTAGGTTTTGTTTGGTTAATTTTTATTAAAGGTCAAAAGTAATGTTTTTGAATTGAGAAGGATATGGGAGGAGCTTTAGCCAACAATTAGCTCACAAAAAGGATGATGCAAAATCAAATGTTACTATGGTGCTAGTTTTGATTGCTTCTTATAGTGCGGAGTTTTGGTCGATTTGTAGTGTAGATTTGTCTGTGGAACAACCAAAACCAAATGTCTGGGTGACCTTAGCCAAGACAGCAGGCTCGGATACCATGTGTTTGTCTAATTCGGAACAGAAAAGCCTTTCTCAACCTGACTAGTCAGTGTGCCAGTAAAGAATATGTCCTTGGTTAAAAAGCAATTCAATAGTAAGCCTGGTGAAATTGACAATGGGAGCAGCCCTGTATAGGCTTGTAACATTTGGGAAAAAGAACTTCCCAAAGCAGTACCTGAACCCCAAGAATCGGAAATCCTTGGTCCTTTAACAATGGATTTTTGCCTTACGTTTACAGCTAATGATTAGTGAGAAAGTGATCCTCCAAAGTACAATGTTACTCCTCATTATAGTGCATATAGAAATTCAAGGTTTTGGTGTAATTATTAAGAATGTTGGGATGTGCTTTCTAAGGCTGACCAATATCCACGACAATTACCAAAAGGATGTTGGTTCACCTGTGTAGATAGGCCCTGGCAGGGCATCCCATCATGCCCTGAAGGTGGCCCATGTAGCAATGGGATGCTCACTGTAGTTGCGCCTACTGCCAAAGTGGTCATTAAGAAGAAGCAAAGGGGAACAAGATCTGGTCGTCATTATCGTGAAAACTGTAGAAGTTATTTCAGGCCTTAAAAGGCTGCAAAAAGGGTATCAGCAGGTTTGTTTTTACCCCAACTGACTTCAGCAATGGCATTGAAACAATTAGATCAGGTTGGATGTTGGCTGAGTAAACAAACTAATGCCACATCCACTGCAATCAGTGACATGTTGACCGATGTTAATAGTGTTAGACATGCTACCCTTCCAAATAGAGCAGCAATTGATTTTCTTTGACTGGCACAAGGACATGGTTGTGAAGAATTTGAAGGATTGTGTTGTATGAACCTGTCTGATCACTCTGAATCCACCCACAAAAGCATACAAAAACTGAATGATTTGACAGCCCAAATTAAAGAAGATAGTGGGTCCTGGTTAGATGATTTGTTCCAAGAATAGAGCTTTGCACCTCGGCTAAGGGAACTTTTCAAGATAAGTCTCATGTTTTGGGTGTTTTGGTAGTGATATTAATAGTAATACCTTGAACACTTCAGTGTGTGCGACGAGAGATGAACAAAACTTTCCAATAAGTTTTTATCATACAAGAGAGAGAAGTAGGAAGTAGATTCACAGAAAGTGCTCAAAATCTCACAAAGATGGTGGATGAAGGAATAGAAATTGAAGAAGGTTTTGAGTTAAGACCCTGGAATCGACAAGAGATTTTTGAACAATGACTTGTAACTATTGTCAGGCATAATTTATGCCCTTTCCACTGACTGGACCTTCACAGCATTAAATTGCTGTGTTGTAATACAGCAATGCTTAGTGCCAACAAAAACATGCTTTAAGCAGAGAATAAGGAAAAATATTAGAGTAAGGCTACAAAAGGCAAGTAATAAATTACACGATTGTGTAATATTTTTTAAGTGAACAGAGAGGGGGAACTTTGGGAATCCTTAAAATTAGAGGGTTTCAGAAAAGCTGCAGAAGGCAGGCACCTCAGATACATCAGATTTGTGAACAGTGCTAAAGCAACAGTCATGAGATAGGTCAGCAGAAAAAGTATTTAAACTGTAGAAAAGACAAGGGCAAATCGAACAATAAGCCTGTGTATTAATGCTTGTCTGAATAGCTCTCTAAAATGCAGAAAGTTTATCTAGGAAGATATTAGGAAGGTTAAAGCTTAAAAATAGAGCTCTTTGCATTGTGTCTTACAAACAGGTACTGTATTCAAAATAAGCAAGCATTGTTTTAACCAAAGCTACGTGTGCTTCTGGTGATTGGATAGAACTACTGTCAATATGCTTTTGCTTTGTGTGATTGGTCAAGAAGCTTATAAAGTAAGTTGTAACCTTACATTTTTTGGCCTGCTGCCTGGATTGTGAGCTGTTAGCATCTTCCCATTTTCATAATCATGTAATGAGACTGATACTGAAAAAATAAGTAGCTCAAGGCACTTTCCCAGCAGCCCTGTCCTGTTCGCGTCTGTAAATAAACCCCTGACTGGCGTCATTTCTGACTGGGCCTGAGGCAGGGGCTGCCATTCCTCACTTGTGGGGAGACTGGAGCTGCCAGAACCACACTGAGCCTGCAGGCACTGCCTGACAGCGCTGCAGCCACTGGGATGGTCGCGCCTCTGAGGCTCAGCCACTCCCTGCTGCTGCTGCTGCTTTTAGGCACACGCAAAGCTCACTGTTAGGCCACGACGGTCTCTGCTTTTGCCCTCTTCCTGTCCCTGTGTAGGGATGGAGCATTGCTATGCTTTCAGGAAGCTCTCTAGGAAAAACTTCAGCATTGCAAGCTCCTCTGCGCCCTCCATAGATGCATGCTGTGGAATCCCTGACAGCTGCCTTCAGAGCATCCTCAAGCTGGCTCTTCTAAAACCCAGGGTCCTTGTTCCCTTCAGCATGCTCAGCATGACTTTGAACTCCATGGTGCTGTGCAACTGAAGCAACAGGAGAGGGACCTTTGCAGCCTGAGCAGCCCTTGTTGCTCTCTGCCCGTGCACATAACACAGCGTGGAAGAGAACGGCAGCAGGGCCCTGCATGTCCCCGGGCTCAGGATTTGTGCCACTTCAGCACAGGTGTGTAAAAAGTGACAAAGCCAAACTGTTTGTTAAGGGAAGGCAAAGCAAAGGGGTGAACTGGGAGGCAAAAAAGGGGATGGGCAGGGCCTGGGGGTTGGAGAGAGGGAGGGAGGGAGCTGCCAACAGGGAGGGAGATGACAGGAGCTACTGGAGCTTCCCACAGCTGTGACCAACAAGAGCTGTGCCTGGAGTTCCAGTTGGAACCCTGTGCTCTGCAGGTGGTCTCATCGTCATTGGGAACTGGGGGTTACCGAAGGACACGGGTTCTTCTGGTCCTGCAGACCAAGTTTGGCAGCTCTTGCCTCGAAGTTCACCTGGATAAATTGGGTGATCAAGGAGGGGCACTCGTATTCCCTCAGGGCTTGAAGAGCTAGAGAAAAGAAGCACAGAGCCACGGTTAGAGGCCGGATTGCAGGAATCCAGGGAAACACTCCTGCCAGGGCCATTCCAACCATCTCCTGCTATGGCCAGAAGGGAGGCAGAGACAAGGGCTTGGGCCAAAAGGTGCTGGCCTCGGCTCCCTCACATGTGCCTGAAAGCTCTCCGGGCTCTGCCCCCGCTGCCCCTTGTCTGCACAGGGAGCAGAGCCCTCGGCAGCCTGGGCAGGGATTGTAGCTCCGGAGCCAGGATTTGCAGCTGCCCCCGGCGGCCCGCACTGGCACCCGTGTGGCTGCCCTCATTCACCCTGACTGAGGATCTGGAGCTATTCCTTCTGCCCCATCATGAGCACTCCGGTGACCCCTGGCAAGACAGAGCCCGTGGCGGCCCCGGGTGGCACAGCTGCCCGACACGGGCAATGCCAGCCCTGCGGCCGCACGCCCTCCTGCTCCTGCAGGGCTCCTGCCAGGTCCCTGCCTCCCGCTGTCGCCCCAGGGCATGGCTGCAGGAGGGCGGCGGCAGTGCCGAGGGCGGGCGGGGCTGCAGCGGCCCGGGCGCGGCTCCCGCTGCCGGGGCAGCAGCTGGGCTGGGGGCAAGGAGGGGCGTGGGGCTGATGGCTCATCGATCAACCTGACGGCCGCCTGTCGCAGGCGCCTCTGTGGGCTCTGCAGGAAGAGCAGGGCCCAGCGCAGGTGCTCGGCCGCTCGGCTCTTGTCCTCCAGCAGCTGCGGGGAGCACCGACAGGGAAGGCTTGGCGCGGGCTCTGCCCCTCGGCCAGGCGCTCTCTTCGCCCAGCCGCGGCCGAGCAGGCCCGCATGGGCCAGGGCAGGTAGCGACGTGTGGGGCGCAGGCTGGCAGGCCCGGCTGCGGCGCCAGGCGGGGGCACAGCTGCCAGCCCCAGCACGGGGGGCAGGGGGCTTCTCCAGCCTTTGTCTGGGCCTCCTGGGCTGTTCTTACTAGGCGCTTGGCAAACTTCATCCGCTGCTGCTTTGTCAGCAGCTCCTCCAGGTCCCTCTTCCTCTGGAAGCGGGCTGCACAAAGCAGGGCTTGGAAAGAGGCCTGGAGAGCAGCAGAGAGCCGCAGGTGGCACCACAGCCCAGGGCACAGGACCCGCATGCCTGTGCCAAGGCCAGGGAAGGCCGGAGCCTGCAAGCTGCCAGGGCAGGAGGCAGCCCAGCTCCTTGCCAGGGATGCAGCAGCGTCACACAAAACCTGACCTTTGCCACACCCCGGATGTCATCGTGCCAGAGCAAGGAGAGAGGGAGCAGGCTCTGGCTCACAATTCTCATGTGAGGCTTTTCCCCCTCTTCCTCTGCCAGCTCCATCACTTTGCAGAAGAGCCGAATGGAGAGCAGCTGCACCTGGCTGTCCTCCTGGAGGAAAGGAAAAGACCTCAGCACCAACTACTCCAGGCCCATCGGGGCAGAGGCCCAAATGTGCACAGGCACAACATTTCTGGGCAGCGTCCAGTGCCCATGGCTGGGGGTACAGAGCCTTACATTCTCCAGATATGGCAGGAGGTGCTCAGCCAGCTTCAGGGCGGTGGCGCTGGGTATCTTGAGGTCTTCCATGTGGAGCATGTGTATGAGCACAGGGAGGATGATGGCGACCGTTGCTACATCTGCATGTGCCAGCTGCTCCAGCAGGTGTTGACAGAGGCCGCGTATTCCTCCACCCTGTGTGCAAGGGCAGGCCATGCTGTGAGGCTGAGGACAGCCGCAGCACCAACAGCTGTTTGGGGCACTCGGGCAGCTGAAGGGGGAGGCAGGAGAGCTGGGAGCAGCTGCCTCTGCTGCCAAAGGCCAGCCAAGGCCAAAGGTCTGTGTTGGCCAGCCCCACGCTGTCAGCGTGTCTTCAGCCACTGCCCCTTCTCACCAGCGAGTGCTCCTTGCTGAGCACCATGAGGCCTCTGAGCTCCGGGTGCAGCCTGTCCCTGCACTCACTTGGCAGGTGCCTGAACACAACCAACAGGGCACTGCTACTTTGCTTGGTCAAGTGCACAGCCTGCAGGGCCGTGACAGCCTCCAGTCTTCCCTCAGCCACTGCCCTGACAGAGTCTGCTGCATGCTCAGGGGAGGCTGAGGTGACATCAGCCTCTGCCCACAGCTCAGCCGTACCCTCGGTTGTTGCGGCGCTGGTGTTTCTGCGCCCAAGGCCCAGGAACCTCCGCAGTATCTGCAACAGAAGGAAGGGCGGGAAGAGAGGGACATTCTGTTGCCTGCTTCAAGCGTGGCGCTGGGCCGAGCAGTGCCAGCAGGCCCAGCCCAGGTGGGGATGTCTGCAGGTACCTGCGCTGCTCTGTGGAAGCGGCCGCGAGTGGGGTCCTGCTCTTGTGTCCCATCCTTGCCCGCATCTGGCAAAGAGCGAGTGCAGCCAGAGCTGAGGGGCTGCGGGAGAGGCCGGAGAACACGGCCCAGCCCTGCACGGCCCAGGCAGGGACAGCCCCCAGGTGCCCAGGGGACAGAGCTTTGCCAGCGGGGGCAGCCCCAGCCCCTCTTCCATCCTGTCTGCGGGCACGTCCACAGGGGCACGTAGAGGTTTGCAGTTACGTATGATCTTTTTCTCCGCCAGCAGGCCTTACCAGCAAGTACTGAGCTAACGTAGGGCTATGCTGCCAGCCCAAATCTGCACTTCCTTTGCCCAGCCTGTGTGCAAGTGGGGCATGTGCTGGGCATGGCTGGAGATTTGCATGGCCAAAATCCTCCTGCATTTACATCTGCCCATGGCTTTGACTAGCACAAATTACAACACATTCATCTCACTTGACAAATGGCATTTGTTATAAATTGCTACACCAGCACTGACAGCATATAACTATAGAGATCTTTGTTAAATTTTAAAAAAGTAATTTTTTTGATTGTTTCACCATACTATTTAGAAACATACAAATATAAACTTCTTTTAATAAAAACTACTCTGCAAACCTCTACTACACACAAAAAGATCAATGGAAATTATCAACTGAATTTATTGCATATTACAAGTGTACAGCCCATATAGAGATACAAAACTATCAGTATCTCCACGTAATACCAAGAACTCGATAAATAGAATTCCTCCACTATACAACCCCAAACAAATTTAAATAGAACTATATACATATATAACCACCACAATATACACATGTGAATATTGATTAAATGTTACATATTACATTCAAGATTCAGATACAAAAAAAACCCTATTTATAAAGAGACACACAGCACTACCTGTGGAGAGTTTTGTTAACAGTTGCTTAGCTGAGCAAGGCCATGCCAACATAATGCCGCTGGTTAAGCTTGAAAGGGAAGTCAGCAGTCGGTGACCAATGACAGGCAAGGACATGATGCCCTTGCCGCAACATGAGGATAGGGAAGAGAAATTCTTGCTGAAAATATGCAGAAAGTACCAAAAGAATAACTACAAAGATGCAGAAGTAGGCGTAGTTGATGATATGTAACTAACCAATCCTGAGCTCAGCTTTTGCAATATGTATGAAGCTTATTATGAACTGTATTTAACCCGCTGTATCGATCAATAAAATTGGACCTGTGATGAACCAATTGGTGTCCAGGTCTCCTTCCATCGACAAATGGTGACCCCGAACGTTTGCCCTCTCATCTCGGATTAAAAGAAAAAGCGGGGAACGCGCCACGGTCGAGGAAGTTGGGTTTGGGTCTTTGCAGCCAGGATGGTGCGGAATTTGAAGCACCCTCGAGGTTCACAACGGTGAATCGAGCCAATACGTGCTGCTGGAAGCCTGGAGAGCTGCAACAGGGCGTGCTGATGAATAGTATGGATAGGCGAACAGCATATGATCTTTTCGCCGCGTATTTAGAATGGCGAGGAGTAAAGGGGATAGATTCAAAAAAGGAATTACCAGGGTTACTGGCTTACGGCCATGCTAAAGGAATTTTTGCTAACCCACATACAGTTCATGAGCTAGCAGAGTGGAAAAAGTTTGGGGATATCCTGTGGGATAGTGTTAGACGATGATAAGCCAGCAAAGAAATTAGGCAAGCTATGGTGGGTGGTGTATAACACGTTGCTTCAGCAGGTATCTGAGAGAAAGACAGCAGAAAGGGTGACAGAAGCTCATAAGAGGAATATAGGGTATGGTCCTGAGGATGATCCCCTGGCACCTTCTTTAACTAAGATACTTATGACTAAGAGTCCCCAGCAAAGTGGTGTGGAGGATTTTCCTATAGACACAGTGGAACTGTCTGTACCCTTCCTGTTAGGGGGGGAGGGCGAGTTGGATGATGGAGGTAAGAGCAAGCCAGCTTTGCCTCTGCCGCCAGCTTCAGGCGGGTTGGATGGTGGGGGTGGGAGCAAGCCAGCTTTGACTCCGCCGCCAGCTTTGCCTCCGCCGCCAGCTTTGCCTCCGCCGCCAGCTTTGCCTCCACCGCTTCCCCCGAGCGAGCCAGCTCCGGCGGGGGGGCCGCTTCCCCTGCGCGAGCCGGCTCCAGTTCCACTTCCCCCCCCCCCCCCCCCCGGAAAGCTCGGTGTCTGTACCGAAGCACCAGCAGCATAGCACCCTTAAAAAGTCAGACCCTGTCCCAGGGGCACACAGTGACCTATGGGGGGAGATGGCTAAACAGAGGAGGGAAGCGTAGCTTCTAGTCTTGCATGTCCGGTCACATACACACCACAGTATGATGCACAGGAGAATCTTACGCATAATATAGCGGAATATGCTCCCTTAGATTGGAAGTTGTTAGCTCAGTTACATTCTACGGTTAGTCAGTTTGGAGTAAAAAGTGAACCTGTTAGGCAAATGCTAGATAACCTTTTTAATACTCAGGTTTTATGCCCTAATGATTTAAGAGGAATAATGCATTTAATATTCACTCAGCACCAGCAGTTATTGTTTAATGCACATTGGCAAGCTCTGGTTAATGAGTTGGTTGCTGTACAATGAGTTCAGGGAGATCCATTACATGGAGTAACAGTAGAGGAGCTTATGGGCTTAGGGGCATATTTGCGTACAGAGGCACAGATGATATCAGGAGCAGATAAACTTAGAGAGTCTATGCGATTAGTGCGTGATGCAATAGACATGGTTAAAGAGCCAGGAGGGTTACCGGCTTATATGGGTATTAAACAGGGTAGAGAAGAATCATTTGGAAGTTTTATCAATAGGGCAGCTGCTGCCATAGATCGGGCTGGTGTTGCGGACTACGTGAAAGGGGCGCTATTAAAGCAGTGGGCCTTGCAAAATAGCAATCCAGCAACACAAAGAGTGTTAGCTACTTTAGGGGCAAATTGGACCATTGAGGAGGCATTAGAGCGAATGGCATTAATACCAACAGCTTCACAGGCATTTATAGCAGAAGCTTTAAAGGAATTAGGATTAGGGTTGCAAAAGCAAGCAGAGTCTACTCAGAATCAGGTGTTAGCTGCTCTTGCTCCTCTCCGAAGCGGCTCACTGGCAGTCACGCAAGGAGGCTCAAGACCATTCATCAAGTGTTACCGATGCAGCAATGAGGGACATACGCGCCAAGGATGTCGAGCAACTGGCATATGGTGTCAAAACTGCCAGTCCAGCTCCCACAATTCTACGGCTTGTAAGCACTGGTCGGGAAACGATTGGAGGAGCGCAAAGGGGGCGGCGCCCAGACACAAGTTGCTGCCGTGACATCGGAGACACCAGCTGCTGCCATAACATCACTGCCACCTCCTGTCTGCAACTAGCAACAACAGGGAGCCTCGGTTTGGACTTAACAGCAGCAGTAGACGTCACACTAATGACGAACCGGCCTGAGAGGATACCCACTGGAGTAAAGGGTCCTCTTATATTAAATGGACAAAGATGTGGAGCATTGTTACTAGGACGTTCCTCAACAACCATGCTGGGATTATTTGTAATGACTAGTGTTATTGATGCGGACTATACAGGGGAAATACAAATCGTGGTTTACACCCTTTATCCCCCGATTAAAATAACAAAAGGACAACGCATCGCACAATTGGTACCGCTATCACAAATGACATCAGGTATACCATCATTTACTGGGCAAACACGGAATGAGAAGGGTTTTGGCTCTACTGGTGTTACACTTTTGACTGTGGATTTACAAAATAGACCAAAGCAAAAAGTTGAGATTACCCATGGACATCAAAGCATAACCCTTTATGGATTTTTGGATACAGGAGCAGATACCAGCATCATTTCTCCAGAAGCGTGGCCACAACATTGGCCCCTATTCCCATCATCAAACATGCTCACAGGAGTAGGAGGATTTACATTAGCCAGCAGATCGCCGCCTTTGTCGGTGTACATTGATAATCAACAAGTATCTGCTGTGTTTTCAATTGTTCAATTGCCTCCTACAGTTTCCTGTTTAATTGGAAGGGACATTTTAACACAATTGGGAGTGGTGTTAACTAATCAGCACCCTTTGGGGTAATTGCCATTGCTTGGACTTTCCCCATTCCACTCACCTGGAAAACGGATACACCGGTGATGGTTAAGCAATGGCCATTAAAAGGGGAGAGTCTTATGCACGCCCATGAATTGGTAAAGGAAAAATACACACAGGGACACCTACGACTCTCTACGAGCCCTTGGAATACACCTATTTTTGTAATCAAAAAGAAATCAGGGAAATACCGGTTGTTACATGATTTACAAGCTGTAAATGACCAGATGGAACTAATGGGGGCCTTACAGCCTGGTCTTCCAAATCCAGCTATGATTCCAGAACATTGGCCACTTTTAATTATTGACCTAAAGGATTGTTTTTTCACTACTGGGCTGCATCCTGATGACATGAAGAGATTTGCTTTTACTTTACTGGCAATATATCATGGAGAACCAGACAAAAGATTTGAATGGATGGCATTACCACAGGGCATGTGCAATTCGCCCACGTTTGTCAGCTTTATGTTGATGCTGCATTACAGCCACTACGTCGCAAATGGCCAGCAACTATAATATATCATTATATGGACGATATTTTGTTTGCACAGCAACAACCATTTTCCTCTTTGCAGATTGACAGCATTAGAGATACTCTTGCAGCATATTCGCTTGTTATTGCTACAGAGAAAATTCAGACCACAAAGCCATGGAAATATTTGGGATGGACTTTAACTGATCAAATAGTAATACCTCAAAAACTGGAATTACAATTAGATATTAAGACTCTGCATGATGCACAGAAGTTGCTGGAAGACTTACAGTGGTTGAAGCCCATTGTGGGAATACCAAATCATTTGTTAGAATCCTTACGGCCTTTGTTAAAGGGCGTTGACCCCACTACTCCTGTATACCTGACAAAGGAGCACCATCTTGCCTTGCAGCAAATTAGTAACTGTGTACAACAAGGGTATGTGTCTCGTCGACAACTCGATCACCCCATTGACCTTACCATCTGGAATAGCCCTTGCCATTTGCTTGGTGCTCTCTCTCAACAACAAAAGAAAACGGGGGAGATACGGGTGTTGGAATGGTTGTCACCACCACTACAGCAAAGGAAAACAATATTTTCAAAAATCTAACAATTGGCTGCGTTAATCAAAAAGGGGCGTCTCAGAATTACTGAAGTGGATGGTCGAGAACCCGCTACCATTAGATTGCCTATGGAAAAAGAAACCCTGGACTGGTACTTGATTAATTCAAAGGATCTACAGGAAGCATTATTGACATCATCTGCTAAAGCAGAGACCAGCAAATTAGTGCCCAGAGTTTTGCAATGGATGACAGAATGGAACTGGATTACCCGACCGTTGAGAGAAGAACACCCCATAGAAGGAGCTATTACAGCTTTTACAGATGCAGGAAAGATATCAAGGCGTGCTGCTGTCACCTGGCAAGAAAAAGGACAATGGAAGCATCAGCTCCTCACAGCAGACCCTGCAGATAGCTCACAAACCTTGGAATTGTTAGCAGTAGTATGGGCAGTATCCAACTTACAGGAGCCTTTAAATGTGGTCACAGACTCTATGTATGTCACAGGAGTAGTCAGACAAATAGAGGAAGCATCAATTAAGGAAGTGAATAATAAACGATTGTATGAGTTACTGGTACAATTAAGAAAAGCTTTACGGGAGAGAAATGCAGCGTATTCTGTGATTCATATTAGGACCCATAAATGGTCTGAAGGTTTAGGAGAAGGGAATGAACGTGCAGACAAATTGGTTACCTTACCCATTGATAACTCTTGTCCTGTTGATAAGCATACATTGGCAAGAGAAGCACATAGTAGATATCATCAAAATGCAAAAGGATTAATTAGCAAGGCACTTTGAGCTGAGTTTGTCAGAAGCCAAGGCCATTGTTAGAGCATGTCCAACATGTAGTTATCATAATGGTGGAATAGGTTTAGGCGTCGGAGTTAATCCTCAAGGTTTAGAAATAAATGAGAAATGGCAAATGGATGTTACGCATGTAGCTATATTTGGTAGAGACAAGTATGTGCATGTCACTATAGATACATATCGTCATTACATATGGGCTACGGCTCAGGCAGGAGAGAAAGCTATACATGTTATCAGGCACCTGTTAAGTTGTTTCGCTGTCATGGGAGTCCCAAAGAGTATCAAAACGGTTAATGGTCCAGCTTATGTAAGTGCTAGGGTCCAGAAATTTTTGAATCAGTGGTCCGTTAAGCATGTGACAGGTATTCCATACTCCCCTACTGGACAGGCAATAGTGGAAAGAGCAAACGGCACCCTTAAGCAGTATATTGAAAAGCATCAAGATTTAAGAGACCCACAAGCATGTTTGCCTAAGGTTCTGTATGTGATCAACCATTTATGTATTTTTGGGGAAGACGATATCCCCCCTGCAATTAAACATCACCCGAGGTCAAGTCAGGAAACTACTAAGGAAACAGAGGTCTGGGTTAAGTATAAGAACCCGAGTACAGGATTATGGGAAAAACCTGCAAAAGTGTTATACTGGGGTCGGGGGTATCTTTGTGTTTCCTCACCTACAGGGCCTTTGTGGGTGCCTACTAAGTGGACTAAACCTGTTTTTGATGCAGCCTCTGGTGGATCGCCTTACGGAGAAGGACAAGGAGCGACTGGGGAAAAAACTGCCTCTAGTCCTACGACCGCTACTGCTACAGCTGAAGGGATACTCGAAAGCGGTGGACAGAGCACTGACGCATCACTACCGGACAGCTCAGGAGCTGATTGGTTTTATTGACTCATTATCAACCTTTCGTTTAACAGGTCCAGCAAATGAAAATTGCTTTGACTGTCACAATCCACATTGTGCTGCTTGGATAGCCCTACGTTGTGGGGGTTGTGGTAGAACTTTTTGGATAGAACA
Source organism: Ammospiza caudacuta (assembly GCF_027887145.1). Lineage (NCBI taxonomy): Eukaryota > Metazoa > Chordata > Aves > Passeriformes > Passerellidae > Ammospiza > Ammospiza caudacuta. The sequence continues at coordinate 3,304,568 of NC_080621.1, read as the reverse complement.
ATCGTTATTATTGGGTTTGTGGTGTAATACTTGCCGGCACGAGTACACGTGGGGTGAAAACTGGCAGGATGAATTAAGGAGACAAACGGGGCAAAATGCATATGCAGCTTTAAATCTTTATGAGTCTCCTGAACAGAAAATTCTTACTTATTACCGATGGGACTTACAATGTATTGTGAATAGAATCAAGGTTCAAAGTAAATCACGCTTAGTCTCTGCAAGGTGTAGAAAATTAGTACCCCTAACGCAGCGTTCAATTATAGGACCCATCAGGGGGGATCCCAAAAGAGCATTAGACTGCTGCATTGAAAAGTTGCAAAAATTGAGTTTGCAAGTGACAGGACCAGTGAAATTAGGAGCAGCAAAACTGAAGACAGATAAGAAAAAGAAGGCAAGAAAGGGAACGACCTCATCTGAGTAAGGCTATTAGTGATTGCTAATTAGTTTTCTATGATTAGGGCAATTGCACATATATGGGACCCTGCCTGGTGGGAGGGTGTAGTTGTTGAAGAAGACAAAGAACAGCGATTACGAAATAAGGTACGCCTTGCGCTAAAGAAAGAGCTTGAATTGTTAGCCTAATATAGTAAGAAAGGTGAAGAGGCTTTGCAATCACCACCATTGAACTGGTTGGATTGGGTTATAGAGATGAGATTTAATACTGATCTTTTCTTATGTTCACTTCCTTGCTATGTTTGTAAAAAGGATAATGACAAGTGCTATGCATGGGTAGCTTTGCATTGTGCAGATTGCAATAAGGTTTATTGGTACTCACAAAGGGCAATAGGATATTTATGGTGTAGACCTTGTTTTGGGAAGTGGATTCGAGACTCTTCCTGGTATAGAGCTCTTGAGCAAAGTACTGGCCTACCAGGAAGGTCAGGATTACAACTTTATGAGAGTGCAGAACAAGTAGCTATAGCATATATTAGGTGGAAGTTGCAGCAAGTACTTAGAGAATTTGAAATTACTACAGCCTCACGCATCATAGCAGCTTGCTGTAAAGCTAATTTGCCTTTAAACCTACCTGACGCTATACCTGTGAGCAAGGATGCTGATTTGGAATTAGATCAATGTATTCAAAGACTGACTCAGGACCCCATTAGCCGTTCTAGCAAACCAGGGAAAAGACAGCGAAGAAAGGAAAAACAGGGAAAGAAGAGAGAAAAATGAGGTTTGTTTATATTATTCTGCTCAATGCGGTAACATGTGAAGCAGTAGGAATAACACATTTTAGTCAGCCAAGAGAAAATCTATGGGTAACACTTGCTAATCAAATTAACCAATCATCGCTTTGTCTTAGTCTTGGAGGGGTTAATAACCCATTTCGAACATGCCTGGTGGGACTTCCGGTGTGGTCTCCTGGAGAATTTTGCAGTTTAATAAATAATTGAACCTTATGCATGCATAACATGTCAAACATTAAATTGCCAGCACAACAAGGGTATACTGCACGTCAGAGTGATGGCTATCGTGAATGCTTACTAATCCAATCACTTAACACTTCTTTGCATTCTCCTCCTGAGGAATTGGATCTTTTTGGAAGTACAAACGCCAGTATGTCTAACACTACAGCTGGCGGATGGTTTAGCTTCAAACCCTTGGGTGCCTAGAATTTAAATCAACCTAAAGAAACATGGGCCACCTTAGATTCATCCCTGAATTTGAGTAAATTCTCTCCACAGCATTACAGTCAATGTAACGACACAAATATCATGGCACCAATGAAATTACCCACAGGAATATTTTTGATTTGTGGAGACAGAGCGTGGAATGGTATACCAGCTAAACCACAGGGTGGACCCTCTTATTTGGGAAAATTGTCATTGTTTCACCCTAATGTATCCTTGCTAATGCAGCTGAGTCAAAATTCAAACAGGAAGAGACGTAGCATACATGACTTAGACTGCAGCCAGATAGGAGATCCACAGTTTTGGGGTACATTCAAACAAGTGGTAGTTTCAACTATCTTGCCAGGAGGATCTGCCAATAAAGCTATGAATTTAGCAAAGCAATTAGGGTGCTGGGCAAAGGATGAGCTAAACAAGACATCACAAATTCTAGACATGCTAACCGCAGATGTGCAGAGTGTTAACCATGCTGTTTTGCAGAATAAATCTGCTGTAGATTTTTTGCTCTTAGCACAAGGGCATGGATGTGAAGAGTTTGAGGGAATGTGTTGCATGAATTTGTCTGATCATTCGGTGTCCATTCCCACTAAGATAAAAGAACTGCAACAGGGACTTCACAATCTCAAGGAAGAAGACGGTTTAGGAATTGACGAATGGCTTAAAAGCTTAGGACTTGGACCATGGCTGAGGAACCTTGTGACATATGCTATAGGACTACTGGGTGTAATTTTAATGTTTTTTCTTATTTTGCCTTGTGTCTTTAATTGTATTCAAAACATGGTCAGCCGTATGATAGCAAAAACCTGGCACACTAGTCTTCTTGCTCAAGAAGAAAACGGGGGAAATGTGGAGAGTTTTGTTAACAGTTGCTTAGCTGAGAAAGGCCATGCTGACATAATGTCGCTGGTTAAGCTTGAAAGGGAAGTCAGCAGTCAGTGACCAATGACAGGCAAGGACATGATGCCCTTGCCGCAACATGAGGATAGGGAAGAGAGATTCTTGCTGAAAATATGCAGAAAGTATCAAAAGAATAACCACAAAGATGCAGAAGTAGGCATAGTTGATGATATGTAACTAACTAATCCTGAGCTCAGCTTTTGCAATGTGTATGAAGCTTATTATGAACTGTATTTAACCCACTGTATCAATCAATTAATCGGACCTGTGATGAACCAATTGGTGTCCGGGTCTCCTTCCATCAACAACTACCAATCTAAATAACTGTACAACTGCATCAATAGAAATATACAGCTATACATCCGGATATATATGTAAATATAGCAGATATAGAAATAGATCAATATACATCTAAAACTACAAAACTAGACATATATGCCGATACAAATACCAGTATACCTATTTAAAAAGAGATATACCAAAAACTACATCAATACAAATAGATACCTATACAACTGTATACTTATGGAAATCTAAACACAGATATTAAAACATACATAAAGAACTAGATACATATACACACAAATATGTAACTGCAAACCTCTATGTATGTATATGCGTCCATATATATACATATAACATTCATAAATATAATATATATTAATAACTATATTATAATATAATATGTATGGAAATAGGCTTGTACAAATAGCAGGCTACATATGCACAAGTCCATATAATTATGCCTGTTCACATGCAAGTCCGTGTATCTTTAAACAGAGCTCCAAGCAGAGGGATCCCAGCTGCCCCATCTTCAAAGCCTCTCCCTCGGGCTCCTCCTCCCGTGCAGAGCAGCTCTCCTGGACAGCGACAGCAGATGGGGCAGCCGGCAAGCAAAGGGAACACTGAGTGAGTAAGGGGACGTTTCTCTTGGCAGCAGCTGCACTTCCATCAGGGAAGAGGAAATGTCAGAGCCTCCCCAAGAGGGTCGGAAAGAGAAAGCAGCCAAGCGGCCCAGACTGTGGTGAGCGCAGCCGCGGCGGGACTGTCCCGCCGCCCCGGCAGCCCGGCAGAGCCGGCACAGCTCCCGATCCCTGCTGGCACAGCTGCCTTGCCCAAGGACTGCCTGTGCCAGCCGGGGCAGTTGCGCTGAGGAGTCCCAGAACGGGCAGGGCCCGCTGCTGCCCCGCCGGGCAGTGCCCACGGCCACAGCCCACAGCAGCCTCAGCCCCAGCCTGCCTCCCCGGGCCTGTGGCCTCAGCCGGGCTCCCTGCAGGCTGGCAGCAGCAGGTCCCCGTTCACTGCTCTCGCTGCTGGCCTTCAGCTCCTCCCTGCTGCCTCCCGTCAGTCTCTGGCTGTCCTCTGCAGCTGTGGCAAAAGTGGAGGCTCTGGAATTGCTTCCGAGGCTTGGCAGAGCTGCAGTCCCAGAGCCCTCTGCGCTCCCTGCTGGCCCTGTCCACCCGCTCAGCCCCGCCGTGCTCTGGGTGAAGCCCCAGCCCCTTTCAGTTTCTTCAGCCCCTCACAGTCCTCTCACCCCCCTCAGTCCCTTCTGAGCCATCCCGTCACCTGAGACCCGCCACCCCATCAGCCTGTGCCACTTCCGTGTAACCTCAGTGCCACCATGGCCCTCGGCTGCCCCACAGCCCTCAGCCCCAGCAGCAGCTCAGGGTCACCGTCCCTTCGACGCCACCGCCCCCTCAGCCCCCTCAGCCCCCTCAGTCTCACCGTCCTTCAGCAGTTCCTCAGGGGACAGTGCCTGTGGCCAGCTGCAGCTCCCACCACTCCAGGGACAGCTGGGGCTGGAAGTGCTGCTCCACCCAGCCCGGCCACCAGCTCGGACCCAGCACAGGGACAGGGGACACAGGGGGCACCGGGGGAAAAGCAAGAGGTGAAATGGCAGCCGAGGGGGGAAAGAGGTAAAAATGCAGCCTAGGCTTACACAGCTCGATCTATGCATCTAAACTTCCACATACCTCTAACTAAATAACTATGCATATTTCTAGATCTATATCTAAGCATCTAAATTTAGGTATCTAAATGTAGGCATCTAAATGTAGACCTCTAAATGTAACTCCATTAATGTATAAATGTAAATCTCAAAATCTAGAAATGTAACTAATTCTATCCCATCTATAACAACATAGATCAATTTTACTATATAGATGTATATATATGCACATATAAACACACCTCTGTAAATCTATAAATACAACTATATGGATATAGAATTAGAATTGTGGAAATCTGTGAATCTATGTGTACACGAAGGGATTCCAGTTGTCTCATACTCACAGGCTCTCCTTCTGATCCTTCTTCCCATGCAGGGCAGCCCTCCTGGCAAGGCAGATCAGCTGGAAGTCTGGGAAGCAAAGGGAACACTGGGTCAATATTGGCCTTTGTGCATCATTTGTCCTTTTGGAAGTAACTGTCCTTCTATCAAAGTCTGTAAAAGATGGGCCGAAAGGCAAAATCTCACTTGGCAATTTGAAGCCTGCTTTTCAAAGAGCCAGACTCCTTCCAAGAGTTTATAACTTCTGAAGTTTTGAAGTATCCCAATACACTGAAAGCCCTCGCAGTGCAGAGGGCCCCCATGAGAGCTTGAAACACAGACAGTGCCAGCTGCCACAAAGAAGCCCAGCCTGGTTCTTTCTCTGTGCTGACAGAGAGATCTCAGTCATCCCTGAAATGGCTGAAGCTGAAGGTGCTGGGAGCTGAGTTATGAACTAGCACCGTTCCCTGCCATCTGCAACCTGCCCTCTGCAGTGAGCCACAGCTCCTCCAAAACAACCACTAGCTCTGGGATGAACAGCTCTGTGACAAATGACCAGGTAATATTGATTTGGAATTTAGGTATTAGCTTATGGACGTTGTTAGTGATTATAAGTATTTAGAAATAACATCAGTTAGAACTCTTTTAGCTGCTTGTAATAGAACAGAATCCATCAGCTTAAGCTTGCACTGTGTTGCTCATAGAAACATTAGTGTAATGAATATATCATCTATGGATCACTTATGGAAACAATTGTGTGATGAATGGATTGTGTTACAGAGCGTAGCAAAACATAAGGGGAAAAAAGGCTTGTGTGTAACTAAAAACAGTGTAAGGCTGTCCACTGACCAACCTGTCCAAGTGATAAAATAACCCTGACACAAACCAGAGCACCAGAGGACAATTAGAGAATACCATGTGAAATTTAGGGAGAACATACTAATGCCTTATCAGAGGATGTGAAACAGCAGGAAAGAGAATCAAGAAGAAGTAAAATATGTTGACCTGACAAACAGGATGTCATGCAGTAAACCTGAGTGTGCAGAAGTCAAACAAAGGAGTTGCCAAAACATCGGAAAATTCCCAAGAATGCTTGAATAATTCATGAAACACATGAATACGCTTGCATCTCAGCAACGTAACACCATAAAAATAACACTGTGGCTACACACCAGGTGTTGTTTGGGTGTTAGCCCCAAGCACCACAGTGCTGCAAATATTGTCTTTTCTTATCCTATTAGTATTAAACTTTTAACAATTCTAAGAAGTGAGTTCTGTTTTTCACAGCTGCGAAGGAAAGAGCTCCCTAACAGGACTGCAGGCAGCACCAGCTTTGCTCAAGGATGCAGACCCAAAGTGCTCTCTCTCTACTTTAGTTCTCACTAATTTAAAGGGGTAATTTCAGTTTTTCCTTGAGCTCCTGGATTTGTGACTAATGATTTCCTTGGCCTCAGAGCTTCTCCTGCTTGTATTTTTAATGTATCTCACTACAGCTATCAGCAGAGTGGCATTACATTGATTTAATGCTTGGAGACAAAAAGCTCAGATTTCTACACTGACCTTTTTCTGGGCTTTTCCTCTCTTGCTTCAAGAGTCACTCAGCGTTGCCTCCAGAGCACTGACATCCTGCAGCAAACTTATCCACGGACATCAGCACAAAACTGGGACACCTGGCTTGGTGACACAACTGCCACAAGGTCAGGTTTACTCCCTGCTCTCTTGCCCCAGCACAGGACTCAGTGTCAGAGCCTCTGGAGAAGCGTGGAGGGCAGGGCTCAGGCAGGTTGTGCCCGTGCAGGATTTGAACTCAAGGCAGCAGGAAGCACCAAGCCTGCAGACAGGAACTCAACCCTTCTCATCTCCCTTCCTGCCAGAGGCAGGCTCAGAGCAGCCATCTCACCCCTCTCTAAACCAGTGGGGCCTCTGTCCTTACCAAGCTCCTTGGGCTCCTGGGAATTGTTGCTGCAGCTCTCCGTGCTAGGCAAAGCTCCCTCTGCTGCAGCTCTGTCCACAGGCTCCCCTCCTAAAGACTCAGGGGCAACATTAATATTCCCCTTGAAAGAGAAACAGAAATGAAGAAACCCTTCTCACCACCTACAAAAAACACCTGGTCCACCAACTCCATGGCTCAGACACTTAATCCCTTCTTCCTAACAACAACTCGGGGCCCCAAAGCCATTCAACAGTCAGAAAAATTGACTTCTCAAACACAGTCCAAAAGCTGTCAGAGCTGACAGTGTTGAACATGGGGCTGACACTGAACACGTGGAATGGCTGCTAAGAAGGAGTCCTGCCAGCTCCTGGCACAGGGATGTGCTCCTTCCTCCACAGCCCTGAGCACAGCAGTCTCGTCCAGGCTGCAGCTTGGGAGGGACAGCATGGGAACACACATCTCTTCCCACAGAGATGCCCAAGAGCAACAGGAATGAGCTCTGCAACATGGACAGCAAGACTGGCCAGTTTGCCCAGCTGAGGATTTCCCAGATGGAAACTGGACTGCAGGCAGTAGCTTACTGAGAGGACAAGAAAGCTGCAGCTGCAGCCCAGCCCCAGCCAGGGCTCTGGGAGCGCCTACACACACGGCAGGGCTCACACAGCAGCAGCAGCTGCAGCCCAGCCCTTGCTTTGCCTTGGCCTTCCCACCCAAAAGAGGCACAGCCCACATCTGCTGCAGCTGCAACAGAGGCACCTCTGGCATGCCCCTCCCCGCATGGGACACTTGGCCTTCAGTGCCACTTCTCCAAACACTCTTCTCTTCTTTCCCATCAAACAAAGCCTCTTAGAACCTACAAAGCTTCCAATTCCTCACCACAAATGCTCCTGCATCAGGGGTTCTTCCCATGAAAAGGAGCACCCAAACCTGGCCAACACAAGCTCACACCTTTTCATCCTTAGTCCAGGATGACATTTTCATTCCCTCTTCTTTAGGAAGTCATGCTTTACCAGGCAAAACCTGCCTCGTCCATTCACAGCTGAACTCCAGAAGCCTTTCCTTCTCAGCCATGCAACAGCATTCACAAGTTCTCAGTCCAGCCCCTTTCTTCCCAGTCCAATGCAGTTGCCCAAGCAGAGGGAGAAAACATCTCCAGTGTCTCAAGCACCATGTCCAGATCCGGCGGTGGCAATTCCTCTTTCCCAGGAGTATTCCACAGCCAGCTGTGGCTGTCCATGCTGCAGAACCTGCACTGGCAGCTGGAGTGCTGGGGGCTGAAGTGTCTGGCCTGGCTGCAAGAATCCAAACACATTGGTCAGGCTCCACAATGTGTCTTTGGGACACAGAGCTCTAGTGCTGCCTTGGATCAAACATCACAGGAAGCTCACAGCAACCTCCGTTCCAGAAATGTGTTCAGACTTCCAAGGGGATTGAAGGAGTGAGTTCTTCCTCTTAAAAATATTTATCCAAATTGACATGTACATAGATTAAAGCATGGACTGGAAATCTGATATAGACACACACAGAGACACAGACACACACAAAGACCCTATAATCACAGTTTTTTGCATCTTCCCAGCAGCTTTGGGATTTGGCTACATTTGGTTTCTCATCACAAAAGACCACAGAAAATGGATTCACCCAGGAAGAGCCCAGATCTGTAGACATGCATGCTAAACTTGTACTTTGAGTTTATCCTAGAAACAGCCTTGAGGGTGAGGCCATATTCTTCAGCTGCAGCTGTTGTGGGGCACACGGAGCTCATTTCAATGGCATGGCTTGATTTGCAGGACAGGCAGTCTTAAACATCTGCAGTGTCCTGTCAGAGTCCCAGTTTGGCTTCATTCAAAGAAAGAGGAGAGTGCACCTAACACTGGCCACTTGTTAGGCAATATCTTTCACAGTGCCCTTGTACCCTTACAGAGAGTCAGTCTACAAAATGCCCAGAACACCCTCCAAATCTGCAGCGAGGACAGGAAAATGAGGCAGAGAATCTTTCTGTTTTCAAGGTCCCCCTTCCTAGATGACTTGACACTTTCTACCTGCTTCTCACTTTAGATCTACCCATGATAGAGCACTGCAGGAAAACTCTTGAAAAGGGTCATTAACCAGGAGCTGCTTGGAAAGCAAGGGTAGAAGCTCTTTCCCTCCCTAATGGGCTGCGGGCTGGCAACTGCTGCTCTGAAGATGTGCAGCTGCTCCTCTCTCTCGAGGCCATGGAAGGGTTGTGATGGTCTATGGGTACCAGAGGAACGATGAGCTCAGGTTGGCATTTAAGCTCCATGGGAACAAGCAGAATGAAGAGCTCACAGTGGAGATGAAATTTGCCTGTTCTTGGCTCCTCTGGTGAAACGCCAAGAAGTCCAGATGAAGCAAACACCTTCTCCCAAGAAGCTAGGAAAACCTCAGAATCCTGAGCACCTGCACTTAGCCTGGAATGGCGTGGAGGCAGCTCTAAATGCTCAGGTGAGGCAGCACTGAGGTCCTAGTATGAGAGCTGTGTAGCAGTGAGGGAAGGAAAAGGGAAGCAAAGGGAAGGCTGGGTCACTATTGGTCTTTGGGTGTGCTTCCCTTGGCGGCAACTGTACTCCTGTCAGGGAAAACAAAAGCTCCCTGAATTGTTAAAACTGAAAATCACGGACAAAGACTCTCTAACTAGTCAAAGTTAGAAAGTGGTATGTTCATTACGCTGACGGCTGGCACAGGGGAGGGTCATTCCTGAAATGTGTGACCGCTGGCCGGGCTCGGCTCGGCACGGCACAGCACAGCAGGTTCCAGCAGGACAGGGAAGGGCAAGGCCAGCAGGGAAGGGCAGGGCAGGGCACTGGGAGCAGTGACAGGCTCTGTCCCCACGCTGCATCCCATGCCTGGGTAACCATCGGGGACAGAGAGGAAGGACATTGCTCTGGCTTGGCTAGGAAAGGATGAAAAGCGGGACTTGGAAAACATTAATGTGGACTCCTTTTTAGCGGACTAGCTGGTTTTATCTCAGCATGTCCTCCTGGCAGAGTTGGCGCATTTCTCGTGATTTGGAGTCAGCTAGAGCAGCAGGAAGGGGCAGCAATTTTGTCAGCATGGATATCAAAGTCAAAGTGCTGCCCTGTGGATGGATGTTGCTTTCCTCAAAGCATTTCTGGCCTAGAGTTGTAGTGAACTCACACTGGTGTCTTCCCAAACAGCGTTGCTATTTTCTTTCCTCAGGAATCACCTTTTCCTTTTCTTCCCCCCATCTGGGGAGATCTCCAATGCAAATGCCTCCTGCAGCCAACTCCTGTCACTGTAGACTGACAAAGGAGATCTTGCAATGGAGAGAGACTCCCTAGAGCTGCTGTGGAGAGCTGAAGGGGGAAACTTTGTCCGTTAGTCTTGAAGTCGTGTTGGGGAGCTGCGTGTGCTCTGGGGGACGGACACCAATGATGTTTATCCAAGCCTTGCAGTTCATTCCAGAGTTTCTTGACACACCACAGAGACTTTGGGGTTGTCATATTGGCAAACCAATTTCAGTCTGGGCACTTCTTGAAATGCTTCAATTATCCTTTTTTTCACTTTTCTGCAGAAATATTGTCATCATCTATTTCTTCCAGAGAATCTCTTTCTACTTTTTGGAGAATTCCTTTTTCTGCCCTCCCAGATCAGCCCAATTCCCAGGGCTCCTTCCCAAAGTGAGGTGTAGCCCGTGGCCTCCACTCTCCAGCCGGAACAGAAAGAAAGCACAGAGTTTGCTGTTGTGGGAGAGGAGCTTCTCGTTCCTGCCTGCTTTCCCTTTGGGACAGGTTGGTGTGTGCTCATTTGATAAAGGCAGGTTTAAACTCTGAAGCAGTTGTGTTTCGAACTGCTCCCTTCTCGACCTCTTCTGTGGGTATCGTTGGACAAAAGGCCTCTTGGTGGGAGCTCCCTGTGGCAGCTTAAGGAAGGAGGTTGATATTTCAGGGTTGTGACTGCTGAAAGCAGCTGGTTTTTAGAGGTGTCCAGAATTAGGAGTGGCTCCTTTTCTCACCTGCCTGCAGAAAAGGAAGTTGCAAAGTGGGAATTTCATTTGTGGAGATGGCCACCAGGGGTGTTTACCAAGAGATGGGCTGGCAGAGAGGCAGGTCTCCTGCTAAACTGGCTGTGTGTTTGTTTTGATGGTGGGGAGGGTCAGAGATGCAGACATAGACACCAGCTGAAGGAACAGTGTAATTTACTGTAATGCAAAAGTGCAAAAAAGATTCAGAAAAGGATAAGCTAAGCAATGAACCTCAGCATTATTACAAAAGGGTGTCTCTGGTTATTAAGGAAGATACATCGCCAGGTACCCCAATGCTTTTCCCTTCATCCAGTGCTGCACATCAGCTGGGGGAAGCTGTCCCAGCCAAGCCCTGCAGAGCCACGGCCGGGAACCGGGAAATCCTGTGGTGCCTCCACCTTTGCTGGCCATGAGGCTCCCAAGTGCACTGTGAGAGTAGCCCGGCTCTGATAGTGCTGGACGAGCAATGTGCCAGAGCTTCTGCTGGGGGCACAGCTGGTTTCATTCTCCTCTTGCTCCTCAAGCCTGCCCAGGGCTCGAGAAGCAACCAAGGCCAGGTGTGGCCATGTCCGTTTTCCTCATGCAGAAAGATGCAGACGTATTTCACCAGTGAATGGCTGCAACAATATTTTTGACAGTAATACTTGGTTAAGGAGCAGATACATAGAACATTGGGTTGGAAAGATCATCTAGAGGGCAGCTTTGGCTCAGGTCCTGTTGTTGAGGCTTCAGTCAGGGTCTGTTGTTCAGGCCTTAGTCCTTTGGTATTTTGTGGTGCAAATCAATGCTGTGCAGAGCTGGAAACAAACAAGTCTGTCTTTAGCACATTTGAGACAGGGAACAGGATTAGCCCTTCAAGGCCAGGCTAGGGCCAAGAGCAGAAGACCAGCACCCTGCTTTTGCCCAGAGGCAGCCCTGCAGAGCAAGCAGCCACTCCTGCCCAGGGCCTGAGGTGCCCGAAGCTGCCTCCCCGCTGTGCAGCTCTGCAGAGCCCGTGGGGCGCAGGGTCCTGGGCAGCCAGGGCAGCCCGGCTGCCTTGGAGCACAAGGAGTGGCCCAGAGAGAAGCTGCTGCCCTTTGCTTTGGAACTGTTCCTCAGAGTCTTGTCAATAATCCACAGTGTCTGATGTGTTTTCTTTTCCTCTCCCAACTTTACTAGAGCTTTTTGAGAAAATTGACTGAAGTAGCTTCTGCTGCTGCTGGTGGTGCTTTTGCCTGCAGGTGAGGGCAGGAGATTTGAACCAAGGACGGAGCCCATTGTTAACACCCCAGCTTTGCCAAGTCAAGAAAACCATTCACAATTGGGCAGCCAGTGCTGGGCAATTTTCCTAGATTTTGGAAAGCTCCCACCTTAAGAAATCCAAGAGATTTTCCTCCATGAGGATACCAGCAGTACCATGATGCCAATGTTTTCCACCCCGTTGTCTGTGTCTTTGGTTCTTTTGAGATTTCCTCAGTTCCCAGCAGGAATGAAATTACCTGTGATCATGTGATTTGAGAGCTCTGTGTTGTTTGTTGCCCCATGAGTGTTCATGACAAGCTGGACACCCCAGTCGTGCCTCTGTTGAGTTAAATTCATCCCAATTCTGTGCAAACAGCAGCCCCGAGATGCTGAGAAGAGCAAGCACAGTGGGTGGGTGTGCATGCACATGCCCAGGGGCTGATTGCTGTGCGGGCAGAAGGTTTTGCACTGTTGTAATTCTTCACTCTCCCAAGCTGGAGGAAGAAACCAAATCTATATGAAATGAAAATATATAAATCTATATGAAATGAAAAAATATCAAAATGAATGAAATAATACCTATTAATTTCTCATAGATGTAATTTAACATCTATATACTATTGCCGGCTGGGGGGTCTCTGTACGAATCACGAACGGGACGGGACTGCTGAGGAGCGCGCCTTGAGCTGTTTGTTTTCCAGCATCAGTCTCATGACTTGGGTATGACTATGGGAAGATACCAGCAGCTCACATCTGTGGCAGCAGGCAAAGAACTTAATGGTACAGCTTCCTTGAAAAGTTTTTTGACCAATCACACAAAGCAGAAGCATATTGACAGTAGTTCTATCCAACCACTATACGCACACGTACCTTTTGTTAAAACAGTGCTTGCTTCTTTTGAATAAAATACCTGCTTGTAAGCCTTAAAACACAATGCACTGAGCTCCATTATTAAGCTGAGAAGTTCCTAATATCTTGCTAGAGATACTTTTTTGAAGGTTAGGGAGTTGTCCTAACCAAGCATTAATACACAGACCATTGTTCTTTTTGTCCTTACTTTTCTACTTCTTCTATAACTTTTCTGCTGACAAATCTTATGGCTGCTGCTTAGCTCTAATTGCAGGTCTGCTGTTTCTGAGGTCTGCCTTTTGCAGCTTTCCCAAAACTCTCTGATTTGAAGGATTCCCACAATTCCCCCTCACGGTACAACTAAAAAGAAACCTTTGTATCCGTGTAGTTTATTAACTACCTTGCATTTCATAGCTTTACTATAGTATACCTGCTTATTACTTGCTTCAAGCATCCTTTTTGCTCGCATTAAGCCTTGCTATATTCCAACAGAGCAATTTTAATGCTGTGAAAGTCCAGTCAGTTCAAAGGGCAAAAGTCATGTCTGATAACAATTACAAGTCATTGTTCCAAAATAGTCTCGTCTGTTCCAAGGTCTTATTCAAAACCTTCCTCCATGTTCTATACCTTCCTTCACCATCTGTGTGAGATTTCAAGAACTCCCTGTGAAACCATTTCCTACCTCTCTCTCTTGTGTGAGAGAAACTTCTTTGATAGTTTTGCCCATCATTTGTCACACACACCAATGTATGCAAGGTATTACTACTAGTACCACTACCAAAACACCCAATCCATAGAGACCTATGCTACAAGGTCCCCTTAGCCAAGATGCAAAGCTCCATCCTTGGAACAAATCATCTAACCATGACCCACCATCTTCTTTAATTGGAGCTGTCAAATCTTTCAGCTTTTGTATGCTTTTGAGGATGGATTCAGAGTGATCAGACAGGTTCATGCAACGCAGTCCTTCAAATTCCTCACAACCATGTCCTTGTGCCAGTAAAAGAAAATCAAGTGCTGCTCTGTTCCGTAAGGTTGCATGTCTGACAACACTAACATCAGTCATCATGTCACTAATTGCAATGCAAGTAGCACTGTCTTCTTTCTTCAGCCAACACCCCAATCGCTATAATGGTTTCAGTGCCTCACCCGAGGCAAGTGGATGCAGAAATAAATTTGATGTAACTCATTTTGCAGGGCCCTAGGGTCTGAAATTGCTATAACACTTTTCTTTGTAATGATGGACAAATCTTTTTTCTCTGTGTTTTCTCTTGATGGCTTTTTTAACGATAGGTGCTTTCACAGTGAGTTGTCTGATGCTACATGGGCCACCTTTAATTTTTGAGGAATTCAGGCTCTACCTCCACAAATGAGCCAATATTCTGTTACTAATTGTTGTGGGGACTCATCTAGGTCATCTGCTTGTCAGCAGTTTCACCCTTAGGGGACACTGGGGTAGTACAGTTGCACCACAAACTTGAGTATCTGTCCACAGGATGATGGGGAGTAACATTTAACTGTGGATCTCCCTGGTACTGAAAGGCAGCACAGAATTCCATTAGAAATGAACCAAGAATTCCAATTCTTGAGGTTCAGAAGGTGCTCTAAGAAGATCAGGGGCTCAATGATGCCAGCTGCTTATGGGATTGGTCTCGTTGGCAGCCTCACACCAATATTTGTCACGATTGGGTATTGGCCATTCCTTGGCTGGCACTGGCACACCGACCAAACAGGTCACAAAGGGTTTGTCTGGGCTCAAATTGGTCAAACATATGGTGTCTGAGCCTGGTGACTTGGCTAAAGCAAGGTAAACGTTCATTTTTGGTTGATCTACAGGCACATATGCACTGCAAAAGCAAGCAAGCAAAACCAACAAATGCCAGTATATCATTTGATCAAGCTCCATGTTCCTGTGCAGCTGCTTTTTGGCAAAAGCTTCCCCATCTCTTTCAGTTCTCAAGCAAATCTTTTAGCACTTGTTCAGGGACTGGCCAACTATAGGGCACTAAACTGTCCCTCTGAACTCCAATTTCTACAAATGTGGATATCTTAGAATTCTTTTGAACAAAATGGGCACCATGCTTTTGCTGAAAGAGCTCTATGATACAAACAATTTTCACAGTCCAAGAATCAACAATCAGACTCAAGATTTGTAGCTTTCACAGGTTGAACAGGGAAGGTCTGGCATGAACCATAGTTTCTCAGTGTGGCTCACGTCTGCGTGCTCAGTTCCCTGCTGGTGGAATTGTCGGTGCGCTCTTGTGTATGAGACGGTTTCATGTCCTTCGCAGGGACCCACTTAGGTCTGGCACCTGTGCAAATAAATACAAGCATACCCTTTGCCCCAAGTGATTAGTGCAAATGTCCTTCAATTTGTCCTAACTCAAGGTTTCTGATCAAAATTTTCTTACAATTTTGCCTGTGTGCTGTTTGAAAAGTGCCTAAAAATTGGAGGATTATGTCCTGCAAATGAGCTATTCAAAGCATAAAGACATCTAAAGCTATGCTCAACACCTTATCAGAGGTGTTGCTTGGATCCCCCTTTTGTTGACCTAGAATGGGTTTTAGAGTGTGGTGCGTCCTTTCAACAATTGCCTGACCTGTGTGGGAATAGGGAATTCCAAAAGTGTGGCAAACACTCCAGTCCATCAGAAATGTTGCCAATTTTTGAGCTCTGCATGTGGGGCCATTTGTCAGTTTTTGCCTCGTGGGGGATCAGTTTGGCGAGCTCTGGACTCCAGTGACACTGACAAGGACAAAAGCAAAAGACGAGAGGCGGTCTTTCTTCTCGGGACCAAAGTCCCACTGCTTTAATGGAGAACAACTCCAGGAGAGAAAGGGGAGAAAGGGAGCATCTAGGAGAGGAAAGAGGATGTCCAGGAGAGGAAAGAGAGCGTCCACCTGGTGGCAGGAGATTTTTAACCCTGGAGGAGGGGGGGTGGTAGAAAGGAACTACCATAGGTCAACATACGTAAATCATCACACTGTAGTTTTCTGCATAAATTGCTGCACTTGTTGCAAACAAAATCCTAAAATCTCCCCAAATACAACCATTCAGTCCCAAATGCTCACAATGAGGGAGAAAAACCACTCAACCCCCCTGTATACCCAGGCACCCGGTGTCACAGGGAGTACCAACCCCTGCAACTACAAAGTCCATACACACAAGCTCACCGGGAAAGGAGTATCTCTTTATGAGGGGACAGAGTGCTCGCTTTTCTCAACACAACACACACCATAAATCACAACAGCATCCACCCACATCATCTTCCTCAAACATTCACACACTGAAAACACAACCACAATTACAACACACAGGAAAAATTGCAGCAATAAAACAGGATTTGCTCAATTCACCCCCAGAATTGCTAGCAGGTCCTTATTGACACAGCAAATCCTTTCTGCTGGCGGCCAGACCCAAACCCAAACTGTACAGGCGTACGTTGTGCGCAGGACATCTCTGTGTGACTTAGGAACAGCCCTTCCCCTGCGTTCGCCGTACGGGTTACTTTATACAGAGTTAAACATTCCCTTTCTCCACAGTCCCAGCAGTCTTGTCTGTCCTCCATGAGGGACAGCCAAGAGCGGAGGTGCCTCCAGGAAAGGAATGTCCTGGCAGTGCCCAGAGACGTCCACAGCGCGGCTGTTCTCGCTGGAGCAGAGAAGCGTTCCTGGCGCGGTCACCAAATGAGGTGTGGAATAGAACTCACCACAGCTGAAGTTAGAAGGTGGTGTGTTTATTACAGCACCAGGCACAGGAGGAGTTGTCTCCTAAAGACATGTGTGAAGAATCACTGGCTCTCTACTTATCTAAAATATCTTACACATTCATATAATTCCCAAAAAACCCAACACATATTCATTAGGTAACACTGCCTACCCTCCTTTGTATTAAAATGTATTATAATTGAGTCCAAAGTTCCTTCACATTTCTGCAGTCTTTCACTTCAAATGGGTTGGTGGGTTTTAAAGTGGGGAATGGTGTCCTTCTGATGAAGGCCAAGACGTCTTCCTCAATTTGACCTCTTTCCTTATGACCTGTTGGCAGGCTTTTGCACTTCTTGGCTATAGCTGAAGTTTCGGGGCCCAGGTGCAGGCTCTGGTCCTCTTCTTTGTCACAAAGAAATCCGCATCCCATCCTGCTTCTTTAAACATAGTAAAGACAGGCAAGGGATATATTACCCTAGCCTTAACTACCTTACCTGCAAAACATTAACTATCCCTTATTATTTCTACTCTTCTTGCTATACTCCTTCCCCCTAACTAAATCTTGCTGAAATTTTAACTCTTCCAGTTCTTTTAAATCCTTGATTCATTGGCCTCATCTCGCCAGCCATGTGTGAGCCAATGACGTAACTGGGAAATTCCACTCCTGAGCAGGAGATATAGGGCCCGGTTCTGAGCTGGAAGGGTGAGAAGGATGAGATGCACACCATTTTCATCCAGGGGATGTCCTGAAAGTGCACTGCCTACCTTCCCCTGCAGCCGAGCACCATGCTCCACCTCCTTCTCCTGCTCCGCAGATTTTTAGGAATCTAGGGGTTGCTGTGTATTATTTGCTATTGCAACTAATAGAATGAATTTCCTTTGCAAGCCCTGTTTTGTCCTGGGCTCTTTTGTGCATGGGGCTCCTCCTGAACCTGTGACAAAGGCCAGCAGGGACCTACAGGACACTCCTATACTCATGTCAGGAAATTCTGAGAAGTGCTTTAAGTATCAATAAGTCAAAAGGGTACATGGGTACAAACAAGTAAGTGAGATTGCTGGATGTGCACGTATCAGGGAAGTGATTCCCCACACACCCAGTGCTGAGATCAAGTATTGCCTCTCTTCTAACCCTGAGCTGGCAGCAGGGATCAGGCCCTGCTTGGTAACATTCATTTTGAAGACTTCTGTTGAGCAGGTAAGAATGGTCCAAATTAAATCTTTTCCAGCTGTTTCCCTTTGGTTCACCTGTTTGAGGGTTAAAATTCTGTGCTGCAGGTCTCCTGGGTGTGTGCAGAGCAGAGCAGCCCCAGAAACCCCTTGGCTTGCCCACCAGTTGTCATGCCTTGCTGCCAGGTGTGCCCAGCTGTGGCAGGAGAAGGAGCCCGCAGCACAGTGGGCACCGTGCCCTGCCCAGCCGGGGCTCTCTGGCACAGAGCAGCAGCAGCGCCAGCACCGTTCAACCCGCTCCTGCCTTGGCTTCCCCTGGCACACAGAAGCCTCTGGAAATCAGCACCGCCAGCAGCGTTCCCAGCTTGGAGCAGCTGCTGCTGGCGGGCAGATGCTGCCGGTTCGACTGCTGCCAAAGGGCAAGAAAGGCAGAGATGTACATGCACCAGAGCTCTGGGCATGTCCAATAAAGGTGCAAATATTTGGAGAGATTTGTTAGGAAGGATTTCAGTTGTGATGCCAACAGTGCCTTCTCTCCTGGTTCTGTGTGTTCTAGACAAGTAATGCAATGGTTGGCTCTGACAATTAAGAAGCAGATGTTATGTGGATGTTCAAATGTGTAGTGATGATATTGTTATATATCCTCCCATAGTCCTCTTTCTCCTCCCCTTTGTAATAGCCTTGATAGTCAGGGCATTTGGTGAGGGCTGGCTTGTGACCAGCAGGCAGGGGGAAACAACATCTGTCCTCCAGTCAAGGTGCAAGAAAGTAATCTCCACCAATGGACAGCAGAGAAAAAGTTGACTGACAAAACTTTTGGAGGGGCTAAGGGTATAAAAGGCAGAGCATCCTCTTTGTAGATGAGCACATGTCTGCTAGTCATGGAGGCTCTCAATGCTGCAATCATTCCTTATTCATTCCTTTGTTAATGTTTAATATACCTTTAAAATGTTAAAAGTGAGAGTCATTTCTCACACTTGCAATGCTGTGGGCCATTGTCTTGGTCTGATTTCCTTTGCTTGGGTGCCATCTGAGTGCTCAGTTGGGGTACAGACTGTACGTGCTTGGGGCACTCCTGGAGTTCCTCTTGGATCCCTTGAAAGACAGGGTTTGGCCCATGAGGGGAATTTGTGCTGCTTTGTGACAGAGGAGAACTTCCCAGGCTCTTTTGTGTTTGCTGTAGGGAAGGTTGGGTATTGCTTTGCATAAACTCACAGACCAACACAGAGCTGTTCCTTTGTGATGTCAGGGCATGGTTGCCACGTCGTCATAGTGACATCAGAAGGTTGCCTTGGTGCACAGAAGGCCTGAGTGTCAGAGCAGCCCTAGGCCTGCTCAGATCAGGAGAACCTTCCTGGTCAAAGCATGTGTCAGTAGGCAGCTGCCTACTGACAAGAGGCTTGTTTATTTAGCTTTTAGAAAAGTTGCAGAAATGCCAATAATGAACCATCTCGCCACTGCAGCTTTTGCTGCATATGGCATTGCTTATTCCATTTATTATTTTACGAATTTCGCACGTAAGTAGAGGTTTCCCTTCTGTTTAGGTTATGGTGTAACCTAACCTGGGTTTTCTATGTCTTCCTTCTCTTACTTAGTGACTGAGTGTCTGATTTTGAAACAGAAAGAGCATTAGGGTGCCACTGCTTTGGTAAAGCTCCTGTCAAGGCATTCATCTAAAAAGGGAGTGTCTGTAGCCACAGGGGCAGCATTTGCAAGGGAACCTGCAGGGCTTCCATTCCCTCCACAGGAGAGTCTGTGGCAGCAGAGTCTGTCATTTCCTCAGTTTGCTGGGACAAGCAAGACACCTTGGAAAATGTAGACTGGCAGACCTTCTTGGAATGCCTTTTAAAATCTCTGCAGTTGTTCCCAGAATTCAGAGAAAGCTTCTTTCTTTTTAAATTTTGTCATGAAAGGATTTGACTAACTTGACCTTTTACTGAGTGCTAAAATAGTTGTTCCCTTGGAAAGCAAGTGCAAACTCTAAAGCAGTGAGTGTCTGCTCCTGAACCTCAGAGGTGCTGCTGTGCTCTTCCACAATAGAACTGACATAGCTCAGGGGGATTTTGGGGAACCTTTTCTGGGACACTGTTTCCTGAAAGTTAATCAGAATTAGTGCATGACACTGATTGAAAAAAGAAGGAGTACCTGAAAGAGAGGATTTCAGAAGCTGTCTTATGTGTTTGGTAGAACAGGAGCATTGAGTGTTAAAGATCAATTTGCATTTTCTAGATCAAAGTTATATTCATTTACTGGCGAAACTGGCTGCAGTGTAGGCACAAGCAAGAAGATTGTCCTGATCTCTTGCTGGCTGTGTGAATGAAATGTGTCTCCTGGAGGGATGTTGTGAAACGGGAAATCATCTCTGTTTGGGTTGACTTGCTCTGTGGGATTCAGCAGCCCAGGCAGTTTTATGAGAGCATCTGGTTCATTTTCCCTTCCAAATACAGGACACCTGAAGCGTGTATTCAGCAGTGCTGAAGATCCGGAGGTGAGTGAGAAAGGAGCATTTCATGTTCCTGGTGATTAAGAATTGTAGAGGAAGATGTGAGCTTGGCCAGTAGCAGTAGAGTGTAGAGGGCCAGCTAGGAAGGCTGAAAGAAAATACATATTAATGCCTACAACAAAAATAACAAAGGCATGAGTGGATACTTTAAAATTTCCATCTCAGAGCTTGGAAGAACTACAAATCCAGTTTTGCAGAGAGAAACTTGCTTGCTGACGTCAGATAGGGTGGAATATTTACTTAAGAGCAAATTCCTGTACAGTTGAATTAGACCATTTTGAATTAGTCAGAGTGCCTTACAACTCTATTCTTATCAAACTTTATGATATCTACTTAGAAGATGTCGTTGTAGAAAAGGAAGGACATCTTGCAATGGTGCCTGCGGTATCTGAAGTGAAATGGGCACCATTGTGTCTGGGGAGCTGCGTGGCCCAAAAGGACGCAGGGCTGGTGGTCTTGAGTAGCTGAAGATGAGGCAGCGTGTGGCCAGGTGGCCAAGAAGGCCAAGGGCATGGTGGCCTGTGTCAGCAGCAGTGGGGCAGCAGGAGCAGGGCAGTGAGCGTGGCCCTGTGCTGGGCAATGCCGCGGCCACAGCTGGAGTGCTGTGTGCACTGTGGGCCCCTGGAAAACAGAGAGTCATGGAGGGGCTGCAGCGTGTGCACAGAAGGACAGGGGAGCTGGGCAAGGGGGTGGAGCACAAGGCCAGTGAGGAGGTGCTGAGGGAGCTTCAGCCTGGACAATGGGAGGCTCTTGAGGCACCTCCAGGCAGACTTCCATCAATCCCTGCATGACAGTGCTCAGCACAAGGGCTGTTTCAGTGCCAAACATGCCATCACTGCATCCAAGGGCTTTAGACACTGGAGTGGGCGACACTTCCATCTGGTGGTTTGTTGGCTCCTTGGTTTGCAAGCACGAGATAGGCTGTTCATTTTCCTGTTTATCCAGCAAGCCAAGATGCTTCTGCACAGCGTTTTCTGCTTTTTCCTGCCCTGGATGGGATTCTGATCCAGTTTTAGGTTTCCACATCTGCAGCAGCAGTAGCAAAGGCATTGCTGTTGCTTTCCTTGTTTACCATTTCAGTGCTTTCAAGAACTAAAAGCTCTGTTTTTCTGAGATAACCTTGCTTGCTGATAGCAGCCAGGCAGGAGAATCAACTTCATATTCATCTAGAGTGCTGTTGAATTGTCTCTTTTTAATTTGGTGGCTGTGACTTAGAACCCCTCTGTCGCTATGAAATGTTACGACTTTTTCCTTAGAAGATGTGGTGGTAGCTGTTAAAAGAAATGAGGTTCTACATGATAGGTACCGGGCTGTCCCTCATGCTTCTCTCTTGCCACAGATGACAGAAGCAAGAGCCGTCTCTCCCCTGGCTCCCGCTGCTCCTGGAGAAGAAGCCAAAGAGGAGCAAAATGAGGTGGATGACAACAACCCTCCAACGTTGTTCTCACCGCCCTATTCCCGACCTGTAAGTGCCAGTTGTGTGTGGTGCTGTCTTTAGTGCAAGGCAGAGCTGCAAGTTTTGGAGCAGCCAGCACTTTGCTGTTGCAGGCTGAGGATGCTGGGTGCTGGAGTCCTGCCAGGAGCTAGGGATTTCCACCAGGAAGCCACCGCACAACTTGGCCTTTGACCTGTCATGTTGAGGCCGCAAAGGGCTGGTGCCTCTGGGAGAGCATCTGGCAGCTTGGCTCAGGGAAGCTCTATCGCTTGGCTTCTGCAGTGCTATGGCCAAGAGCAAAGGAGGAGGTGCTGGAGGTGCCAGGGCTTGGTTTGTTTGTTTTCCCTTTTTGGCAAGGTGTGTTTGGCTTGTGAAAGTGGTCTGCACTTTCCTTGAGCAGTTCTTCACTGGTAGAGTCTAATTTGGGCACACTGTCTTTTGGCTTTTGATAAGCTGCAAAGGGAGGATTGTGTTGTCCATGCAGCTGTGGGGGGCCATTCTTGTCCCATGTGGAAAAGGAACAAAGTGCGGAGTTGCGACGCCGCCTTGTCAGGCCAAAAGCAGAAGCGGCCAGTTTCTGTTGGGGCATATTTTGGTGTAGTCCGCAGCTTTAGCAAGTGCCTTGGAGCCATGAGTGCGGGTTAAGCTGCAAGTCCTTGCCTGCTGTCTTGTGTTTCTCGGAAGAGGTAGACCATCTTGCAATGGTGCCTGCTGTATCTGAAGTGAAATGGGCACCATTGTGTCTGGGGAGCTGCGTGGCCCAAAAGGACGCAGGGCTGGTGGTCTTGAGTAGCTGAAGATGAGGCAGCGTGTGGCCAGGTGGCCAAGAAGGCCAAGGGCATGGTGGCCTGTGTCAGCAGCAGTGGGGCAGCAGGAGCAGGCCAGTGAGCATGGCCCTGTGCTGGGCAGCGCCGCGGCCACAGCTGGAGTGCTGTGTGCACTGTGGGCCCCTGGGAAGCAGAGAGTCATTGAGGGGCTGCAGCGTGTGCACAGAAGGACAGGGGAGCTGGGCAAGGGGGTGGAGCACAAGGCCCGTGAGGAGGTGCTGAGGGAGCTTCAGCCTGGACAATGGGAGGCTCTTGAGGCACCTCCAGGCAGACTTCCATCAATCCCTGCATGACAGTGCTCAGCACAAGGGCTGTTTCAGTGCCAAACATGCCATCACTGCATCCAAGGGCTTTAGACACTGGAGTGGGTGACACTTCCATCTTGTGGTTTGTTGGCTCCTAGGTTTGCAAGCACGAGATAGGCTGTTCATTTTCCTGTTTATCCAGCAAGCCAAGATGCTTCTGCACAGCGTTTTCTGCTTTTTCCTGCCCTGGATGGGATTCTGATCCAGTTTTAGGTTTCCACATCTGCAGCAGCAGTAGCAAAGGCATTGCTGTTGCTTTCCTTGTTTACCATTTCAGTGCTTTCAAGAACTAAAAGCTCTGTTTTTCTGAGATAACCTTGCTTGCTGATAGCAGCCAGGCAGGAGAATCAACTTCATATCCATCTAGAGTGCTGTTGAATTGTCTCTTTTTAATTTGGTGGCTGTGACTTAGAACCCCTCTGTCGCTATGAAATGTTACGACTTTTTCCTTAGAAGATGTGGTGGTAGCTGTTAAAAGAAATGAGGTTCTACATGATAGGTACCGGGCTGTCCCTCATGCTTCTCTCTTGCCACAGATGACAGAAGCAAGAGCCGTCTCTCCCCTGGCTCCCGCTGCTCCTGGAGAAGAAGCCAAAGAGGAGCAAAATGAGGTGGATGACAACAACCCTCCAACGTTGTTCTCACCGCCCTATTCCCGACCTGTAAGTGCCAGTTGTGTGTGGTGCTGTCTTTAGTGCAAGGCAGAGCTGCAAGTTTTGGAGCAGCCAGCACTTTGCTGTTGCAGGCTGAGGATGCTGGGTGCTGGAGTCCTGCCAGGAGCTAGGGATTTCCTCCAGGCAGCCACCGCACAACTTGGCCTTTGACCTGTCATGTTGAGGCCGCAAAGGGCTGGTGCCTCTGGGAGAGCATGTGGCTGCTTGGCTCAGGGAAGCTCTATGTCTTGGCTTCTGCAGTGCTATGGCCAAGAGCAAAGGAGGAGGTGCTGGAGGTGCCAGGGCTTGGTTTGTTTGTTTTCCCTTTATGGCAAGGTGTGTTTGGCTTGTGAAAGTGGTCTGCACTTTCCTTGAGCAGTTCTTCACTGGTAGAGTCTAATTTGGGCACACTGTCTTTTGGCTTTTGATAAGCTGCAAAGGGAGGATTGTGTTGTCCATGCAGCTGTGGGGGGCCATTCTTGTCCCATGTGGAAAAGGAACAAAGTGCGGAGTTGCGACGCCTCCTTGTGAGGCCAAAAGCAGAAGCGGCCAGTTTCTGTTGGGGCATATTTTGGTGTAGTCCGCAGCTTTAGCAAGTGCCTTGGAGCCATGAGTGCGGGTTAAGCTGCAAGTCCTTGCCTGCTGTCTTGTGTTTCTCGGAAGAGGTAGACCATCTTGCAATGGTGCCTGCTGTATCTGAAGTGAAATGGGCACCATTGTGTCTGGGGAGCTGCGTGGCCCAAAAGGACGCAGGGCTGGTGGCCTTGAGTAGCTGAAGATGAGGCAGCGTGTGGCCAGGTGGCCAAGAAGGCCAAGGGCATGGTGGCCTGTGTCAGCAGCAGTGGGGCAGCAGGAGCAGGGCAGTGAGCGTGGCCCTGTGCTGGGCAATGCCGCGGCCACAGCTGGAGTGCTGTGTGCACTGTGGGCCCCTGGGAAGCAGAGAGTCATGGAGGGGCTGCAGCGTGTGCACAGAAGGACAGGGGAGCTGGGCAAGGGGGTGGAGCACAAGGCCAGTGAGGAGGTGCTGAGGGAGCTTCAGCCTGGACAATGGGAGGCTCTTGAGGCACCTCCAGGCAGACTTCCATCAATCCCTGCATGACAGTGCTCAGCACAAGGGCTGTTTCAGTGCCAAACATGCCATCACTGCATCCAAGGGCTTTAGACACTGGAGTGGGTGACACTTCCATCTTGTGGTTTGTTGGCTCCTAGGTTTGCAAGCACGAGATAGGCTGTTCATTTTCCTGTTTATCCAGCAAGCCAAGATGCTTCTGCACAGCGTTTTCTGCTTTTTCCTGCCCTGGATGGGATTCTGATCCAGTTTTAGGTTTCCACATCTGCAGCAGCAGTAGCAAAGGCATTGCTGTTGCTTTCCTTGTTTACCATTTCAGTGCTTTCAAGAACTAAAAGCTCTGTTTTTCTGAGATAACCTTGCTTGCTGATAGCAGCCAGGCAGGAGAATCAACTTCATATCCATCTAGAGTGCTGTTGAATTGTCTCTTTTTAATTTGGTGGCTGTGACTTAGAACCCCTCTGTCGCCATGAAATGTTACGACTTTTTCCTTAGAAGATGTGGTGGTAGCTGTTAAAAGAAATGAGGTTCTACATGATAGGTACCGGGCTGTCCCTCATGCTTCTCTCTTGCCACAGATGACAGAAGCAAGAGCCGTCTCTCCCCTGGCTCCCGCTGCTCCTGGAGAAGAAGCCAAAGAGGAGCAAAATGAGGTGGATGACAACAACCCTCCAACGTTGTTCTCACCGCCCTATTCCAGACCTGTAAGTGCCAGTTGTGTGTGGTGCTGTCTTTAGTGCAAGGCAGAGCTGCAAGTTTTGGAGCAGCCAGCACTTTGCTGTTGCAGGCTGAGGATGCTGGGTGCTGGAGTCCTGCCAGGAGCTAGGGATTTCCACCAGGCAGCCACCGCACAACTTGGCCTTTGACCTGTCATGTTGAGGCCGCAAAGGGCTGGTGCCTCTGGGAGAGCATCTGGCAGCTTGGCTCAGGGAAGCTCTATCGCTTGGCTTCTGCAGTGCTATGGCCAAGAGCAAAGGAGGAGGTGCTGGAGGTGCCAGGGCTTGGTTTGTTTGTTTTCCCTTTATGGCAAGGTGTGTTTGGCTTGTGAAAGTGGTCTGCACTTTCCTTGAGCAGTTCTTCACTGGTAGAGTCTAATTTGGGCACACTGTCTTTTGGCTTTTGATAAGCTGCAAAGGGAGGATTGTGTTGTCCATGCAGCTGTGGGGGGCCATTCTTGTCCCATGTGGAAAAGGAACAAAGTGCGGAGTTGCGACGCCGCCTTGTCAGGCCAAAAGCAGAAGCGGCCAGTTTCTGTTGGGGCATATTTTGGTGTAGTCCGCAGCTTTAGCAAGTGCCTTGGAGCCATGAGTGCGGGTTAAGCTGCAAGTCCTTGCCTGCTGTCTTGTGTTTCTCGGAAGAGGTAGACCATCTTGCAATGGTGCCTGCTGTATCTGAAGTGAAATGGGCACCATTGTGTCTGGGGAGCTGCGTGGCCCAAAAGGACGCAGGGCTGGTGGTCTTGAGTAGCTGAAGATGAGGCAGCGTGTGGCCAGGTGGCCAAGAAGGCCAAGGGCATGGTGGCCTGTGTCAGCAGCAGTGGGGCAGCAGGAGCAGGGCAGTGAGCGTGGCCCTGTGCTGGGCAGCGCCGCGGCCACAGCTGGAGTGCTGTGTGCACTGTGGGCCCCTGGGAAGCAGAGAGTCATTGAGGGGCTGCAGCGTGTGCACAGAAGGACAGGGGAGCTGGGCAAGGGGGTGGAGCACAAGGCCCGTGAGGAGGTGCTGAGGGAGCTTCAGCCTGGACAATGGGAGGCTCTTGAGGCACCTCCAGGCAGACTTCCATCAATCCCTGCATGACAGTGCTCAGCACAAGGGCTGTTTCAGTGCCAAACATGCCATCACTGTATCCAAGGGCTTTAGACACTGGAGTGGGTGACACTTCCATCTTGTGGTTTGTTGGCTCCTAGGTTTGCAAGCACGAAATAGGCTGTTCATTTTCCTGTTTATCCAGCAAGCCAAGATGCTTCTGCACAGCGTTTTCTGCTTTTTCCTGCCCTGGATGGGATTCTGATCCAGTTTTAGGTTTCCACATCTGCAGCAGCAGTAGCAAAGGCATTGCTGTTGCTTTCCTTGTTTACCATTTCAGTGCTTTCAAGAACTAAAAGCTCTGTTTTTCTGAGATAACCTTGCTTGCTGATAGCAGCCAGGCAGGAGAATCAACTTCATATCCATCTAGAGTGCTGTTGAATTGTCTCTTTTTAATTTGGTGGCTGTGACTTAGAACCCCTCTGTCGCTATGAAATGTTACGACTTTTTCCTTAGAAGATGTGGTGGTAGCTGTTAAAAGAAATGAGGTTCTACATGATAGGTACCGGGCTGTCCCTCATGCTTCTCTCTTGCCACAGATGACAGAAGCAAGAGCCGTCTCTCCCCTGGCTCCCGCTGCTCCTGGAGAAGAAGCCAAAGAGGAGCAAAATGAGGTGGATGACAACAACCCTCCAACGTTGTTCTCACCGCCCTATTCCCGACCTGTAAGTGCCAGTTGTGTGTGGTGCTGTCTTTAGTGCAAGGCAGAGCTGCAAGTTTTGGAGCAGCCAGCACTTTGCTGTTGCAGGCTGAGGATGCTGGGTGCTGGAGTCCTGCCAGGAGCTAGGGATTTCCTCCAGGCAGCCACCGCACAACTTGGCCTTTGACCTGTCATGTTGAGGCCGCAAAGGGCTGGTGCCTCTGGGAGAGCATGTGGCTGCTTGGCTCAGGGAAGCTCTATGTCTTGGCTTCTGCAGTGCTATGGCCAAGAGCAAAGGAGGAGGTGCTGGAGGTGCCAGGGCTTGGTTTGTTTGTTTTCCCTTTATGGCAAGGTGTGTTTGGCTTGTGAAAGTGGTCTGCACTTTCCTTGAGCAGTTCTTCACTGGTAGAGTCTAATTTGGGCACACTGTCTTTTGGCTTTTGATAAGCTGCAAAGGGAGGATTGTGTTGTCCATGCAGCTGTGGGGGGCCATTCTTGTCCCATGTGGAAAAGGAACAAAGTGCGGAGTTGCGACGCCGCCTTGTCAGGCCAAAAGCAGAAGCGGCCAGTTTCTGTTGGGGCATATTTTGGTGTAGTCCGCAGCTTTAGCAAGTGCCTTGGAGCCATGAGTGCGGGTTAAGCTGCAAGTCCTTGCCTGCTGTCTTGTGTTTCTCGGAAGAGGTAGACCATCTTGCAATGGTGCCTGCTGTATCTGAAGTGAAATGGGCACCATTGTGTCTGGGGAGCTGCGTGGCCCAAAAGGACGCAGGGCTGGTGGTCTTGAGTAGCTGAAGATGAGGCAGCGTGTGGCCAGGTGGCCAAGAAGGCCAAGGGCATGGTGGCCTGTGTCAGCAGCAGTGGGGCAGCAGGAGCAGGCCAGTGAGCATGGCCCTGTGCTGGGCAGCGCCGCGGCCACAGCTGGAGTGCTGTGTGCACTGTGGGCCCCTGGGAAGCAGAGAGTCATTGAGGGGCTGCAGCGTGTGCACAGAAGGACAGGGGAGCTGGGCAAGGGGGTGGAGCACAAGGCCCGTGAGGAGGTGCTGAGGGAGCTTCAGCCTGGACAATGGGAGGCTCTTGAGGCACCTCCAGGCAGACTTCCATCAATCCCTGCATGACAGTGCTCAGCACAAGGGCTGTTTCAGTGCCAAACATGCCATCACTGCATCCAAGGGCTTTAGACACTGGAGTGGGTGACACTTCCATCTTGTGGTTTGTTGGCTCCTAGGTTTGCAAGCACGAGATAGGCTGTTCATTTTCCTGTTTATCCAGCAAGCCAAGATGCTTCTGCACAGCGTTTTCTGCTTTTTCCTGCCCTGGATGGGATTCTGATCCAGTTTTAGGTTTCCACATCTGCAGCAGCAGTAGCAAAGGCATTGCTGTTGCTTTCCTTGTTTACCATTTCAGTGCTTTCAAGAACTAAAAGCTCTGTTTTTCTGAGATAACCTTGCTTGCTGATAGCAGCCAGGCAGGAGAATCAACTTCATATCCATCTAGAGTGCTGTTGAATTGTCTCTTTTTAATTTGGTGGCTGTGACTTAGAACCCCTCTGTCGCTATGAAATGTTACGACTTTTTCCTTAGAAGATGTGGTGGTAGCTGTTAAAAGAAATGAGGTTCTACATGATAGGTACCGGGCTGTCCCTCATGCTTCTCTCTTGCCACAGATGACAGAAGCAAGAGCCGTCTCTCCCCTGGCTCCCGCTGCTCCTGGAGAAGAAGCCAAAGAGGAGCAAAATGAGGTGGATGACAACAACCCTCCAACGTTGTTCTCACCGCCCTATTCCCGACCTGTAAGTGCCAGTTGTGTGTGGTGCTGTCTTTAGTGCAAGGCAGAGCTGCAAGTTTTGGAGCAGCCAGCACTTTGCTGTTGCAGGCTGAGGATGCTGGGTGCTGGAGTCCTGCCAGGAGCTAGGGATTTCCTCCAGGCAGCCACCGCACAACTTGGCCTTTGACCTGTCATGTTGAGGCCGCAAAGGGCTGGTGCCTCTGGGAGAGCATGTGGCTGCTTGGCTCAGGGAAGCTCTATGTCTTGGCTTCTGCAGTGCTATGGCCAAGAGCAAAGGAGGAGGTGCTGGAGGTGCCAGGGCTTGGTTTGTTTGTTTTCCCTTTATGGCAAGGTGTGTTTGGCTTGTGAAAGTGGTCTGCACTTTCCTTGAGCAGTTCTTCACTGGTAGAGTCTAATTTGGGCACACTGTCTTTTGGCTTTTGATAAGCTGCAAAGGGAGGATTGTGTTGTCCATGCAGCTGTGGGGGGCCATTCTTGTCCCATGTGGAAAAGGAACAAAGTGCGGAGTTGCGACGCCTCCTTGTGAGGCCAAAAGCAGAAGCGGCCAGTTTCTGTTGGGGCATATTTTGGTGTAGTCCGCAGCTTTAGCAAGTGCCTTGGAGCCATGAGTGCGGGTTAAGCTGCAAGTCCTTGCCTGCTGTCTTGTGTTTCTCGGAAGAGGTAGAC
The DNA here is from genome assembly GCF_027887145.1 of Ammospiza caudacuta. Taxonomy (NCBI): domain Eukaryota; kingdom Metazoa; phylum Chordata; class Aves; order Passeriformes; family Passerellidae; genus Ammospiza; species Ammospiza caudacuta. The sequence goes on along the minus strand of NC_080621.1, from coordinate 3,275,201 downwards.
CATCTTGCAATGGTGCCTGCTGTATCTGAAGTGAAATGGGCACCATTGTGTCTGGGGAGCTGCGTGGCCCAAAAGGACGCAGGGCTGGTGGCCTTGAGTAGCTGAAGATGAGGCAGCGTGTGGCCAGGTGGCCAAGAAGGCCAAGGGCATGGTGGCCTGTGTCAGCAGCAGTGGGGCAGCAGGAGCAGGGCAGTGAGCGTGGCCCTGTGCTGGGCAATGCCGCGGCCACAGCTGGAGTGCTGTGTGCACTGTGGGCCCCTGGGAAGCAGAGAGTCATGGAGGGGCTGCAGCGTGTGCACAGAAGGACAGGGGAGCTGGGCAAGGGGGTGGAGCACAAGGCCAGTGAGGAGGTGCTGAGGGAGCTTCAGCCTGGACAATGGGAGGCTCTTGAGGCACCTCCAGGCAGACTTCCATCAATCCCTGCATGACAGTGCTCAGCACAAGGGCTGTTTCAGTGCCAAACATGCCATCACTGCATCCAAGGGCTTTAGACACTGGAGTGGGTGACACTTCCATCTTGTGGTTTGTTGGCTCCTAGGTTTGCAAGCACGAGATAGGCTGTTCATTTTCCTGTTTATCCAGCAAGCCAAGATGCTTCTGCACAGCGTTTTCTGCTTTTTCCTGCCCTGGATGGGATTCTGATCCAGTTTTAGGTTTCCACATCTGCAGCAGCAGTAGCAAAGGCATTGCTGTTGCTTTCCTTGTTTACCATTTCAGTGCTTTCAAGAACTAAAAGCTCTGTTTTTCTGAGATAACCTTGCTTGCTGATAGCAGCCAGGCAGGAGAATCAACTTCATATCCATCTAGAGTGCTGTTGAATTGTCTCTTTTTAATTTGGTGGCTGTGACTTAGAACCCCTCTGTCGCCATGAAATGTTACGACTTTTTCCTTAGAAGATGTGGTGGTAGCTGTTAAAAGAAATGAGGTTCTACATGATAGGTACCGGGCTGTCCCTCATGCTTCTCTCTTGCCACAGATGACAGAAGCAAGAGCCGTCTCTCCCCTGGCTCCCGCTGCTCCTGGAGAAGAAGCCAAAGAGGAGCAAAATGAGGTGGATGACAACAACCCTCCAACGTTGTTCTCACCGCCCTATTCCAGACCTGTAAGTGCCAGTTGTGTGTGGTGCTGTCTTTAGTGCAAGGCAGAGCTGCAAGTTTTGGAGCAGCCAGCACTTTGCTGTTGCAGGCTGAGGATGCTGGGTGCTGGAGTCCTGCCAGGAGCTAGGGATTTCCACCAGGCAGCCACCGCACAACTTGGCCTTTGACCTGTCATGTTGAGGCCGCAAAGGGCTGGTGCCTCTGGGAGAGCATCTGGCAGCTTGGCTCAGGGAAGCTCTATCGCTTGGCTTCTGCAGTGCTATGGCCAAGAGCAAAGGAGGAGGTGCTGGAGGTGCCAGGGCTTGGTTTGTTTGTTTTCCCTTTATGGCAAGGTGTGTTTGGCTTGTGAAAGTGGTCTGCACTTTCCTTGAGCAGTTCTTCACTGGTAGAGTCTAATTTGGGCACACTGTCTTTTGGCTTTTGATAAGCTGCAAAGGGAGGATTGTGTTGTCCATGCAGCTGTGGGGGGCCATTCTTGTCCCATGTGGAAAAGGAACAAAGTGCGGAGTTGCGACGCCGCCTTGTCAGGCCAAAAGCAGAAGCGGCCAGTTTCTGTTGGGGCATATTTTGGTGTAGTCCGCAGCTTTAGCAAGTGCCTTGGAGCCATGAGTGCGGGTTAAGCTGCAAGTCCTTGCCTGCTGTCTTGTGTTTCTCGGAAGAGGTAGACCATCTTGCAATGGTGCCTGCTGTATCTGAAGTGAAATGGGCACCATTGTGTCTGGGGAGCTGCGTGGCCCAAAAGGACGCAGGGCTGGTGGTCTTGAGTAGCTGAAGATGAGGCAGCGTGTGGCCAGGTGGCCAAGAAGGCCAAGGGCATGGTGGCCTGTGTCAGCAGCAGTGGGGCAGCAGGAGCAGGGCAGTGAGCGTGGCCCTGTGCTGGGCAGCGCCGCGGCCACAGCTGGAGTGCTGTGTGCACTGTGGGCCCCTGGGAAGCAGAGAGTCATTGAGGGGCTGCAGCGTGTGCACAGAAGGACAGGGGAGCTGGGCAAGGGGGTGGAGCACAAGGCCCGTGAGGAGGTGCTGAGGGAGCTTCAGCCTGGACAATGGGAGGCTCTTGAGGCACCTCCAGGCAGACTTCCATCAATCCCTGCATGACAGTGCTCAGCACAAGGGCTGTTTCAGTGCCAAACATGCCATCACTGTATCCAAGGGCTTTAGACACTGGAGTGGGTGACACTTCCATCTTGTGGTTTGTTGGCTCCTAGGTTTGCAAGCACGAAATAGGCTGTTCATTTTCCTGTTTATCCAGCAAGCCAAGATGCTTCTGCACAGCGTTTTCTGCTTTTTCCTGCCCTGGATGGGATTCTGATCCAGTTTTAGGTTTCCACATCTGCAGCAGCAGTAGCAAAGGCATTGCTGTTGCTTTCCTTGTTTACCATTTCAGTGCTTTCAAGAACTAAAAGCTCTGTTTTTCTGAGATAACCTTGCTTGCTGATAGCAGCCAGGCAGGAGAATCAACTTCATATCCATCTAGAGTGCTGTTGAATTGTCTCTTTTTAATTTGGTGGCTGTGACTTAGAACCCCTCTGTCGCTATGAAATGTTACGACTTTTTCCTTAGAAGATGTGGTGGTAGCTGTTAAAAGAAATGAGGTTCTACATGATAGGTACCGGGCTGTCCCTCATGCTTCTCTCTTGCCACAGATGACAGAAGCAAGAGCCGTCTCTCCCCTGGCTCCCGCTGCTCCTGGAGAAGAAGCCAAAGAGGAGCAAAATGAGGTGGATGACAACAACCCTCCAACGTTGTTCTCACCGCCCTATTCCCGACCTGTAAGTGCCAGTTGTGTGTGGTGCTGTCTTTAGTGCAAGGCAGAGCTGCAAGTTTTGGAGCAGCCAGCACTTTGCTGTTGCAGGCTGAGGATGCTGGGTGCTGGAGTCCTGCCAGGAGCTAGGGATTTCCTCCAGGCAGCCACCGCACAACTTGGCCTTTGACCTGTCATGTTGAGGCCGCAAAGGGCTGGTGCCTCTGGGAGAGCATGTGGCTGCTTGGCTCAGGGAAGCTCTATGTCTTGGCTTCTGCAGTGCTATGGCCAAGAGCAAAGGAGGAGGTGCTGGAGGTGCCAGGGCTTGGTTTGTTTGTTTTCCCTTTATGGCAAGGTGTGTTTGGCTTGTGAAAGTGGTCTGCACTTTCCTTGAGCAGTTCTTCACTGGTAGAGTCTAATTTGGGCACACTGTCTTTTGGCTTTTGATAAGCTGCAAAGGGAGGATTGTGTTGTCCATGCAGCTGTGGGGGGCCATTCTTGTCCCATGTGGAAAAGGAACAAAGTGCGGAGTTGCGACGCCGCCTTGTCAGGCCAAAAGCAGAAGCGGCCAGTTTCTGTTGGGGCATATTTTGGTGTAGTCCGCAGCTTTAGCAAGTGCCTTGGAGCCATGAGTGCGGGTTAAGCTGCAAGTCCTTGCCTGCTGTCTTGTGTTTCTCGGAAGAGGTAGACCATCTTGCAATGGTGCCTGCTGTATCTGAAGTGAAATGGGCACCATTGTGTCTGGGGAGCTGCGTGGCCCAAAAGGACGCAGGGCTGGTGGCCTTGAGTAGCTGAAGATGAGGCAGCGTGTGGCCAGGTGGCCAAGAAGGCCAAGGGCATGGTGGCCTGTGTCAGCAGCAGTGGGGCAGCAGGAGCAGGGCAGTGAGCGTGGCCCTGTGCTGGGCAATGCCGCGGCCACAGCTGGAGTGCTGTGTGCACTGTGGGCCCCTGGGAAGCAGAGAGTCATGGAGGGGCTGCAGCGTGTACACAGAAGGACAGGGGAGCTGGGCAAGGGGGTGGAGCACAAGGCCCGTGAGGAGGTGCTGAGGGAGCTTCAGCCTGGACAATGGGAGGCTCTTGAGGCACCTCCAGGCAGACTTCCATCAATCCCTGCATGACAGTGCTCAGCACAAGGGCTGTTTCAGTGCCAAACATGCCATCACTGCATCCAAGGGCTTTAGACACTGGAGTGGGTGACACTTCCATCTTGTGGTTTGTTGGCTCCTAGGTTTGCAAGCACGAGATAGGCTGTTCATTTTCCTGTTTATCCAGCAAGCCAAGATGCTTCTGCACAGCGTTTTCTGCTTTTTCCTGCCCTGGATGGGATTCTGATCCAGTTTTAGGTTTCCACATCTGCAGCAGCAGTAGCAAAGGCATTGCTGTTGCTTTCCTTGTTTACCATTTCAGTGCTTTCAAGAACTAAAAGCTCTGTTTTTCTGAGATAACCTTGCTTGCTGATAGCAGCCAGGCAGGAGAATCAACTTCATATCCATCTAGAGTGCTGTTGAATTGTCTCTTTTTAATTTGGTGGCTGTGACTTAGAACCCCTCTGTCGTCATGAAATGTTACGACTTTTTCCTTAGAAGATGTGGTGGTAGCTGTTAAAAGAAATGAGGTTCTACATGATAGGTACCGGGCTGTCCCTCATGCTTCTCTCTTGCCACAGATGACAGAAGCAAGAGCCGTCTCTCCCCTGGCTCCCGCTGCTCCTGGAGAAGAAGCCAAAGAGGAGCAAAATGAGGTGGATGACAACAACCCTCCAACGTTGTTGTCACCGCCCTATTCCAGACCTGTAAGTGCCAGTTGTGTGTGGTGCTGTCTTTAGTGCAAGGCAGAGCTGCAAGTTTTGGAGCAGCCAGCACTTTGCTGTTGCAGGCTGAGGATGCTGGGTGCTGGAGTCCTGCCAGGAGCTAGGGATTTACACCAGGCAGCCACCGCACAACTTGGCCTTTGACCTGTCATGTTGAGGCCGCAAAGGGCTGGTGCCTCTGGGAGAGCATCTGGCTGCTTGGCTCAGGGAAGCTCTATGTCTTGGCTTCTGCAGTGCTATGGCCAAGAGCAAAGGAGGAGGTGCTGGAAGTGCCAGGGCTTGGTTTGTTTGTTTTCCCTTTATGGCAAGGTGTGTTTGGCTTGTGAAAGTGGTCTGCACTTTCCTTGAGCAGTTCTTCACTGGTAGAGTCTAATTTGGGCACACTGTCTTTTGGCTTTTGATAAGCTGCAAAGGGAGGATTGTGTTGTCCATGCAGCTGTGGGGGGCCATTCTTGTCCCATGTGGAAAAGGAACAAAGTGCAAAGTTGCGACGCCTCCTTGTGAGGCCAAAAGCAGAAGCGGCCAGTTTCTGTTGGGGCATATTTTGGTGTAGTCCGCAGCTTTAGCAAGTGCCTTGGAGCCATGAGTGCGGGTTAAGCTGCAAGTCCTTGCCTGCTGTCTTGTGTTTCTCGGAAGAGGTAGACCATCTTGCAATGGTGCCTGCTGTATCTGAAGTGAAATGGGCACCATTGTGTCTGGGGAGCTGCGTTGCCCAAAAGGACGCAGGGCTGGTGACCTTGAGTAGCTGAAGATGAGGCAGCGTGTGGCCAGGTGGCCAAGAAGGCCAAGGGCATGGTGGCCTGTGTCAGCAGCAGTGGGGCAGCAGGAGCAGGGCAGTGAGCGTGGCCCTGTGCTGGGCAGCGCTGCGGCCACAGCTGGAGTGCTGTGTGCACTGTGGGCCCGTGGGAAGCAGAGAGTCATAGAGGGGCTGCAGCGTGTGCACAGAAGGACAGGGGAGCTGGGCAAGGGGGTGGAGCACAAGGCCAGTGAGGAGGTGCTGAGGGAGCTTCAGCCTGGACAATGGGAGGCTCTTGAGGCACCTCCAGGCAGACTTCCATCAATCCCTACATGACCGTGCTCAGCGCAAGGGCCGTTTCAGTGCCAAACATGCCATCACTGCATCCAAGGGCTTTAGACTCTGGAGTGGGTGCCACTTCCATCTTGTGGTTTGTGAGTTTCCTAGGAGGAGAAGCCCTATACATTTTCTCTTTCTCCAGCAAGTAGGGATGCTTCCGCAAAAACTTTCCTGTCCTTATAGGCACTGGAAGGGATTCTGAGCCCTTTTTACTTTTCCATATCTGCTAAGCAGTTGCAAAGACCTTGCTGGCTCTTTCCTACTTTTCCATTTCAGAGCTTTCAAGAACCAAAAGCTGCCTTTTGTAGAGATAAATTTTCCTGCAAATAGCCAGGGAGGAATATCGAAGTCATAGCCATGTGCTGTTTTTTTGAATGTGCCCATTTTAATCTGGTTGGAGTGACTTAGAATGCCATTGCTAACAAAGTTGATGATTTCTCCTTAGAAGAGGTGGCAGTGGGTATGAGGAGAAACAAGGTTATAGGCATCAGGTAACGTCGTGTCCTTATGATTCTCTCTTGTCACAGGTGAGGAAAGCAAGAGCCGTCTTCCCCCTGGCTCTCTCTGCTATTGAAGAAGAAGCCAGAGAGAAGGATAATGAGAAAGACGACCACTGCCTTTGTCCAGCCATGGTCAGACCACGGCCTGCTCATCATTTCAAGAGAGTAAGTGCCCGTTGTGGGGGGCGCTGTCTTTAGTGCAAGGCAGAGATGCAAGTTTCTGAGCAGCCAGCACTTGCTGTGTCTGGCCGAGAATGCTGAGTACCGGAGTCCTGCAGGACGTAGCCATTTCCTGCAGGGAGTGACAGCGAGAAATTGGCCTTTGACCTGTCCTGTTGGGGCAGTGCAGAGTTGGGGGCTTCAGCTGTGCTTCTGTCTGCTTGGTTCAGGGAAGCTCCATCTCTGGGCTTCTGCGATGTCATGGCCAAGGGCACACATGGTAGTGCTGGAGGTCAAAAGGCTTTGTTTGCTTCTTTTCCCTTTTTGGAAAGGTGTCTTTGGCTTGTGGGAGTGTTCTGCAGTTTTCTTGAGTCATTCTTCACTTGTAGAGACACTGTTGGCCCAGCTGTGTTTTGGCTTTTGGGAAGGTTCAAACACCAGATGGGGAAACTTTCGGCTGATCTGTTTAGTGGTGAAGAATGAAGCTTTGGCAAGTGCATTGGAGCCAAGAGTGGGGGTGATGCTGCAAGTCTTTGACTGCTGTCTTGTGTTGCTCAGAACAGGAAGGCCAACCTGCAGTTGTTCCTGCTGTATCTGAGGTGAAATGGGCACCTTTGTGGCTGCGGAGCTGCATGGGCCTAAAGGACGCAGGCTTGCTGCCGGCCTTGAGTAGCTGCAGATGAGTCAGCGTGTGGCCAGGTGGCCAAGAAGGCCAAGGGCATGGTGGCCTGTGTCAGCAGCAGTGGGGCAGCAGGAGCAGGGCAGTGAGCGTGGCCCTGTGCTGGGCAGCGCCGCGGCCACAGCTGGAGTGCTGTGTGCAGTTGTGGGCCCGTGGGAAGCAGAGAGTCATGGAGGGGCTGCAGCGTGTGCACAGAAGGACAGGGGAGCTGGGCAAGGGGGTGGAGCACAAGGCCCGTGAGGAGGTGCTGAGGGAGCTTCAGCCTGGACAATGGGAGGCTCTTGAGGCACCTCCAGGCAGACTTCCATCAATCCCTGCATGACAGTGCTCAGCACAAGGGCTGTTTCAGTGCCAAACTTGCCATCACTGCATCCAAGGACTTAAGATACTGGAGTGGTTGACACTTCCATCTTGTGGTTTGTGGGTTTCCTAGGAGGAAAAGCCCTGTTCATTTTCTCTTTTTCCAGCAAGCAAGGATGCTGCTGCACCATCTTTTCTGCCCTTATCAAGCTCTGGAAGGCATTTCGCACCCTTTTTTTACCTTGATGCAGATGGAGCATTTGTGTTTCCAAGCCTTCATGCATGGCCTTAAAGATCACTTTGGGTTTAACACTGTCTCTGTTTTTCAACAGCCCTGAGAATCACTGTGTGACGTGTTTGCAAATTTAGCCCGAGGTCAATGTCCTTGCATTCCATCTGCTCCTCAGAGATCACAGAAACTGGAAGGGGCTGGGCTGCATTTCTATTCCAGCCACTTTAGCACTGTCAGTGTGGTTGAGTCCAAGAGAACTTGCCCGAGAACAGATGCACAAAGAGTGCAGTTCCCACTGCAATGCTCTGGGTCTGACTCCTTTCCATAAGGACCTACAATCTCCACATTCCCCAAGAATGTGCTTTTTTGAGGAACAGGAGAACAATTTCAGGATTGCTGCTGATCGGCACACTGGCTACCAGGTTTGATGTGTGCAGCAACAGAGAGGGCAGTAACTGGAGATTATAGTAGTGAGATCTATCTGTCTATCTTCCTACCTATCTATCTATGTAACATTTACATAACTGAATCTTCCTGGCTCTGGCCCAAGGCAGTTGGGGATGCAAAGATCACCAAAAGCATCCCTTCTGGAGAGGATTAGAGACATGTTCCCTCGACCAATTCTGAGCAGGCAGAGATGTTTCCCCCTCCAGATATGATGGTTTTTCCATTCAGAATTGTTTTCCTCCTTAGGCTTTTTGTGTCCTGATGTCTCCTGTTAATTCTTTCAATTTCTGCCTGTCCTAGAGAGGTGCAACAATTCCATGTTTAGGTGGTGTTTGGTGACTCTGGTCATACATGCCATGCATTACATGACACATGGTTTCCTTCACTGGCTTCCTCAGGGCTGTGTAAGTGCATTCGTTCATGGGACCTTAGGAGAGTGTCTTTTTCTGCTGGTCAGAATTCTCAGTTGACAGAAGAGGGACTTTGGTCTTCCTCCATGTACTGAGGTGGCCATAGAGGCTCTGTGACCTCCATCAGAGATCTTTGCATGCATCCTCATCTCCTGAATGACCAGGTTTTCTAGCAAGAGAGTGGATGTCAGAAAGGCAGAAATGCTGGTGCAGGCCTGAAGAGAACATGAACTCCAGGAGTGTCTCTCACAAGGGCTGAGCTCACCCAGGATGCCACCTGCAGAGCCAGGATGGAGCTGTGGGACATGGTGGGGTGTCAGTCACTACAGAAAGACAAACAGGACATGGCAGAAGCAGAGGGAGGCCCTCACCAGACCCTTGAGAAATGCCACACCTTCCCTGTCAGCTGCCTGAGAGGCTGTTTAAGCTTCAATCCCAGATGGCCCCTGATTATAAGGCCAGGGTCACTTTGGAATCTGTGCCTCCTCTCGGGCAGAGAATGACCCAGCAGAGCAGCAGCACAGTGCTTTTGGAACGTGTGAGCCCAGCAGTCTTTGAGTCTTGACCCACAAAGGTCATGTGGGAAGTTGAAACCCATCTTCTCTTGCTTTCTGTGCAGGTGCTTCTAGAGAAAGAGCAGGAGCAGAGTGCTTCATCAGAGATGCCATGCCAGACTCAGGGAGAGCTGTTCCCAGCCCGAGAGCAGGAAGAGCAGATCAGGCAGCAGGTGGAAGAGCCACAGGAGAATGGCCAGGTGAGCCTGACTGGCCAGGAGACAGAGGGAAGGGCAGGAAGAGGGGCATAAACCAGAGCTCTTGGGACTGGGGAGGCCAGGAAGTCCCACAGGCACTGAAAGCACAGGGCCTTGGAATTTGCAGAGATCAGCCCTGGGACAGGAGGTTTGCAATGGAAGCAGATGTGGGGAGGGAAGCAGAAAGAAGTGGCTGAATAAATGTGATTTTGAGGCTGCAAGAGGAAAAAGCTGAGCTTGATGGCAGCTCCCAGTCACTTGCTCTGCATTTGTGTGCACAGAAGATCAAGGCAGAGCCACAAGCAGAGCTGCCCGAAGCTCAGAGTGCCATCATGGATGTGAAGAGAAAGAACAGGGAAGACATGGGAAGAATTCAAGAGGAGAATCTCCATCAGCACAGGAGCCATCAACAAAACCAGGTGAGTGAAAGAGTGGCAGCCACTCCACTCATGAAGTGTCCTTTCCCTTCTCCTTTACAGTCTATCAAAGGACATGTGCAGGCAGAGCTGCAGGACTCTGAGGCTAGCAACAGGGCAAGGGAGAAGAGGCTGGAGGAAGAAATGAAAATTGTCAGAGAGAAACTTAATCGCCTCCCTCAGGCTCTAGAATGAGTGAAAGTGGGATGCAGTCACTGCAGTCACCAAACTGGTGGTTTCTGCCCTTCTTGCCTTTCCACTCAGAGCAGCAGGGAGTGGGGCCATGCCTCTGAGTGCGATCCTGCTCTAGTGTGTATCACAGTCACTCTGAAGGACATTTCCTGGTGTGCTCAATCTCCACTGCTGCTCTGTTCTTCTGGCCTATTCCTGCTGTCCTTATTCCTTCAAGTGTTTGTACAGTGGAACGTGGTGACCCAGATGGAGGACTGAAACAAGCTGTCTGTATCCCTTGTCAATCTCTTCTTTGCCTTTCCTCACAGTCAACGACTCCTGGCTGACAGGGACAAGCTGTAGTGTCTGACTGCTTTGTTCTGTTTGACTTGAGGTGCGAGTGTTGACATCTCACCGGGCAGCCTGCAAAGAATTCCAGCCAATGTCTGGCAATGAAGGGCCCCAAGTTTGGAGTGAGGCACAGGAACAGTGCCCACCAGAAGTGCTCCAGGTCCAGCACATCATGGGCTCTGATCCTGCTGCCGCAGCAGCATCATCCCAAGGAAGCCTTTCTGTCGAAGCTCGGAGCTCAAGCTCGGGCAGTTACTTCATCTCCCTGAAAGAGGAGACTGAGAAGAAGCACCTGGAGATGCTGGGTACGTCTGGGGTGTTTCTTGTCTGAGGGACAGTGTGTTGTGGGCAGGTGTCAGCAGAGCTGTACCAAATGCTCCTCCTGAGTTTGGTGTCACAGGGCCATTTAGGACTCCCCAGAGGAAGTGCTGTGCTCCGAGGCAGCGAGAGAGAGCTCTGGGTGTTCCTGCTGCCTCTGAGGGCACCTTGGACTAGCTTGGGTTTGCCTGAGCTTCTCTCTGTGCTAAAGGTTGAAGCAGGGGATGTTCTGGGATCAACAGAAGGCTGTGACCTTGCAAATGATCTAGACAAGTCTCGTGTGCTAGTGCCAAACTGAACAGAATTTTTACTTTCCTAAATTCTCCTTAGACTCCTGACTTCGAACCAGTAATCAGAGCAAAAAACTTCACAGAAATGGACTGGTTTTGGAGTTTTGTCTTTTTGGTTGGGGACTTTTTTTTTGGGAGTGGGGCCATGTTTTTGTGTTGTTTATTTTTTGTGGAGGCCTTTTTTTTTTTTTTTCTGTGGCGGGTTTTTTTTGTGTTTTGGGTTTTTTCGGTTTATGGTTTGTGGGGCTTTTTTAGTGGAGTTGGTTTTTCTCCATCCTGAAAGCACCCTTCTGCCCCATGTCTTACTGATGGCATTTTTATGACTGCTACTGTTACCACTACTACATCTGCAGTTTATTTTGACAAGAATGCTATCTTTTTGTCAATAAGAACTATTTTGGAAGGACAACAGGTTACAGGACAAATAGAGAGAAAGAGATGTTTTCCATGTGCCCCCAAAGAAAAAAGCGATACTTTTGTAGCAACCTTTATTTAATCTTCTAGTTTTATGCTTATCAAGATGAGTCCAAGAGACGCATCCAAGTGGCATGATCAGATAAAACTGTAGTACAGGCATTTCTCAGGAGAGAGCCTCCAGCCCAGCCATGGTATATTCCTCAGATCCATGGCACTTTTCCATACCCAATTCCCACTCTTTCCCATGACTGTTAGAATCCTACCCATTGGCCCAAGCCCTGCTCAGATCAGTCTCCAGGAAAACACATCAAGTCCTTTGTGATTCTGCAGCACAACCCAATGAATCTGCTTCTTGCCTGTAACAGCTGCCAGTGCTGTGCTCTCAGATAAGACCTGGTGGGGCTGAGACCAGAGCCCAGTGGATTCTGTGTCTGCTATCACCTGTTGGGACAAAAAGGGCACTTTTTGCCCACACACACCCTCGGTGTGGCTGATCTCAAAGCCCATCCTGTCGTGTCCTCAATGGGGGCAACAGCTTGTAAGAGGCTCAGGCTTGCTGTGGCTTCTTCCCACTGCTTGCCAGTGCTCATGCTTGGGCTTTGCCAGCCTTGATGTGCTAGCTGCCCTGCCCCTGAGGGCTGGAGGGACTGCAGAGGCTGCAGCCTTCCTTAGCTGGGAGAGGGGCATCTTTGAGCTCAGCCTGCTCATAAACAGGTCAGGCTCCTGATGCTGAAAGCCCCTTTGGGATCAGTTATAGCATGAGCTGCTCTGGTTTACAAATGGAAATAAATTCCTTTGGCCAACTGCTGAAAGGGTGGGGAAGATATCCTTCTCTCCTGGGAATACATCTCCCCATGCTTTGTTTCCTGTCAAGAGAACTCTTCAAAGGACTGTACAAAATCAGTCTCTGTGCCAGCCATCTGCACTGCAGGGCTGCCTGTCCTGTTGCTGTTGTGGTTGTGGTTGTTGTTACCCAGCTGACCACAAAGGGCTCAGAGCCCCAGACAGTGGGGCTGCCTTTTGTATCTCCTGGAAGCTGGGATCTCTGCTTTAAAGTCACCATCCCGCATTTTGTTTCCCTCAGAGAGAATGGTGAACCAGGAAAATCCCTTTAGGATATACACCGAAATGGAACACATTGGCAGCGGGTGAGTCCAACCACAGTTACTCCTGCACAGCCATGGCCCAGGTGTTTTTCTGGTGGAATGTCTATCCAGTGTGAAGTCAGGCCAGCTGCAAACATGTTCACACACTGGGGATAAGATGACCCCATCTCTCAGTGCTGCTCAGAATTTGTGAGTGTGCTCAGAAGGCATTGTCAGAGACATCTCCGTGCTGCCAAGGTCTTGCCTGCATCAAGGAACAGGACGTGGAAGATCTCCTTGTGTCTCAAGTGTGGGACAGCTCTGTGTTAATTTCCTTAGCATTTTTGTATGTCTCCAAATCATACTGCCCCATTAATGAGAAAAGAAGAAACTTGCTTGCCTGAAAGAGCAACCTAGCCTCTATCAAAGCTGTGTGAGATAACAGTTCCCAAGAACATTTCTTTCCCCTGCTTTGCAGAAGGAAATACTCTGTGGTCAGGATAGGAACCACACAGTTTAGAAAGCGAAACCCAAGAGGAATGACTAAACTCACTTTAGAAGTTGAACCCCAGTGCTTCAGAAACAGGCCCAGTGCCCATGCACTGGAGGAGAGGAAAATGCATCATCTGCCTTCCGGCAGAGCCCTCCTGCCTCCCGCAGGTTTTTGACACTTCCAGCAGACATCTCCTGTGTGGGCTGGCTTTCACTCTAGGAGCTGAACAGCTTCTCCTTTCTCTGCTTCTGTTTTGTTTCTAGGGGTTTTGGACAAGTGGTCAGAGCACTCAACAATGCCACAGGAGGAGAGGTAAATGTCAACAAGCCCCACAGACTCTGCTGCACATGAGGGCTTTCCCCTCTGGTGTGAGCTGTGGTTGGAGCTCTGGGCAGAGCTGTGCTGAAAAGGCACAAGAAGCACAGACTGGTGCCAGCCTGCACAATACATTTGGGACTTTGTCCTCCTCAGCTGCCAGAAGGAAGGCACGGAGGCAGCGGTTCCTTTCACAGAAGGACGTGCTCACTCACTCTCCATTGCTAAAACAAAGGTGGTGCCTTAGAGCACCTCACTGCTCTTTGGGGCTACAGCTTCAGAGTCCTGAATTCTTATTTCTGGCTGCCAGCAAATCCATCTGAAAGCTACTGGTAGTTCCTTAGCCACCTGCAGTGCTTCACTTGGGAACTGCACGTAGGGAGAGATCTGCAAGGTGTCCCTAAAAGCCCTAAGCCATGCCCATAGCCCAAGATGTATGCACAGAGTATTAAGGCATGGATTACTTCTTCTGAATCCCAAACAAAGCAGCAGAGAGTGTGGTCAGAGGTTTGTGGGTGATAGCTGAGACACCACTGTTACCAAGTGGACAAGGCAAAACGTCAGTGGCCCCACATGTCCTGTAACTGTCCCCCAAGGGAGCAGAGAAATGGGCTGTTAAAATGTCAGTTCCTAATTACTGCAGTGCCTAATCACAAGGCAGTTTGGCACAGCTCAGCTGTGTCATTGCAAAATCACTTGCTCCATGTGCATTGTCGTCTCGTGCCACCAACTTCTCGAGTTACTGATTTTTAATGTCATTTTAGGTGGCCATAAAGAAAATACATCTTCAAGGACTGAGAACGAAGGAACTAACTGTTAATGAAATCATGATCATGAAGAAGTGTAGGAGTCCCAGTGTTGTGAATTATTTAGACAGGTGAGAGGTCATGGTCTTATCCCATCAAGGGGCATTTACATACAGCAAACATGAGAGGTTAAAAATCCACTTTGGTCAGTGGCAGAAAGTAGACCTGTTAATTTTTATTTATTCATATTTCTTTACTCATCTCCAATGGATGTGAGGAGAGTGCATCTTGTCTGCATGAGTTTTCCCTGCCACTTGTCGTTTGAAAATTATTCTAAAATTACTGAAACCTGGGTCAGCTGTATCTTACTAAGTCAACACCCTCAGAGTACATTGCCTCCACATTTTTTCGGGATTGATTTTTTAAAGTTTCTTAAATGCTGATGAACCATCCTAAAGTGGATTTCTCTTAGATCGTTGCCCCTCTTTGTCATTGCTGGGCATGCCAGGAAGACTTGGTGCTTATTTCCAGAACCACCATGCCTGACAGGTTTTTACCTGGGCTGTTACTAAACTGCATTTTTCACCTGCTGGCCATCTAAGACATCTCTAAGACATCTCCTTTTTCACTGCTGTGCCTTTCTCCTCCAGACTGCACAGACTGCAGATTGTCTATTCCTTTGATTCTGTCCTAGTCACAAAGGCACCTGGAAACAAGAAACTCGGAAGCAAAACATCAAGGTAGTCATGCATGTTTATCTCCCCGGCCTTGTTTCCTTCTTTCAGCTACCTTCTGGGTGAGGAACTCTGGCTGGTAATGGAGTACATGGATGGAGGCACCCTGAGTGATGTCATCCGCAAGACCTTCCTGTCTGAAGACCACATTGCAGCCATCAGTCGGGAGGTCAGCAATCCCATCTGTGCTTCTGAGGCCTTGGGCAGGATTGTCTGGGAACAGGGGCTCAGAACAGGAGTGATTTCATGTGCCAAGCTTTGTTTCTGTGTGGCTGGTATGCTATGGGCAAGTAAAAGCATCTCAAGTGAAAGGCCTGCCAGTGGCCCTGCACTCACTGTACTCAGTGCCAGTACTCTTATCTCCTACTGTTGTACTCTCGCTCCGCCTCTTGTATTTGCTGTTCCCCATCTTGCCTCGCTAAACTTTTTTCTGTCCTCACTGCATTCCTTGCCTGTTAAAGCAAAGGTGCTGGTGGCAGGATTTGAAACAAACAGCAAAGAAAAAAGTTAGACTCGATTCTCTCAGTCCTTAGCTAAGAAGGATAGAAGTGCAGCCAAAATGCTCTTTGCTTCTGAGCACATCCACTGCAGCAGGAGTCATCCTGGCTGGTTTGCAGGGGAAAGTCTAAAAGAGCAGGTGCTGTTGCTCTTTCCAAAGCTGACATGCCTTTCCTCAGAAAGGTCCTGCTCGGCAAGTGTTGGAGCAGCAAGCTCTTCCTCTCAATGGCACTGTGTTCTGCCATTACTCCCCATTCCCCTGGAGCGGGAATCTTTTAGATTCTTTGTTTCTTTCTCGTGTGATGAAATCACATCACTCATTTTTGCCCTCCTCTTTCTCTTTCCTCTCTCAGTGCCTGCAAGGACTGGATTTTCTTCATTCAAACAATGTGATCCATCGAGATGTTAAGAGTGACAACATCCTTCTCAGAACCGATGGCTCTGTCAAGCTGAGTCAGTAGATTCTTGGTCAGGTGCAGCGTTCCAGGGATGTGGGTGTGGGGCTGCTTGGAGTGACAGCCAGCTCCCCAAAAATGGTGCTGGTGGCAGCGCAGGGACACCCACTGTGAGCTGAGGGCTCAGTTGCCACGTGCACAGAGATAGGACAAGGAACAAGAAGTCAAGAGTAGTGTTATCCTGTGTGTGTCCAGGAAGAGGGAGGGAGCTACAAGTCTAAAGTTTCCAAAGAACAAAAGCCACTGCTGGAGGCAGTGTAAAAAATCGGGGGATTTTTTAAGTTGCCATTGTCAGGAGATTCAACAGCACATTTTCAAACCTCTACTGGGGAATTCTTTTGCTTGCTTTCCCAATTGCACAGAATTAAAATAAAACCAGTATTTTTCTTTCTCCTCAGCTGATTTTGGCCTCTCTACTCAGCTCAACTCTGAGCAGAGCAGACCGTGCTTGGTAGCCGGGACTCCTTGGTGGATGGCGCCTGAAGTGGCGACAGGTCAACCATATGGCCCCAAAGTGGACATATGGTCTTTTGGAATTGTGGGGATTGAAATGTTAGAAAAAGAACCTCCTTACTGGGACCAAAGTCATGCCTCGGTAAGCAGCAAATACTCACCGATCCCACTGTCTTTCTCACCTGTCCCATTCCCTGCATGCCATTGGACAAAATCCCATTGCCATCTGCTGGAACTACTTCCACCAAGGTCCCCTCTAAAAATGTCCCTGCAACACATCAGCATCTGCTGTAGATTTGGATACATCAGTGGTCGAACTCAAGCCTTACCACATGCAAACAAACTCCATTCTCAGGAAACACTTTCCTTTGGGTTATAAGTGGTTCCAGTTCTTTTGTCTGTGGAGATGGCCCCAGAAAAAGGAAACAAGCATCTTGGAACTTCTGTTATCTTTCCATAAATGAAGGAAGGAAACCCAAACCCAACAAAGTTTCTAAAACTGTAGTCTTTAGAGGGGAACCTAACCCAGTGTGCAGTTTCTTCTCACTGGGAAACATGCCTGCAACCTGGGCATGAGTGTGTAAAGGCCACTGAGTCTCTTCTGCTTCTTGTGCAGTGCTGCTGTACTGCATTTAGTGACCATGTTTTTTCACAGCCCAAGGCACGTTCTCTGTGTCACCAAGCCAGAGCCTGGTGATGTGGAGAGCCTGCCAAAACCTCCCGTTTGTTTCCTGGCACTTTCTGAGATGGACCTACCACTAATGCATTGACTTGAGTAGCCAAATGAGCAGAGGGTGACCATAGGGATGGCACCTCTCCTTCTTCTGACCATGACAATTTTGTCTTTTGCTGCAAAATGGGAAGCTGCAATTTTCAGACTGCTGAGAGACAGAGCTGCAGGTGGCACCTGTGTGCCCAAGCAAGCATTTCCATCCCAATACACCGCAGCAGGCATCTTAATGTGGCTGTGTTGAAGATGAGTTTGTAAATCTTTATTTCCTTACCTGGGGATTACCTGATGGATTTTCTTTCTTTTCTTCCAATTCCCATTGTTTTCAAGAACAGCACAAAAAGCTTGATGAGTTTTGTTCTAAGGCACGTGTGCTTAAAGGACCAACAAGCAGTGCAGAGATGCCTTCCATGAACTAACCCTTGAAATTAGTTAGTATAGCACAGTCCCTCTTCCATAAAGCCTCTAAAACTGGTATGAATCCTCAGAGAAGTAAACATGCTTTTGCTGATGTAGTTCCCACTAACTAGGTCAGTCAATGAAATCAGCTGCCAAGGCAAGATCTGTGGGATGGTGGAAAAGCTGTGGCCGCATCAGGGTTTGGATTTTTGGTTGGGAAAGGAAAGTCATCTCTGGGTCTCTGTCAGGGCAGTAACTGCCACTGAGGAACAGAGGCTAAACAAAGGGATCTGGGAGAGCCTTAGAGATGTGAAAGCAGCAGGTGGAGCCTCATGGGTTTTTTTCTCCAGGCTCGACGCCTGATAGCCAAAGTAGGGACCCCAAAACTGCAGCATCCCAAGCTCCTCTCAGCTTTGCTGCGTGACTTCCTGAGCTGCTGCCTGCAGAGAGATGAGGAGCAGCGCTGGTCTGCCAAGGAGCTCCTGCAGGTAAAATGTGAAGGGGCTGCAGGTGAAACAGGCTCTGAGGGATGGGCTCCTCCTCCACTCAAGTCCAAGACATCAGATGAGCCCTCTTCTTCCTCACTTCCACTCTTGGGGCTCTTCAAATGAAAATGGTGAGGAATCCTAGACTGGGCTGGGCTGGCAGGGCCCTCTAAAGGTCCTCTGGTGCAAGTGTCCTGCAATGAGCAGGGACATCTTGAAAGAGAGCAGGTAGCTCAGAGCCCTTTCCCACCTGACTTGAAATGGTTGCAGGGACGGGGCACCTACAAGCTCTTGGGGCAACCTGTGCCAGGGTGGCACCATGCTCCGAGTAAACAAGTTCTTCCTTAGACCTACTCTGACTTGATCCCCATTTTGTTTAAAAATATTCACCCACATCCTATTGTAATTGGCCTAGTTAAAAAAGATGTCCCCCACGTTCTTCAAAGCCACTCTGAAGTCTTGGAAAGTGGCAATAAAGTCTCCCTGGGGCCTGTTCTTCACAAAGCTGAATAACTCCACCTCTCTCTACATTTCCTGAGAGGAGAGGTGCTCTGTTTTCTGTTTCTGTCACGCTCTTAGTTTTTTAATTTGGTGCTGTGTTCAGTTTTACCTAATGTCAAAAGAATTGAAGTAGAGCAATGCAGGGTACAGAGACATGAAATGGAGGTGCAGGAACCCAAGGAAGCCAGTCCCAGCTGAGCAGTCAGAGATTTGGCTGTGGGCAGGAGGGGCTGTGGGGGTTCACTCTGAGCCTCTGAGGGGCCCTGGTTTGTGCCCCCCAGCCCACCCTTAGAGGTTTCTGCCACAAACAGAGACAGCCAGGAGGGACTTGTCCCAGCCCCATCTGCTGCCTGGCACCCTCAAGCAGACGGGAACTGTGCCAGGGTTGCTGCCAGGTTGTGTGGCAGAGTGGGAACTGCAGGGCCCAGTGCCCCTGGGCTGGCCCTGCTGGGAAGGAAGGTGCCGACCAGCACACAAGGGGCAGGGCATGGAAAGGTAGACACTGCTCTGTCTCCCTGCGGAAATCAGCACAGTGCCTGTCTTACAAAGAGAGGGACCAATGAGAGGCTTTGGAGTTTCCTGAAAAGAAGAAACTCCAAGGACAGAAAGCACCATTTCTAGAGCACTGGCAGGGCTAAAATCTCAGCAAGATGAAGACACCTGTATAAATGGGTGAGTGAGATTCTGGGCCAGGTTTGCCTGTGATGGCAAAATCCTGCACATCAAGATGGAGGTGTAGACGGTCCCATTGTTCCTCTTCCTGCATCCTTCTAGGGGCAGGAGCAATCCTGTGAAGCACTGAGCTTGGAAAGTCATGGTTCATTGTATTTTGTTGATTTGGTTTTTTTCCCTTTGGGCAGCATCCATTTGTAAGATATGCTGAGCCTGCGTCCAGCCTGGTGCCACTGATTGTTGCAGTGAAGAGGAAGGAGACAAAAATGTGACAATCACATCAGGACCATTTATTTATTCCTAAACAGGTTTAGAGTAGGATTGTAGGTTAGGACTAGGATTAGGATTAGATTAAGGATTAGGATAAGAATAAGGATAAGGATAAGGATAAGGATAAGGATAAGCATAAGGATAAGGATAAGCATAAGGATAAGGATAAGCATAAGGATAAGGATAAGCATAGGCATAAGGATAAACATAAGGATAAACATATGGATAAGGATAAGGATAAGGATAGGCATAAGGATAAACATAAGGATAAACATATGGATAAACATATAGATAAGGATAAGGATAAGGATAAGGATAAGGATAAGGATAAGGATAAGGATAAGGATAAGGATAAGCATAAGGATAAGGATAAGCATAAGGATAAGGATAAGCATAAGGATAAGGATAAGCATAGGCATAAGGATAAACATAAGGATAAACATATGGATAAACATATAGATAAGGATAAGGATAAGGATAAGGATAAGGATAAGGATAAGGATAAGGATAAGGATAAGGATTAGGGTTAAGGTAAGGGTTAGGGTTAGGGTTAGAGTAGGATTGTCTAATAGGACTGCAGAATAGGATTGAAAATCAATAAAGTTTCTGAAACCACAACTCACCTTGAAGATCCCCTTCCTTCTCACTCTGCGAATGAACTCCAGAATTCCATCTGAATTGTCTGTTGTTTCTTAAAGGAGGAAAGTGAAACGGTGTCTTTGGTATGGTGTCAAAGTGGGGAAGGATCTTCTTCAGTCATCCTCTCCAGACCAGACTGCCTTTGGAATATGGCCCACTGGTCAGTTTTTGGCCATCTTTGGTACTTCTATTTGAGGCAGAAAGGACAATGGCATTTGCAGGCAAAAGCAAAGGAAGAATGGGGCAGCCCAAACATCTTATGCAGATGCAGGCCTTCAGCTGTGACTGGAGAGCATTGGAGCTCCTGCCACTTGGACTTGGATCCCTAAATGCAATAATCTCTTTGGCTGGAGGAAAGCCTTGATCAAGTGAGAAAGCAGAAAGATCAGAGAGGGTGCTCGGGAAGGTCTCCTGTGGTGCAGAGCTGTCAGCACCTGTGAGGTGAGAGCGGGCCCGGCCTTGCCCGGGCTGGAGCCCCAGCTGAGCCGCGGCCGAGACAGGGTGGAAAGAGGCCCTTGGAGCTGCAAGAGGCAGCAGCCGGGCCCTGGGTGCCTCTTCCTGGGAGCAGGCGAATCCTCTGCCCTCAGAGCCCAGGTGGCAGCTGGCTGCTGCCAAGGGGAAGCGCAGCCGTGCTGGGCACAGCCCAGCCTGGAGGCATTGGCCATCTGCAGTGTGCCCAGGAGCAGAGAAAGGCCAAGGGCAGCCGCGGGCCGCTGGGCTGGCGGAGGATTCCTCCTCTTCTGCTGGCTGCCCTGCAACTCCTGGCAAAGGCCAGCAGTGTGTGCAGCACTCTGGGCACCAGGGCAGGGAGCCGGGCTGCTCGGCAGGCTGGAGCACAGGGCAGCCTCCTTCAGGCCCGGCACTTGTGCCAGGGGAAGCGAGACCAGCGTGAGGCAGGGACAGCTTGGCAGGGCCCATCTGCAGGAGCCAGCGCCTCACGCAGCTCTGGGAGGAAGCACCTGCAACCCTGCAGTTCTGCACTGAGCCAGAGCAAAGGTGTGACATGCAGAGTGTTTGGCAGAAATATGCAGGCCCACCAGGCCAGCCTGCTTTGTGCTCTCTGGCGCACAGCAAGGGCTGTGCAATGCAGCTCTGAGCTCCTGGGAGAGAGGCACATCAGGGATTTGCCTGAGGCTTGTGCTTGAGGAGTGAACTGATTTGGCAGGGGGCAGAAGGGTTTCAGTAGGCAATTTGTGTTTTCTTCATTAATTTCTGAAAGAAAGTCATAATGTGCTGCACACAGGTAGGGTTATTAGAAAAGAAAGACCTTATAAAATCAGGCCTTCCTATTGCTATGTTTGCTCAGTTATCCCATCATAAAAAAACCCCAAACAATATTAAAAGTAGTAGCAATTTTAATTTATTATTTAAAATAAAAAAAATTAAAAATTGGTTATATTATATTTGATTAAAATAAGGGAGAATTTGGTTCCAATAATAGCACATAAGCAAAAGATAACCACGGAGTGTGGAGTGCAGGGCTCTGGGACCCTTGCCAAATCATGTACGAGCTTGCCAAGTGAAGATTCTTCCTTATATGCCATCTGTCAATGCCATCTCCTCCCATTTTCGATTCAGCACACTTCTACCTCCGTCCTCATTATCATCTTTACCACGCATGTGCCACCACTCGGTTTGGTGGTCGCACAAGTCTTTGGGGGTCATCTGAGGAAGATTTTGTAGTCTTCCTCTTTGTCCTTTAATTCAGCTTTGCGTTACACATGCCCACCAAGCCAATACAATGTAAGCCAAAACTAACAAAATTACTGCATTTAGGCATCAAGGCAATAAATCCCTTATAATTAGCATTTTCCTGGGACACAACCAGAGTGTCCCTTCTTTGTTAGTTTTTAGCAACCATTATCTCTTGCTTTCCTCCTGTTCCTGAACATCTGCGGGGAGGGGGGGGAAGGTAGAGCCCCGCCTCTCCCTTTTTCTTTGGCATTACAACTTTTTACTGTTTTAATATTTCTAAATATTAATTACTGTATCAATATTGATTCTTGTTTCAATTTTTATCAGCATGAATCATACCTATTTACCACACTATGGTAAATTCCCAACTGTCCTGTTGCATCTTCTACATGCAGCCAGCTAACTTCCCATGGGAATAGTCCTGAGTGCAGTTAGCACAACAAGCTATTGTGCTGAGAAAACTGTTTGCATCTGTAATAAACAAGAAACCTGTCCATGAGCGTGCACGAAAAAAAATGTAATCACCTGAGTAAGAGTGAGTCTTAGAAAGTGTGAGTCTTAGCATGTACACACTAATACACCTTCTAAGCAATAAATTGTGTGGCAAGGAAACTACCAGCCAGTTGGAGTTGAACACGAGGTCTGTGAAAACAGTATAAAAATGAGTTATTTGACTAAAGAATTGGCTTTCCCTGCATGAAGAAACTGAGTCCTGGCTGCTTTATTGACACAGCAATGTGGCTTCACTCAGCAAGAGCACTTGCAGGGTGTATTGATGAAACACTTGTGTTTGATTCCCAGAATAGGATGGAGAGGCATTAAGTCCAACAAACAGGGCATAGTCTTTTCAATTCCTTTAGCTTTAACAGGAGTGCTGAACCACGTATTCCCCCACTGCAGTGCTTACTGTGTGCAAGTGGCTATCTTGGCCTTGAGAATAAGGAGAGTGGTCCTGCTAAGAAGGTAGCTGGAATGCATTCAGGGGGAAGAAAGTGTTTTTAGGAGGCTCTTGACCACCAAAGGAGAATTTGAGGAATGGGAATATTTCCCAAAGGACTGTGTCAGGAACTGGAGTTGTGTCCCAGGCCCTGCCATATTTGATCCATGTTTGAGCAGGTTGACAAGACAATGAAGAAAAGTGTCTTGTTTAAGAGCTGGGACCTTGAGCCTTGAAAGAGAAACAATGGATTGGTCAATGGGTGGGCAGTCAAGCTTTGAAAGGAGAGCAATGCACAATAGAGCCCTTGGTGGCAGGGAGTCATGGAGTCATCCTGAGCCATCATCTCACACGCCAGGCATGTGTGAGCTGATGCTGTAACTGGGGAAATTCCGCTCCTGAGCAGGAGATACAAGACCTAGTTCTGGGCTGGAGATTTGAGAAGGATGAGATGCATAGCGTTTTGATCAAGGGGATGTCCTGCAAGTGCACTGCCTACCTGCCCCTGCTGCTGAGCACCAAGCTCCAACTCCTTCTCCAGTTGATTTTTGGGAATCCAGAGGTCAGTATGTATTATATGCTATTGCAAGTAATGGAATGAATTTGCTTTGCAAGCCCAGTTTTGTCCTGGGTTATTTTGTGCATGGGTCACCTGAACCTGTGACAATGACCAGCAGGGATCTACAGGGCACTCCTACTCTGATGTCAATAAATTCTGAGAAGTGATTGAAATATGTCGATAAATTGGAGGTAATGTTTAGCCTGTGAGTTTCAGCAAAGTATTGAATATGTCTTAGTTCCATGGATACAAACTACTAGGTGAGATTGCTGGGTGTGCTTGACTTAGGGAAGTTACTCCCTGTGCACCCAGCAATGAAATCAAGTAATGCCTCCTTTCTAACCCTGAGCTGGCAGCAGGGATCAGGCCCTGCTTGGTCACTTTCATTTTGACAACTTCTGTTAGCAGGGAAGAAAGGTCCAAATGAAACCTTCTCCAGCTGTTTTCCTCTGGTTGATCTTTTTAGGCACCAAAGCTCTGTGCCACGGGGGGCCTGGGTGTGTGCAGAGCAATGCAGCCCCCACAAAGCCCTTGGTTTCCCCACAAGTTGCCAGGTTGACTGCTTCCAAAGGGCAAGAAAGGCAGAGATGTACATCCACAGGAGTCCTGGCCATGTCCAATAAAGGTGCAAATATGTGGGGAGATTTGTTAGCAATGATTTCAGCTGTTATGCCAACCCAGTGCCTTCTTTCTTGCTTCTGTGCATTATAGGTGAGTAATGTAATAGTTGGCTCTCACAATTAAGAGATAGATATTATGTGGATAAATATTCTGTTCAAATGTAAAGTGCTGCTATTGTAATATGTCCTCTCATAGTCCTCTTTCTTTTCCCCCTTGTAATAGCCTTGGTAGTCAGGGCAGTTGGGGAGGGCTGGTTTGTGACCAGCAGGCGGGGTGTAACAACACCTGACCTCCAATCAAGATGCAAGAAAGTAATCTCCACCACTGAACGGCAGAGAAAGAGTTGACTGAAAAAACATTGGGAGGGGTTAAGGGTATGAAAAGCAGAGCATCCCTTTTGTAGATGAGCATGTGGCTGCTAATCATGGAGACTTTCCAGTGCTCCAATCTTTCCTTATACAGCCTTTTCTTAAGGTTTAATAAACCTTTAAAAAGTTAAAAGGAGGGTAATTTCTCAGATGGGCAATGCTTTGGGCCATTTTCTTGGGCTCGTTTCCTTTGCTTGGGTGCCATCTGAGTGCTCAGTTGGGGTACAGGCTGTAGGTGCTTTGTGCACTCCTGGAGTTCCTGTTGGATCCCTTGAAAGACAGGGTTTGGCCCGCAAGGGGAATTTGTGCTGCTTTGTGACAGAGGAGAACTTCCCAGGCTATTTTGTGTTTCCTGTAGGGAAGGTTGGTTATTGCTTGGCATAAATTTACAGACCAACATGGAGCGTTTGCTTTGTGATGTCAGGGCATGTTTGCCACCTTGTCGTAGCAACATCAGAAGGTTACCCTGGTGCATGGAAGGCCTGAGTGTCAGAGCAGTCCTAGCACTTGCTCAGTTCAGGAGAATCCTCCTGATTGAGGAAATTGTCAGTGGGCTGTTGCACACCGACAGGAGCCTTGCTTTTTCCAGTGTGTGAGCACAGCCTGCAAACTTGCAGGACAGTGTTAAAATGATTGAGGGAATTGCTCCTTTGCTTTTCACTGCCTATGGAATTACCTATGGTGCCTATTTTGTAGCATATTTCACACGTAAGTAGATGTTTCCCCTCTGCTTAGGTTAGGGTGTATCCTAACCTGGCTTTTGTATGTCTTCCTTCTCTTTCTTAGTGACTGAGTTTCTGGTTTTGAAACAGAAAGAGCATTAGGATACCACTGTTTTGGTAAAGCTCCTGTCAAGGCGTTCATCTTAAAAATGGGTGTCTGCAGCCACAGGGGCAGCATTTGCAGAGGAACCTGCAGGGCTTCCGATGGCTCCATGGGAGAGTCTGTGGCAGCAGAGTCTGTCATTTCCTCAGTTTGCTGGGACAAGCAAGACATCTTTGAAAATGCAGACTGGCAGACCTTCAGGAAAGGCTGAATAGTTGGACTAGGACTACTGTTGTAATGTAGCTTAGGATTTTGCGCTCTGCTAGTGTAAGGAAGGCTACTGCGATTAAGTTTGGGAGGGCATAGGAGTGGGCTATGATGAGGTTAATAATGAGGGTGGTTTGGGTTAAGCTAGGAAGAGGATCGGAACCTCTGAGTTAAAGGACTGAAGTCTTTTGCATTTTCCAAGCTCTGCCACGCTAGCTGGTCCTTTTCTTGGACGTGGTGGGGTGTAATAGCCTTTTGTAATTTAGTTGTTTTCATTACTTAAGGCGAAGGCTTGCTTGTGGTATTGGCCTCACTTTTCCTATCCTTTCGTACTGGGAAGAGTTCATCATAGATAGAAACCGACCTGGATTGCGCCAGAACTCAGATCACGTAGGACTGTTAATCGTTGAACAAACAAACCCTTAGTAGCAGCTGCACCACTACGATGTCCTGATCCAACATCGAGGTCGTAAACCTCCTCGTCGATACAGACTCTCGGAGGACATTGTGCTGTTATCCCCGGGGTAGCTTGGTCCATCGATCAATTGTATTGGGTCTGGATGCTATTAGCATGTTGAGGGGTTGCTCTTAGTCTAGAGGTGTGATCTAATTTTTGGAGGTTTTGTTTTGCTCCAAGGTCGCCTCAACCGAAAAACGCAGACCAGAAGCTTATGTGTCAGTGAAGCCAGTAGGTGAGTATGTGTTTTAAGGTGGTTGCTGGTTTTGAAATTCCACAGGGTCTTCTTGTCTTACAGGTTTATCCCTGCTTTTGTACAGGGAGATCAATTTCACTGATTACTGGTAAGAGACAGTTAAGACCTCGTTTAGCCATTCATACTAGTCTCGATTTGTGGGACAATTGATTCCACTACCTTTGCACGGTAAGGATACCACGGCCGTTGAACGTGAGTCACCGGACAGGCATCACCTTCAAAACTTGTTTTGCATTTGCTGAAGGCTATGCTTTTGGTAAACAGTCGGGCCTTGATGGGTTTGCCTAGTTCCTTTTACAGGTTTTAATCTTTCTTAATGGACGCTCCTCTGTCAGGTTAACAAGATACTTAATACTGTGCTTGTTTGATTTGACGTATATTGGTGGTTTGTTCATAATGTACAGATGTAAGCTTGTGTCATAGAGGGAGGACCCTGGTTACTCATTCTAGCATTATTTCTCCTATTTGAATATAGGTTAGCCTGTTAATGGGGAGGGAGTCATAAGGTTCTTATATTTTTGTAATGTAGAGCTTTAACGCACTCTTTGTTGATGGCTGCTTGAGGGCCCACAATGCAGTTGGAAAACCCAGTATATATCTGCTCAGAGAGATTGTATTCTTTTTTAAAGGAGCTGTACCTCCTTTAAATGGCCCTTAATTCGCTTCATTAGGGTTTGTAGGTTTTCCTTGGAGAAGAATTAAGAGTGAACTTAGATTCGTTTCACAGGCAACTAGCTATCACCCAACTCAATTGGCTTTTCACCTCTACTGACAAGTCATCCCACTCTTTTGCCACAGAGACGGGTTCGCTCAATAATAGCTGCTCGTAAGTAGCTCACTTGGGTTTCGGGGTAGCAAACTTAAATTCATTTTGTATTATTTTTCTTGCTAGACCATGATGCAAAAGGTACAAGGGTTGATCTTTGCTGTCTATAGCTTAGTTTTCATTATTATTTCATCTTTCCCTTACGGTACGTGGTCTCTATCGCGCCAATGGTGTCTTTTCTATCACCTATACTGGGAATAGTGAATGCTTTAGTTGGGTGCGGGGGAGTAGCTTTGTTATTCCAGATCATGTCGATTGGGCTAGAGTTTGGCATCAAGACAATCTGGTGTTAGCAGACATTTTTCAGGTGTAAGTTCAATGCTTTTGCTGAAGCTACGTCTTGGTAGCCTAAGTGCACCTTCTGGTACACTGACCTTGTTACAACTTACATCATCTTTGGCTAAGTAGCTTATTAGTTCATTGGGGGGGCGCCTGCGAGGAGGGTGACGGGCAGTATGTAGGTGCCCCAGGGCCAGCTTAAAGAGGGCTCCATTGTCCCACTCTACTGCTAAATCCACCTTCCAGGGGTTATTTCATACCCCTTTGCCGCTATGTTCTAACATAGAAAATGTAACACATTGCTACCTTTCCATAGGCTATACCTTGACCTGTCTTGTTAGCGTGGTGGGGCTATTGAACTCACTGTTGAGCTTTCAGGGGAGGTGGGCTGGTGACAGCAGTATGTAGGCTGTTTTGGCAAGGAATGGTCAGACATATCGTGGATCATTGATTACAGAACAGGCTCCTCTAGGTGGCTTTGGGGCACCGCCAAGTCCTTAGAGTTTTACGCGTTGGTGCTTAAAGCATCAGGAGGATGCTTTAGTAGGTGTAAGCATCAAGATTTAGGGCCAGGCATAGTGGGGTATCTAATCCCAGTTTGGGCCCTGGCTTTCGTGGAGTTCAATTAATCGTTGTTCTAAGATCTTCTTTGATGGGGAGGCCTTTTTGGCATCTTGGGCTTGTGACAACTCAGTTGCTTTTTAACCTTTGCTACTTGGATAGCATGTGACCACTCTTTATGCCGTTATAAAGTTAATTTGGGTCTCCTGTATGACTGCGGTGGCTGGCCCAGGATTTACCAACCCTGGATATGCTATGGCTAAGTCAAGTTTACACTCATTGCATAATATTAACTACTGCTGATTACCCGTGGGGGTGAGGCAATTGCAAGGTATCTTGGGCTACGGTTGTGGTGAGCCTGATGCCCGCTCCTATCTCCCTGATTGAGGTGTTCAGGGCATCTACACTGGAGCGCGGATACTTGCATGTATATACCTAGCAAAAACTAACAGTAAGGTTAGGACTAAGTCTTTTGTCCTTGGGTGCGTGTGGCAGCCATCTTGACATCTTCAGTGTCATGCTTTCTATAAGCTACAAGGACGTGAAATTTGGTGGGTAGCTGGTTGATGGTTTGTCATCATGACTTGTGGTTTGTTTCGGTTTTTGGAGAGGGGCTAGCTTTGGGATTAATATTATGTTTGTTTGGGGGTGGTTAGGGGAGTGTTGATGGTGGCCGGTTATTATTTTTGACAGTAGGGAATATAGAGGAAAGTTAATTGAAAGTGTATTGATGGTAAGTAGTTTGGACAATGTAGGGATATGTGGCTTAGTTATTTGAAAAAAAAAAGTCTAGATAAAAAAACAGATGCATAAAACGGAATTTAAATGTTAATTCCTAGTGAATGATAAAATAATTACTATGTCTGGCAACCATTACACTATCTGTTGTCTAGAGGTAGGTAGCGCGCCCTCCATGAATGGGGTCAAAGTGCATCAGTGCCAAGTTTGCGACAACCTTATCCGTTAGATCATGACATTCTGGGTGTTAGGGGATTCATATGCTTGGCGGTCATGTCATGGACATGTCAAGAGGAAGATAACACCTGCTCTGCACTTGAGGGGCTTATTGAAGAGACGCTAAAAGAAAACAAGTGCAAGAGGTCGGGATGCCGAGGTAATGAAGTTAGGGAGGAGTATTCAACTGACCACTTGTATCTGTGAAGGGCAAGGAGGAAGGAATGAAGCAAGTTATGATCCTGAAGTTACAACCAATAGCGCAAAAGAGCAAGTATAGGAGAGGTATGTGCTTGACGGCAATAAACTAAAGCACATATGATGTTGATAGCTCAGTTCTCGTGAGAAATGCGATCAAAAGATAACCATGTCTGGCTTGGGAGTGCTTGAAGGCTTTTGGCTGAGAATATTACCTAGGAGGTGGGCGAATCCTGTAGACTAGGGGAATTCAAAGGTGTACTGGGACATTCCTCGTTCTCTAGGTTGGGTGTTGCGTACATTAGGTAAGATCCTGGGTCTTTGGGTGACACTTGCGGCTTGGACTTGGGTAGAAATACTTGGGTTGTATGGTACCTGAAGCAATAATGTGCCTGGTAGGTAGGCTGGACGAATACCATCCGTTTGGGTTTTTGGTGGAAGAGCTTGACGTGTAATGTGGATTATCCTACATTTCATGAACTGTCTGATGGGGCAGAGAGTGCGATGCATTATTATACATACCCTGAAAGCAAGAAGAAAACGTGCTGGGTAGGGGGGGAAGGGGGGGGGGGGGGTAAGGGGATGGGGGAGGGAATGAAGGACGTATTTAGGTGTTCTTATAGTTAAATTTTGTAACGACTGCTTTTCAGGCCGTAAATCTCAGAGAGAGGCCAAGTGGGAATTTATGATAGAATCTGTTCTGTTTTTCGGGCTGAGTTTTGTTCTAGGGGGGTTGGCGGTTGCATTAACCTGTCTCCTTACTATGGGGTGTTGGGGCTGGTCGTAGCAGCGGTTGCAAGGTGCAGATGACTAGTGAGTTTGGGGGTCCCTTTTGTTTCTTTGGTACTTGTTATGGTTTATTTAGGGGGAATGTTGGTAGTGTTTGTGTATTCAGTGTCGCTGGCAGCGGATCCTTATCCGGAGGCTTGGGGTTGCTGGGGTGTTGTTGGTTATGGTTTTGGGATGGGGTTGGTTGTCATGGTGGAGCTTGTTATAGGGGGTGTGTTGGGGTTGTTGATGGACGAGGGGATGGTGAATAGTGGGGATTTGTTGTCGGTCCGGTTGGATTTCAGTGGGGTAGCTGTGTTGTATTCAGAGGGGGTGGGATTGCTTTTGATTGGGGGGTGAAGGTTGTTGTTGACTTTGTTTAGGATGTTGGAGCTTGTGCAGGGGTTGTCTCGGGGGGTGATTCGAGCTCTTTAGCAGTAGGGTCAGGAAGTAGTTTAGTGAAAAATGCCAGGTTTGGGAATTGGAGCAGAGGGTTTGAGTCCTTTCTTCCTGAGGTGGGTGGTGGGGTAACTCTAAAGAAGGGGTTTAGTCTTCAATCTTTGGCTTACAAGACCAATGTTTTTATAAACTATTAGAGTTAATTAAAGTTTAAGTAGCTTGTTTTCTAGGGCGGCCGCAAGGGGGAACAGAACTAGAATGATTGTGAAGTATGTGGATGAGGCTAGTTGGCCGTTGATGATGAAGGGGTGTTCTACTGGCTGGCTGCCTACTCAGGTTAGGATGAGGACATTGGCGACTAGGGTTCAGAATAGGGTTTGTGATAGGGGACGGAAGGGTATTGATCATAGTTTTGATGTATGTAGTAGTGGGGTGAGGAACAGGATGAGGATTGAGGCAGCTAGAGCTACTACGCCTCCTAGTTTGTTTGGGATGGATCGGAGGATGGCGTAAGCAAATAGGAAAGATCACTCGGGTTTGATGTGAGGAGGGGTGACTAGTGGGTTGGCTGGGGTGAAGTTTTCTGGGTCACCTAGGAGGCTGAGGGAGAATAGGGCTAGTGAGACAAGTAGGGAGAGCATTAGTACGAATCCTAGGATGTCTTTGATGGTGTAGTATGGGTGGAAGGGGATCTTGTCACAGTCTGAGGGAATGCCTAGCAGGTTGTTTGAGCCTGTTTTGTGGAGGAAGGTGAGATGGACAAGAGTAAGGCCTACGATGACGAAGGCAAGGAGGAAGTGGAGAGAAAGAATCGGGTCAGTGCAGGGTTGTCAACAGAGAACCCGCCTCAGGCTCACTTGACTAGTGTTTGCCCGATGTAAGGGATGGCAGAGAATAGGTTTGTGATTACTGCAGCTCCTAAGAATGATATTTGGCCTCACGGTAGGACATATCCTACAAAAGCAGTTGCTATGAGGGTTAGGAGGAGGATGACTCCAATGTTTCAGGTTTCTTTGTTTAGGTATGTGTCGACGGAAGGAGACCAGGACATCAATTAGATCATCACAGGCCCGATTTTATTGATTAGTACAGCAGGGTAAATACAGTTCATAATGAGCTTCATACATATTGCAAAAGTTGAGCTCAGGATTGGTTAGTTACATATCAGCAACTACGCCTACTTCTGCATTCTTATGGTCATACTTTTGATACTTTCTACATATTCTCAGGAAGAATCTCTCTTCCCTATCCTCATGTTGCAGCAAGGGCAGTCTTTCCTTGCCTGTCATTGGTCACCGACTGCTGACTTCTCCTTTCAGCTTACTGACTGCTGACTTCCCTCTCTCAGCTTAACCAGCGGCATTATGTCAGCATGGCCTTTCTCAGCTAACCAACTATTAATAATATTCTCCACAGGTATAAGCTGTAGTAGAGTCCTCGGCCGATGCGTAGGTAGATGCAGATGAAGAAGAAGGAGGCTCCGTTTGTGTGGAGGTTGCGGATGAGTCAGCCGAATTGTACGTCTCGGCATATGTGAGCGACAGAGGAGAAGGCTAGATTGGTTATTAATAATATCCTCCACATTTCCCCCGTTTTCTTCTTGAGCAAGAAGACTAGTGTGCCAGGTTTTTGCTATTGTACGGCTGACCATGTTTTGAATACAGTTAAAGATACAAGGCAAAATAAGCAAAAACAGTAAAATTACACCCAGTAGTCCTATGGCATAGATCACAATGTTCCTCAGCCATGGCCCAAGTCCTAAGCTTTTAAGCCATTCACCAATTCCTAATCCTTCTTCTTCCTTGAGACTGTGAAGTCCCTGTTGCAGTTCTTTTATCTTAGTGGGAATGGACACCGAATGATCAGACAAATTCATGCAACACATTCCCTCAAACTCTTCACATCCATGCCCTTGTGCTAAGAGCAAAAAATCTACAGCAGCTTTATTCTGCAAAACAGCATGGTTAACACTCTGCACATCTGCGGTTAGCATGTCTAGAATTTGTGA
Organism: Ammospiza caudacuta; assembly: GCF_027887145.1. Taxonomy (NCBI): domain Eukaryota; kingdom Metazoa; phylum Chordata; class Aves; order Passeriformes; family Passerellidae; genus Ammospiza; species Ammospiza caudacuta. Next base: position 3,243,644 of record NC_080621.1, on the reverse strand, counting down.
TGTCTTGTTTAGCTCATCCTTTGCCCAGCACCCTAATTGCTTTGCTAAATTCATAGCTTTATTGGCAGATCCTCCTGGCAAGATAGTTGAAACTACCACTTGTTTGAATGTACCCCAAAACTGTGGATCTCCTATCTGGCTGCAGTCTAAGTCATGTATGCTACGTCTCTTCCTGTTTGAATTTAGACTCAGCTGCATTAGCAAGGATACGTTAGGGTGAAACAATGACAATTTCCCCAAATGACAGGATCTACCCTGTGGTTTGGCTGGTATACCATTCCACGCCCTGTCTCCACAAATCAAAAATATTCCTATGGGTAATTTCATTGGTGCGGTGATATTTGTGCCGTTACATTGACTGTAATGCTGCGGAGAGAATTTACTCACATTCAGGGATCAATCTAGGGTGGCCCATGTTTCTTTAGGTTGGTTTAAATTCTGAGCATCCGAAAATTTGAAGCTAAACCATCCGCCAGCTGTCGTGTTAGACATACTGGCGTTTGTACTTCCAAAAAGATCCAATTCCTCAGGAGGAGAATGCAAAGAAGTGTTAAGTGATTGGATTAGTAAGCATTGGCGAGAACCATCACTCTGACTTGCAGTATACCCTTGTTGTACTGGCAGTGTGATGTTTGACATGTTAGACATACATAAGGTTTGATTGTTTATCAAACTGCAAAATTCTCCAGGAGACCACAGCGGAAGTCCCACCAGGCATGTTCGAAATGGGTTAGTGACTCCTCCAAGACTAAGACAAAGCGATGATTGGTTAGTTTGATTAGCAAGTGTCACCCATAAATTTTCTCTTGGTTGACTAAAGTGTGTTATTCCTACTGCTTCACTTGCTACAGCATTGAGCAGTATAACAAGAACAAACCTCATTTTTCTTTCTGCTTGCTTTGTTTTTCCTTTCTTCGTTGTCTTTTCCCTGGTTTGCTAGATTGTCTATTGTAAGGCTGAGTCAGTTTTTGAATATACTAACTCTAAATCAGCATCCTTGCTTACAGGTATAGCATGAGGTAAGTTTGAAGGCTCACTGATATCCTTACTCAGATGAAATCATTCCCTTTTTTGCCTTCCTTTTCTTATCTATCTTCAATCTTGCTGCTCCTAATTTTACTGGTCCTGCCACTTGCAAACTCAATTTTTGCAACTTTTCAATGCAGCAATCTAGTGCTCTATCAGGATTCCTCTTGAAGGGTCCTACAATTGAATGCTGTGTTAAAGGTACTAATTTCCTACACCTTATAGAAACTATGCGTGATTTACTTTGAACCTTAATTCTATTCACAATACATTGTACCTCCCATCGATAATAAGCAAGAATTTTCTGTTCAGGAGACTCATAAAGATTTAAAGCTATATATGCATTTTGCCCTGTTTGTCTCCTTAATTCATCTTGCCAGCTTTTACCCCACGTGTACTCGTGCTCACAAGTGTGACGCCACAAATCCCACAATAATGATTGTTCTATCCAAAAAGTTCTATCACAACCCCCACAACGTAGGGCTATCCAAGCAGCACAATGTGGATTGTGACAGTCAAGGCAATGTTCTTTCGCTGGATTTGTTAAACGAAAGGTTGATAATGAGTCAATAAAACCAATCAGCTCCTGGGCTGTCCGGTAGTGATGTGTCAGTGCTCTGTCCACCGCTTTCGAGTACCCCTTCAATTGTAACAGTAGTGGTTGTAGGAGTAGAAGCAGTTTTTTCCCCAGTCGCTCCTTGTCCTCCTCCGTAAGGCGATCCACCAGAGGCTGCATCAAAAACAGGTTTAGTCCACTTAGCAGGCACCCACAAAGGCCCTGTAGGTGAGGAAACACAAAGATACCCCCGACCCCAATATAATACTTTTGCAGGTTTTTCCCATAATCCTGTACTCGGGTTCTTATACTTGACCCAGACCTCTGTTTCCTTAGTAGTTTCCTGACTTGACCTCGGGTGATGTTTAATTGCAGGGGGGGGTATCGTCTTCCCCAAAAATACATAAATGGTTAATCACATACAGAACCTTAGCCAAACATGCTTGTGGATCTCTCAAATCTTGATGTTTTTCAATATACTGCTTAAGGGTGCCGTTTGCTCTTTCCACTATTGCCTGTCCAGTAAGGGAGTATGGAATACCTGTCACATGCTTAACAGACCACTGATTCAAAAATTTCTAGCACTTACTAGGACTCTAGCACTTACATAAGCTGGACCATTATCCATTTTGATACTCTTTGGTACTCCCATAACAGCGACGCAACTTAACAGGTGTCTGGTAACGTGTATAGCTTTCTCTCCTGCCTGAGCCGTAGCCCATATGTAATGACTATATGTATCTATAGTGACGTGCACATGCTTGACTTTACCAAATCTAGCTATGTGTGTAACATCCATTTGCCATTTCTCATTTATTTCTAAACCTCGAGGATTAACCCCGATGCCTAGACCTATTCCACCATTATGATAACTACATGTTGGACATGCTCTAACAATGGCCTTGGCTTCTGACAAACTCAGCTCAAAGTGTTTTGCTAATCCTCTTGCATTTTGATGATACCTACTATGTGCTTCTCTGGCCAATGTATGCTTATCAATAGGACAAGAATTATCAATGGGTAGGGTAACCAATTTATCTGCACGTTCATTCCCTTCTCCTAAACCTTCAGACCATTTATGACTCCTAATATGAATCACAGAATACGCTGCTTTTCTCTCCCGTAAAGCTTTCCTTAACTGTATCAGTAACTCATACAATCATTTATTATTCACTTCCTTAATTGCCGCTTCCTCTATCCGTCTGACTACTCCTGTGACATACATAGAGTCTGTGACCACATTTAAAGGTTCCTGTAAGTTGGACACTGCCCATACTACTGCTAACAATTCCAGAGTTTGTAAGCTATCTGCAAGGTCTGCTGTGAGGAGTTGATGCTTCCATTGTCCTTTTTCTTGCCAGGTGACAGCAGCACGCCTTGATTTCTTTCCTGCATCTGTAAAAGCTGTAATAGCTCCTTCTATGGGGTATTTTTCTCTCAAAGGTCGAGTGATCCAGTTCCATTCTGTCATCCATTGCAAAACTCTAGGCACTAATTTGCTAGTCTCTACTTTAGCAGATGATGTCAATAATGCTTCCTGTAAATCCTTCGAATTAATCAAGTACCAGTCCAAGGTTTCTTCTTCCATAGGCAATCTAATGCTAGCAGGTTCTCTACCATCCACTTCAAGAATTCTGAGACGCCCCTTTTTAATTAATGCAGCCAATTGTTCAATTTTTGAAGATATTGTTTTCTTATGCTGTAGTGGTGGTGACAACCATTCCAACACCCGTATCTCCCCCGTTTTCTTTTGTAGTTGAGAGAGAGCACCAGGCAAATGGCAAGGGCTATTCCAAATAGTAAGGTCAATGGGATGATCAAGTTGTCGACGAGACACATACCCTTGCTGTACACAATTACTAATTTGCTGCAAAGCAAGATGATGCTCCTTTGTCAGGTGTACAGGAGTAGTAGGGTCAACGCCCTTTAACAAAGGCCAAAGGGTTTCTAATAAATGATTTGGTATTCCCACAATGGGCTTCAGCCACTGTAAGTCTCCCAGCAACTTCTGTGCATCGTGTAGAGTCTTAATGTCCAATTGTAATTCAAATTTTTGAGGTATTACTATCTGATCCGTCAAAGTCCATCCCAAATATTTCCAGGGCCTTGTAGTTTGAATTTTCTCTGTAGCAATAACAAGTGAATATGCAGCAAGAGTATTTTTAATGCTGTTAATCTGTAAAGAGGAGAATGGCTGTTGCTGTGCAAACAAAATATCGTCCATGTAATGATATATTATAGTTGCTGGCCATTTGCGACGTAGTGGCTATAATGCAGCATCAACATAAAGCTGATATAAAGTGGGGAAGTTGCGCATGCCTTGCGGAAGAGACGTCCATTCAAATCTTTTATCCGGTTCTCCACAATTTATTGCTGGTAAAGTAAAAGCAAACCTCTTCATATCATCAGGATGCAGCCCAATAGTGAAAAAACAATTCTTTAGGTCAATAATTAAAAGTGGCCAGTGTTCTGGAATCATAGCTGGATTTGGAAGACCAGGCTGTAAGGCCCCCATTGGTTCCATCTGGTCATTTACAGCCCTCAAATCATGTATCAAACGATATTTCCCTGATTTCTTTTTGATTACAAAAATAGGTGTATTCCAAGGGCTCGTGGATAGTCGTAGGTGTCCCTTTGTATATTGTTCCTTTACCAATTCATGGGCATGCATAAGACTCTCCCCTTTTAATGGCCATTGCTTAACCATCACCGGTGTATCCGTTTTCCAGGTGAGTGGAATGGGGAAAGTCCAAGCAATGGCAATTACCCCAAAGGGTGCTGATTAGTTAGCACCACTCCCAATTGTGTTAAAATGTCCCTTCCAATTAAACAGGAAACTGTAGGAGGCAGTTGAACAATTGAAAACACAGCAGATACTTGTCGATTCTCAATGCACACAGACAAAAGCGGCGATCTGCTTGCCAATGTAAATCCTCCTACTCCTGTGAGCATGTTTGATGATGGAAATAGAGGCCAATGTTGTGGCCACGCTTCTGGAGAAATGATGCTGGTATCTGCTCCTGTATCCAAAAATCCATAAAGGGTTATGCTTTGATGCCCATAAGTAATTAAAACCTTTTGCTTTGATCTATTTTGTAAATCCACAGTCAAAAGTGTAACGCCAGTAGAGCCAAAACCTTTTTCATTCCGTGTTTGCCCAGTAAATGATTGTATTCCCGATGTCATTTGTGATAGTGGTACCAATTGTGTGATGCGTTGTCCTTTTGTAATTTTAATCGGAGGATAAAGGGTGTAAACCAGGTGAGATGGACGAGAGTAAGGCCTACGATGACGAAGGCAAGGAGGAAGTGGAGAGAAAGAATCGGGTCAGTGCAGGGTTGTCAACAGAGAACCCGCCTCAGGCTCACTTGACTAGTGTTTGCCCGATGTAAGGGATGGCAGAGAATAGGTTTGTGATTACTGCAGCTCCTAAGAATGATATTTGGCCTCACGGTAGGACATATCCTACAAAAGCAGTTGCTATGAGGGTTAGGAGGAGGATGACTCCAATGTTTCAGGTTTCTTTGTTTAGGTATGTGTCGACGGAAGGAGACCAGGACATCAATTAGATCATCACAGGCCCGATTTTATTGATTAGTACAGCAGGGTAAATACAGTTCATAATGAGCTTCATACATATTGCAAAAGTTGAGCTCAGGATTGGTTAGTTACATATCAGCAACTACGCCTACTTCTGCATTCTTATGGTTATACTTTTGATACTTTCTACATATTCTCAGGAAGAATCTCTCTTCCCTATCCTCATGTTGCGGCAAGGGCAGTCTGTCCGTGCCTGTCATTGGACACCGACTGCTGACTTCTCCTTTCAGCTTACTGACTGCTGACTTCCCTCTCTCAGCTTAACCAGCGGCATTATGTCAGCATGGCCTTTCTCAGCTAACCAACTATTAATAATATCCTCCACAGGTATAAGCCGTAGTAGAGTCCTCGGCCAATGCGTAGGTAGATGCAGATGAAGAAGAAGGAGGCTCCGTTTGTGTGGAGGTTGCGGATGAGTCAGCCGAATTGTACGTCTCGGCATATGTGAGCGACAGAGGAGAAGGCTAGATTGGTATCTGCTGTGTAGTACATAGCTAGCAGAAGACCTGTGACGATTTGAGTAATTAAGCAAACGCCTACTAGATACCCAAAGTTTCATCATGTTGAGATGTTTGATGGCACTGGGAGGTCGATTAGGGCGTTGTTGATGATTTTGAGGATTTGGTGGTTTTTACAAAGGTTGAGGGCCATTGGTTATTTCTGTATGTGGATATGAGGATGATGAGAATGGATAAGGCGAATGATCCTAAGTAAGCTTTGATTAGGCCTGAGTGGAGGGTGGTGGCAGTTTTGGTTGCTATTAGTTGCAGGCTGGCTAGCCCCTCTGGACCTAGTATTTTGTATCAGGAGAGGTCAGTTAGGTGGGATGCGATGTTTTCTCCTCCTTTGAGGAAGTTGGTTATACTTAGGCAGTGGGTTAGGGGGTTAAAGTATCCTAGGGATGTTGAGAAGTTTTAGAAGGGAGCTTGTTTTGTGAGGATGAGTGTTTGGTCTATTTTTGAAATTTCTAGAACTAAAGCAATGCCTAGGGCTGTTACAATTAGGGAGGTTATTTTAATAGAGGGTGGCATGGTTATTGGAGGGGTTTTTGTGGGGATGATGAATGAGGTGATGAGGAATCCTGCCAGGATGCTTCCCAGCACAAGGCGAGTGACAGGGGAAGTTACTGCGGGGTTGTTTTCACTTACTGGGGTCAAGGGCGGAATTCAAACAAAGCCGGTCTGTACTAGTACGGTTATGCGGATTGTGTGTACCGTGGTGAATGATGTGGCTAGAAGGGTTAGGAGTAGGGCTCAAGTGTTTGAGTAGGATGTGTTTAGGCTTTCAATTATTTGGTCTTTTGAGTAGAATCCTGCTAGGAACGATGTTCCTGTTAGGGCGAGGTTGCCGATGGTAAGGCATGCAGTGGTTGTGGAGAGTATTTTTTGGAGTCCTCCTATTTTTCACATGTCCTGTTCTCCATTTAAGCTGTGAATGATGGAGCCTGAGCATAGGAAGAGCATGGCTTTGAAGAATGTGTGAGTTGAGATGTGGAGGAAGGCTAGTTCGGGTAGGTTTAGTTCAATTGTGACTATTATTAGTCCTAGTTGGCTTGAAGTGGAGAAGGCAATGATTTTTTTAATGTTGTTTTGGGTGAGGGCGCACATGGCTCCAAATAGTGAGGATAAAGCTCCTAGGCAGAGGCACAGGGTTTGGGTGGTTTGGTTATTATTGAATAGAAGGTGGGTTCGGATAAGTAGGAAAATTCCAGCAACTACTATTGTGCTGGAGTGGAGTAGGGCGGATACGGGCGTTGGCCCTTCCATTGCAGCTGGGAGTCATGGCTGGAGGCCGAATTGAGCGGATTTTCTGGTTGCAGCTAGGATGAGACCTAGTAGAGGTAGTGTAGGAGATTGGGATGGGGTAGGAAGTTGTTGGATTTCTCAGGTGTTTGTGGTGGAGCCTAGTTGTGCTATGCAAAGGATAAGTCTGATGTCTCTGATTCAGTTGTAAATTACGACTTGGAGGGCGGTGGTGTCGGCCTCTGCTCGGCCGTGTCATCAGCTGATTAGTAGGAAGGTTATGATTCCAACTCCTTCTCAGGAAATCAACAGGACAAATAGGTTGTTGGCAATGATTAGGATGAGTATGGTGATTAGGAAGAATAGTAGGTAGTTATTCCCAGAATTCAGGGAAGATTCTTTCCTTCTACAGTTTCTCCTGAAATAATCTGACTGTCTACCTTGACCCTTGACTGAGTGCTAAAATAGTGATCTTCCCATTGCAATGAAATGCAAACTCCAAAGCAGTGAGTGTCTGCTCAAGAACCATGGAGATGCTGCTGTGCTGTTTCACAACAGAAATGCCAGAGCTCAGAGGGATTTTGGGGAAGATTTTCTGGGCAACAGTTTCCAGCAAGTTTAGAAGAATTGGTGCATGCAACTGATTTTTTTTAAAAAGTACCTGAAGGAGAGGATTTTAGAAGCATTTTTATGGTTTTGGTAGAACAGTAGCATTGAGTGTTAAAGAAGAACCTGCATTTTCTTGGTTATGTTTTTAGTCATTTACTGGCAAAACAGGCCAAATTGTAGGCACAACCAAGAACATTGTCCTGATCTCTTGCTGGCTGTGTGAATGAAACGTGTCTCCTGGAGGGAAGTTGGCAAACAGGAAATCAGCTTGTTTGGGTTTACTTGTTCTGTGGGATTCAACAGCCCAGGCAGTTTTCTCACAGCATCTGACTCATTTCCCGTGCCCACTACAGGTCACCTCAGGCGTGTATTCAGCGGTGCTGATTCTGAGCTGAGTGAGAAAGGGACATTTCATGTTCCTGGTGTTTAAGAATTCTAGAGCTAGCTGTCACCTTGGCTAGTAGCAGTAGAGGACCGGCTAGGGAGACCGAAAGAAAATCCATTTTGATGCCTTCAACAAAGGTAACAAAGGCGTAAGTGGATAGTTCCTAGTTTCCCTCTCAGAGTCCTGAAGAACTACAAACTCAGTTTTGCAGAGAAAATGTCACTTGCTGACAGCAGCCAGAGGAGAACACTGAACTAAGAGCAACATGCCAGAGAGTAGAATTAGCCCAGTTCAATTTAGTCAGAGAGACTGAGAATTCTATTCCTGTCAATTTAGTGACATCTCCTTAGAAGATGCAGTTGTGGAACAAGAAGGCCATCTTGAAAAGGTGGATGCTGTATTTGAAGTCAAACAGGCAACTTTTTGCCTGGAGAGCTGCGTGGGCCAAAAGGAGCCAGGGGTGGTGGCCTTGAGTAGCTGAAGATGAGACAGCGTGTGGCCAGGTGGCCAAGAAAGCCAAGGGCATGGTGGCCTGAGTCAGCAGCAGTGGGGCAGCAGAAGCAGGGCAGTGAGTGTGGCCCTGTGCTGGGCAGCGCCACGGCCACAGCTGAGGTCATTCTTGGAGTTCCTCTTGGATCCCATGAACAACAGGCTTCGGCCCACAAGGAGAATTTGTGCTGCTTTGTGATGCAGGAGAACTTCCCAGGCTCTTTTGCATTTGCTGTAGGGAAGATTGGTTATTGCTTGGTATAAATTCACAGACCAATACAGAGCGTTTGCTTTGTCTTGTCGGGGCATGGTTGCCACCTCGTCATAGTGACATCAGAAGGTTGCCTTGGTGCATGGAAGGCCTGAGTGTCAGAGCAGCCCTAGGCCTTGCCCAGTGCAGGAGGAACCTCGTGTATGAGTCATTTTTCGGTGGGCACTTGCACACTTTCAAACGCCTTGTTTTTTCTGGTGTTGCAGCACAGCCTGCAAACTTGCAGAGCAGTGCTATAATGATTCACCATCTTGCTCCTGCGCTTTTTGCTGTATATGGTGTTTCCTTTTCAATCTACTATTTGACTCTTTTTTCACATAAGTAGAGACAAGATAAGAAGAGCAAGAGCCGTTTTTCCCCTGACTCTCTCTGTTATTGCAGAAGAAGCCAAAGAGGAGCAAAATGAGGTGGATGACAACAACCCTCCAACGTTGTTCTCACCGCCCTATTCCAGACCTGTAAGTGCCAGTTGTGTGTGGTGCTGTCTTTAGTGCAAGGCAGAGCTGCAAGTTTTGGAGCAGCCAGTACTTTGCTGTTGCAGGCTGAGGATGCTGGGTGCTGGAGTCCTGCCAGGAGCTAGGGATTTCCTCTAGGCAGTGACCGCAGAACTTGGCCTTTGACCTGTCCTGTTGGGGCAGTGCAGAGCTGGGGGCTCTGGCTGTGCTTCTGGCTGCTTGGTTCAGGGAAGCTCCATCTCTGGACTTGTGTGGGGTCATGTCCAAGGGCACATGTGGTAGTGCTGGAGGTCAAAAGGCTTTCTTGGTTTCTTTTCCCTTTTTGGAAAGGTGTCTTTGGCTTGTGCAAGTGTTCTGCAGTTTTCTTGAGTTGTTCTTCACTTGTAGAGTCACTGCTGACTCAATTGACTTTTGGCTTTTGAGAAGCTGCAAACAGCAGACGGGGAAAGTTTCTGCTGATCCATTTTGCACTGAAGTCTGCAACTTTGGCAAGTGCCTTGGAGCACAGAGTGGGGGTGAAGCTGCAAGTCTTTGACTGCTGTCTTATGTTGCTCAGAAAAGGAAGGCCATCTTGAAATGGTGCCTGCTGTATCTGAAGTGAAATAGGCAATTTTGTGGCTGGGGAGCTGCATAGGCCAAAACAAGCCAGGGTTGCTGCTGGTCTTGAGCAGCTGAAGATGAGGCAGCGTGTGGCCAGGTGGCCAAGAAGGCCAAGGGCATGGTGGCCTGTGTCAGCAGCAGTGGGGCAGCAGGAGCAGGGCAGTGAGCGTGGCCCTGTGCTGGGCAGCGCCGCGGCCACAGCTGGAGTGCTGTGTGCAGTTGTGGGCCCCTGGGAAGCAGAGAGTCATGGAGGGGCTGCAGCGTGTGCACAGAAGGACAGGGGAGCTGGGCAAGGGGGTGGAGCACAAGGCCAGTGAGGAGGTGCAGAAGAAGCTTCTGCTTGGACATGAGGAGCCTCATGAGGGACCTTCAGCATTTCCCCAGTGCATCCAAATATTTGAGCTGCTTTTGGAAGCAACTTCTCCCCCTTTTTTCCTTAGTAGTTTTTTTTTTTTTGTTTGCTGGGAGGAAGAGGCTTTTTCATTTTCTTTTTCTCCCAGCTAAAGTTGTTTTCATCATTTTTTTCTGCCCTTTTATAGCACTGGGACTGAGTCTGCTAGAATTTTAATTTCCAATGTATCACTTCTGGAGAATGCAGTAGTTTTGCATGAGAACACATCATTCTGTGCAGGGACCTTGGTGCAGAAGGAGCTGTTGTGGTTCCGGCATGGCCTCACACATCACTTTGAGCTTAGTAGTGACCGTGCCTTTTTGCAGCCCAGGGAATCAGTGTGTGTTGTTTGGGAATTGAGCAGCAGGTCAATGCCCTTGCATTCCAGCTGCTCCTCAGAGATTACAGGAGCTGGAGGGAGATGGGCTTTATTTCTCATTCCAGCCACTTTAGCACCACCAGTGTGGTTGAGTCCAAGAGAAGAACTTGCCCGAGCACAGATGCACAAAGAGTGCAATTCCCAGTGCAATGCTCTGGGTCTGATCCCTTTCCGTAAGGACCTACACGCTCCAGATTCCCCAGGCGTGTGCTTTTTTGAAGCAACAGGAGAGCAGTCTCAGGATTGTAATTGAGCAGGGCACTGGCTACCAAGTTCTGATGTCTGTAGCAACACAGAGGGGACAGTAAAGAGAGATTTCAGTAACGAAATCTGTCAATCTCTCTCTCTCTCTCTCTCTCTCTCTATCTATCTATGTAACATTTGCATAATTGAATCTTCCTGGCTCTGGTCCGAGGCAGTTGGAGGTGCAAAGCTCACCTAAAACATCCCTTTCTGGCTAGGATTAGACACATATTCCCTCGACTGATTCTGAGCAGGCAGAGATGTTTCCCCCTCCAGATATGATGGTTTTCCCTTTAGAGTTGTTTCCCTCCTCTGGCCTCTTCTGCCCTGAAGTCTCCAATTAATTCTTTCAATTTCTGCCTGTCCTAGAGAGGTGCAACAATTCCATGTTTAGGTGGTGTTTGGTGACTCTGGTCATACATGCATTACGTGACACGTGGTTTCCTTCACTGGCATCCCCAGGGCTGTGTAAGTGCATTCGTTCACGGGGCCTTAGGAGAGTCTCTTTCCCTCAGCAGCAGCAGCAGCAGCAGCAGGGAGCGGTGGAGGGTCAGGACGAGGAGGAGGTGCCTGCCCTGGCCCTTTGCGCCCAGGCCCCAGGCCGGGAGGGCTCTGGCTGCAGCAGGGCGCTCTTCGGGCAGCCCCTGGCAGCCTCTGCACGGAGCACAGCGCGCTGCCCCGTCCTGCTTGTGCCACTTTTTTTCAACAATACCCTAGCTCCTCTTCACAAGGAAAAAACTCCAGCAATGTAAAAAGAGCTAATTCAAGTACAGTTCTATCTGCCTTTGTATTGTAGTTCAGGGCATGTATTTTTTTGTCTAGAATTTCATGATTTTTATGAAAACATGCATTCATATCTGCACATTTTTGTGGTTTTAATTATTCATATACCAAAACACTCCTTTTTAAACTCTTGATTTATTGCAGTTGATAATTCTGACGTTGTATATTTTAAAATGTCATACAACAACACCCTTTGGGTAGTTTTTCTCACACTTAAAAAAAAACCCTGTAAGTAATTTTAGTCTCTGTCTCTCCAAGTTGGTTCATACTGGCCTGTTTTAAATCAGGGCTATAATACTTTTAGAGGCTTGAGAGAGGTCCAATGAAATGCACACCAGTGATTCCTCTTCTGCAATGTCCTGGCCCTGCCAGAAAGCCTCTTTTCACTTTTTTTTTCTCTCATTAGCTCAACTGCAAACACACGTTTAGTTGCAAACTTACACAAGATGAGCAAAATGAAAATGATGTGAGGGGCCTTTGGGAGCTCCTTGCTGATCTTTCTGCTTCTTCAGCTGTGCAAGGCTCTGATCCAGGCAAAGCGATTGCACTTAGTGCTACACAACCATTTGTCTGGAACTCTGCTGATTTCTAGGGACAGCTGGAGGCCTCAATCTCCCTAGGATGTTTTGGCTGAGCCAAGCTTTGCTGGGTTTTGGCTGCAAATACCATTGCCCTTGCTGTCTTATATCCACAAGTACCATGGCTGGGCAAAAACTGCCACGTGGGCCATCTTCCAAAGGCACTTTGGTCTGGAGTTTGTGACTGAATGAGAGCCTCATCCACTGCCAAACCACATGAAAAAAATCATGAAACAGAACTTCCCATCCTTAACAAACAACTGACAATTCAGAAGTGGATCTAGAGCATCGGAATGAAAAGGAAGGCAATCTTCCAATGGAGTTGTGCTTTCGGGAGTTTTTCTTCTGACTCCCACTCACAGCTGGCACTGGAAAAAGACACGTCTCTGCAAGCGTCAGTATCTTCTGTCTGCCATCAGTTGTTTTGCTGCAACAATCAGAACAGGCAACAGGCTGGAGAGAGGCTCAGCTGATGCTAGCAACAGGAGCTGCCCCAAGGAGAAAAAAGAAATGAACTTTTACCTCCCAAACCCAGAGGCTCAAGCAGGATTCCTCTGGTTCCCAGAAATACAAAGAAATAGGGCTGAGAAGACCCTCTGCAGCTATGTGTTCATGCACAAGACTTTGCTGATGCCATTTGCGTTTTGCCTTTTTTTCTTTTCTATCTTTTCTGTATTCCTTGCACATCAATTTAGAGCTCTGTAGGCTACTCTATATGTGACTACTTTTCCCAGTCCATTTCCATGGCCTTTGCCTAAGTAGAAAGACAAACTTCCAGAGCTCCAAGCGCCGGCGGGTAGAAGGCCCCAGTGTTATCTTGGTTCTTCCTGGGACAGACCCCTCTGGGGAGATGGTGGACTCACCATCCCTGCAATCCTTTAAAAGAAGACTGGATGTGGCACTCGGGGCCATGCTTTAGTTCACGTGTTAGGCCATGGGTTGGACTCGATGGTCTTGAAAGTATCTGTCTTCCAAGCCAGGGATTCTGTGATTTTGTGACTGAGGCAGCTTTTCCTGCAGCCCTGGAAAGGGCTGCGGGGGCACTTGGCCAAGGACCGGGATCAGGGCTCATGGAAAAGAAGCGAAGGGCTCAAGGCGAAGGCCGAGAGGGCAGAGCTGCCACAGCGCGGCTCAGAGAGAGCCTCATGTCCTCCTCCTCAACCTGCGCCCTCTGCGCTGCCCTTTGCGGCGCCGGCGGCTCCTCTCGTTGCGGGGCTCCAGGGCGTGCTGGGGACCGGGCCCCTCGTCTCCGGGAAGCGCCGGAGCCTCGGAGGCGAGCGGCAGCTATTGTGACCGGCAGGGGAGAGCTGCGGCTGCGGCCCTGGGCACGGCGAGCTGCCGCTATGGCCGGCTCCTGCCGCGGCTCCTGACTCTGCTCCGGCCTCTGCTCCTGCCCTGTGCGCACAGACACGGCCGAGGGCTGCCCGGCAGCTCCCTGCCGCTCCGCAGCGGGCCCGGCCGGGCTGCTGCTCTCTGCGGCCTCTGCCCGCCGCTGCCAGCCCCGCCGCGCTCCCGCCGGCCTCTGCCGCAGCCGGACCCACACGGGAGGCAGCACATTGTGGCCAGCTCGGAAAAGCCCTGCCCGCAAACCGCCCGCCGCAGCCTCGGCCTCAGGGCACAGGCTGCCGGCGTCCTCGCAGCTGCGAGCCGGCCCGGGCCGCCTGCCGGCCTCGGCCACAGCTCCCGCCTGTGTCTCCATGGCCGCGGCTGCTCGGCACAGCGGGCTGAGCCCAGCCAGTGCCAGCAGCAGCTCCTCACGGGCCCAGGCTCCGGGCGCTCCGAGCCCGCCCTCCCCCGAATCCCAGCCCTGAGGGGCTTGGCGTCCCAATGCATCCCCTGGGGACAGCAGGGTCGGCCGCTGAGCTCAGCCCAAGATGACACCACCAAGTGAACAATGGAAAATACACCAAATCCTCATCAGAGACAAGAGAAAACTCCCATGGTGCCTGACAGCCTGAAGCAACTGCCAATTACAGATCATTCCATCCATGTGGGAAAAGAGACTTTTGCGTTAAAGCAAAACAGTTATTAAAAAGGAGGACAGGAACAAACAACAAAGTTATTTGGACTCATGCTTCTTGTCTCTGTTAGAAAGGCCAAGAAATGCAATCCTTGCTCTTCTGACACAGCTCTCTCTGTTCATGGTGTGGGACAGCGAGTGCTGATGATATGCAGGACCTAATGCAAGGGACAGGGAGGAGGATGCAGCAGGCACAGTGCCAAGCTGACAGAGGGACGATCTCTGGCAGTGGCACTGAAGGAGAAGAGTTTGCAGGCAGCACAGAAAATGGCTCTTTTTTTCCCCTCTTCTTTCAGTGTTGCTAAGAATGTAGCCTGGAGCAAGCTGGGAACACCAGAGCATGGAGCCCTTTCCAGGCAGGGCTGCATCTGCTGAAGGGGCACAGGGAGCTCAGCAAGAATCACACACAAACCAGCAGGGGACTGAGGAGCCCCTCTGGTGGCAGTGAGCAGCCTCGGGCTCTGCTTACTGCTGCTGCCATTTTCTATTGAACCATCTCCAAGGACTTCTGTTGTGCTCTGTATTTCTAAGTGGTTTCCCCCTTGTTTTTTTTTTTTTTTTTTTTTGTCTCCTGCACCTTGATTTCTCCAAATTTTCCTATCCTGTCAGCAGCAGCCCCTGTCCAGAACTGGCTCTAAAATATCAGCAAAGCAGCTAAGAACAACAACGGATGGTATCCTGTGGCTCAGGAATTCGTATGCCAGAGCCCTGCCTGTGCATTATGCTTTGTCAGGACCTCCTTTTCTGTGCAAAAACTAGTGAGCAGTGCAGTTTTTTTGCCTAAGAGCTCCTGAGAAGCAAATGTTGTGCTAGGTTTCTCAGAGTGTATCCGTTAAATTCGTTACTGGCAAACAGAAAGTAAGGCCAGGGTAGCAGAGCACCTGGGAGCTGGTCACTCCCTGCAAAGGGCTGGTGTATGATGTGAGAACACCACGTTCCAGGATGGGCAAGCAGGGTAAATGTGCTCAAGGTGCTGCAGGTGAGGTTTGGGCTCACTTACAGGGCAGTCAAGGGTGGTGAGCACTGCAAGATCCAGCTGCAGTCCCCATCCGCATCCCTTTCAGTGCTGGCTTTAGTGTGTCTGCAGCCTGGATCCAGAGTGCCCTGGGCGGCTCCTGAGGCTGCCTTTTCACTCAGGGTGAGGATGCCCAGGAGCCCCTGAGGCCGGCAGTGGAGACCAGGGCTGGGGCTTGTGGCCTGGCCGATGTGGCTCTGGGGGCTGGGACATGCCAGGGCATGGGTCACTGTCACTGCCCTCCGCAGCCCCGGCTAGCTCTGGGATGTTCCAGGGACAATGCCAAGAGTGGAGAACTGGCTAGACTAGGGTTTGCCTGAGCCAGAACCTCTAGGTCAGCTGCCTAGCAGTAGAGACCCCTGGAGGACCAAGTAGAGAAGACAGCAGAAGCTCTTCTGCGGTGTAAAGTGCAATGAATTTTATAGGAGCGGCTGAAAGAAGGTACTTAACAGAAAATCCCCAAAGGGAAGCAAAAGTTAAAAGAACCCCCAACACCCCTGTGCACAGGTTTTTAAAATCTTTCAAAAACGGGGGTGGACACCATACAGTAACCAATAAGTGACTGTTGGGGTGTGGTTTCGAGGGCCACAACAAATCAGAACAAGGGGAGGAGAGAGGGTTGGGATAGAGATTGGATCTTGGGGTAAGAGACAGGGAACTTTCTGGAACAAAGGGTAGGGTTTGGGCTGATGGATGGGCCAAAGGGGCCGGGTTGTCTTGACAGACAGGGAAAAATCTGGTGAGGAGGGAGGGGATTCCTTGAGAGACACGTAGGGAAGAGAGCATAACACGGGGGAGAAATTAACTGTAATAACTCGGGGAACACTTGAACATACCCCAAACTAACAGAACATTTGGCTCAATAAACTAACACACTGCAACACAGAAATTCAGGCTTTCAGCAGCTGAGAGGTGGCAGTGTTAGAACCCGCAGCAGCTGGTGAAAGCCATCTCTCTCCTTCAGGTTCTTGCTGTGTGCGAAGGTGCTGTGAGTTGTGGTGGCTGCACTCCCCCTTTGCTGGGAGGATGATCTGTACCAGGGGACGGCACAAAGCTGCCATGGTGAGCAGAACATGCTCAGAGCATTACAGTTCAGAGAATGGCACTGCCCCTGAAGGGCAAAAAGCTTGAAAGCATAGAATTCTGTGCAGAACCGTGTCACAAATTTTCTCTTCTAGAACATGCTCATTTTTGAATACTGTAAGTGAATACTCTGGGTTTTATAGAATACGTGGGGTTTTTCTCTTAAGGTTTTTGGGAGAACTCTCAAGTTTATTTTTAGTTGCATTTTACATCCAGCAGGTATACAGATTTTTTTTTTTAACTGTTCTTTTGTAAATACTTAGGGAAAAAATAAGTAAGCATTTTTAAATCTTTTGGGATATTGTGGTTAATATCCTTAGAAAGAAAACATTATTGAACAAGTGTGAAAAGACAGAGAGAGGGAAAATAGCATAAAAGTCTTTTAGTACAGGGTGTGTAATAAGGACTGCAGAACTGAGTAATTCCTCCAAGGGCATAGTTAGCAAGATATATCACCAAGAATACCTGCCAAGATACTTCTTAAAACAAGGGAAATGTGCCCTGCAGCCATACGAAGTACAGCCAAAGCAAATGAAAACCTTTGAAAAAGAAGGAATTTTGCCAGTGACATGAGTCTGTCTGGATAATTGAGGGATGCCCATCAACCTTGCACTGAATTCCTCAATATTTGTAAAGTCTTTTCTCCCAATTTCTGTGAAGTGAAGAAGCTGCAGTTGTTTAACCATTAATTTAAACTCTTTGGGGAATTACCAAGCACCGTGTATGTTCTTTTGTAGCTGAGCAGGACTTGAGTTTCCCAAATCTTTTACAAAGCAGAAGGGAACCACAGAGTTACTTGTGCTAGTATTAATGAAGGGTTTCATGAAAGCAGGTGAATGAGAGCATTGCATTATAGAACTTCCACATTCATGGAAACAGGAGTCCACTTAGAATAAAACCTATAAGGCTAGCATAACATCAGAACAGGATAAAATGAAATTACGAGACAGGAAGTGGTGCGTCAGAAATGAAGTGTATCATTTCTGATACATCTGCATGCATTTGCAAGCTAAAACAGAAAAAGAAGGGCAGAGATAGAAAGGAACGAAGATTTTGAAATTGCACCATGCAGAAGAGACACACAAACCATCAGTGTGAACACAGCTGAGAGATTCATCTTGGAGATGGATTAGAGTGGAATCCATTCACTGAAGATCTCTGGTGCACAGGAGTGCAAAGACTGAGGAAAAAAGGAGAAAAGTTTAATTTCTGAAATCTATTTAGATTCCTGGAAGCATTGTCCAGAGACGTAAAAATCTAAAGCCTCAGAGAATCTGAACCTCAAACTTCCCCAAATGGATTGATCGGGTATTATGGGCACATCTCTGCTGTTTTCAGGGTCAATGAAATTGACAATGGGCTTCTGGAAATTAGGAGTGCCCACCCAGATTTTACCTCCATTACTTGAAGAACACCTTAATAAGGCACTTCAGGAACTGAACACTGACGTTCTCACCCTGCTCTATTTACTTTACGTTTGGGTACAGGCTGGTAGAAGGAGAGATCTGGCTTTGATTTCCAAGAGGAAGGTAAGGAGAAAGACAGGCAGCACAGGAAGCACAAGGCCCTGTCAGAGGACCTGTGGAAGGTAACTTTGTGCCCCAGCACTGTTGGAGGACGTTCCCTGTCATTGGTGCAAGTAGCTGGAGACATAAATACTGATTTATTTGGGGGCCGCAGTCTTGGTAAGTGCAGAGGTGGTTCAGTAACGTGACATGAGGGAGTTCCCTCAGGG
The DNA here is from genome assembly GCF_027887145.1 of Ammospiza caudacuta. Lineage (NCBI taxonomy): Eukaryota > Metazoa > Chordata > Aves > Passeriformes > Passerellidae > Ammospiza > Ammospiza caudacuta. The sequence goes on along the minus strand of NC_080621.1, from coordinate 3,225,684 downwards.
CAACTGGGATGCCTGAAAGAAGTGAACAGCTCACCACAGCCTGGGCCGCTCGGCTGCTTTCTCTTTCCGACCCTCTTGGGGAGGCTCTGACATTTCCTCTTCCCTGATGGAAGTGCTGCTGCTGCCAAGAGAAACGTCCCCTTACTCACTCAGTGTTCCCTTTGCTTGCCGGATGCCCCATCTGCTGTCGCTGTCCAGGAGAGCTGCTCTGCACGGGAGGAGGAGCCCGAGGGAGAGGCTTTGAAGATGGGGCAGCTGGGATCCCTCTGCTTGGAGCTCTGTTTAAAGATACACGGACTTGCATGTGAACAGGCATAATTATATGGACTTGTACATATGTAGCCTGCTATTTGTACAGGCCTATTTCTGTACATATGCTATCAGATTTATGAATGTACTGTGTATATATGCACTTATAGATACCTGCATACATACAGGTTTTCAGTCACATCTTTGTGTGTATATGTATCTAGTTCTTTATGTGTATTGTAATATCTGTGTTTAGATTTCCTTATGTATACGGTTGTGTAGGTATCTATTTCTATTGATGTATTGATGTAGTTTTTTTTAAATAGCTATATTGGTATTTGTTTTGGCATGTATGTATTTTTAAATTTTTTTAGATGTGTATTGATGTATTTCTATATATATTATATTTACATATATATCCTTATATATTGCTGTAAATTTGTATTGATGCAGTTGTACAGATATTTAGATTGGTACTGCTGTTTGTCTATTTACAGATAGGTTTGTTTTATGTATCTCTTTCTTGAATGTAATAGGTAACATTTAATCTGTATTCACATCTGTACATTGTGGTGGTTATTTATGTATTCAGTTCTATTTAAAAGTGTCTGGAGTGGTATAGTGGTGGAATTCTATTTGTAGAGTACTTGGTATTACAGTACTTGGTATTTCGTATTTGTATATGGGCTGTATGTTTGCCATAATATGCAATAAATTAAGTTATTAATTTTCCCTTGATCTCTGTGTATAGTGAGTGTTTGTAGAGGTTTGCAAAAAATTAGTTTTTGTTACCAGAAGTTGTTATTTGTATGTTTTTAAATAGTGTGGTGTAACAAATACATAAATTACTTTTTTAAAATTTAACAAAGATTTGTATGGTTCTGTTTTGTCAGCACTGGTGTAGCAATTGGTAAGAAATGCCATTTGTCAAGTGAGATGAATGTGTTGTAATTTGTGCTACCCAAAGCCATGGGCAGATGGCCATGCAAATCTCCAGCCATGCCCAGCACATGCCCCACCTGCACTCAGGCTGGGCAAGGGAAGCGCAGATTTGGGCTGGCAGCAGAGCCCACGTTGGCTCAGAACTCGCTGCAAAGGCCTGCTGGCTGAGAAAAAGATCAGGGATACATTTTATATATTCTATTTCTTACAGTACATATACTAAAATATATATTATGTAGTGTATTGTAGAAATCCTTAAAATCAGAGGAATTGCTGCTTTGGAAATTTGGAAAGCTGCTTCTCAGTGAAGAGGATTTCTAGGCTAGAGGAATATAAAAATAAAAAGAAGACCATGGACAGTGCCATTGCCAGAGGCCCAGGCTGTTAAAAGGAGGAATGGATCGTCCCCTTTGCCGTCTGTAGCTGATACCCCTGTCAGTAATAAGTAGCAACTCCGGGGGCAATGAGATGGGAAACCATCTCTCTAAACCAGAATGGGGCGTCTTTTAAACCAGCTAGAGGCAATTTTACAGGGTAAAGGACATTCAAACATCTCAAAATGTGAAATAAAAGACTTACTAATCTGGGTAAAAGTGAATACTCAAAATACAGACTTGAAGTCTGATTTTACCTTTGATTTCTGGGACCAGATAAAGTGGAAAATTCACAATCTAGTCTCTCTCAAAAAGGAAGAGTCTTTGGCCAAACTTATGCCTGTCTCCAGAGCTTTAATGGAGCGCTTTGATCAGAATGATTGTAACAGAGACTTTCTCAAACATCAGAACAGAACACCTGGCTCTGAGACTTCAATTCTGTGTGGTGCTGGACCTTCATCCTCCTCTGGGGAGAACTTGGATTTTGTTCAGGGTGTCCTGGCATGTCCAGGGTTTCTCCAGGCAGTGTGGACAGCACCCCGAAGCCCAGAAAAGGGGAGTCAGATCAGCTTCCAGCTTTGGTCGTGCACTCTGTTTTTTCCAGGATTCCCTGAGTCACTGACGCTGCAACCAGGCATCGTCCCAACTCCTCCGGGAAATCATCCACCCCCAGAATTCCCAGAAAAGTGTTTGGGATTTTTCTTGCATTCCAAGAGTTTGGGGGCTCATGGGACATGTTCTAGGGAGGCTGGGAATCAAACGGGTCCAGGAGATTAATGTTTGGTGAAGCTTTGCAAAACAGGAGCTGCTGTTTCTGTGCTCTGCTGCTCTTCTGAAAAAGATGCGGCTGGATCTTATTCTGAAGTTGTGCAGGTGGGGTCAGCCAAGGGGGGGCCTGGATCCGCTCTGCCTGGCTGAGAGGCTGCAGGGTCGCTCCTGTCACTGTTTGCCCTTCCCAGGAAGTCACCCCCTGGGATCGGGCTCAGGCTGGCAGTTTGCTTTGGAGCTCTGAGGACTCTTTTCATATAGATTCCTCTACCAAAACTTTCCAGGATTTTCACCACTTTTGGCTCCCCAGCCTCCAGTTACAGCAGGTGGGGGGGCTTTGGATTTGGCTCTGCCTGCAGGGGAGCGGGCAGTGGGGAGGACAGAGGTAGCGGGGGCAGCCAGGGCTTGAGCAGGGCATGAATGGCTCTGCCCAGAGAGATGGATGGGATGGAGGTGGAAGAGCTCAGGAAAGTTGCTGTGGAGGCACAGACAGTTCATTCAGAAGCCTTGAAGCCTGTCTCATTGGCTGCTGGAGTTGGGGTGGAAAGCATGCTGAGATTGCAGATCAGACCTGAGAGTTTTCCAGCTGAATACCTGCGGGCAGGGATACAGTGTGGAACCTGTCACAATCCATTGGAAAGCATCACAAAGACAAAGTCGGGGTCTACAGCTGGAGAGCAGCCCAATTTGTATGAATCTAAAAAGATCCAATTTAGTGAATCCACATGTGAGATAGCAGGCTCTGGCCTTTCTTCCTGTCACCAAGAACTTGGAGCTCTCCTCCCCAGCACTTCCTGGCAGGGCTCCCAGGAAAGTTGCTGCAGCAACACTACTGCCAAGTGACGCCAGCTGGGGGCTATTTACAGACTACGAACAAGACAGGGCTGCTTTGGAAGGTGCCTAGAGCTGTTTATTTTTCAGCATCAGTCTCATTACATGATTATGATAATGGGAAGCTGCTAGCAGCTCACAATCCAGGCAGCAGGCCAAAAAATGTAAGGTTACAACTTACTTTATAAGCTTCTTGACCAATCACACAAAGCAAAAGCATATTGACAGTAGTTCTATCCAATCACCAGAAGCACACGTAGCTTTGGTTAAAACAATGCTGTCTTATTTCGAATACAATACCTGTTGATAAGCCTTAAAACACAACACACAGAACTCCATTATTAAGCTCCAACCTTCCTACTATCTTGCTAGATAAGCTTTCTGCAGCTTAAAGAGCTATTCAGACAAGCGTTAATACACAGGCTTATTGTTCAATTTGCCCTTGCCTTTTCCTACTGTTTAAATATTTTTTTCTGCTGACCTATCTCATGACTGTTGCTTTAGCTCTGCTCACAATTCTGCTGTATCTGAGGCCTGCCTTTTGCAGCTTTCCCAAAACCCTCTAATTTTATGGATTCCCTCAATTCCCTCTCTCTCTTCACCCAAAAAGAAACCTTACCAATCGTATCATTTATTACTTGCGTTTTGTAGCCTTACTATAATATTTTTGTTTCTTATCTGCTTAAAGCATGTTTTTGTTGGCACTAAGCATTGCTGTATTACAACACAGTAATTTAATGCAGTGAAGGTCCAGTCATTGGAAAGGGCATAAATTATGCCTGACAATAGTTACAAGTCATTATTCAAAAATCTCTTGTCGATTCCAGGGTCTTAACTCAAAACCTTCCTCCACTTCTATTCCTTCATCCACCACCTCCATGACCTTTTGAGCACCTGTCTGTGAATCCATTTCCTACCTCTCTCTCTTGAGTGAGAGAAACTTCTTGGACAGTTTTGTTAAACATTCATCACACACACTGAAGTGTTCAAGGTATTACTATTAATATCACTACCAAAACACCCAAAACATGAGACCTATCTTGCAAAGTTCCCTTAGCCAAGATGCAAAGCTCTATTCTTGGAACAAATCATCTAACCAGGACCCACTATCTTCTTTAATTTGGGCTGTCAAATCTCTCAGTTTTTGTATGCTTTTGAGGATGGATTCAGAGTGGTCAGACAGGTTCATACAACACAATCCTTCAAATTCTTCACAACCATGTCCTTGTGCCAGTAAAAGAAAATCAGTTGTTGCTCTATTTGGAAGGGTAGCATGTCTAACACTATTAACATCGGTCAACATGTCACTGATTGCAGTGGATGTGGCATTAGTTTGTTTACTCAGCCAATATGCAAACCAATCTAATTGTTTCAATGCCATTGCTGAAGCCAGTTGGGGTGAAAAGAAACCTGCTGAAACCCTTTTCGCAGCCTTCCAAGGCATGAAATCACTTCTACAGTTCTCATCTTAATGATGAGAACTTGGAGCTTTTTGGCAGCATTCATGGGATGGCTGATTGCTGTGAAAACACTTACTGTTCTGATGGATCATATACAGGAGTGATGAAAAGGAAAAACAACCACGGTCTAAATCTTCCATTGCAACTACCTAATTGGTCTAATATTATTCAAAATTTAGAAAAACTTTGAATTCAAACAAACACTTCCTTGCCTTACCTGTAAGATATGGTCATAATGATGTAAATCCACAATACAAAATTCCTTCTCACCATGAGATCAAAGAACTTATAGGAAGAATGCAAAAAAAAATTATTATAACTTTACCTGATCAGCCTCCAACTGTAACAGAGATGCTAACAGCTTGCAGTAAGCTCACCTCTCCAAAACATCTTGCTAATGTGCTAGTCAATGCTTTTGGAAAGCAGATTGCAGATTCTTAAGAAAAGTTAGGAAACCATTGGGAGATAATTTGGGAAAGGCTTTGGGAGAAAATTTGGGACAAAAAATGGAAAAGCTTGAAAAGACCCTTGAAGCATAAAGAAACATTTTCTAAAAATCTGCTGGTACAGTTGGACTCTGATAAAAAGGCTTGTGGCTTTGCTTGTGGTAAAGCAGGACACATGAATAGAGATTGTCCTACAACAACAATCAAACTTAAACCTCTTTCTATTTGCCCTCAATGTAGGAAAGGGAAGCATCTTGCTAAGTACTGTCATTCTCAATTTGACATCGATGGCAAAGCTTTATCATTATACTCAAAAAAGAGCTCGGATTATCACCACACCTCGACACAAGTAGTGACCTCCTTACAGTCAATTACCCAGTCAAATGGCATTGGTACCTCAGTCATTTATCCCTCAGTCATCCATCCCTCAAATGGTCCCAGGTCAATACCCTCATGTACAAGGTTTGAATTGGCCTCCTCAAAAATTGATACACCTTTTAAATAAGTTCTGTTATGAAAGTATGAGACGGAGTGGGGATCCATTCTGAATTAGGTGAAGTGCCTAGAAGAGGTGAGAGGTCTGTAGGGCCAAAGCTGAAGAAAGGCCGCATTCCAGAGACAGCAAGGAGACAGAGAAAGAAAAACAGAAATTACCGCAAGGTCGATCTGCCCCAGACCTAGGAATTCCTCTGATAAAGAAGAACTAGTGCTAAATGTCACGCGGAATGAATATGTATGAACTTATTGTGAAACTGTATGCATATGCATTTGGGAGGGGATAAAAGACGACCTGAGATCTTCAGAGGTACGCATGCCTTGTTGGGGGACTTGCGTCCGGCGCGTGTCGTAAAATAAACATACCGGGCTTTACAACTTTTATAAAGTTGTGAAGTTTCTTCTTTTCTCCGCAAAACATTATGGCGAGCCAGATAGGAGTTCTCTGTCCCCGCAGGGGCAGGGGGGATAGACGGACCTCCAAGGCGCGCCCTAGGATTTTTTCCTGGTGGGGCTCCGCTCGTCTCAACTTGCCACCTGCGAGGACAGACAAGGACCTGCTGGCCTGCGGAGGAAGATACGGTATGTACTGAGGGGCCCCTGGGGGAGGGAAAGGAGAGCAAGGGAGTAAACCACCCGGAGACGTCTGGGTTCAGCTGATAGAGCAGCTGTATTAGAGATGGGGTTCATCGTTCTGATAGAGCAGACCGCTAGTGGCTCTGGGGGTGAGCCGGGTGAACCCGTGTATGTGTGTTGAGGGTTCATAGTTCTGATAGAGCAGAACCGCTAGAGGCTCTGGGGGTGAGCCGGGTGAACCCGTGTATGTGTGTTAGGGGTTCATAGTTCTGATAGAGCAGAAGTGTTGAGCCCGTGTATGTTTTGTTTGCATGTGTGTGATGTCCAGACACTGTGTTGCTGTATGGTTAATGTGTGCATTGTGTGGTCGGTGCACTGTGTTTCTAATCGTGCAAGTGTATAAGTGTATGGTGTATAAAAGAGAATAAATCTACAGTGCGGGGGGGTCAGTACTACCCGTGTTTGAAGCAGCCGAGTGAGGCCTGAGGCGCCGGCTGCAGCAGGCTGTGGGGGCAGGGACAGAAGTGCCCCGCAGAGAAGCGAGTGGAAGAATGTCAGTGATGGTACTTATCGTGTTTAAATGTAGTGATTTGTGTAGATCTGGTACATTTTAACCGTGAGTATGAGTGTGAGCTCAGAGAGTTCCTTTGCCTTGGATGTTTGATTTTGATTGTGTCCAAGAAAATTGATGTGAGTAAATGCTGAATTATGGTATGCTATGTTGTGTTGAGAAAAGTGAGCACTTTGAGAGATATGCCCTTTCCCAGTGGTTTTGTGTGGTGATTTTCTTCCGCTGCATTGTGGTAATTTGATTTTCATTGTATAGTAGTGTTTGTGGAGATTTTAAGATTTTGTTGCAACAAGAGTGGCATTTTACATAGGAGAACTATAGTACAGTGATTTATGCTTAACTACGATAGAGTTAAAGGAATTCTAAGAATTCCCCCCCTCACAGCAATTCAAGCCTTGGCTCTAGGGAATTTGAGATAAAGGGGGGTGCAGGTGCGAGTGTTTCTGTCTGAAGGCATATCAGAGTTTCGGCTGTGACTAGCACAGCCTTTTTGCAAAGCAGTAAAACAAGTGTAAGTAGGCACAGTGCTTAATTAGATTGTGCAAGGAAAGAACTAGAAAAGACTGATATTTTGTCTGATCAGAATATAGTGTCTATATCACGTTTTTGATTAGCATGCTGTGTGAGGTGACAGTGGCTGTCCCCTGGGCACAGGGACAGCTCTGGCTGCCCCGTCTCCCCAGGGAACACGGGATTGGCCTGTGAGCAAAAGCTGGATGTGCAGTTATTATTGCAGTGCGGTGTTTATGAGAAACACTGGTTTTGCTGTTCTAATAAGTGTTAGGGCACATGTAAATTAGAAGTTTCTGGTCAAGCAGATTCAGAACCTAAGGTCTTAGAACTTGTGTGTGGGAACCACATCTGATACCTGCCACCTGGAGCTGTGTGTATAGGAGGAAAACTGAGAAACTACTGTGAAGGTCTGTAAAAAGGTTTGAGTGGAAGCGAGATAGGGCAAAGAGAAATAAATAATGAGAACTGACCAGAGCAAAGAGGTTCCTAAATTAGCCCCTTTTGAGAGGGGCTCAGTGGGAGAAGGCTGCCAGTAGGAGCAGCTCAGAAAATAAAAAGATTTATAATACTTCATTGCTGTTAGTACTGTTTTAAAGTAGGAGGATAAATGGGATAGAGTTTTGTATGCTGAAATGTCTTTGTGTTTTAAGAAATCACCCAGATTTCTTGAAAAGGGAAAACAAGGCAAAGAGAAAGCAAATCAAACATGTTGTTCAGCATGCAGCATAAGATAGCAACGTATGAAACCAGGCAAAGATCATCATGCTGAAATGCAAAGCAATCACAGTTCACAAAATGAGTACACATGATTTGCTAAAGGCTCCTCCCAAGGTAAGGGAGGAAGGGTAAAGATGACCTCCCCAAAAGGGAAGAATTTTTGTTGACACAAGGGCCATATATTCAGTTTTAAATAAAACTTTAGTACCTGTGGAGAATGTTTATGTTGTAGTGTGGGGAATGAACAACTGGCCAGTCTGAGAAGGCATACTTGTGCAAACCTTTAAAGTAACATGTGTACTATGTGTACCTAAAAGCTTTTGTACAATTCGCTCAATTTGCTAAACATTCTCAAATGAGAAAGGTTACTCTGGAGGCAAATGATATAAAGATGTTTAGCTTAACATTAACAGACACTGAAATTAAGAAAGACATTAGTAAGGAGGTATTAGAATAAGTAAACAAGTGTTTTCAAGGGTATGGGCCTCTGCTGTACCAGGGAGACTGAAAGATGCTCCCCCATGAGCATCAAGTTTAAGGAAAGAACACAACTAGTGAGAACTGAGTAGTACCCTCAAAAGAAAGATAAGGAAGGAATCAGCCCAATAACTGATAGTACTGGATTAAGAGCTGTCAATAAGATAACACAGAATTTATACCCTGTGGTAGCAAATCCATATACCTTACTAACTTGTTTAACACCTGAGCTAACCTGGTTCACTGTTTTAGGCCTAAGAGATGCCTTCTTTTGCCTCCCTATCCACGAAGCCAGCCAGAAAATTTTTGCATTCAAACACAAGCTCACATAGTCCATGTGCCTGAAGGCTTCAAGATTCCCCACTCCGATTGGAGAACAGCTTGCAAAGACCCAGAGTCCCAGGAAGCTCCACAAGAGGAAAGGAGGCTGTTGCAGTACATGGACGATTTTCTAGTAGCCACTCAGATGAGGGAAGCGAGAGAAGCCTGGACAGTAAGCCTTTTGAATTTCCTAGGACTCCAAGGACACAGAGTCTCAAAGAAAAGGCACAGGTAGTGAAACAGAAGGTAATCTACCTGGGGTAAGAATTATGGACTGCTCGCCAGACCCCTCTATGCTCTTATTGCCAATGGAAACAGAGATCTCCAGTGGACACAAGACACCACATGGGCCTTTCGCCAACTAGAGGGAGTGCCCTCGTGTCAGTTCCAGCTTTGAAACTTCCAGATGTAAGTAAACCATTCTTTCTATTTTTCCCAAGCAAAGAATTGCCCAGGGAATACTGGCTCAGGACTTAGACCCTTACTGAAGGGCAGTTGCTTACTTCTCTAAGCAACTAGATGCAACAGCCAAAGGATGGCCAGGTTGCCTCAGAGCTGTAGCAGCAGTCATGCTGAATATTCAAGAGGCATGCAAGTTTACCCTGGGACAAAAATGTGCTAGTGTCCCACACAGTGTCGCAGTACTGGAAGTAAAGGGTGGCCACTGGCTCTCACCACAGAGGTTTACGATGTAGAGATAGTGGTGACTAACATTGTCAACCCAGCTTCTTTTCTCAGTGGACACCATAGTTGCCTAGAGACCACCGAAGCTACGTACTCCCGTCGCCCAGACTTAAGGGACACTCCTCCGGACGATGCAGAGACCTGGTTCACTGACAGGAAAGCGACATTGCAAAGTTCACAGTGACCACCTGCAGAGAGGTAATCGAGTCTAGACCCTTACCAACAGGTACCTCTGCGCAGAAGGCTGAGGTAATTGCCCTGACCCGTGCCCTGGAAAGGGCAAAAGGGAGGAGAATAACCATCTACACAGACCCAAGGAATGCATTTGGAGTCACACATGCACATGGAGCCATCTAGAAAGGGAGGGGACTGCTGACCTCACAAGGAAAGAAGAGACAATCCAGCTGCTAGAAGCAGTTCAGCTACCTGAAAAGGCATATTAAGGCACACTAGAGAGTGAGCTTAAAATTGGAGGAAAGAAATGAGCTGGCGGATGGAGAGGCAAAGAAAGCAGCAAAGGGTGAGGTACAGATTTTCCTCGAAGGTAAGCCATAATACAATAATACTAACCAAAAGAGACGTACAACTGCAAGGGGTGGGCTACCATTGAAAGAGAGCTAATAATCCCTTCCCATTTTCGTAGTTACTAGTGAAGGAAGAGCACTAGAAAACACACTAGGGCCTAACTACTTAGAAGCCTTTTATAGAGTGTGGCTCCTTTTCAAAATGACCAAGGCTGCGAGTGATACAGAGTGCATTACACAAATCTGATTGAAACAATCGTTGTATCGTTGTCAAGAATTTATATGCCACTATCACTCAGGTAAGCCGACAATGTGATCCTTGCCTCCAGACTAACCCCAAAATACACCCCCGGCCAAAACTCGGTCAGACTGGGAGAGGCCATGGGCCTGTACAGCAGTGGCAAATTAACTTTTCAGAACTCCCAAGGAAAGGGGGGTATCAGTATTTACTGGTATTGATAGATACATTTTCAGGGTGGCCAGAAACATTCCCCACCAGAACTGTCAAAGCTCAAGAGGTGACCAGATTATTTTTATAAGGAATAATACCACGCTTCAGAGTTCCAGCCACGATATCCTCAGATAAAGAATCACATTTCATTTCCAAAATAGTGCAACAGATTAGTAGCCATCTAGGCACAGATTAAGAACTTCACACCCCATACCACCCCCAATCAAGCGGCCAGGTAGAGAGAATGAATCATTTGATTAAGCAGCAAATCATAAGACTGGGGCAAGAAGTTAATCTACCCTAGCCCAAGCTCTTCCACTAGCAATATTGCAAATTCAAACTAAAACCTTGAGCTAAAGGAATGCTGAGTCCTTTTGGAATGCCTTATAGAAGACCATATAGAACACAAAGAGAATGTCCAGAATACATGGTGGCATTAAGCAAACAGCTCAGAGTAATTGAGAAACATGTAGCTGGAACTTGGAGCAAGGAGTTAGATAGCCTGGGGATGATGTATATGTTAAGTCTCTTACAAAGAAGACTTCAGAACCACAGTAAGACAGACCACTGCGAGTACTTCTCACCACCTTCACTGCAATCAAAATCAAGGAGCAGAATGCCTAGATCCATCACTCTCGGGTGAAGAAGGCCCAGAAACCCCTTAAGGAGTGACGCCAGGAGACAATGAACTGCGATTAAAACTTACTCGGGCAAAATGAGTATATTGCGGTCGGGAGTAGCTCATATTTTAGTTTGTAGAATTGTATTGTGTGTAATCATAACTAAAGTTTCAGAACTTGAGAGTACCTCTGTTCAAAGTAATGCTAAATGGCCTTGGTCCCTGGCATTTAATCAGTATACTGGATCATAAGAAAACCTTCTGAGATAAAAGATTTAAACATATCTACTGTAGTCATCCACGAGAATCAGATATGTGAGGAGCAAGAATGGCAAGAACAGGAACTGTGGACTCTTCAAGGAATCAGAGGAGAAGAAATCAAAGTAGGGTGCCAGGTCATCAATAGGGTAGCTTATGAGAGACCAGATGTAATTAGTGTCTGAACCTCTCCTGGTGTATATGAACACCAGGAAGTCTGTGATAACCTAAGTGAATCAGACTGTTAGTGTAATTTCACCTTGATGCAGCCTGTAGAAGTGACCTGCCTTTGAGCTCGAATTACTATCAGACTTTCATTTGAATTCAAAGTGGATGTGACTGAACAACAGCTATTATTCAATCCAGAATGGTCTCTCAAATGTGTAGAGTTGATAATGCAAATTAACATCTCAAAAATCCAACCAGCCTGCTCCTCCTTCCTAAAAACTCCCTTTGAGGGCTGGACACTGCACTTTTTACCACAGCAAGGCCTTATACACCCCATACTAGTTCAGACTAAAACAGGCATATCTCAGGAGCAGAACAAGAAAAGAAGGAGACAGCTCTCCTGGTGCCTAAAACCAGGAACACCAAGAAATCAGTTTCCTTAGGTCATTTTCCAAGCCGGTTGGCTGAACACTCAGGCAATGACTGGTAAAGGGTGCTGAACTGCAGGTGGTAAATTAACCCAAGCAAGGAAGGTGATTTTCTTTATTTATAGCTATCCCTTTTCCTACTGAGATTTGGATCAGTGATTGTCCCAGTCTGAAGCAGTTAGATTCTGCTTAAAAGAGGTAGAGAGAGACTCCCCCTCAGAGCTCAGCAGCAAGCTGTAAGATTTTGAGCATCACTTTTGTGCTGAGTGTTTCAAGTAGCAGAAACCTAGTCCCAGTTTCTTCTGAAGCACTGCAAATGAATTTAAGCTCTTCTCTTAGACTTCCCCTTCATTATTTACTTGAGACTTAGACCTGAAGCTAAGGGCAAGGTGGGTGAAGTTTCGTAGACCAAGAGAGACATTCCTGCTTGCCACACATCTGAGAAATCAGGTGCTCTAGAGGGGAAAGGAGATTCCTGAAGTCTCTACATTTCAGAACAAACATTGCCTCAAATATGACCTAAACCTCTGTCAGATACACTTGTGAAGTGTGTCTGAATTTGCAGTGTGAGCCCAGCACATCCCTCTGGCAGGGAGGGATGGTCATAAACAGAAAGCAGTTCCTGTTCCCCATAACAAACATCTAACTGGTATATTAGAGACAAAATTAAGAGTTTTAAATAGAATTGATTCAGAAATACTGGTGAATAAACTGGCCACTGCAGCAAGTAGCCTAACAAAATTGAAGCAGCCTTTATAGTAATCTCTATTGGCATTAAGAACTAGCCAGTGACAGATTTCAAAAGTACTGCCAAAGTAAAGAAGTATGAAAAGGCCGGGGACCAAGACCACAAGTTGATAGTAGAAACACTTAGTATAGTACAAGATAATGTGTCTTTAGCTTTCAGTTGTATACAAGCACAGTTATAGATACAAGCAACAGCAGCTCTGATCATATGGGAAAGGGGTGAAAGTAATTTTCCAGCTAAAATTCAAGAAATTGTGTGAGATAATGCAATTGATATTGAAAGGAAGTTTCAATCCTGGCAGACTATGGTGAATTTCACCTATGATCCTGTTTCTAATGTGGCAACTGCCTTTGTGCTTACCATACATAATGCCACTGTTTATGTTGTCCATCCCATCATTGCTCTAAGATCAAACCACGAAAAAACAATACTCTATCCTTCAGAACATAGAGTATGGGCACGAAAGATGAATAGAAAGTGGCAGACAGTAAACTTAGAATCCTGCATTACTAGAGAACAGATGGGATTCATTTGCGAAAGCAATACTATTAATGCTCAAGGTGTGTGTTTGGACACTGAACAGAGTATTTGTCCCTTCAAAGTCCATCCAGTCACTGACAAGAAAACTGTGCTCGTATATACTAGAAAAGGGGGTATGCTTGAGAACTGCTTGTGCTGCTGTACAAATTGATAGCAATGATGTTATTCTGTCTAGTAGAAACCATTCTAATCTCTGTATATGTAATTTTGTTAAAGTTATTAGATGTGATCTTTGGGTGGTCACCAACTGCGAATAGAATCTTTAATAAGTTGTGTCACCCCATTGTAGTCTTACTAATATTAGTTGGGATAAATTTAGGACTATCTATTATATTGTTAATTTAGTACTGGAGAATGCTACAACAAATAGCTGTACTAACATCTTTGTCAAAAGCACACGGTGAAGCACTAAAAGACACTTACTGTTGTGAAAGTTTTCATTAAGTAAAAGAATTTACTTATTTCCTAGGAAAGGGGGGAATGAGACGGAGTGGGGATCCATTCTGAATTAGGTGAAGTGCCTAGAAGAGGTGAGAGGTCTGTAGGGCCAAAGCTGAAGAAAGGCCGCATTCCAGAGACAGCAAGGAGACAGAGAAAGAAAAACAGAAATTACCGCAAGGTCGATCTGCCCCAGACCTAGGAATTCCTCTGATAAAGAAGAACTAGTGCTAAATGTCACGCGGAATGAATATGTATGAACTTATTGTGAAACTGTATGCATATGCATTTGGGAGGGGGATAAAAGACGACCTGAGATCTTCAGAGGTATGCATGCCTTGTTGGGGGACTTGCGTCCGGCGCGTGTCGTGAAATAAACATACCGGGCTTTACAACTTTTATAAAGTTGTGAAGTTTCTTCATTTCTCCGCAAAACACCTCGACACAAGTAGTGACCTCCTTACAGTCAATTACCCAGTCAAATGGCATTGGTACCTCAGTCATTTATCCCTCAGTCATCCATCCCTCAAATGGTCCCAGGTCAATACCCTCATGTACAAGGTTTGAATTGGCCTCTTCAATAATTGATACACCTTTTAAATAAGTTCTGTTATGAAAGTATTTCTACTGGAATTATCAGGTTTTTCAGCAAAGACAAGAGCTTTTGATTCTAGGCTTTTTTCAGACTTTCAGTCCTTCCAGTGGTTGTTTCAATAAATTGTAACAAAGAGCTAATATATTTAACTCTTGCTTTTAATGTTCCTATAGTGACTCCATCAAAAACACCTATAGCTATTGCATTTCTTCTACCCATGAGTACAGCCAAGCAAAACAACTTTCCAGAGAATTCAGTGCTGTCTGTGCCATTTGGAAGCTCAGGTCCTGAGGTCTTTTGGGTGCAATTTTTGGACCGCAACCAAGCAAAATTGACTTGCTGCCTGACTCACTGTGGTAAAACAATCTACATTACAGGCATGCTGGATACTGGTGCAGATGTCACTGTAATCTCTCACATGTTTTGTCCCAGCCATTCGGATTTAGTAGCTCCTGCAGGTTCCCTCACAGGGATTGGAGGTGCTACTGTATGTTGGCAAAGTGCATCCATGATTAACATTACAGGTCCTGAAGGAAAGACAGCAATAGTGCGCCCTTTTCTTGTTCAGAAGCTTCTCACCGTCTGGGGGAGAGACATCCTGTCCCAATGGGGAGCAGAACGGGAGGTGGGCCTGTGATGGAAACCACGTCAAAACCTGCCACTTGAAAGCTGAACTGGAAAACTGATCATCCTATATGGACTGATCAATGGCCTTTAACAGAGAAAAATTTAAATATCCTTAAATCATTGGTAAAGGAGCAATTACAACAAGGTCACATCACTCCCACAAATAGTCCCTGGAATTCACGAGTATTCATCATCCACAGGAAGACATTGGACTCCTGGAGGCTGTTTCATGACATGAAGATCAATGTAATGACTGAAGACATGCGACCTCTTCAACCTGGACTTCCTTTTTTATCAATGATCCCAAAACACTGGCCTCTCATTGTCATTGATTTAAAGGATTGTTTTTTCCACATCCCACTTCATCCCAATGATGCTCCAAGATTTACCTTTTCAGTTCCAGTCATCAATCAAAGAGAACCCATGCAGAGATAGCACTGGAAAACATTGCCTCTAGAAATTAAGAATTTGCCTATAATTTGACAATATTTTGTTGCACAAGTTTTGTCTCCAGTTCAACAGAAGTATCCAAGATCCGTGATTTCACACTACAGGAATGATTTGCTCATCGCAGCTCCAATGAAGCCAGAGATGGAGCAAGCTTGTCCTAGTGTTGTTACTGAAATCCAAAATGCTGGACTTAAAATTTCTATACCCAAAATTCAAGAAGTTCCACCTTGGAACTATCTGGGATGGAAGATGACTGAAAAAAACAATTACACTGCAGAAGATACAGCTCCAGACCAGTGTCAACACCCTGCAAGATTTACAACAGCTTCTAGAAGAAATCAGTTGGGTCAGACCTGCTTTGGGAATCACCAACGATGAATTGGGTCCAATTTTTAATTTGTCGAGAGGAAGCCGCGTCATCGACTCTCCTGAACTCTAATACCTGAAGCTTGTGCAGCGCGTGACAAGGTCATGGAGGCTCTCCAAAGATAACAAGCTCATCGCTGTATTCCAGAAAAGCCATTCTTTTCTGCAATTTTAGGAGGAAAGATGCAACTTTGTTCTGTCATTTTTCAATGAGACCCTTCTGAGAGAGATCCTTTGTTGAAAATAGAATGGGGTTTTCTTCCCTCAAGGTTTCAAAGACTATTTTTACAGTCTTAGAGAGGATAACACAAATTCTGATTAAGGCCCGAACAAGGTTGTTAAGTTTAGCAGGTGAAGAATTTGCAGTTCTCTATTTGCCACTGAAAAAAATTATCTTGATTGGGCAATGCAAAATTCTGCAAATTCTGATGATTTGCAACGAGAATTATTAAATGTTGCAGATATTGCTTCTATTCATTACCCAGCTCACAAATTGTTGCAGGCAAAACTGAGTTTTAGAGAGAAACCTTTGTTAAGTAAAGAACCTTAAAACACAATAACTCTCTTCACTGATGGGATCTGGCAGAAGTCACAAATCAGTCATTACTTGGTTGAACCAAACCAAGTTCCCAACTAAAACTTGGGAATCATCTATTCAAATAGTAGAGGGATCTCCTCTGATTGCTGAGCTTGCTGCTGTGGTTCAGGCTTCTCAGTTCTTCCCACAACCTTTTAATTTATTCACACATTCTGCATTTGTTGCCAATGTGGTTAAAAGACTAGAAGGATCAGTTCTAAAGAATCCTAGTAACGACACTTGATATCATTGGCTTTCATGGCTTTTTACAACTTTGCAATAACGAACTAATCCACAGTTTGTTTCTCACATCAGGGCTCATTCTTCGCTTCCTGGATTTTTTGTAGAAGGAAACGCCAGAGCAGACAAACTGACAGTGGTTATTTCAAACACTTTGCCAAACATTTTGGAACAAGCAAAACTGAGTCATGCCTTTTTTCACCAAGACGCACAAGCACTTGTGCGAATGTTTCAAATTTCCAAAAGTCAAGCTAAAGCTATCATTAGTACTTGCCCTGACTGTCAGCTTGTGCAGCCTCCTGTTTCTAGAAAGAGTTGTTCGACCCACGGGGTTTGCAAAGCCTGCAGTTATGGCAAATAGATATCATTAAATAGCCTTCCTTTGGTAAATTTACCAGTACTCATGTTTCAGCGGACACGTTGTCTGGTGCAGTTTTTGCATCTCTTCACAGAGGGGAAGCAGGTATTCATGCCTGTCAACATTTTTAGCAGAGCTTTTGCTTCACTGGGTGTGCCCCAAGAAGAAAAAACTGTCAATGATCCCACATATATATCTCAAAAATTGGCCACATTTTTAAAGATTGGGGTGTTCGTCATATCCTTGGTATTCCACATTCTCCCACAAGCCAAGCAGTTGCTGAGAGGACACATCAGACATTAAAACGCATTCTTGATCAAGAGAGGGGGGAGTCAAAGTCACACCACAGATGAGGTTAAACAAAGCTTTGCATGGTTTTAATTTCTTAAACAATTCTGTTGCAGAACCTGATCCACCAATTTCTAGGCATTTTTACAATAACACACAGGCAAAACTGAAAGAAAATCCCCCTGTTTTAATTAGAAACCATGGGACAGGACCAATTGAAGGTCCTTTCTGATTAATCCCTTGGGACAAAGGGTATGCTTCTGTCTCTACAGGTGCAGGAATTAAGTGGGTCCCAGCAAAAAACGTCAAACCATATCGCACCCCAGGAAAGTTGACGAGTTCAAGACCGTAGAAGCAAGTACGCAGACGTGAGCCAAACAGAGGGATCACGGGTCACACCTGACGTTCCTTGTGCATCGGTGGAACCTGCAAACACTAATTTTATGTGGTTTATAAATGTGTCACTTGTTGGTTTCATAGAGCTCTATTGGAGAAAGTGTAGGTTTTGTTTGGTTCATTTTTATTAAAGGTCAAAAGTAATGTTTTTGAATTGAGAAGGATATGGGAGGAGCTTTAGCCAACAATTAGCTCACAAAAAGGATGATGCAAAATCAAATGTTACTATGGTGCTAGTTTTGATTGCTTCTTATAGTGCGGAGTTTTGGTCGATTTGTAGTGTAGATTTGTCTGTGGAACAACCAAAACCAAATGTCTGGGTGACCTTAGCCAAGACAGCAGGCTCGGATACCATGTGTTTGTCTAATTCGGAACAGAAAAGCCTTTCTCAACCTGACTAGTCAGTGTGCCAGTAAAGAATATGCCCTTGGTTAAAAAGCAATTCAATAGTAAGCCTGGTGAAATTGACAATGGGAGCAGCCCTGTATAGGCTTGTAACATTTGGGAAAAAGAACTTCCCAAAGCAGTACCTGAACCCCAAGAATCGGAAATCCTTGGTCCTTTAACAATGGATTTTTGCCTTACGTTTACAGCTAATGATTAGTGAGAAAGTGATCCTCCAAAGTACAATGTTACTCCTCATTATAGTGCATATAGAAATTCAAGGTTTTGGTGTAATTATTAAGAATGTTGGGATGTGCTTTCTAAGGCTGACCAATATCCACGACAATTACCAAAAGGATGTTGGTTCACCTGTGTAGATAGGCCCTGGCAGGGCATCCCATCATGCCCTGAAGGTGGCCCATGTAGCAATGGGATGCTCACTGTAGTTGCGCCTACTGCCAAAGTGGTCATTAAGAAGAAGCAAAGGGGAACAAGATCTGGTCGTCATTATCGTGAAAACTGTAGAAGTTATTTCAGGCCTTAAAAGGCTGCAAAAAGGGTATCAGCAGGTTTGTTTTTACCCCAACTGACTTCAGCAATGGCATTGAAACAATTAGATCAGGTTGGATGTTGGCTGAGTAAACAAACTAATGCCACATCCACTGCAATCAGTGACATGTTGACCGATGTTAATAGTGTTAGACATGCTACCCTTCCAAATAGAGCAGCAATTGATTTTCTTTGACTGGCACAAGGACATGGTTGTGAAGAATTTGAAGGATTGTGTTGTATGAACCTGTCTGATCACTCTGAATCCACCCACAAAAGCATACAAAAACTGAATGATTTGACAGCCCAAATTAAAGAAGATAGTGGGTCCTGGTTAGATGATTTGTTCCAAGAATAGAGCTTTGCACCTCGGCTAAGGGAACTTTTCAAGATAAGTCTCATGTTTTGGGTGTTTTGGTAGTGATATTAATAGTAATACCTTGAACACTTCAGTGTGTGCGACGAGAGATGAACAAAACTTTCCAATAAGTTTTTATCATACAAGAGAGAGAAGTAGGAAGTAGATTCACAGAAAGTGCTCAAAATCTCACAAAGATGGTGGATGAAGGAATAGAAATTGAAGAAGGTTTTGAGTTAAGACCCTGGAATCGACAAGAGATTTTTGAACAATGACTTGTAACTATTGTCAGGCATAATTTATGCCCTTTCCACTGACTGGACCTTCACAGCATTAAATTGCTGTGTTGTAATACAGCAATGCTTAGTGCCAACAAAAACATGCTTTAAGCAGAGAATAAGGAAAAATATTAGAGTAAGGCTACAAAAGGCAAGTAATAAATTACACGATTGTGTAATATTTTTTAAGTGAACAGAGAGGGGGAACTTTGGGAATCCTTAAAATTAGAGGGTTTCAGAAAAGCTGCAGAAGGCAGGCACCTCAGATACATCAGATTTGTGAACAGTGCTAAAGCAACAGTCATGAGATAGGTCAGCAGAAAAAGTATTTAAACTGTAGAAAAGACAAGGGCAAATCGAACAATAAGCCTGTGTATTAATGCTTGTCTGAATAGCTCTCTAAAATGCAGAAAGTTTATCTAGGAAGATATTAGGAAGGTTAAAGCTTAAAAATAGAGCTCTTTGCATTGTGTCTTACAAACAGGTACTGTATTCAAAATAAGCAAGCATTGTTTTAACCAAAGCTACGTGTGCTTCTGGTGATTGGATAGAACTACTGTCAATATGCTTTTGCTTTGTGTGATTGGTCAAGAAGCTTATAAAGTAAGTTGTAACCTTACATTTTTTGGCTTGCTGCCTGGATTGTGAGCTGTTAGCATCTTCCCATTTTCATAATCATGTAATGAGACTGATACTGAAAAAATAAGTAGCTCAAGGCACTTTCCCAGCAGCCCTGTCCTGTTCGCGTCTGTAAATAAACCCCTGACTGGCGTCATTTCTGACTGGGCCTGAGGCAGGGGCTGCCATTCCTCACTTGTGGGGAGACTGGAGCTGCCAGAACCACACTGAGCCTGCAGGCACTGCCTGACAGCGCTGCAGCCACTGGGATGGTCGCGCCTCTGAGGCTCAGCCACTCCCTGCTGCTGCTGCTGCTTTTAGGCACACGCAAAGCTCACTGTTAGGCCACGACGGTCTCTGCTTTTGCCCTCTTCCTGTCCCTGTGTAGGGATGGAGCATTGCTATGCTTTCAGGAAGCTCTCTAGGAAAAACTTCAGCATTGCAAGCTCCTCTGCGCCCTCCATAGATGCATGCTGTGGAATCCCTGACAGCTGCCTTCAGAGCATCCTCAAGCTGGCTCTTCTAAAACCCAGGGTCCTTGTTCCCTTCAGCATGCTCAGCATGACTTTGAACTCCATGGTGCTGTGCAACTGAAGCAACAGGAGAGGGACCTTTGCAGCCTGAGCAGCCCTTGTTGCTCTCTGCCCGTGCACATAACACAGCGTGGAAGAGAACGGCAGCAGGGCCCTGCATGTCCCCGGGCTCAGGATTTGTGCCACTTCAGCACAGGTGTGTAAAAAGTGACAAAGCCAAACTGTTTGTTAAGGGAAGGCAAAGCAAAGGGGTGAGCTGGGAGGCAAAAAAGGGGATGGGCAGGGCCTGGGGGTTGGAGAGAGGGAGGGAGGGAGCTGCCAACAGGGAGGGAGATGACAGGAGCTACTGGAGCTTCCCACAGCTGTGACCAACAAGAGCTGTGCCTGGAGTTCCAGTTGGAACCCTGTGCTCTGCAGGTGGTCTCATCGTCATTGGGAACTGGGGGTTACCGAAGGACACGGGTTCTTCTGGTCCTGCAGACCAAGTTTGGCAGCTCTTGCCTCGAAGTTCACCTGGATAAATTGGGTGATCAAGGAGGGGCACTCGTATTCCCTCAGGGCTTGAAGAGCTAGAGAAAAGAAGCACAGAGCCACGGTTAGAGGCCGGATTGCAGGAATCCAGGGAAACACTCCTGCCAGGGCCATTCCAACCATCTCCTGCTATGGCCAGAAGGGAGGCAGAGACAAGGGCTTGGGCCAAAAGGTGCTGGCCTCGGCTCCCTCACATGTGCCTGAAAGCTCTCCGGGCTCTGCCCCCGCTGCCCCTTGTCTGCACAGGGAGCAGAGCCCTCGGCAGCCTGGGCAGGGATTGTAGCTCCGGAGCCAGGATTTGCAGCTGCCCCCGGCGGCCCGCACTGGCACCCGTGTGGCTGCCCTCATTCACCCTGACTGAGGATCTGGAGCTATTCCTTCTGCCCCATCATGAGCACTCCGGTGACCCCTGGCAAGACAGAGCCCGTGGCGGCCCCGGGTGGCACAGCTGCCCGACACGGGCAATGCCAGCCCTGCGGCCGCACGCCCTCCTGCTCCTGCAGGGCTCCTGCCAGGTCCCTGCCTCCCGCTGTCGCCCCAGGGCATGGCTGCAGGAGGGCGGCGGCAGTGCCGAGGGCGGGCGGGGCTGCAGCGGCCCGGGCGCGGCTCCCGCTGCCGGGGCAGCAGCTGGGCTGGGGGCAAGGAGGGGCGTGGGGCTGATGGCTCATCGATCAACCTGACGGCCGCCTGTCGCAGGCGCCTCTGTGGGCTCTGCAGGAAGAGCAGGGCCCAGCGCAGGTGCTCGGCCGCTCGGCTCTTGTCCTCCAGCAGCTGCGGGGAGCACCGACAGGGAAGGCTTGGCGCGGGCTCTGCCCCTCGGCCAGGCGCTCTCTTCGCCCAGCCGCGGCCGAGCAGGCCCGCATGGGCCAGGGCAGGTAGCGACGTGTGGGGCGCAGGCTGGCGGGCCCGGCTGCGGCGCCAGGCGGGGGCACAGCTGCCAGTCCCAGCACGGGGGGCAGGGGGCTTCTCCAGCCTTTGTCTGGGCCTCCTGGGCTGTTCTTACTAGGCGCTTGGCGAACTTCATCCGCTGCTGCTTTGTCAGCAGCTCCTCCAGGTCCCTCTTCCTCTGGAAGCGGGCTGCACAAAGCAGGGCTTGGAAAGAGGCCTGGAGAGCAGCAGAGAGCCGCAGGTGGCACCACAGCCCAGGGCACAGGACCCGCATGCCTGTGCCAAGGCCAGGGAAGGCCGGAGCCTGCAAGCTGCCAGGGCAGGAGGCAGCCCAGCTCCTTGCCAGGGATGCAGCAGCGTCACACAAAACCTGACCTTTGCCACACCCCGGATGTCATCGTGCCAGAGCAAGGAGAGAGGGAGCAGGCTCTGGCTCACAATTCTCATGTGAGGCTTTTCCCCCTCTTCCTCTGCCAGCTCCATCACTTTGCAGAAGAGCCGAATGGAGAGCAGCTGCACCTGGCTGTCCTCCTGGAGGAAAGGAAAAGACCTCAGCACCAACTACTCCAGGCCCATCGGGGCAGAGGCCCAAATGTGCACAGGCACAACATTTCTGGGCAGCGTCCAGTGCCCATGGCTGGGGGTACAGAGCCTTACATTCTCCAGATATGGCAGGAGGTGCTCAGCCAGCTTCAGGGCGGTGGCGCTGGGTATCTTGAGGTCTTCCATGTGGAGCATGTGTGTGAGCACAGGGAGGATGATGGCGACCGTTGCTACATCTGCATGTGCCAGCTGCTCCAGCAGGTGTTGACAGAGGCCGCGTATTCCTCCACCCTGTGTGCAAGGGCAGGCCATGCTGTGAGGCTGAGGACAGCCGCAGCACCAACAGCTGTTTGGGGCACTCGGGCAGCTGAAGGGGGAGGCAGGAGAGCTGGGAGCAGCTGCCTCTGCTGCCAAAGGCCAGCCAAGGCCAAAGGTCTGTGTTGGCCAGCCCCACGCTGTCAGCGTGTCTTCAGCCACTGCCCCTTCTCACCAGCGAGTGCTCCTTGCTGAGCACCATGAGGCCTCTGAGCTCCGGGTGCAGCCTGTCCCTGCACTCACTTGGCAGGTGCCTGAACACAACCAACAGGGCACTGCTACTTTGCTTGGTCAAGTGCACAGCCTGCAGGGCCGTGACAGCCTCCAGTCTTCCCTCAGCCACTGCCCTGACAGAGTCTGCTGCATGCTCAGGGGAGGCTGAGGTGACATCAGCCTCTGCCCACAGCTCAGCCGTACCCTCGGTTGTTGCGGCGCTGGTGTTTCTGCGCCCAAGGCCCAGGAACCTCCGCAGTATCTGCAACAGAAGGAAGGGCGGGAAGAGAGGGACATTCTGTCGCCTGCTTCAAGCGTGGCGCTGGGCCGAGCAGTGCCAGCAGGC
The DNA here is from genome assembly GCF_027887145.1 of Ammospiza caudacuta. Lineage (NCBI taxonomy): Eukaryota > Metazoa > Chordata > Aves > Passeriformes > Passerellidae > Ammospiza > Ammospiza caudacuta. The sequence goes on along the minus strand of NC_080621.1, from coordinate 3,202,633 downwards.
CCAGCCCAGGTGGGGATGTCTGCAGGTACCTGCGCTGCTCTGTGGAAGCGGCCGCGAGTGGGGTCCTGCTCTTGTGTCCCATCCTTGCCCGCATCTGGCAAAGAGCGAGTACAGCCAGAGCTGAGGGGCTGCGGGAGAGGCCGGAGAACACGGCCCAGCCCTGCACGGCCCAGGCAGGGACAGCCCCCAGGTGCCCAGGGGACAGAGCTTTGCCAGCGGGGGCAGCCCCAGCCCCTCTTCCATCCTGTCTGCGGGCACGTCCACAGGGGCACGTAGAGGTTTGCAGTTACATATGATCTTTTTCTCCGCCAGCAGGCCTTACCAGCAAGTACTGAGCTAACGTAGGGCTATGCTGCCAGCCCAAATCTGCACTTCCTTTGCCCAGCCTGTGTGCAAGTGGGGCATGTGCTGGGCATGGCTGGAGATTTGCATGGCCAAAATCCTCCTGCATTTACATCTGCCCATGGCTTTGACTAGCACAAATTACAACACATTCATCTCACTTGACAAATGGCATTTGTTATAAATTGCTACACCAGCACTGACAGCATATAACTATAGAGATCTTTGTTAAATTTTAAAAAAGTAATTTTTTTGATTGTTTCACCATACTATTTAGAAACATACAAATATAAACTTCTTTTAATAAAAACTACTCTGCAAACCTCTACTACACACAAAAAGATCAATGGAAATTATCAACTGAATTTATTGCATATTACAAGTGTACAGCCCATATAGAGATACAAAACTATCAGTATCTCCACGTAATACCAAGAACTCGATAAATAGAATTCCTCCACTATACAACCCCAAACAAATTTAAATAGAACTATATACATATATAACCACCACAATATACACATGTGAATATTGATTAAATGTTACATATTACATTCAAGATTCAGATACAAAAAAAACCCTATTTATAAAGAGACACACAGCACTACCTGTGGAGAGTTTTGTTAACAGTTGCTTAGCTGAGCAAGGCTATGCCAACATAATGCCGCTGGTTAAGCTTGAAAGGGAAGTCAGCAGTCGGTGACCAATGACAGGCAAGGACATGATGCCCTTGCCGCAACATGAGGATAGGGAAGAGAAATTCTTGCTGAAAATATGCAGAAAGTACCAAAAGAATAACTACAAAGATGCAGAAGTAGGCGTAGTTGATGATATGTAACTAACCAATCCTGAGCTCAGCTTTTGCAATATGTATGAAGCTTATTATGAACTGTATTTAACCCGCTGTATCGATCAATAAAATTGGACCTGTGATGAACCAATTGGTGTCCAGGTCTCCTTCCATCGACAAATGGTGACCCCGAACGTTTGCCCTCTCATCTCGGATTAAAAGAAAAAGCGGGGAACGCTCCACGGTCGAGGAAGTTGGGTTTGGGTCTTTGCAGCCAGGACGGTGCGGAATTTGAAGCACCCTCGAGGTTCACTACGGTGAATCGAGCCAATACGTGCTGCTGGAAGCCTGGAGAGCTGCAACAGGGCGCGCTGATGAATAGTATGGATAGGCGAACAGCATATGATCTTTTCGCCGCGTATTTAGAATGGCGAGGAGTAAAGGGGATAGATTCAAAAAAGGAATTACCAGGGTTACTGGCTTACGGCCATGCTAAAGGAATTTTCGCTAACCCACATACAGTTCATGAGCTAGCAGAGTGGAAAAAGTTTGGGGATATCCTGTGGGATAGTGTTAGACGATGATAAGCCAGCAAAGAAATTAGGCAAGCTATGGTGGGTGGTGTATAACACGTTGCTTCAGCAGGTATCTGAGAGAAAGACAGCAGAAAGGGTGACAGAAGCTCATAAGAGGAATATAGGGTATGGTCCTGAGGATGATCCCCTGGCACCTTCTTTAACTAAGATACTTATGACTAAGAGTCCCCAGCAAAGTGGTGTGGAGGATTTTCCTATAGACACAGTGGAACTGTCTGTACCCTTCCTGTTAGGGGGGGAGGGCGAGTTGGATGATGGAGGTAAGAGCAAGCCAGCTTTGCCTCTGCCGCCAGCTTCAGGCGGGTTGGATGGTGGGGGTGGGAGCAAGCCAGCTTTGACTCCGCCGCCAGCTTTGCCTGCGCCGCCAGCTTTGCCTCCGCCGCCAGCTTTGCCTCCACCGCTTCCCCCGAGCGAGCCAGCTCCGGCGGGGGGGCCGCTTCCCCTGCGCGAGCCGGCTCCAGTTCCACTTCCCCCCCCCCCCCCGGAAAGCTCGGTGTCTGTACCGAAGCACCAGCAGCATAGCACCCTTAAAAAGTCAGACCCTGTCCCAGGGGCACACAGTGACCTATGGGGGGAGATGGCTAAACAGAGGAGGGAAGCGTAGCTTCTAGTCTTGCATGTCCGTTCACATACACACCACAGTATGATGCACAGGAGAATCTTACGCATAATATAGCGGAATATGCTCCCTTAGATTGGAAGTTGTTAGCTCAGTTACATTCTACGGTTAGTCAGTTTGGAGTAAAAAGTGAACCTGTTAGGCAAATGCTAGATAACCTTTTTAATACTCAGGTTTTATGCCCTAATGATTTAAGAGGAATAATGCATTTAATATTCACTCAGCACCAGCAGTTATTGTTTAATGCACATTGGCAAGCTCTGGTTAATGAGTCGGTTGCTGTACAATGAGTTCAGGGAGATCCATTACATGGAGTAACAGTAGAGGAGCTTATGGGCTTAGGGGCATATTTGCGTACAGAGGCACAGATGATATCAGGAGCAGATAAACTTAGAGAGTCTATGCGATTAGTGCGTGATGCAATAGACATGGTTAAAGAGCCAGGTGGGTTACCGGCTTATATGGGTATTAAACAGGGTAGAGAAGAATCATTTGGAAGTTTTATCAATAGGGCAGCTGCTGCCATAGATCGGGCTGGTGTTGCGGACTACGTGAAAGGGGCGCTATTAAAGCAGTGAGCCTTGCAAAATAGCAATCCAGCAACACAAAGAGTGTTAGCTACTTTAGGGGCAAATTGGACCATTGAGGAGGCATTAGAGCGAATGGCATTAATGCCAACAGCTTCACAGGCATTTATAGCAGAAGCTTTAAAGGAATTAGGATTAGGGTTGCAAAAGCAAGCAGAGTCTACTCAGAATCAGGTGTTAGCTGCTCTTGCTCCTCTCCGAAGCGGCTCACTGGCAGTCACGCAAGGAGGCTCAAGACCATTCATCAAGTGTTACCGATGCAGCAATGAGGGACATACGCGCCAAGGATGTCGAGCAACTGGCATATGGTGTCAAAACTGCCAGTCCAGCTCCCACAATTCTACGGCTTGTAAGCACTGGTCGGGAAACGATTGGAGGAGCGCAAAGGGGGCGGCGCCCAGACACAAGTTGCTGCCGTGACATCGGAGACACCAGCTGCTGCCATAACATCACTGCCACCTCCTGCCTGCAACTAGCAACAACAGGGAGCCTCGGTTTGGACTTAACAGCAGCAGTAGACGTCACACTAATGACGAACCGGCCTGAGAGGATACCCACTGGAGTAAAGGGTCCTCTTATATTAAATGGACAAAGATGTGGAGCATTGTTACTAGGACGTTCCTCAACAACCATGCTGGGATTATTTGTAATGACTAGTGTTATTGATGCGGACTATACAGGGGAAATACAAATCATGGTTTACACCCTTTATCCCCCGATTAAAATAACAAAAGGACAACGCATCGCACAATTGGTACCGCTATCACAAATGACATCAGGTATACCATCATTTACTGGGCAAACACGGAATGAGAAGGGTTTTGGCTCTACTGGTGTTACACTTTTGACTGTGGATTTACAAAATAGACCAAAGCAAAAAGCTGAGATTACCCATGGACATCAAAGCATAACGCTTTATGGATTTTTGGATACAGGAGCAGATACCAGCATCATTTCTCCAGAAGCGTGGCCACAACATTGGCCCCTATTCCCATCATCAAACATGCTCACAGGAGTAGGAGGATTTACATTAGCCAGCAGATCGCCGCCTTTGTCGGTGTACATTGATAATCAACAAGTATCTGCTGTGTTTTCAATTGTTCAATTGCCTCCTACAGTTTCCTGTTTAATTGGAAGGGACATTTTAACACAATTGGGAGTGGTGTTAACTAATCAGCACCCTTTGGGGTAATTGCCATTGCTTGGACTTTCCCCATTCCACTCACCTGGAAAACGGATACACCGGTGATGGTTAAGCAATGGCCATTAAAAGGGGAGAGTCTTATGCACGCCCATGAATTGGTAAAGGAAAAATACACACAGGGACACCTACGACTCTCTACGAGCCCTTGGAATACACCTATTTTTGTAATCAAAAAGAAATCAGGGAAATACCGTTTGTTACATGATTTACAAGCTGTAAATGACCAGATGGAACTAATGGGGGCCTTACAGCCTGGTCTTCCAAATCCAGCTATGATTCCAGAACATTGGCCACTTTTAATTATTGACCTAAAGGATTGTTTTTTCACTACTGGGCTGCATCCTGATGACATGAAGAGATTTGCTTTTACTTTACTGGCAATATATCATGGAGAACCAGACAAAAGATTTGAATGGATGGCATTACCACAGGGCATGCGCAATTCGCCCACGTTTGTCAGCTTTATGTTGATGCTGCATTACAGCCACTACGTCGCAAATGGCCAGCAACTATAATATATCATTATATGGACGATATTTTGTTTGCACAGCAACAACCATTTTCCTCTTTGCAGATTGACAGCATTAGAGATACTCTTGCAGCATATTCGCTTGTTATTGCTACAGAGAAAATTCAGACCACAAAGCCATGGAAATATTTGGGATGGACTTTAACTGATCAAATAGTAATACCTCAAAAACTGGAATTACAATTAGATATTAAGACTCTGCATGATGCACAGAAGTTGCTGGGAGACTTACAGTGGTTGAAGCCCATTGTGGGAATACCAAATCATTTGTTAGAATCCTTACGGCCTTTGTTAAAGGGCGTTGACCCCACTACTCCTGTATACCTGACAAAGGAGCACCATCTTGCCTTGCAGCAAATTAGTAACTGTGTACAACAAGGGTATGTGTCTCGTCGACAACTCGATCACCCCATTGACCTTACCATCTGGAATAGCCCTTGCCATTTGCTTGGTGCTCTCTCTCAACAACAAAAGAAAACGGGGGAGATACGGGTGTTGGAATGGTTGTCACCACCACTACAGCATAAGAAAACAATATTTTCAAAAATCGAACAATTGGCTGCGTTAATCAAAAAGGGGCGTCTCAGAATTACTGAAGTGGATGGTCGAGAACCCGCTACCATTAGATTGCCTATGGAAAAAGAAACCCTGGACTGGTACTTGATTAATTCAAAGGATCTACAGGAAGCATTATTGACATCATCTGCTAAAGCAGAGACCAGCAAATTAGTGCCCAGAGTTTTGCAATGGATGACAGAATGGAACTGGATTACCCGACCGTTGAGAGAAGAACACCCCATAGAAGGAGCTATTACAGCTTTTACAGATGCAGGAAAGATATCAAGGCGTGCTGCTGTCACCTGGCAAGAAAAAGGACAATGGAAGCATCAGCTCCTCACAGCAGACCCTGCAGATAGCTCACAAACCTTGGAATTGTTAGCAGTAGTATGGGCAGTATCCAACTTACAGGAGCCTTTAAATGTGGTCACAGACTCTATGTATGTCACAGGAGTAGTCAGACAAATAGAGGAAGCATCAATTAAGGAAGTGAATAATAAACGATTGTATGAGTTACTGGTACAATTAAGAAAAGCTTTACGGGAGAGAAATGCAGCGTATTCTGTGATTCATATTAGGACCCATAAATGGTCTGAAGGTTTAGGAGAAGGGAATGAACGTGCAGACAAATTGGTTACCTTACCCATTGATAACTCTTGTCCTGTTGATAAGCATACATTGGCAAGAGAAGCACATAGTAGATATCATCAAAATGCAAAAGGATTAATTAGCAAGGCACTTTGAGCTGAGTTTGTCAGAAGCCAAGGCCATTGTTAGAGCATGTCCAACATGTAGTTATCATAATGGTGGAATAGGTTTAGGCGTCGGAGTTAATCCTCAAGGTTTAGAAATAAATGAGAAATGGCAAATGGATGTTACGCATGTAGCTATATTTGGTAGAGACAAGTATGTGCATGTCACTATAGATACATATCGTCATTACATATGGGCTACGGCTCAGGCAGGAGAGAAAGCTATACATGTTATCAGGCACCTGTTAAGTTGTTTCGCTGTCATGGGAGTCCCAAAGAGTATCAAAACGGTTAATGGTCCAGCTTATGTAAGTGCTAGGGTCCAGAAATTTTTGAATCAGTGGTCCGTTAAGCATGTGACAGGTATTCCATACTCCCCTACTGGACAGGCAATAGTGGAAAGAGCAAACGGCACCCTTAAGCAGTATATTGAAAAGCATCAAGATTTAAGAGACCCACAAGCATGTTTGGCTAAGGTTCTGTATGTGATCAACCATTTATGTATTTTTGGTGAAGACAATACCCCCCCTGCAATTAAACATCACCCGAGGTCAAGTCAGGAAACTACTAAGGAAACAGAGGTCTAGGTTAAGTATAAAACCCGAGTACAGGATTATGGGAAAAACCTGCAAAAGTGTTATACTGGGGTCGGGGGTATCTTTGTGTTTCCTCACCTACAGGGCCTTTGTGGGTGCCTGCTAAGTGGACTAAACCTGTTTTTGATGCAGCATCTGGTGATCAACCTCACAGAGGAGGACAAGGAGCGACTGGGGAAAAAACTGCCTCTAGTCCTACGACCGCTACTGCTACAGCTGAAGGGATACTCGAAAGCGGTGGACAGAGCACTGACGCATCACTACCGGACAGCTCAGGAGCTGATTGGTTTTATTGACTCATTATCAACCTTTCGTTTAACAGGTCCAGCAAATGAAAATTGCTTTGACTGTCACAATCCACATTGTGCTGCTTGGATAGCCCTACGTTGTGGGGGTTGTGGTAGAACTTTTTGGATAGAACAATCGTTATTATTGGGTTTGTGGTGTAATACTTGCTGGCACGAGTACACGTGGGGTGAAAACTGGCAGGATGAATTAAGGAGACAAACGGGGCAAAATGCATATGCAGCTTTAAATCTTTATGAGTCTCCTGAACAGAAAATTCTTACTTATTACCGATGGGACTTACAATGTATTGTGAATAGAATCAAGGTTCAAAGTAAATCACGCTTAGTCTCTGCAAGGTGTAGAAAATTAGTACCCCTAACGCAGCGTTCAATTATAGGACCCATCAGGGGGGATCCCAAAAGAGCATTAGACTGCTGCATTGAAAAGTTGCAAAAATTGAGTTTGCAAGTGACAGGACCAGTGAAATTAGGGGCAGCAAAACTGAAGACAGATAAGAAAAAGAAGGCAAGAAAGGGAACGACCTCATCTGAGTAAGGCTATTAGTGATTGCTAATTAGTTTTCTATGATTAGGGCAATTGCACGTATATGGGACCCTGCCTGGTGGGAGGGTGTAGTTGTTGAAGAAGACAAAGAACAGCGATTACGAAATAAGGTACGCCTTGCGCTAAAGAAAGAGCTTGAATTGTTAGCCTAATATAGTAAGAAAGGTGAAGAGGCTTTGCAATCACCACCATTGAACTGGTTGGATTGGGTTATAGAGATGAGATTTAATACTGATCCTTTCTTATGTTCACTTCCTTGCTATGTTTGTAAAAAGGATAATGACAAGTGCTATGCATGGGTAGCTTTGCATTGTGCAGATTGCAATAAGGTTTATTGGTACTCACAAAGGGCAATAGGATATTTATGGTGTAGACCTTGTTTTGGGAAGTGGATTCGAGACTCTTCCTGGTATAGAGCTCTTGAGCAAAGTACTGGCCTACCAGGAAGGTCAGGATTACAACTTTATGAGAGTGCAGAACAAGTAGCTATAGCATATATTAGGTGGAAGTTGCAGCAAGTACTTAGAGAATTTGAAATTACTACAGCCTCACGCATCATAGCAGCTTGCTGTAAAGCTAATTTGCCTTTAAACCTACCTGACGCTATACCTGTGAGCAAGGATGCTGATTTGGAATTAGATCAATGTATTCAAAGACTGACTCAGGACCCCATTAGCCGTTCTAGCAAACCAGGGAAAAGACAGCGAAGAAAGGAAAAACAGGGAAAGAAGAGAGAAAAATGAGGTTTGTTTATATTATTCTGCTCAATGCGGTAACATGTGAAGCAGTAGGAATAACACATTTTAGTCAGCCAAGAGAAAATCTATGGGTAACACTTGCTAATCAAATTAACCAATCATCGCTTTGTCTTAGTCTTGGAGGGGTTAATAACCCATTTCGAACATGCCTGGTGGGACTTCCGGTGTGGTCTCCTGGAGAATTTTGCAGTTTAATAAATAATTGAACCTTATGCATGCATAACATGTCAAACATTAAATTGCCAGCACAACAAGGGTATACTGCACGTCAGAGTGATGGCTATCGTGAATGCTTACTAATCCAATCACTTAACACTTCTTTGCATTCTCCTCCTGAGGAATTGGATCTTTTTGGAAGTACAAACGCCAGTATGTCTAACACTACAGCTGGCGGATGGTTTAGCTTCAAACCCTTGGGTGCCTAGAATTTAAATCAACCTAAAGAAACATGGGCCACCTTAGATTCATCCCTGAATTTGAGTAAATTCTCTCCACAGCATTACAGTCAATGTAACGACACAAATATCATGGCACCAATGAAATTACCCACAGGAATATTTTTGATTTGTGGAGACAGAGCGTGGAATGGTATACCAGCTAAACCACAGGGTGGACCCTCTTATTTGGGAAAATTGTCATTGTTTCACCCTAATGTATCCTTGCTAATGCAGCTGAGTCAAAATTCAAACAGGAAGAGACGTAGCATACATGACTTAGACTGCAGCCAGATAGGAGATCCACAGTTTTGGGGTACATTCAAACAAGTGGTAGTTTCAACTATCTTGCCAGGAGGATCTGCCAATAAAGCTATGAATTTAGCAAAGCAATTAGGGTGCTGGGCAAAGGATGAGCTAAACAAGACATCACAAATTCTAGACATGCTAACCGCAGATGTGCAGAGTGTTAACCATGCTGTTTTGCAGAATAAATCTGCTGTAGATTTTTTGCTCTTAGCACAAGGGCATGGATGTGAAGAGTTTGAGGGAATGTGTTGCATGAATTTGTCTGATCATTCGGTGTCCATTCCCACTAAGATAAAAGAACTGCAACAGGGACTTCACAATCTCAAGGAAGAAGACGGTTTAGGAATTGACGAATGGCTTAAAAGCTTAGGACTTGGACCATGGCTGAGGAACCTTGTGACATATGCTATAGGACTACTGGGTGTAATTTTAATGTTTTTTCTTATTTTGCCTTGTGTCTTTAATTGTATTCAAAACATGGTCAGCCGTATGATAGCAAAAACCTGGCACACTAGTCTTCTTGCTCAAGAAGAAAACGGGGGAAATGTGGAGAGTTTTGTTAACAGTTGGTTAGCTGAGAAAGGCCATGCTGACATAATGTCGCTGGTTAAGCTTGAAAGGGAAGTCAGCAGTCAGTGACCAATGACAGGCAAGGACATGATGCCCTTGCCGCAACATGAGGATAGGGAAGAGAGATTCTTGCTGAAAATATGCAGAAAGTATCAAAAGAATAACCACAAAGATGCAGAAGTAGGCATAGTTGATGATATGTAACTAACCAATCCTGAGCTCAGCTTTTGCAATATGTATGAAGCTTATTATGAACTGTATTTAACCCACTGTATCAATCAATAAATCAGACCTGTGATGAACCAATTGGTGTCCGGGTCTCCTTCCATCAACAACTACCAATCTAAATAACTGTACAACTGCATCAATAGAAATATACAGCTATACATCCGGATATATATGTAAATATAGCAGATATAGAAATAGATCAATATACATCTAAAACTACAAAACCAGACATATATGCCGATACAAATACCAGTATACCTATTTAAAAAGAGATATACCAAAAACTACATCAATACAAATAGATACCTATACAACTGTATACTTATGGAAATCTAAACACAGATATTAAAACATACATAAAGAACTAGATACATATACACACAAATATGTAACTGCAAACCTCTATGTATGTATATGCGTCCATATATATACATATAACATTCATAAATATAATATATATTAATAACTATATTATAATATAATATGTATGGAAATAGGCTTGTACAAATAGCAGGCTACATATGCACAAGTCCATATAATTATGCCTGTTCACATGCAAGTCCGTGTATCTTTAAACAGAGCTCCAAGCAGAGGGATCCCAGCTGCCCCATCTTCAAAGCCTCTCCCTCGGGCTCCTCCTCCCGTGCAGAGCAGCTCTCCTGGACAGCGACAGCAGATGGGGCATCCGGCAAGCAAAGGGAACACTGAGTGAGTAAGGGGACGTTTCTCTTGGCAGCAGCTGCACTTCCATCAGGGAAGAGGAAATGTCAGAGCCTCCCCAAGAGGGTCGGAAAGAGAAAGCAGCCGAGCGGCCCAGACTGTGGTGAGCGCAGCCGCGGCGGGACTGTCCCGCCGCCCCGGCAGCCCGGCAGAGCCGGCACAGCTCCCGATCCCTGCTGGCACAGCTGCCTTGCCCAAGGACTGCCTGTGCCAGCCGGGGCAGATGCGCTGAGGAGTCCCAGAACGGGCAGGGCCCGCTGCTGCCCCGCCGGGCAGTGCCCACGGCCACAGCCCACGGCAGCCTCAGCCCCAGCCTGCCTCCCCGGGCCTGTGGCCTCAGCCGGGCTCCCTGCAGGCTGGCAGCAGCAGGTCCCCGTTCACTGCTCTCGCTGCTGGCCTTCAGCTCCTCCCTGCTGCCTCCCGTCAGTCTCTGGCTGTCCTCTGCAGCTGTGGCAAAAGTGGAGGCTCTGGAATTGCTTCCGAGGCTTGGCAGAGCTGCAGTCCCAGAGCCCTCTGCGCTCCCTGCTGGCCCTGTCCACCCGCTCAGCCCCGCCGTGCTCTGGGTGAAAGCCCCAGCCCCTTTCAGTTTCTTCAGCCCCTCACAGTCCTCTCACCCCCCTCAGTCCCTTCTGAGCCATCCCGTCACCTGAGACCCTCCACCCCATCAGCCTGTGCCACTTCCGTGTAACCTCAGTGCCACCATGGCCCTCGGCTGCCCCACAGCCCTCAGCCCCAGCAGCAGCTCAGGGTCACCGTCCCTTCGACGCCACCGCCCCCTCAGCCCCCTCAGCCCCCTCAGCCCCCTCAGCCCCCTCAGTCTCACCGTCCTTCAGCAGTTCCTCAGGGGACAGTGCCTGTGGCCAGCTGCAGCTCCCACCGCTCCAGGGACAGCCGGGGCTGGAAGTGCTGCTCCACCCGGCCCGGCCACCAGCTCAGACCCAGCACAGGGACAGGGGACACAGGGGGCACCGGGGGAAAAGCAAGAGGTGAAATGGCAGCCGAGGGGGGAAAGAGGTAAAAATGCAGCCTAGGCTTACACAGCTCGATCTATGCATCTAAACTTCCACATACCTCTAACTAAATAACTATGCATATTTCTAGATCTATATCTAAGCATCTAAATTTAGGTATCTAAATGTAGGCATCTAAATGTAGACCTCTAAATGTAACTCCATTAATGTATAAATGTAAATCTCAAAATCTAGAAATGTAACTAATTCTATCCCATCTATAACAACATAGATCAATTTTACTATATAGATGTATATATATGCACATATAAACACACCTCTGTAAATCTATAAATACAACTATATGGATATAGAATTAGAATTGTGGAAATCTGTGAATCTATGTGTACACGAAGGGATTCCAGTTGTCTCATACTCACAGGCTCTCCTTCTGATCCTTCTTCCCATGCAGGGCAGCCCTCCTGGCAAGGCAGATCAGCTGGAAGTCTGGGAAGCAAAGGGAACACTGGGTCAATATTGGCCTTTGTGCATCATTTGTCCTTTTGGAAGTAACTGTCCTTCTATCAAAGTCTGTAAAAGATGGGCCGAAAGGCAAAATCTCACTTGGCAATTTGAAGCCTGCTTTTCAAAGAGCCAGACTCCTTCCAAGAGTTTATAACTTCTGAAGTTTTGAAGTATCCCAATACACTGAAAGCCCTCGCAGTGCAGAGGGCCCCCATGAGAGCTTGAAACACAGACAGTGCCAGCTGCCACAAAGAAGCCCAGCCTGGTTCTTTCTCTGTGCTGACAGAGAGATCTCAGTCATCCCTGAAATGGCTGAAGCTGAAGGTGCTGGGAGCTGAGTTATGAACTAGCACCGTTCCCTGCCATCTGCAACCTGCCCTCTGCAGTGAGCCACAGCTCCTCCAAAACAACCACTAGCTCTGGGATGAACAGCTCTGTGACAAATGACCAGGTAATATTGATTTGGAATTTAGGTATTAGCTTATGGACGTTGTTAGTGATTATAAGTATTTAGAAATAACATCAGTTAGAACTCTTTTAGCTGCTTGTAATAGAACAGAATCCATCAGCTTAAGCTTGCACTGTGTTGCTCATAGAAACATTAGTGTAATGAATATATCATCTATGGATCACTTATGGAAACAATTGTGTGATGAATGGATTGTGTTACAGAGCGTAGCAAAACATAAGGGGAAAAAAGGCTTGTGTGTAACTAAAAACAGTGTAAGGCTGTCCACTGACCAACCTGTCCAAGTGATAAAATAACCCTGACACAAACCAGAGCACCAGAGGACAATTAGAGAATACCATGTGAAATTTAGGGAGAACATACTAATGCCTTATCAGAGGATGTGAAACAGCAGGAAAGAGAATCAAGAAGAAGTAAAATATGTTGACCTGACAAACAGGATGTCATGCAGTAAACCTGAGTGTGCAGAAGTCAAACAAAGGAGTTGCCAAAACATCGGAAAATTCCCAAGAATGCTTGAATAATTCATGAAACACATGAATACGCTTGCATCTCAGCAACGTAACACCATAAAAATAACACTGTGGCTACACACCAGGTGTTGTTTGGGTGTTAGCCCCAAGCACCACAGTGCTGCAAATATTGTCTTTTCTTATCCTATTAGTATTAAACTTTTAACAATTCTAAGAAGTGAGTTCTGTTTTTCACAGCTGTGAAGGAAAGAGCTCCCTAACAGGACTGCAGGCAGCACCAGCTTTGCTCAAGGATGCAGACCCAAAGTGCTCTCTCTCTACTTTAGTTCTCACTAATTTAAAGGGGTAATTTCAGTTTTTCCTTGAGCTCCTGGATTTGTGACTAATGATTTCCTTGGCCTCAGAGCTTCTCCTGCTTGTATTTTTAATGTATCTCACTACAGCTATCAGCAGAGTGGCATTACATTGATTTAATGCTTGGAGACAAAAAGCTCAGATTTCTACACTGACCTTTTTCTGGGCTTTTCCTCTCTTGCTTCAAGAGTCACTCAGCGTTGCCTCCAGAGCACTGACATCCTGCAGCAAACTTATCCACGGACATCAGCACAAAACTGGGACACCTGGCTTGGTGACACAACTGCCACAAGGTCAGGTTTACTCCCTGCTCTCTTGCCCCAGCACAGGACTCAGTGTCAGAGCCTCTGGAGAAGCGTGGAGGGCAGGGCTCAGGCAGGTTGTGCCCGTGCAGGATTTGAACTCAAGGCAGCAGGAAGCACCAAGCCTGCAGACAGGAACTCAACCCTTCTCATCTCCCTTCCTGCCAGAGGCAGGCTCAGAGCAGCCATCTCACCCCTCTCTAAACCAGTGGGGCCTCTGTCCTTACCAAGCTCCTTGGGCTCCTGGGAATTGTTGCTGCAGCTCTCCGTGCTAGGCAAAGCTCCCTCTGCTGCAGCTCTGTCCACAGGCTCCCCTCCTAAAGACTCAGGGGCAACATTAATATTCCCCTTGAAAGAGAAACAGAAATGAAGAAACCCTTCTCACCACCTACAAAAAACACCTGGTCCACCAACTCCATGGCTCAGACACTTAATCCCTTCTTCCTAACAACAACTCGGGGCCCCAAAGCCATTCAACAGTCAGAAAAATTGACTTCTCAAACACAGTCCAAAAGCTGTCAGAGCTGACAGTGTTGAACATGGGGCTGACACTGAACACGTGGAATGGCTGCTAAGAAGGAGTCCTGCCAGCTCCTGGCACAGGGATGTGCTCCTTCCTCCACAGCCCTGAGCACAGCAGTCTCGTCCAGGCTGCAGCTTGGGAGGGACAGCATGGGAACACACATCTCTTCCCACAGAGATGCCCAAGAGCAACAGGAATGAGCTCTGCAACATGGACAGCAAGACTGGCCAGTTTGCCCAGCTGAGGATTTCCCAGATGGAAACTGGACTGCAGGCAGTAGCTTACTGAGAGGACAAGAAAGCTGCAGCTGCAGCCCAGCCCCAGCCAGGGCTCTGGGAGCGCCTACACACACGGCAGGGCTCACACAGCAGCAGCAGCTGCAGCCCAGCCCTTGCTTTGCCTTGGCCTTCCCACCCAAAAGAGGCACAGCCCACATCTGCTGCAGCTGCAACAGAGGCACCTCTGGCATGCCCCTCCCCGCATGGGACACTTGGCCTTCAGTGCCACTTCTCCAAACACTCTTCTCTTCTTTCCCATCAAACAAAGCCTCTTAGAACCTACAAAGCTTCCAATTCCTCACCACAAATGCTCCTGCATCAGGGGTTCTTCCCATGAAAAGGAGCACCCAAACCTGGCCAACACAAGCTCACACCTTTTCATCCTTAGTCCAGGATGACATTTTCATTCCCTCTTCTTTAGGAAGTCATGCTTTACCAGGCAAAACCTGCCTCGTCCATTCACAGCTGAACTCCAGAAGCCTTTCCTTCTCAGCCATGCAACAGCATTCACAAGTTCTCAGTCCAGCCCCTTTCTTCCCAGTCCAATGCAGTTGCCCAAGCAGAGGGAGAAAACATCTCCAGTGTCTCAAGCACCATGTCCAGATCCAGCGGTGGCAATTCCTCTTTCCCAGGAGTATTCCACAGCCAGCTGTGGCTGTCCATGCTGCAGAACCTGCACTGGCAGCTGGAGTGCTGGGGGCTGAAGTGTCTGGCCTGGCTGCAAGAATCCAAACACATTGGTCAGGCTCCACAATGTGTCTTTGGGATGCAGAGCTCTAGTGCTGCCTTGGATCAAACATCACAGGAAGCTCACAGCAACCTCCGTTCCAGAAATGTGTTCAGACTTCCAAGGGGATTGAAGGAGTGAGTTCTTCCTCTTAAAAATATTTATCCAAATTGACATGTACATAGATTAAAGCATGGACTGGAAATCTGATATAGACACACACAGAGACACAGACACACACAAAGACCCTATAATCACAGTTTTTTGCATCTTCCCAGCAGCTTTGGGATTTGGCTACATTTGGTTTCTCATCACAAAAGACCACAGAAAATGGATTCACCCAGGAAGAGCCCAGATCTGTAGACATGCATGCTAAACTTGTACTTTGAGTTTATCCTAGAAACAGCCTTGAGGGTGAGGCCATATTCTTCAGCTGCAGCTGTTGTGGGGCACACGGAGCTCATTTCAATGGCATGGCTTGATTTGCAGGACAGGCAGTCTTAAACATCTGCAGTGTCCTGTCAGAGTCCCAGTTTGGCTTCATTCAAAGAAAGAGGAGAGTGCACCTAACACTGGCCACTTGTTAGGCAATATCTTTCACAGTGCCCTTGTACCCTTACAGAGAGTCAGTCTACAAAATGCCCAGAACACCCTCCAAATCTGCAGCGAGGACAGGAAAATGAGGCAGAGAATCTTTCTGTTTTCAAGGTCCCCCTTCCTAGATGACTTGACACTTTCTACCTGCTTCTCACTTTAGATCTACCCATGATAGAGCACTGCAGGAAAACTCTTGAAAAGGGTCATTAACCAGGAGCTGCTTGGAAAGCAAGGGTAGAAGCTCTTTCCCTCCCTAATGGGCTGCGGGCTGGCAACTGCTGCTCTGAAGATGTGCAGCTGCTCCTCTCTCTCGAGGCCATGGAAGGGTTGTGATGGTCTATGGGTACCAGAGGAACGATGAGCTCAGGTTGGCATTTAAGCTCCATGGGAACAAGCAGAATGAAGAGCTCACAGTGGAGATGAAATTTGCCTGTTCTTGGCTCCTCTGGTGAAACGCCAAGAAGTCCAGATGAAGCAAACACCTTCTCCCAAGAAGCTAGGAAAACCTCAGAATCCTGAGCACCTGCACTTAGCCTGGAATGGCGTGGAGGCAGCTCTAAATGCTCAGGTGAGGCAGCACTGAGGTCCTAGTATGAGAGCTGTGTAGCAGTGAGGGAAGGAAAAGGGAAGCAAAGGGAAGGCTGGGTCACTATTGGTCTTTGGGTGTGCTTCCCTTGGCGGCAACTATACTTCTGTCAGGGAAAACAAAAGCTCCCTGAATTGTTAAAACTGAAAATCACGGACAAAGACTCTCTAACTAGTCAAAGTTAGAAAGTGGTATGTTCATTACGCTGACGGCTGGCACAGGGGAGGGTCATTCCTGAAATGTGTGACCGCTGGCCGGGCTCGGCTCGGCACGGCACAGCACAGCAGGTTCCAGCAGGACAGGGAAGGGCAAGGCCAGCAGGGAAGGGCAGGGCAGGGCACTGGGAGCAGTGACAGGCTCTGTCCCCACGCTGCATCCCATGCCTGGGTAACCATCGGGGACAGAGAGGAAGGACATTGCTCTGGCTTGGCTAGGAAAGGATGAAAAGCGGGACTTGGAAAACATTAATGTGGACTCCTTTTTAGCGGACTAGCTGGTTTTATCTCAGCATGTCCTCCTGGCAGAGTTGGCGCATTTCTCGTGATTTGGAGTCAGCTAGAGCAGCAGGAAGGGGCAGCAATTTTGTCAGCATGGATATCAAAGTCAAAGTGCTGCCCTGTGGATGGATGTTGCTTTCCTCAAAGCATTTCTGGCCTAGAGTTGTAGTGAACTCACACTGGTGTCTTCCCAAACAGCGTTGCTATTTTCTTTCCTCAGGAATCACCTTTTCCTTTTCTTCCCCCCATCTGGGGAGATCTCCAATGCAAATGCCTCCTGCAGCCAACTCCTGTCACTGTAGACTGACAAAGGAGATCTTGCAATGGAGAGAGACTCCCTAGAGCTGCTGTGGAGAGCTGAAGGGGGAAACTTTGTCCGTTAGTCTTGAAGTCATGTTGGGGAGCTGCTTGTGCTCTGGGGGACGGACACCGATGATGTTTATCCAAGCCTTGCAGTTCATTCCAGAGTTTCTTGACACACCACAGAGACTTTGGGGTTGTCATATTGGCAAACCAATTTCAGTCTGGGCACTTCTTGAAATGCTTCAATTATCCTTTTTTTCACTTTTCTGCAGAAATATTGTCATCATCTATTCCTTCCAGAGAATCTCTTCCTACTTTTTGGAGAATTCCTTTTTCTGCCCTCCCAGATCAGCCCAATTCCCAGGGCTCCTTCCCAAAGTGAGGTGTAGCCCGTGGCCTCCACTCTCCAGCCGGAACAGAAAGAAAGCACAGAGTTTGCTGTTGTGGGAGAGGAGCTTCTCGTTCCTGCCTGCTTTCCCTTTGGGACAGGTTGGTGTGTGCTCATTTGATAAAGGCAGGTTTAAACTCTGAAGCAGTTGTTTCGAACTGCTCCCTTCTCGACCTCTTCTGTGGGTATCGTTGGACAAAAGGCCTCTTGGTGGGAGCTCCCTGTGGCAGCTTAAGGAAGGAGGTTGATATTTCAGGGTTGTGCCTGCTGAAAGCAGCTGGTTTTTAGAGGTGTCCAGAATTAGGAGTGGCTCCTTTTCTCACCTGCCTGCAGAAAAGGAAGTTGCAAAGTGGGAATTTCATTTGTGGAGATGGCCACCAGGGGTGTTTACCAAGAGATGGGCTGGCAGAGAGGCAGGTCTCCTGCTAAACTGGCTGTGTGTTTGTTTTGATGGTGGGGAGGGTCAGAGATGCAGACATAGACACCAGCTGAAGGAACAGTGTAATTTACTGTAATGCAAAAGTGCAAAAAAGATTCAGAAAAGGATAAGCTAAGCAATGAACCTCAGCATTATTACAAAAGGGTGTCTCTGGTTATTAAGGAAGATACATCGCCAGGTACCCCAATGCTTTTCCCTTCATCCAGTGCTGCACATCAGCTGGGGGAAGCTGTCCCAGCCAAGCCCTGCAGAGCCACGGCCGGGAACCGGGAAATCCTGTGGTGCCTCCACCTTTGCTGGCCATGAGGCTCCCAAGTGCACTGTGAGAGTAGCCCGGCTCTGATAGTGCTGGACGAGCAATGTGCCAGAGCTTCTGCTGGGGGCACAGCTGGTTTCATTCTCCTCTTGCTCCTCAAGCCTGCCCAGGGCTCGAGAAGCAACCAAGGCCAGGTGTGGCCATGTCCGTTTTCCTCATGCAGAAAGATGCAGACGTATTTCACCAGTGAATGGCTGCAACAATATTTTTGACAGTAATACTTGGTTAAGGAGCAGATACATAGAACATTGGGTTGGAAAGATCATCTAGAGGGCAGCTTTGGCTCAGGTCCTGTTGTTGAGGCTTCAGTCAGGGTCTGTTGTTCAGGCCTTAGTCCTTTGGTATTTTGTGGTGCAAATCAAAGCTGTGCAGAGCTGGAAACAAACAAGTCTGTCTTTAGCACATTTGAGACAGGGAACAGGATTAGCCCTTCAAGGCCAGGCTAGGGCCAAGAGCAGAAGACCAGCACCCTGCTTTTGCCCAGAGGCAGCCCTGCAGAGCAAGCAGCCACTCCTGCCCAGGGCCTGAGGTGCCCGAAGCTGCCTCCCCGCTGTGCAGCTCTGCAGAGCCCGTGGGGCGCAGGGTCCTGGGCAGCCAGGGCAGCCCGGCTGCCTTGGAGCACAAGGAGTGGCCCAGAGAGAAGCTGCTGCCCTTTGCTTTGGAACTGTTCCTCAGAGTCTTGTCAATAATCCACAGTGTCTGATGTGTTTTCTTTTCCTCTCCCAACTTTACTAGAGCTTTTTGAGAAAATTGACTGAAGTAGCTTCTGCTGCTGCTGGTGGTGCTTTTGCCTGCAGGTGAGGGCAGGAGATTTGAACCAAGGACGGAGTCCATTGTTAACACCCCAGCTTTGCCAAGTCAAGAAAACCATTCACAATTGGGCAGCCAGTGCTGGGCAATTTTCCTAGTTTTTGGAAAGCTCCCACCTTAAGAAATCCAAGAGATTTTCCTCCATGAGGATACCAGCAGTACCATGATGCCAATGTTTTCCACCCCGTTGTCTGTGTCTTTGGTTCTTTTGAGACTTCCTCAGTTCCCAGCAGGAATGAAATTACCTGTGATCATGTGATTTGAGAGCTCTGTGTTGTTTGTTGCCCCATGAGTGTTCATGACAAGCTGGACACCCCAGTCGTGCCTCTGTTGAGTTAAATTCATCCCAATTCTGTGCAAACAGCAGCCCCGAGATGCTGAGAAGAGCAAGCACAGTGGGTGGGTGTGCATGCACATGCCCAGGGGCTGATTGCTGTGCGGGCAGAAGGTTTTGCACTGTTGTAATTCTTCACTCTCCCAAGCTGGAGGAAGAAACCAAATCTATATGAAATGAAAATATATAAATCTATATGAAATGAAAAAATATCAAAATGAATGAAATAATACCTATTAATTTCTCATAGATGTAATTTAACATCTATATACTATTGCCGGCTGGGGGTCTCTGTACGAATCACGAACGGGACGGGACTGCTGAGGAGCGCGCCTTGAGCTGTTTGTTTTCCAGCATCAGTCTCATGACTTGGGTATGACTATGGGAAGATACCAGCAGCTCACATCTGTGGCAGCAGGCAAAGAACTTAATGGTACAGCTTCCTTGAAAAGTTTTTTGACCAATCACACAAAGCAGAAGCATATTGACAGTAGTTCTATCCAACCACTATACGCACACGTACCTTTTGTTAAAACAGTGCTTGCTTCTTTTGAATAAAACACCTGCTTGTAAGCCTTAAAACACAATGCACTGAGCTCCATTATTAAGCTGAGAAGTTCCTAATATCTTGCTAGAGATACTTTTTTGAAGGTTAGGGAGTTGTCCTAACCAAGCATTAATACACAGACCATTGTTCTTTTTGTCCTTACTTTTCTACTTCTTCTATAACTTTTCTGCTGACAAATCTTATGGCTGCTGCTTAGCTCTAATTGCAGGTCTGCTGTTTCTGAGGTCTGCCTTTTGCAGCTTTCCCAAAACTCTCTGATTTGAAGGATTCCCACAATTCCCCCTCACGGTACAACTAAAAAGAAACCTTTGTATCCGTGTAGTTTATTAACTACCTTGCATTTCATAGCTTTACTATAGTATACCTGCTTATTACTTGCTTAAAGCATCCTTTTTGCTCGCATTAAGCCTTGCTATATTCCAACACAGCAATTTTAATGCTGTGAAAGTCCAGTCAGTTCAAAGGGCAAAAGTCATGTCTGATAACAATTACAAGTCATTGTTCCAAAAAAGTCTCATCTGTTCCAAGGTCTTATTCAAAACCTTCCTCCATGTCTATACCTTCCTTCACCATCTGTGTGAGATTTCAAGAACTCCCTGTGAAACCATTTCCTACCTCTCTCTCTTGTGTGAGAGAAACTTCTTTGATAGTTTTGCCCATCATTTGTCACACACACCAATGTATGCAAGGTATTACTACTAGTACCACTACCAAAACACCCAATCCATAGAGACCTATGCTACAAGGTCCCCTTAGCCAAGATGCAAAGCTCCATCCTTGGAACAAATCATCTAACCATGACCCACCATCTTCTTTAATTGGAGCTGTCAAATCTTTCAGCTTTTGTATGCTTTTGAGGATGGATTCAGAGTGATCAGACAGGTTCATGCAACGCAGTCCTTCAAATTCCTCACAACCATGTCCTTGTGCCAGTAAAAGAAAATCAAGTGCTGCTCTGTTCTGTAAGGTTGCATGTCTGACAACACTAACATCATTCATCATGTCACTAATTGCAATGCAAGTAGCACTGTCTTCTTTCTTCAGCCAACACCCCAATCGCTATAATGGTTTCAGTGCCTCACCCGAGGCAAGTGGATGCAGAAATAAATTTGATGTAACTCATTTTGCAGGGCCCTAGGGTCTGAAATTGCTATAACACTTTTCTTTGTAATGATGGACAAATCTTTTTTCTCTGTGTTTTCTCTTGATGGCTTTTTTAACGATAGGTGCTTTCACAGTGAGTTGTCTGATGCTACATGGGCCACCTTTAATTTTTGAGGAATTCAGGCTCTACCTCCACAAATGAGCCAATATTCTGTTACTAATTGTTGTGGGGACTCATCTAGGTCATCTGCTTGTCAGCAGTTTCACCCTTAGGGGACACTGGGGTAGTACAGTTGCACCACAAACTTGAGTATCTGTCCACAGGATGATGGGGAGTAACATTTAACTGTGGATCTCCCTGGTACTGAAAGGCAGCACAGAATTCCATTAGAAATGAACCAAGAATTCCAATTCTTGAGGTTCAGAAGGTGCTCTAAGAAGATCAGGGGCTCAATGATGCCAGCTGCTTATGGGATTGGTCTCGTTGGCAGCCTCACACCAATATTTGTCACGATTGGGTATTGGCCATTCCTTGGCTGGCACTGGCACACCGACCAAACAGGTCACAAAGGGTTTGTCTGGGCTCAAATTGGTCAAACATATGGTGTCTGAGCCTGGTGACTTGGCTAAAGCAAGGTAAACGTTCATTTTTGGTTGATCTACAGGCATATATGCACTGCAAAAGCAAGCAAGCAAAACCAACAAATGCCAGTATATCATTTGATCAAGCTCCATGTTCCTGTGCAGCTGCTTTTTGGCAAAAGCTTCCCCATCTCTTTCAGTTCTCAAGCAAATCTTTTAGCACTTGTTCAGGGACTGGCCAACTATAGGGCACTAAACTGTCCCTCTGAACTCCAATTTTTACAAATGTGGATATCTTAGAATTCTTTTGAACAAAATGGGCACCATGCTTTTGCTGAAAGAGCTCTATGATACAAACAATTTTCACAGTCCAAGAATCAACAATCAGACTCAAGATTTGTAGCTTTCACAGGTTGAACAGGGAACGTCTGGCATGAACCATAGTTTCTCGGTGCGGCTCACGTCTGCGTGCTCAGTTCCCTGCTGGTGGAATTGTCGGTGCGCTCTTGTGTATGAGACGGTTTCATGTCCTTCGCAGGGACCCACTTAGGTCTGGCACCTGTGCAAATAAATACAAGCATACCCTTTGCCCCAAGTGATTAGTGCAAATGGTCCTTCAATTTGTCCTAACTCAAGGTTTCTGATCAAAATTTTCTTACAATTTTGCCTGTGTGCTGTTTGAAAAGTGCCTAAAAATTGGAGGATTATGTCCTGCAAATGAGCTATTCAAAGCATAAAGACATCTAAAGCTATGCTCAACACCTTATCAGAGGTGTTGCTTGGATCCCCCTTTTGTTGACCTAGAAAGGGTTTTAGAGTGTGGTGCGTCCTTTCAACAATTGCCTGACCTGTGTGGGAATAGGGAATTCCAAAAGTGTGGCAAACACTCCAGTCCATCAGAAATGTTGCCAATTTTTGAGCTCTGCATGTGGGGCCATTTGTCAGTTTTTGCCTCGTGGGGGATCAGTTTGGCGAGCTCTGGACTCCAGTGACACTGACAAGGACAAAAGCAAAAGACGAGAGGCGGTCTTTCTTCTCGGGACCAAAGTCCCACTGCTTTAATGGAGAACAACTCCAGGAGAGAAAGGGGAGAAAGGGAGCATCTAGGAGAGGAAAGAGGATGTCCAGGAGAGGAAAGAGAGCGTCCACCTGGTGGCAGGAGATTTTTAACCCTGGAGGAGGGGGGGTGGTAGAAAGGAACTACCATAGGTCAACATACGTAAATCACCACACTGTAGTTTTCTGCATAAATTGCTGCACTTGTTGCAAACAAAATCCTAAAATCTCCCCAAATACAACCATTCAGTCCCAAATGCTCACAATGAGGGAGAAAAACCACTCAACCCCCCTGTATACCCAGGCACCCGGTGTCACAGGGAGTACCAACCCCTGCAACTACAAAGTCCATACACACAAGCTCACCGGGAAAGGAGTATCTCTTTATGAGGGGACAGAGTGCTCGCTTTTCTCAACACAACACACACCATAAATCACAACAGCATCCACCCACATCATCTTCCTCAAACATTCACACACTGAAAACACAACCACAATTACAACACACAGGAAAAATTGCAGCAATAAAACAGGATTTGCTCAATTCACCCCCAGAATTGCTAGCAGGTCCTTATTGACACAGCAAATCCTTTCTGCTGGCGGCCAGACCCAAACCCAAACTGTACAGGCGTACGTTGTGTGCAGGACATCTCTGTGTGACTTAGGAACAGCCCTTCCCCTGCGTTCGCCGTACGGGTTACTTTATACAGAGTTAAACATTCCCTTTCTCCACAGTCCCAGCAGTCTTGTCTGTCCTCCATGAGGGACAGCCAAGAGCGGAGGTGCCTCCAGGAAAGGAATGTCCTGGCAGTGCCCAGAGACGTCCACAGCGCGGCTGTTCTCGCTGGAGCAGAGAAGCGTTCCTGGCGCGGTCACCAAATGAGGTGTGGAATAGAACTCACCACAGCTGAAGTTAGAAGGTGGTGTGTTTATTACAGCACCAGGCACAGGAGGAGTTGTCTCCTAAAGACATGTGTGAAGAATCACTGGCTCTCTACTTATCTAAAATATCTTACACATTCATATAATTCCCAAAAAACCCAACACATATTCATTAGGTAACACTGCCTACCCTCCTTTGTATTAAAATGTATTATAATTGAGTCCAAAGTTCCTTCACATTTCTGCAGTCTTTCACTTCAAATGGGTTGGTGGGTTTTAAAGTGGGGAATGGTGTCCTTCTGATGAAGGCCAAGACGTCTTCCTCAATTTGACCTCTTTCCTTATGACCTGTTGGCAGGCTTTTGCACTTCTTGGCTATAGCTGAAGTTTCGGGGCCCAGGTGCAGGCTCTGGTCCTCTTCTTTGTCACAAAGAAATCCGCATCCCATCCTGCTTCTTTAAACATAGTAAAGACAGGCAAGGGATATATTACCCTAGCCTTAACTACCTTACCTGCAAAACATTAACTATCCCTTATTATTTCTACTCTTCTTGCTATACTCCTTCCCCCTAACTAAATCTTGCTGAAATTTTAACTCTTCCAGTTCTTTTAAATCCTTGATTCATTGGCCTCATCTCGCCAGCCATGTGTGAGCCAATGACGTAACTGGGAAATTCCACTCCTGAGCAGGAGATATAGGGCCCGGTTCTGAGCTGGAAGGGTGAGAAGGATGAGATGCACACCATTTTCATCCAGGGGATGTCCTGAAAGTGCACTGCCTACCTTCCCCTGCAGCCGAGCACCATGCTCCACCTCCTTCTCCTGCTCCGCAGATTTTTAGGAATCCAGGGGTTGCTGTGTATTATTTGCTATTGCAGCTAATAGAATGAATTTGCTTTGCAAGCCCTGTTTTGTCCTGGGCTCTTTTGTGCATGGGGCTCCTCCTGAACCTGTGACAAAGGCCAGCAGGGACCTACAGGACACTCCTATACTCATGTCAGGAAATTCTGAGAAGTGCTTTAAGTATCAATAAGTCAAAAGGTATCAATCAGTAAATCAAATAATTTGGCGGAATATTTAGCCTGTGAGTTTTAGCAAAGTATTGAAAATGTCTTAAATCCATGGGTACAAACAAGTAAGTGAGATTGCTGGATGTGCACGTATCAGGGAAGTGATTCCCCACACACCCAGTGCTGAGATCAAGTATTGCCTCTCTTCTAACCCTGAGCTGGCAGCAGGGATCAGGCCCTGCTTGGTAACATTCATTTTGAAGACTTCTGTTGAGCAGGTAAGAATGGTCCAAATTAAATCTTTTCCAGCTGTTTCCCTTTGGTTCACCTGTTTGAGGGTTAAAATTCTGTGCTGCAGGTCTCCTGGGTGTGTGCAGAGCAGAGCAGCCCCAGAAACCCCTTGGCTTGCCCACCAGTTGTCATGCCTTGCTGCCAGGTGTGCCCAGCTGTGGCAGGAGAAGGAGCCCGCAGCGCAGTGGGCACCGTGCCCTGCCCAGCCGGGGCTCTCTGGCACAGAGCAGCAGCAGCGCCAGCACCGTTCAACCCGCTCCTGCCTTGGCTTCCCCTGGCACACAGAAGCCTCTGGAAATCAGCACCGCCAGCAGCGTTCCCAGCTTGGAGCAGCTGCTGCTGGCGGGCAGATGCTGCCGGTTCGACTGCTGCCAAAGGGCAAGAAAGGCAGAGATGTACATGCACCAGAGCTCTGGGCATGTCCAATAAAGGTGCAAATATTTGGAGAGATTTGTTAGGAAGGATTTCAGTTGTGATGCCAACAGTGCCTTCTCTCCTGGTTCTGTGTGTTCTAGACAAGTAATGCAATGGTTGGCTCTGACAATTAAGAAGCAGATGTTATGTGGATGTTCAAATGTGTAGTGATGATATTGTTATATATCCTCCCATAGTCCTCTTTCTCCTCCCCTTTGTAATAGCCTTGGTAGTCAGGGCATTTGGGGAGGGCTGGCTTGTGACCAGCAGGCAGGGGGAAACAACATCTGTCCTGCAGTCAAGGTGCAAGAAAGTAATCTCCACCAATGGACAGCAGAGAAAAAGTTGACTGACAAAACTTTTGGAGGGGCTAAGGGTATAAAAGGCAGAGCATCCTCTTTGTAGATGAGCACATGTCTGCTAGTCATGGAGGCTCTCAATGCTGCAATCATTCCTTATTCATTCCTTTGTTAATGTTTAATATACCTTTAAAATGTTAAAAGTGAGAGTCATTTCTCACACTTGCAATGCTGTGGGCCATTGTCTTGGTCTGATTTCCTTTGCTTGGGTGCCATCTGAGTGCTCAGTTGGGGTACAGACTGTACGTGCTTGGGGCACTCCTGGAGTTCCTCTTGGATCCCTTGAAAGACAGGGTTTGGCCCATGAGGGGAATTTGTGCTGCTTTGTGACAGAGGAGAACTTCCCAGGCTCTTTTGTGTTTGCTGTAGGGAAGGTTGGGTATTGCTTTGCATAAACTCACAGACCAACACAGAGCTGTTCCTTTGTGATGTCAGGGCATGGTTGCCACGTCGTCATAGTGACATCAGAAGGTTGCCTTGGTGCACAGAAGGCCTGAGTGTCAGAGCAGCCCTAGGCCTGCTCAGATCAGGAGAACCTTCCTGGTCAAAGCATGTGTCAGTAGGCAGCTGCCTACTGACAAGAGGCTTGTTTATTTAGCTTTTAGAAAAGTTGCAGAAATGCCAATAATGAACCATCTCGCCACTGCAGCTTTTGCTGCATATGGCATTGCTTATTCCATTTATTATTTTACGAATTTCGCACGTAAGTAGAGGTTTCCCTTCCGTTTAGGTTATGGTGTAACCTAACCTGGGTTTTCTATGTCTTCCTTCTCTTACTTAGTGACTGAGTGTCTGATTTTGAAACAGAAAGAGCATTAGGGTGCCACTGCTTTGGTAAAGCTCCTGTCAAGGCATTCATCTAAAAAGGGAGTGTCTGTAGCCACAGGGGCAGCATTTGCAAGGGAACCTGCAGGGCTTCCATTCCCTCCACAGGAGAGTCTGTGGCAGCAGAGTCTGTCATTTCCTCAGTTTGCTGGGACAAGCAAGACACCTTGGAAAATGTAGACTGGCAGACCTTCTTGGAATGCCTTTTAAAATCTCTGCAGTTGTTCCCAGAATTCAGAGAAAGCTTCTTTCTTTTTAAATTTTGTCATGAAAGGATTTGACTAACTTGACCTTTTACTGAGTGCTAAAATAGTTGTTCCCTTGGAAAGCAAGTGCGAACTCTAAAGCAGTGAGAGTCTGCTCCTGAACCTCAGAGGTGCTGCTGTGCTCTTCCACAATAGAACTGACATAGCTCAGGGGGATTTTGGGGAACCTTTTCTGGGACACTGTTTCCTGAAAGTTAATCAGAATTAGTGCATGACACTGATTGAAAAAAGAAGGAGTACCTGAAAGAGAGGATTTCAGAAGCTGTCTTATGTGTTTGGTAGAACAGGAGCATTGAGTGTTAAAGATCAATTTGCATTTTCTAGATCAAAGTTATATTCATTTACTGGCTAAACTGGCTGCAGTGTAGGCACAAGCAAGAAGATTGTCCTGATCTCTTGCTGGCTGTGTGAATGAAATGTGTCTCCTGGAGGGATGTTGTGAAACGGGAAATCATCTCTGTTTGGGTTGACTTGCTCTGTGGGATTCAGCAGCCCAGGCAGTTTTATGAGAGCATCTGGTTCATTTTCCCTTCCAAATACAGGACACCTGAAGCGTGTATTCAGCAGTGCTGAAGATCCGGAGGTGAGTGAGAAAGGAGCATTTCATGTTCCTGGTGTTTAAGAATTGTAGAGGAAGATGTGAGCTTGGCCAGTAGCAGTAGAGTGTAGAGGGCCAGCTAGGAAGGCTGAAAGAAAATACATATTAATGCCTACAACAAAAATAACAAAGGCATGAGTGGATATTTTAAAATTTCCATCTCAGAGCTTGGAAGAACTACAAATCCAGTTTTGCAGAGAGAACCTTGCTTGCTGACGTCAGATAGGGTGGAATATTTACTTAAGAGCAAATTCCTGTACAGTTGAATTAGACCATTTTGAATTAGTCAGAGTGCCTTACAATTCTATTCTTATCAAACTTTATGATATCTACTTAGAAGATGTCGTTGTAGAAAAGGAAGGACATCTTGCAATGGTGCCTGCTGTATCTGAAGTGAAATGGGCACCATTGTGTCTGGGGAGCTGCGTGGCCCAAAAGGACGCAGGGCTGGTGGTCTTGAGTAGCTGAAGATGAGGCAGCGTGTGGCCAGGTGGCCAAGAAGGCCAAGGGCATGGTGGCCTGTGTCAGCAGCAGTGGGGCAGCAGGAGCAGGGCAGTGAGCGTGGCCCTGTGCTGGGCAGCGCCGCGGCCACAGCTGGAGTGCTGTGTGCACTGTGGGCCCGTGGAAAACAGAGAGTCAGGGAGGGGCTGCAGCGTGTGCACAGAGGGACAGGGGAGCTGGGCAAGGGGGTGGAGCACAAGGCCCGTGAGGAGGTGCTGAGGGAGCTTCAGCCTGGACAATGGGAGGCTCTTGAGGCACCTCCAGGCAGACTTCCATCAATCCCTGCATGACAGTGCTCAGCACAAGGGCTGTTTCAGTGCCAAACATGCCATCACTGCATCCAAGGGCTTTAGACACTAGAGTGGGCGACACTTCCATCTGGTGGTTTGTTGGCTCCTTGGTTTGCAAGCACGAGATAGGCTGTTCATTTTCCTGTTCATCCAGCAAGCCAAGATGCTTCTGCACAGCGTTTTCTGCTTTTTCCTGCCCTGGATGGGATTCTGATCCAGTTTTAGGTTTCCACATCTGCAGCAGCAGTAGCAAAGGCATTGCTGTTGCTTTCCTTGTTTACCATTTCAGTGCTTTCAAGAACTAAAAGCTCTGTTTTTCTGAGATAACCTTGCTTGCTGATAGCAGCCAGGCAGGAGAATCAACTTCATATCCATCTAGAGTGCTGTTGAATTGTCTCTTTTTAATTTGGTGGCTGTGACTTAGAACCCCTCTGTCGCTATGAAATGTTACGACTTTTTCCTTAGAAGATGTGGTGGTAGCTGTTAAAAGAAATGAGGTTCTACATGATAGGTACCGGGCTGTCCCTCATGCTTCTCTCTTGCCACAGATGACAGAAGCAAGAGCCGTCTCTCCCCTGGCTCCCGCTGCTCCTGGAGAAGAAGCCAAAGAGGAGCAAAATGAGGTGGATGACAACAACCCTCCAACGTTGTTCTCACCGCCCTATTCCTGACCTGTAAGTGCCAGTTGTGTGTGGTGCTGTCTTTAGTGCAAGGCAGAGCTGCAAGTTTTGGAGCAGCCAGCACTTTGCTGTTGCAGGCTGAGGATGCTGGGCGCTGGAGTCCTGCCAGGAGCTAGGGATTTCCTCCAGGCAGCCACCGCACAACTTGGCCTTTGACCTGTCATGTTGAGGCTGCAAAGGGCTGGTGCCTCTGGGAGAGCATGTGGCTGCTTGGCTCAGGGAAGCTCTATGTCTTGGCTTCTGCAGTGCTATGGCCAAGAGCAAAGGAGGAGGTGCTGGAGGTGCCAGGGCTTGGTTTGTTTGTTTTCCCTTTTTGGCAAGGTGTGTTTGGCTTGTGAAAGTGGTCTGCACTTTCCTTGAGCAGTTCTTCACTGGTAGAGTCTAATTTGGGCACACTGTCTTTTGGCTTTTGATAAGCTGCAAAGGGAGGATTGTGTTGTCCATGCAGCTGTGGGGGGCCATTCTTGTCCCATGTGGAAAAGGGACAAAGTGCGGAGTTGCGACGCCGCCTTGTCAGGCCAAAAGCAGAAGCGGCCAGTTTCTGTTGGGGCATATTTTGGTGTAGTCCGCAGCTTTAGCAAGTGCCTTGGAGCCATGAGTGCGGGTTAAGCTGCAAGTCCTTGCCTGCTGTCTTGTGTTTCTCGGAAGAGGTAGACCATCTTGCAATGGTGCCTGCTGTATCTGAAGTGAAATGGGCACCATTGTGTCTGGGGAGCTGCGTGGCCCAAAAGGACGCAGGGCTGGTGGCCTTGAGTAGCTGAAGATGAGGCAGCGTGTGGCCAGGTGGCCAAGAAGGCCAAGGGCATGGTGGCCTGTGTCAGCAGCAGTGGGGCAGCAGGAGCAGGCCAGTGAGCGTGGCCCTGTGCTGGGCAATGCCGCGGCCACAGCTGGAGTGCTGTGTGCACTTCTGGGTCCCTTGGAAGCAGAGAGTCATGGAGGGGCTGCAGCGTGTGCACAGAAGGACAGGGGAGCTGGGCAAGGGGGTGGAGCACAAGGCCCGTGAGGAGGTGCTGAGGGAGCTTCAGCCTGGACAATGGGAGGCTCTTGAGGCACCTCCAGGCAGACTTCCATCAATCCCTGCATGACAGTGCTCAGCACAAGGGCTGTTTCAGTGCCAAACATGCCATCACTGTATCCAAGGGCTTTAGACACTGGAGTGGGTGACACTTCCATCTTGTGGTTTGTTGGCTCCTAGGTTTGCAAGCACGAGATAGGCTGTTCATTTTCCTGTTTATCCAGCAAGCCAAGATGCTTCTGCACAGCGTTTTCTGCTTTTTCCTGCCCTGGATGGGATTCTGATCCAGTTTTAGGTTTCCACATCTGCAGCAGCAGTAGCAAAGGCATTGCTGTTGCTTTCCTTGTTTACCATTTCAGTGCTTTCAAGAACTAAAAGCTCTGTTTTTCTGAGATAACCTTGCTTGCTGATAGCAGCCAGGCAGGAGAATCAACTTCATATCCATCTAGAGTGCTGTTGAATTGTCTCTTTTTAATTTGGTGGCTGTGACTTAGAACCCCTCTGTCGCTATGAAATGTTACGACTTTTTCCTTAGAAGATGTGGTGGTAGCTGTTAAAAGAAATGAGGTTCTACATGATAGGTACCGGGCTGTCCCTCATGCTTCTCTCTTGCCACAGATGACAGAAGCAAGAGCCGTCTCTCCCCTGGCTCCCGCTGCTCCTGGAGAAGAAGCCAAAGAGGAGCAAAATGAGGTGGATGACAACAACCCTCCAACGTTGTTCTCACCGCCCTATTCCCGACCTGTAAGTGCCAGTTGTGTGTGGTGCTTTCTTTAGTGCAAGGCAGAGCTGCAAGTTTTGGAGCAGCCAGCGCTTTGCTGTTGCAGGCTGAGGATGCTGGGCGCTGGAGTCCTGCCAGGAGCTAGGGATTTCCTCCAGGCAGCCACCGCACAACTTGGCCTTTGACCTGTCATGTTGAGGCCGCAAAGGGCTGGTGCCTCTGGGAGAGCATGTGGCTGCTTGGCTCAGGGAAGCTCTATGTCTTGGCTTCTGCAGTGCTATGGCCAAGAGCAAAGGAGGAGGTGCTGGAGGTGCCAGGGCTTGGTTTGTTTGTTTTCCCTTTATGGCAAGGTGTGTTTGGCTTGTGAAAGTGGTCTGCACTTTCCTTGAGCAGTTCTTCACTGGTAGAGTCTAATTTGGGCACACTGTCTTTTGGCTTTTGATAAGCTGCAAAGGGAGGATTGTGTTGTCCATGCAGCTGTGGGGGGCCATTCTTGTCCCATGTGGAAAAGGAACAAAGTGCGGATTTGCGACGCCGCCTTGTCAGGCCAAAAGCAGAAGCGGCCAGTTTCTGTTGGGGCATATTTTGGTGTAGTCCGCAGCTTTAGCAAGTGCCTTGGAGCCATGAGTGCGGGTTAAGCTGCAAGTCCTTGCCTGCTGTCTTGTGTTTCTCGGAAGAGGTAGACCATCTTGCAATGGTGCCTGCTGTATCTGAAGTGAAATGGGCACCATTGTGTCTGGGGAGCTGCGTGGCCCAAAAGGACGCAGGGCTGGTGGTCTTGAGTAGCTGAAGATGAGGCAGCGTGTGGCCAGGTGGCCAAGAAGGCCAAGGGCATGGTGGCCTGTGTCAGCAGCAGTGGGGCAGCAGGAGCAGGGCAGTGAGCGTGGCCCTGTGCTGGGCAGCGCCGCAGCCACAGCTGGAGTGCTGTGTGCACTGTGGGCCCGTGGGAAGCAGAGAGTCATGGAGGGGCTGCAGCGTGTGCACAGAAGGACAGGGGAGCTGGGCAAGGGGGTGGAGCACAAGGCCCGTGAGGAGGTGCTGAGGGAGCTTCAGCCTGGACAATGGGAGGCTCTTGAGGCACCTCCAGGCAGACTTCCATCAATCCCTGCATGACAGTGCTCAGCACAAGGGCTGTTTCAGTGCCAAACATGCCATCACCGCATCCAAGGGCTTTAGACACTGGAGCGGGTGACACTTCCATCTTGTGGTTTGTTGGCTCCTAGGTTTGCAAGCACGAGATAGGCTGTTCATTTTCCTGTTTATCCAGCAAGCCAAGATGCTTCTGCACAGCGTTTTCTGCTTTTTCCTGCCCTGGATGGGATTCTGATCCAGTTTTAGGTTTCCACATCTGCAGCAGCAGTAGCAAAGGCATTGCTGTTGCTTTCCTTGTTTACCATTTCAGTGCTTTCAAGAACTAAAAGCTCTGTTTTTCTGAGATAACCTTGCTTGCTGATAGCAGCCAGGCAGGAGAATCAACTTCATATCCATCTAGAGTGCTGTTGAATTGTCTCTTTTTAATTTGGTGGCTGTGACTTAGAACCCCTCTGTCGCTATGAAATGTTACGACTTTTTCCTTAGAAGATGTGGTGGTAGCTGTTAAAAGAAATGAGGTTCTACATGATAGGTACCGGGCTGTCCCTCATGCTTCTCTCTTGCCACAGATGACAGAAGCAAGAGCCGTCTCTCCCCTGGCTCCCGCTGCTCCTGGAGAAGAAGCCAAAGAGGAGCAAAATGAGGTGGATGACAACAACCCTCCAACGTTGTTCTCACCGCCCTATTCCCGACCTGTAAGTGCCAGTTGTGTGTGGTGCTTTCTTTAGTGCAAGGCAGAGCTGCAAGTTTTGGAGCAGCCAGCGCTTTGCTGTTGCAGGCTGAGGATGCTGGGCGCTGGAGTCCTGCCAGGAGCTAGGGATTTCCTCCAGGCAGCCACCGCACAACTTGGCCTTTGACCTGTCATGTTGAGGCCGCAAAGGGCTGGTGCCTCTGGGAGAGCATGTGGCTGCTTGGCTCAGGGAAGCTCTATGTCTTGGCTTCTGCAGTGCTATGGCCAAGAGCAAAGGAGGAGGTGCTGGAGGTGCCAGGGCTTGGTTTGTTTGTTTTCCCTTTATGGCAAGGTGTGTTTGGCTTGTGAAAGTGGTCTGCACTTTCCTTGAGCAGTTCTTCACTGGTAGAGTCTAATTTGGGCACACTGTCTTTTGGCTTTTGATAAGCTGCAAAGGGAGGATTGTGTTGTCCATGCAGCTGTGGGGGGCCATTCTTGTCCCATGTGGAAAAGGAACAAAGTGCGGATTTGCGACGCCTCCTTGTCAGGCCAAAAGCAGAAGCGGCCAGTTTCTGTTGGGGCATATTTTGGTGTAGTCCGCAGCTTTAGCAAGTGCCTTGGAGCCATGAGTGCGGGTTAAGCTGCAAGTCCTTGCCTGCTGTCTTGTGTTTCTCGGAAGAGGTAGACCATCTTGCAATGGTGCCTGCTGTATCTGAAGTGAAATGGGCACCATTGTGTCTGGGGAGCTGCGTTGCCCAAAAGGATGCAGGGCTGGTGGTCTTGAGTAGCTGAAGATGAGGCAGCGTGTGGCCAGGTGGCCAAGAAGGCCAAGGGCATGGTGGCCTGTGTCAGCAGCAGTGGGGCAGCAGGAGCAGGGCAGTGAGCGTGGCCCTGTGCTGGGCAGCGCCGCAGCCACAGCTGGAGTGCTGTGTGCACTGTGGGCCCGTGGGAAGCAGAGAGTCATGGAGGGGCTGCAGCGTGTGCACAGAAGGACAGGGGAGCTGGGCAAGGGGGTGGAGCACAAGGCCCGTGAGGAGGTGCTGAGGGAGCTTCAGCCTGGACAATGGGAGGCTCTTGAGGCACCTCCAGGCAGACTTCCATCAATCCCTGCATGACAGTGCTCAGCACAAGGGCTGTTTCAGTGCCAAACATGCCATCACTGTATCCAAGGGCTTTAGACACTGGAGCGGGTGACACTTCCATCTTGTGGTTTGTTGGCTCCTAGGTTTGCAAGCACGAGATAGGCTGTTCATTTTCCTGTTTATCCAGCAAGCCAAGATGCTTCTGCACAGCGTTTTCTGCTTTTTCCTGCCCTGGATGGGATTCTGATCCAGTTTTAGGTTTCCACATCTGCAGCAGCAGTAGCAAAGGCATTGCTGTTGCTTTCCTTGTTTACCATTTCAGTGCTTTCAAGAACTAAAAGCTCTGTTTTTCTGAGATAACCTTGCTTGCTGATAGCAGCCAGGCAGGAGAATCAACTTCATATCCATCTAGAGTGCTGTTGAATTGTCTCTTTTTAATTTGGTGGCTGTGACTTAGAACCCCTCTGTCGCTATGAAATGTTACGACTTTTTCCTTAGAAGATGTGGTGGTAGCTGTTAAAAGAAATGAGGTTCTACATGATAGGTACCGGGCTGTCCCTCATGCTTCTCTCTTGCCACAGATGACAGAAGCAAGAGCCGTCTCTCCCCTGGCTCCCGCTGCTCCTGGAGAAGAAGCCAAAGAGGAGCAAAATGAGGTGGATGACAACAACCCTCCAACGTTGTTCTCACCGCCCTATTCCTGACCTGTAAGTGCCAGTTGTGTGTGGTGCTGTCTTTAGTGCAAGGCAGAGCTGCAAGTTTTGGAGCAGCCAGCACTTTGCTGTTGCAGGCTGAGGATGCTGGGCGCTGGAGTCCTGCCAGGAGCTAGGGATGTCCTCCAGGCAGCCACCGCACAACTTGGTCTTTGACCTGTCATGTTGAGGCCGCAAAGGGCTGGTGCCTCTGGGAGAGCATCTGGCAGCTTGGCTCAGGGAAGCTCTATGTCTTGGCTTCTGCAGTGCTATGGCCAAGAGCAAAGGAGGAGGTGCTGGAGGTGCCAGGGCTTGGTTTGTTTGTTTTCCCTTTTTGGCAAGGTGTGTTTGGCTTGTGAAAGTGGTCTGCACTTTCCTTGAGCAGTTCTTCACTGGTAGAGTCTAATTTGGGCACACTGTCTTTTGGCTTTTGATAAGCTGCAAAGGGAGGATTGTGTTGTCCATGCAGCTGTGGGGGGCCATTCTTGTCCCATGTGGAAAAGGAACAAAGTGCGGATTTGCGACGCCTCCTTGTCAGGCCAAAAGCAGAAGCGGCCAGTTTCTGTTGGGGCATATTTTGGTGTAGTCCGCAGCTTTAGCAAGTGCCTTGGAGCCATGAGTGCGGGTTAAGCTGCAAGTCCTTGCCTGCTGTCTTGTGTTTCTCGGAAGAGGTAGACCATCTTGCAATGGTGCCTGCTGTATCTGAAGTGAAATGGGCACCATTGTGTCTGGGGAGCTGCGTTGCCCAAAAGGACGCAGGGCTGGTGGTCTTGAGTAGCTGAAGATGAGGCAGCGTGTGGCCAGGTGGCCAAGAAGGCCAAGGGCATGGTGGCCTGTGTCAGCAGCAGTGGGGCAGCAGGAGCAGGGCAGTGAGCGTGGCCCTGTGCTGGGCAGCGCCGCGGCCACAGCTGGAGTGCTGTGTGCACTGTGGGCCCCTGGGAAGCAGAGAGTCATTGAGGGGCTGCAGCCTGTGCACAGAAGGACAGGGGAGCTGGGCAAGGGGGTGGAGCACAAGGCCAGTGAGGAGGTGCTGAGGGAGCTTCAGCCTGGACAATGGGAGGCTCTTGAGGCACCTCCAGGCAGACTTCCATCAATCCCTGCATGACCGTGCTCAGCGCAAGGGCCGTTTCAGTGCCAAACATGCCATCACTGCATCCAAGGGCTTTAGACTCTGGAGTGGGTGCCACTTCCATCTTGTGGTTTGTGAGTTTCCTAGGAGGAGAAGCCCTATACATTTTCTCTTTTTCCAGCAAGTAGGGATGCTTCCGCAAAAACTTTCCTGTCCTTATAGGCACTGGAAGGGATTCTGAGCCCTTTTTACTTTTCCATATCTGCTAAGCAGTTGCAAAGACCTTGCTGGCTCTTTCCTACTTTTCCATTTCAGAGCTTTCAAGAACCAAGAGCTGCCTTTTGTAGAGATAAATTTTCCTGCAAATAGCCAGGGAGGAATATCGAAGTCATAGCCATGTGCTGTTTTTTTGAATGTGCCCATTTTAATCTGGTTGGAGTGACTTAGAATGCCATTGCTAACAAAGTTGATGATTTCTCCTTAGAAGAGGTGGCGGTGGGTATGAGGAGAAACAAGGTTATAGGCATCAGGTAACGTCGTGTCCTTATGATTCTCTCTTGCCACAGGTGAGGAAAGCAAGAGCCGTCTTCCCCCTGGCTCTCTCTGCTATTGAAGAAGAAGCCAGAGAGAAGGATAATGAGAAAGACGACCACTGCCTTTGTCCAGCCATGGTCAGACCACGGCCTGCTCATCATTTCAAGAGAGTAAGTGCCCGTTGTGGGGGGCGCTGTCTTTAGTGCAAGGCAGAGATGCAAGTTTCTGAGCAGCCAGCACTTGCTGTGTCTGGCCGAGAATGCTGAGTACCGGAGTCCTGCAGGACGTAGCCATTTCCTGCAGGGAGTGACAGCGAGAAATTGGCCTTTGACCTGTCCTGTTGGGGCAGTGCAGAGTTGGGGGCTTCAGCTGTGCTTCTGTCTGCTTGGTTCAGGGAAGCTCCATCTCTGGGCTTCTGCGATGTCATGGCCAAGGGCACACATGGTAGTGCTGGAGGTCAAAAGGCTTTGTTTGCTTCTTTTCCCTTTTTGGAAAGGTGTCTTTGGCTTGTGGGAGTGTTCTGCAGTTTTCTTGAGTCATTCTTCACTTGTAGAGACACTGTTGGCCCAGCTGTGTTTTGGCTTTTGGGAAGGTTCAAACACCAGATGGGGAAACTTTCGGCTGATCTGTTTAGTGGTGAAGAATGAAGCTTTGGCAAGTGCATTGGAGCCAAGAGTGGGGGTGATGCTGCAAGTCTTTGACTGCTGTCTTGTGTTGCTCAGAACAGGAAGGCCAACCTGCAGTTGTTCCTGCTGTATCTGAGGTGAAATGGGCACCTTTGTGGCTGCGGAGCTGCATGGGCCTAAAGGACGCAGGCTTGCTGCCGGCCTTGAGTAGCTGCAGATGAGTCAGCGTGTGGCCAGGTGGCCAAGAAGGCCAAGGGCATGGTGGCCTGTGTCAGCAGCAGTGGGGCAGCAGGAGCAGGGCAGTGAGCGTGGCCCTGTGCTGGGCAGCGCCGCGGCCACAGCTGGAGTGCTGTGTGCAGTTGTGGGCCCGTGGGAAGCAGAGAGTCATGGAGGGGCTGCAGCGTGTGCACAGAAGGACAGGGGAGCTGGGCAAGGGGGTGGAGCACAAGGCCCGTGAGGAGGTGCTGAGGGAGCTTCAGCCTGGACAATGGGAGGCTCTTGAGGCACCTCCAGGCAGACTTCCATCAATCCCTGCATGACAGTGCTCAGCACAAGGGCTGTTTCAGTGCCAAACTTGCCATCACTGCATCCAAGGGCTTAAGATACTGGAGTGGTTGACACTTCCATCTTGTGGTTTGTGGGTTTCCTAGGAGGAAAAGCCCTGTTCATTTTCTCTTTTTCCAGCAAGCAAGGATGCTGCTGCACCATCTTTTCTGCCCTTATCAAGCTCTGGAAGGCATTTCGCACCCTTTTTTTACCTTGATGCAGATGGAGCATTTGTGTTTCCAAGCCTTCATGCATGGCCTTAAAGATCACTTTGGGTTTAACACTGTCTCTGTTTTTCAACAGCCCTGAGAAACACTGTGTGACGTGTTTGCAAATTTAGCCCGAGGTCAATGTCCTTGCATTCCATCTGCTCCTCAGAGATCACAGAAACTGGAAGGGGCTGGGCTGCATTTCTATTCCAGCCACTTTAGCACTGTCAGTGTGGTTGAGTCCAAGAGAACTTGCCCGAGCACAGATGCACAAAGAGTGCAGTTCCCACTGCAATGCTCTGGGTCTGACTCCTTTCCATAAGGACCTACAATCTCCACATTCCCCAAGAATGTGCTTTTGTGAGGAACAGGAGAACAATTTCAGGATTGCTGCTGATCGGCACACTGGCTACCAGGTTTGATGTGTGCAGCAACAGAGAGGGCAGTAACTGGAGATTATAGTAGTGAGATCTATCTGTCTATCTTCCTACCTATCTATCTATGTAACATTTACATAACTGAATCTTCCTGGCTCTGGCCCAAGGCAGTTGGGGATGCAAAGATCACCAAAAGCATCCCTTCTGGAGAGGATTAGAGACATGTTCCCTCGACCAATTCTGAGCAGGCAGAGATGTTTCCCCCTCCAGATATGATGGTTTTTCCATTCAGAATTGTTTTCCTCCTTAGGCTTTTTGTGTCCTGATGTCTCCTGTTAATTCTTTCAATTTCTGCCTGTCCTAGAGAGGTGCAACAATTCCATGTTTAGGTGGTGTTTGGTGACTCTGGTCATACATGCCATGCATTACATGACACATGGTTTCCTTCACTGGCTTCCTCAGGGCTGTGTAAGTGCATTCGTTCATGGGACCTTAGGAGAGTGTCTTTTTCTGCTGGTCAGAATTCTCAGTTGACAGAAGAGGGACTTTGGTCTTCCTCCATGTACTGAGGTGGCCATAGAGGCTCTGTGACCTCCATCAGAGATCTTTGCATGCATCCTCATCTCCTGAATGACCAGGTTTTCTAGCAAGAGAGTGGATGTCAGAAAGGCAGAAATGCTGGTGCAGGCCTGAAGAGAACATGAACTCCAGGAGTGTCTCTCACAAGGGCTGAGCTCACCCAGGATGCCACCTGCAGAGCCAGGATGGAGCTGTGGGACATGGTGGGGTGTCAGTCACTACTGAAAGACAAACAGGACATGGCAGAAGCAGAGGGAGGCCCTCACCAGACCCTTGAGAAATGCCACACCTTCCCTGTCAGCTGCCTGAGAGGCTGTTTAAGCTTCAATCCCAGATGGCCCCTGATTATAAGGCCAGGGTCACTTTGGAATCTGTGCCTCCTCTCGGGCAGAGAATGACCCAGCAGAGCAGCAGCACAGTGCTTTTGGAACGTGTGAGCCCAGCAGTCTTTGAGTCTTGACCCACAAAGGTCATGTGGGAAGTTGAAACCCATCTTCTCTTGCTTTCTGTGCAGGTGCTTCTAGAGAAAGAGCAGGAGCAGAGTGCTTCATCAGAGATGCCATGCCAGACTCAGGGAGAGCTGTGCCCAGCCCGAGAGCAGGAAGAGCAGATCAGGCAGCAGGTGGAAGAGCCACAGGAGAATGGCCAGGTGAGCCTGACTGGCCAGGAGACAGAGGGAAGGGCAGGAAGAGGGGCATAAACCAGAGCTCTTGGGACTGGGGAGGCCAGGAAGTCCCACAGGCACTGAAAGCACAGGGCCTTGGAATTTGCAGAGATCAGCCCTGGGACAGGAGGTTTGCAATGGAAGCAGATGTGGGGAGGGAAGCAGAAAGAAGTGGCTGAATAAATGTGATTTTGAGGCTGCAAGAGGAAAAAGCTGAGCTTGATGGCAGCTCCCAGTCACTTGCTCTGCATTTGTGTGCACAGAAGATCAAGGCAGAGCCACAAGCAGAGCTGCCCGAAGCTCAGAGTGCCATCATGGATGTGAAGAGAAAGAACAGGGAAGACATGGGAAGAATTCAAGAGGAGAATCTCCATCAGCACAGGAGCCATCAACAAAACCAGGTGAGTGAAAGAGTGGCAGCCACTCCACTCATGAAGTGTCCTTTCCCTTCTCCTTTACAGTCTATCAAAGGACACGTGCAGGCAGAGCTGCAGGACTCTGAGGCTAGCAACAGGGCAAGGGAGAAGAGGCTGGAGGAAGAAATGAAAATTGTCAGAGAGAAACTTAATCGCCTCCCTCAGGCTCTAGAATGAGTGAAAGTGGGATGCAGTCACTGCAGTCACCAAACTGGTGGTTTCTGCCCTTCTTGCCTTTCCACTCAGAGCAGCAGGGAGTGGGGCCATGCCTCTGAGTGCGATCCTGCTCTAGTGTGTATCACAGTCACTCTGAAGGACATTTCCTGGTGTGCTCAATCTCCACTGCTGCTCTGTTCTTCTGGCCTATTCCTGCTGTCCTTATTCCTTCAAGTGTTTGTACAGTGGAACGTGGTGACCCAGATGGAGGACTGAAACAAGCTGTCTGTATCCCTTGTCAATCTCTTCTTTGCCTTTCCTCACAGTCAACGACTCCTGGCTGACAGGGACAAGCTGTAGTGTCTGACTGCTTTGTTCTGTTTGACTTGAGGTGCGAGTGTTGACATCTCACCGGGCAGCCTGCAAAGAATTCCAGCCAATGTCTGGCAATGAAGGGCCCCAAGTTTGGAGTGAGGCACAGGAACAGTGCCCACCAGAAGTGCTCCAGGTCCAGCACATCATGGGCTCTGATCCTGCTGCCGCAGCAGCATCATCCCAAGGAAGCCTTTCTGTCAAAGCTCGGAGCTCAAGCTCGGGCAGTTACTTCATCTCCCTGAAAGAGGAGACTGAGAAGAAGCACCTGGAGATGCTGGGTACGTCTGGGGTGTTTCTTGTCTGAGGGACAGTGTGTTGTGGGCAGGTGTCAGCAGAGCTGTACCAAATGCTCCTCCTGAGTTTGGTGTCACAGGGCCATTTAGGACTCCCCAGAGGAAGTGCTGTGCTCCGAGGCAGCGAGAGAGAGCTCTGGGTGTTCCTGCTGCCTCTGAGGGCACCTTGGACTGGCTTGGGTTTGCCTGAGCTTCTCTCTGTGCTAAAGGTTGAAGCAGGGGATGTTCTGGGATCAACAGAAGGCTGTGACCTTGCAAATGATCTAGACAAGTCTCGTGTGCTAGTGCCAAACTGAACAGAATTTTTACTTTCCTAAATTCTCCTTAGACTCCTGACTTCGAACCAGTAATCAGAGCAAAAAACTTCACAGAAATGGACTGGTTTTGGAGTTTTGTCTTTTTGGTTGGGGACTTTTTTTTTGGGAGTGGGGCCATGTTTTTGTGTTGTTTATTTTTTGTGGAGGCCTTTTTTTTTTTTCTGTGGCGGGTTTTTTTTGTGTTTTGGGTTTTTTCGGTTTATGGTTTGTGGGGCTTTTTTAGTGGAGTTGGTTTTTCTCCATCCTGAAAGCACCCTTCTGCCCCATGTCTTACTGATGGCATTTTTATGACTGCTACTGTTACCACTACTACATCTGCAGTTTATTTTGACAAGAATGCTATCTTTTTGTCAATAAGAACTATTTTGGAAGGACAACAGGTTACAGGACAAATAGAGAGCAAGAGATGTTTTCCATGTGCCCCCAAAGAAAAAAGCGATACTTTTGTAGCAACCTTTATTTAATCTTCTAGTTTTATGCTTATCAAGATGAGTCCAAGAGACGCATCCAAGTGGCATGATCAGATAAAACTGTACTACAGGCATTTCTCAGGAGAGAGCCTCCAGCCCAGCCATGGTATATTCCTCAGATCCATGGCACTTTTCCATACCCAATTCCCACTCTTTCCCATGACTGTTAGAATCCTACCCATTGGCCCAAGCCCTGCTCAGATCAGTCTCCAGGAAAACACATCAAGTCCTTTGTGATTCTGCAGCACAACCCAATGAATCTGCTTCTTGCCTGTAACAGCTGCCAGTGCTGTGCTCTCAGATAAGACCTGGTGGGGCTGAGACCAGAGCCCAGTGGATTCTGTGTCTGCTATCACCTGTTGGGACAAAAAGGGCACTTTTTGCCCACACACACCCTCGGTGTGGCTGATCTCAAAGCCCATCCTGTCGTGTCCTCAATGGGGGCAACAGCTTGTAAGAGGCTCAGGCTTGCTGTGGCTTCTTCCCACTGCTTGCCAGTGCTCATGCTTGGGCTTTGCCAGCCTTGATGTGCTAGCTGCCCTGCCCCTGAGGGCTGGAGGGACTGCAGAGGCTGCAGCCTTCCTTAGCTGGGAGAGGGGCATCTTTGAGCTCAGCCTGCTCATAAACAGGTCAGGCTCCTGATGCTGAAAGCCCCTTTGGGATCAGTTATAGCATGAGCTGCTCTGGTTTACAAATGGAAATAAATTCCTTTGGCCAACTGCTGAAAGGGTGGGGAAGATCTCCTTCTCTCCTGGGAATACATCTCCCCATGCTTTGTTTCCTGTCAAGAGAACTCTTCAAAGGACTGTACAAAATCAGTCTCTGTGCCAGCCATCTGCACTGCAGGGCTGCCTGTCCTGTTGCTGTTGTGGTTGTGGTTGTTGTTACCCAGCTGACCACAAAGGGCTCAGAGCCCCAGACAGTGGGGCTGCCTTTTGTATCTCCTGGAAGCTGGGATCTCTGCTTTAAAGTCACCATCCCGCATTTTGTTTCCCTCAGAGAGAATGGTGAACCAGGAAAATCCCTTTAGGATATACACCGAAATGGAACACATTGGCAGCGGGTGAGTCCAACCACAGTTACTCCTGCACAGCCATGGCCCAGGTGTTTTTCTGGTGGAATGTCTATCCAGTGTGAAGTCAGGCCAGCTGCAAACATGTTCACACACTGGGGATAAGATGACCCCATCTCTCAGTGCTGCTCAGAATTTGTGAGTGTGCTCAGAAGGCATTGTCAGTGACATCTCCGTGCTGCCAAGGTCTTGCCTGCATCAAGGAACAGGACGTGGAAGATCTCCTTGTGTCTCAAGTGTGGGACAGCTCTGTGTTAATTTCCTTAGCATTTTTGTATGTCTCCAAATCATACTGCCCCATTAATGAGAAAAGAAGAAACTTGCTTGCCTGAAAGAGCAACCTAGCCTCTATCAAAGCTGTGTGAGATAACAGTTCCCAAGAACATTTCTTTCCCCTGCTTTGCAGAAGGAAATACTCTGTGGTCAGGATAGGAACCACACAGTTTAGAAAGCGAAACCCAAGAGGAATGACTAAACTCCCTTTAGAAGTTGAACCCCAGTGCTTCAGAAACAGGCCCAGTGCCCATGCACTGGAGGAGAGGAAAATGCATCATCTGCCTTCCGGCAGAGCCCTCCTGCCTCCCGCAGGTTTTTGACACTTCCAGCAGACATCTCCTGTGTGGGCTGGCTTTCACTCTAGGAGCTGAACAGCTTCTCCTTTCTCTGCTTCTGTTTTGTTTCTAGGGGTTTTGGACAAGTGGTCAGAGCACTCAACAATGCCACAGGAGGAGAGGTAAATGTCAACAAGCCCCACAGACTCTGCTGCACATGAGGGCTTTCCCCTCTGGTGTGAGCTGTGGTTGGAGCTCTGGGCAGAGCTGTGCTGAAAAGGCACAAGAAGCACAGACTGGTGCCAGCCTGCACAATACATTTGGGACTTTGTCCTCCTCAGCTGCCAGAAGGAAGGCACGGAGGCAGCGGTTCCTTTCACAGAAGGACGTGCTCACTCACTCTCCATTGCTAAAACAAAGGTGGTGCCTTAGAGCACCTCACTGCTCTTTGGGGCTACAGCTTCAGAGTCCTGAATTCTTATTTCTGGCTGCCAGCAAATCCATCTGAAAGCTACTGGTAGTTCCTTAGCCACCTGCAGTGCTTCACTTGGGAACTGCACGTAGGGAGAGATCTGCAAGGTGTCCCTAAAAGCCCTAAGCCATGCCCATAGCCCAAGATGTATGCACAGAGTATTAAGGCATGGATTACTTCTTCTGAATCCCAAACAAAGCAGCAGAGAGTGTGGTCAGAGGTTTGTGGGTGATAGCTGAGACACCACTGTTACCAAGTGGACAAGGCAAAACGTCAGTGGCCCCACATGTCCTGTAACTGTCCCCCAAGGGAGCAGAGAAATGGGCTGTTGGAATGTCAGTTCCTAATTACTGCAGTGCCTAATCACAAGGCAGTTTGGCACAGCTCAGCTGTGTCATTGCAAAATCACTTGCTCCATGTGCGTTGTCGTCTTGTGCCACCAACTTCTCGAGTTACTGATTTTTAATGTCATTTTAGGTGGCCATAAAGAAAATACATCTTCAAGGACTGAGAACGAAGGAACTAACTGTTAATGAAATCATGATCATGAAGAAGTGTAGGAGTCCCAGTGTTGTGAATTATTTAGACAGGTGAGAGGTCATGGTCTTATCCCATCAAGGGGCATTTACATACAGCAAACATGAGAGGTTAAAAATCCACTTGGTCAGTGGCAGAAAGTAGACCTGTTAATTTTTATTTATTCATATTTCTTTACTCATCTCCAATGGATGTGAGGAGAGTGCATCTTGTCTGCATGAGTTTTCCCTGCCACTTGTCGTTTGAAAATTATTCCAAAATTATTGAAACCTGGGTCAGCTGTATCTTACTAAGTCAACACCCTCAGAGTACATTGCCTCCACATTTTTTCGGGATTGATTTTTTAAAGTTTCTTAAATGCTGATGAACCATCCTAAAGTGGATTTCTCTTAGATCGTTGCCCCTCTTTGTCATTGCTGGGCATGCCAGGAAGACTTGGTGCTTATTTCCAGAACCACCATGCCTGACAGGTTTTTACCTGGGCTGTTACTAAACTGCATTTTTCACCTGCTGGCCATCTAAGACATCTCTAAGACATCTCCTTTTTCACTGCTGTGCCTTTCTCCTCCAGACTGCACAGACTGCAGATTGTCTATTCCTTTGATTCTGTCCTAGTCACAAAGGCACCTGGAAACAAGAAACTCGGAAGCAAAACATCAAGGTAGTCATGCATGTTTATCTCCCCGGCCTTGTTTCCTTC
This sequence comes from Ammospiza caudacuta, assembly GCF_027887145.1. Classification (NCBI taxonomy): domain Eukaryota; kingdom Metazoa; phylum Chordata; class Aves; order Passeriformes; family Passerellidae; genus Ammospiza; species Ammospiza caudacuta. The sequence continues at coordinate 3,158,657 of NC_080621.1, read as the reverse complement.
TTTCAGCTACCTTCTGGGTGAGGAACTCTGGCTGGTAATGGAGTACATGGATGGAGGCACCCTGAGTGATGTCATCCGCAAGACCTTCCTGTCTGAAGACCACATTGCAGCCATCAGTCGGGAGGTCAGCAATCCCATCTGTGCTTCTGAGGCCTTGGGCAGGATTGTCTGGGAACAGGGGCTCAGAACAGGAGTGATTTCATGTGCCAAGCTTTGTTTCTGTGTGGCTGGTATGCTATGGGCAAGTAAAAGCATCTCAAGTGAAAGGCCTGCCAGTGGCCCTGCACTCACTGTACTCAGTGCCAGTACTCTTATCTCCTACTGTTGTACTCTCGCTCCGCCTCTTGTATTTGCTGTTCCCCATCTTGCCTCGCTAAACTTTTTTCTGTCCTCACTGCATTCCTTGCCTGTTAAAGCAAAGGTGCTGGTGGCAGGATTTGAAACAAACAGCAAAGAAAAAAGTTAGACTCGATTCTCTCAGTCCTTAGCTAAGAAGGATAGAAGTGCAGCCAAAATGCTCTTTGCTTCTGAGCACATCCACTGCAGCAGGAGTCATCCTGGCTGGTTTGCAGGGGAAAGTCTAAAAGAGCAGGTGCTGTTGCTCTTTCCAAAGCTGACATGCCTTTCCTCAGAAAGGTCCTGCTCGGCAAGTGTTGGAGCAGCAAGCTCTTCCTCTCAATGGCACTGTGTTCTGCCATTACTCCCCATTCCCCTGGAGCGGGAATCTTTTAGATTCTTTGTTTCTTTCTCGTGTGATGAAATCACATCACTCATTTTTGCCCTCCTCTTTCTCTTTCCTCTCGCAGTGCCTGCAAGGACTGGATTTTCTTCATTCAAACAATGTGATCCATCGAGATGTTAAGAGTGACAACATCCTTCTCAGAACCGATGGCTCTGTCAAGCTGAGTCAGTAGATTCTTGGTCAGGTGCAGCGTTCCAGGGATGTGGGTGTGGGGCTGCTTGGAGTGACAGCCAGCTCCCCAAAAATGGTGCTGGTGGCAGCGCAGGGACACCCACTGTGAGCTGAGGGCGCAGTTGCCACGTGCACAGAGATAGGACAAGGAACAAGAAGTCAAGAGTAGTGTTATCCTGTGTGTGTCCAGGAAGAGGGAGGGAGCTACAAGTCTAAAGTTTCCAAAGAACAAAAGCCACTGCTGGAGGCAGTGTAAAAAATCAGGGGATTTTTTAAGTTGCCATTGTCAGGAGATTCAACAGCACATTTTCAAACCTCTACTGGGGAATTCTTTTGCTTGCTTTCCCAATTGCACAGAATTAAAATAAAACCAGTATTTTTCTTTCTCCTCAGCTGATTTTGGCCTCTCTACTCAGCTCAACTCTGAGCAGAGCAGACCGTGCTTGGTAGCCGGGACTCCTTGGTGGATGGCGCCTGAAGTGGCGACAGGTCAACCATATGGCCCCAAAGTGGACATATGGTCTTTTGGAATTGTGGGGATTGAAATGTTAGAAAAAGAACCTCCTTACTGGGACCAAAGTCATGCCTCGGTAAGCAGCAAATACTCACCGATCCCACTGTCTTTCTCACCTGTCCCATTCCCTGCATGCCATTGGACAAAATCCCATTGCCATCTGCTGGAACTACTTCCACCAAGGTCCCCTCTAAAAATGTCCCTGCAACACATCAGCATCTGCTGTAGATTTGGATACATCAGTGGTCGAACTCAAGCCTTACCACATGCAAACAAACTCCATTCTCAGGAAACACTTTCCTTTGGGTTATAAGTGGTTCCAGTTCTTTTGTCTGTGGAGATGGCCCCAGAAAAAGGAAACAAGCATCTTAGAACTTCTGTTATCTTTCCATAAATGAAGGAAGGAAACCCAAACCCAACAAAGTTTCTAAAACTGTAGTCTTTAGAGGGGAACCTAACCCAGTGTGCAGTTTCTTCTCACTGGGAAACATGCCTGCAACCTGGGCATGAGTGTGTAAAGGCCACTGAGTCTCTTCTGCTTCTTGTGCAGTGCTGCTGTACTGCATTTAGTGACCATGTTTTTTCACAGCCCAAGGCACGTTCTCTGTGTCACCAAGCCAGAGCCTGGTGATGTGGAGAGCCTGCCAAAACCTCCCGTTCGTTTCCTGGCACTTTCTGAGATGGGCCTACCACTAATGCATTGACTTGAGTAGCCAAATGAGCAGAGGGTGACCATAGGGATGGCACCTCTCCTTCTTCTGACCATGACAATTTTGTCTTTTGCTGCAAAATGGGAAGCTGCAATTTTCAGACTGCTGAGAGACAGAGCTGCAGGTGGCACCTGTGTGCCCAAGCAAGCATTTCCATCCCAATACACCGCAGCAGGCATCTTAATGTGGCTGTGTTGAAGATGAGTTTGTAAATCTTTATTTCCTTACCTGGGGATTACCTGATGGATTTTCTTTCTTTTCTTCCAATTCCCATTGTTTTCAAGAACAGCACAAAAAGCTTGATGAGTTTTGTTCTAAGGCACGTGTGCTTAAAGGACCAACAAGCAGTGCAGAGATGCCTTTCATGAACTAACCCTTGAAATTAGTTAGTATAGCACAGTCCCTCTTCCATAAAGCCTCTAAAACTGGTATGAATCCTCAGAGAAGTAAACATGCTTTTGCTGATGTAGTTCCCACTAACTAGGTCAGTCAATGAAATCAGCTGCCAAGGCAAGATCTGTGGGATGGTGGAAAAGCTGTGGCCGCATCAGGGTTTGGATTTTTGGTTGGGAAAGGAAAGTCATCTCTGGGTCTCTGTCAGGGCAGTAACTGCCACTGAGGAACAGAGGCTAAACAAAGGGATCTGGGAGAGCCTTAGAGATGTGAAAGCAGCAGGTGGAGCCTCATGGGTTTTTTTCTCCAGGCTCGACGCCTGATAGCCAAAGTAGGGACCCCAAAACTGCAGCATCCCAAGCTCCTCTCAGCTTTGCTGCGTGACTTCCTGAGCTGCTGCCTGCAGAGAGATGAGGAGCAGCGCTGGTCTGCCAAGGAGCTCCTGCAGGTAAAATGTGAAGGGGCTGCAGGTGAAACAGGCTCTGAGGGATGGGCTCCTCCTCCACTCAAGTCCAAGACATCAGATGAGCCCTCTTCTTCCTCACTTCCACTCTTGGGGCTCTTCAAATGAAAATGGTGAGGAATCCTAGACTGGGCTGGGCTGGCAGGGCCCTCTAAAGGTCCTCTGGTGCAAGTGTCCTGCAATGAGCAGGGACATCTTGAAAGAGAGCAGGTAGCTCAGAGCCCTTTCCCACCTGACTTGAAATGGTTGCAGGGACGGGGCACCTACAAGCTCTTGGGGCAACCTGTGCCAGGGTGGCACCATGCTCCGAGTAAACAAGTTCTTCCTTAGACCTACTCTGACTTGATCCCCATTTTGTTTAAAAATATTCACCCACATCCTATTGTAATTGGCCTAGTTAAAAAAGATGTCCCCCACGTTCTTCAAAGCCACTCTGAAGTCTTGGAAAGTGGCAATAAAGTCTCCCTGGGGCCTGTTCTTCACAAAGCTGAATAACTCCACCTCTCTCTACATTTCCTGAGAGGAGAGGTGCTCTGTTTTCTGTTTCTGTCACGCTCTTAGTTTTTTAATTTGGTGCTGTGTTCAGTTTTACCTAATGTCAAAAGAATTGAAGTAGAGCAATGCAGGGTACAGAGACATGAAATGGAGGTGCAGGAACCCAAGGAAGCCAGTCCCAGCTGAGCAGTCAGAGATTTGGCTGTGGGCAGGAGGGGCTGTGGGGGTTCACTCTGAGCCTCTGAGGGGCCCTGGTTTGTGCCCCCCAGCCCACCCTTAGAGGTTTCTGCCACAAACAGAGACAGCCAGGAGGGACTTGTCCCAGCCCCATCTGCTGCCTGGCACCCTCAAGCAGACGGGAACTGTGCCAGGGTTGCTGCCAGGTTGTGTGGCAGAGTGGGAACTGCAGGGCCCAGTGCCCCTGGGCTGGCCCTGCTGGGAAGGAAGGTGCCGACCAGCACACAAGGGGCAGGGCATGGAAAGGTAGACACTGCTCTGTCTCCCTGCGGAAATCAGCACAGTGCCTGTCTTACAAAGAGAGGGACCAATGAGAGGCTTTGGAGTTTCCTGAAAAGAAGAAACTCCAAGGACAGAAAGCACCATTTCTAGAGCACTGGCAGGGCTAAAATCTCAGCAAGATGAAGACACCTGTATAAATGGGTGAGTGAGATTCTGGGCCAGGTTTGCCTGTGATGGCAAAATCCTGCACATCAAGATGGAGGTGTAGACGGTCCCATTGTTCCTCTTCCTGCATCCTTCTAGGGGCAGGAGCAATCCTGTGAAGCACTGAGCTCGGAAAGTCATGGTTCATTGTATTTTGTTGATTTGGTTTTTTTCCCTTTGGGCAGCATCCATTTGTAAGATATGCTGAGCCTGCGTCCAGCCTGGTGCCACTGATTGTTGCAGTGAAGAGGAAGGAGACAAAAATGTGACAATCACATCAGGACCATTTATTTATTCCTTAACAGGTTTAGAGTAGGATTGTAGGTTAGGACTAGGATTAGGATTAGATTAAGGATTAGGATAAGAATAAGGATAAGGATAAGGATAAGCATAAGGATAAGGATAAGCATAAGGATAAGGATAAGCATAAGGATAAGCATAGGCATAAGGATAAACATAAGGATAAACATATGGATAAGGATAAGGATAAGGATAGGCATAAGGATAAACATAAGGATAAACATATGGATAAACATATAGATAAGGATAAGGATAAGGATAAGGATAAGGATAAGGATAAGGATAAGGGTTAAGGTAAGGGTTAGGGTTAGAGTAGGATTGTCTAATAGGACTGCAGAATAGGATTGAAAATCAATAAAGTTTCTGAAACCACAACTCACCTTGAAGATCCCCTTCCTTCTCACTCTGCGAATGAACTCCAGAATTCCATCTGAATTGTCTGTTGTTTCTTAAAGGAGGAAAGTGAAACGGTGTCTTTGGTATGGTGTCAAAGTGGGGAAGGATCTTCTTCAGTCATCCTCTCCAGACCAGACTGCCTTTGGAATATGGCCCACTGGTCAGTTTTTGGCCATCTTTGGTACTTCTATTTGAGGCAGAAAGGACAATGGCATTTGCAGGCAAAAGCAAAGGAAGAATGGGGCAGCCCAAACATCTTATGCAGATGCAGGCCTTCAGCTGTGACTGGAGAGCATTGGAGCTCCTGCCACTTGGACTTGGATCCCTAAATGCAATAATCTCTTTGGCTGGAGGAAAGCCTTGATCAAGTGAGAAAGCAGAAAGATCAGAGAGGGTGCTCGGGAAGGTCTCCTGTGGTGCAGAGCTGTCAGCACCTGTGAGGTGAGAGCGGGCCCGGCCTTGCCCGGGCTGGAGCCCCAGCTGAGCCGCGGCCGAGACAGGGTGGAAAGAGGCCCTTGGAGCTGCAAGAGGCAGCAGCCGGGCCCTGGGTGCCTCTTCCTGGGAGCAGGCGAATCCTCTGCCCTCAGAGCCCAGGTGGCAGCTGGCTGCTGCCAAGGGGAAGCGCAGCCGTGCTGGGCACAGCCCAGCCTGGAGGCATTGGCCATCTGCAGTGTGCCCAGGAGCAGAGAAAGGCCAAGGGCAGCCAAGGGCCGCTGGGCTGGCGGAGGATTCCTCCTCTTCTGCTGGCTGCCCTGCAACTCCTGGCAAAGGCCAGCAGTGTGTGCAGCACTCTGGGCACCAGGGCAGGGAGCCGGGCTGCTCGGCAGGCTGGAGCACAGGGCAGCCTCCTTCAGGCCCGGCACTTGTGCCAGGGGAAGCGAGACCAGCGTGAGGCAGGGACAGCCTGGCAGGGCCCATCTGCAGGAGCCAGCGCCTCACGCAGCTCTGGGAGGAAGCACCTGCAACCCTGCAGTTCTGCACTGAGCCAGAGCAAAGGTGTGACATGCAGAGTGTTTGGCAGAAATATGCAGGCCCACCAGGCCAGCCTGCTTTGTGCTCTCTGGCGCACAGCAAGGGCTGTGCAATGCAGCTCTGAGCTCCTGGGAGAGAGGCACATCAGGGATTTGCCTGAGGCTTGTGCTTGAGGAGTGAACTGATTTGGCAGGGGGCAGAAGGGTTTCAGTAGGCAATTTGTGTTTTCTTCATTAATTTCTGAAAGAAAGTCATAATGTGCTGCACACAGGTAGGGTTATTAGAAAAGAAAGACCTTATAAAATCAGGCCTTCCTATTGCTATGTTTGCTCAGTTATCCCATCATAAAAAAACCCCAAACAATATTAAAAGTAGTAGCAATTTTAATTTATTATTTAAAATAAAAAAAATTAAAAATTGGTTATATTATATTTGATTAAAATAAGGGAGAATTTGGTTCCAATAATAGCACATAAGCAAAAGATAACCACGGAGTGTGGAGTGCAGGGCTCTGGGACCCTTGCCAAATCACGTACGAGCTTGCCAAGTGAAGATTCTTCCTTATATGCCATCTGTCAATGCCATCTCCTCCCATTTTCGATTCAGCACACTTCTACCTCCGTCCTCATTATCATCTTTACCACGCATGTGCCACCACTCGGTTTGGTGGTCGCACAAGTCTTTGGGGGTCATCTGAGGAAGATTTTGTAGTCTTCCTCTTTGTCCTTTAATTCAGCTTTGCGTTACACATGCCCACCAAGCCAATACAATGTAAGCCAAAACTAACAAAATTACTGCATTTAGGCATCAAGGCAATAAATCCCTTATAATTAGCATTTTCCTGGGACACAACCAGAGTGTCCCTTCTTTGTTAGTTTTTAGCAACCATTATCTCTTGCTTTCCTCCTGTTCCTGAACATCTGCGGGGAGGGGGGGGAAGGTAGAGCCCCGCCTCTCCCTTTTTCTTTGGCATTACAACTTTTTACTGTTTTAATATTTCTAAATATTAATTACTGTATCAATATTGATTCTTGTTTCAATTTTTATCAGCATGAATCACACCTATTTACCACACTATGGTAAATTCCCAACTGTCCTGTTGCATCTTCTACATGCAGCCAGCTAACTTCCCATGGGAATAGTCCTGAGTGCAGTTAGCACAACAAGCTATTGTGCTGAGAAAACTGTTTGCATCTGTAATAAACAAGAAACCTGTCCATGAGCGTGCACGAAAAAAAATGTAATCACCTGAGTAAGAGTGAGTCTTAGAAAGTGTGAGTCTTAGCATGTACACACTAATACACCTTCTAAGCAATAAATTGTGTGGCAAGGAAACTACCAGCCAGTTGGAGTTGAACACGAGGTCTGTGAAAACAGTATAAAAATGAGTTATTTGACTAAAGAATTGGCTTTCCCTGCATGAAGAAACTGAGTCCTGGCTGCTTTATTGACACAGCAATGTGGCTTCACTCAGCAAGAGCACTTGCAGGGTGTATTGATGAAACACTTGTGTTTGATTCCCAGAATAGGATGGAGAGGCATTAAGTCCAACAAACAGGGCATAGTCTTTTCAATTCCTTTAGCTTTAACAGGAGTGCTGAACCACGTATTCCCCCACTGCAGTGCTTACTGTGTGCAAGTGGCTATCTTGGCCTTGAGAATAAGGAGAGTGGTCCTGCTAAGAAGGTAGCTGGAATGCATTCAGGGGGAAGAAAGTGTTTTTAGGAGGCTCTTGACCACCAAAGGAGAATTTGAGGAATGGGAATATTTCCCAAAGGACTGTGTCAGGAACTGGAGTTGTGTCCCAGGCCCTGCCATATTTGATCCATGTTTGAGCAGGTTGACAAGACAATGAAGAAAAGTGTCTTGTTTAAGAGCTGGGACCTTGAGCCTTGAAAGAGAAACAATGGATTGGTCAATGGGTGGGCAGTCAAGCTTTGAAAGGAGAGCAATGCACAATAGAGCCCTTGGTGGCAGGGAGTCATGGAGTCATCCTGAGCCATCATCTCACACGCCAGGCATGTGTGAGCTGATGCTGTAACTGGGGAAATTCCGCTCCTGAGCAGGAGATACAAGACCTAGTTCTGGGCTGGAGATTTGAGAAGGACGAGATGCATAGCGTTTTGATCAAGGGGATGTCCTGCAAGTGCACTGCCTACCTGCCCCTGCTGCTGAGCACCAAGCTCCAACTCCTTCTCCAGTTGATTTTTGGGAATCCAGAGGTCAGTATGTATTATATGCTATTGCAAGTAATGGAATGAATTTGCTTTGCAAGCCCAGTTTTGTCCTGGGTTATTTTGTGCATGGGTCACCTGAACCTGTGACAATGACCAGCAGGGATCTACAGGGCACTCCTACTCTGATGTCAATAAATTCTGAGAAGTGATTGAAATATGTCAATAAATTGGAGGTAATGTTTAGCCTGTGAGTTTCAGCAAAGTATTGAATATGTCTTAGTTCCATGGATACAAACTACTAGGTGAGATTGCTGGGTGTGCTTGACTTAGGGAAGTTACTCCCTGTGCACCCAGCAATGAAATCAAGTAATGCCTCCTTTCTAACCCTGAGCTGGCAGCAGGGATCAGGCCCTGCTTGGTCACTTTCATTTTGACAACTTCTGTTGGCAGGGAAGAAAGGTCCAAATGAAACCTTCTCCAGCTGTTTTCCTCTGGTTGATCTTTTTAGGCACCAAAGCTCTGTGCCACGGGGGGCCTGGGTGTGTGCAGAGCAATGCAGCCCCCACAAAGCCCTTGGTTTCCCCACAAGTTGCCAGGTTGACTGCTTCCAAAGGGCAAGAAAGGCAGAGATGTACATCCACAGGAGTCCTGGCCATGTCCAATAAAGGTGCAAATATGTGGGGAGATTTGTTAGCAATGATTTCAGCTGTTATGCCAACCCAGTGCCTTCTTTCTTGCTTCTGTGCATTATAGGTGAGTAATGTAATAGTTGGCTCTCACAATTAAGAGATAGATATTATGTGGATAAATATTCTGTTCAAATGTAAAGTGCTGCTATTGTAATATGTCCTCTCATAGTCCTCTTTCTTTTCCCCCTTGTAATAGCCTTGGTAGTCAGGGCAGTTGGGGAGGGCTGGTTTGTGACCAGCAGGCGGGGTGTAACAACACCTGACCTCCAATCAAGATGCAAGAAAGTAATCTCCACCACTGAACGGCAGAGAAAGAGTTGACTGAAAAAACATTGGGAGGGGTTAAGGGTATGAAAAGCAGAGCATCCCTTTTGTAGATGAGCATGTGGCTGCTAATCATGGAGACTTTCCAGTGCTCCAATCTTTCCTTATACAGCCTTTTCTTAAGGTTTAATAAACCTTTAAAAAGTTAAAAGGAGGGTAATTTCTCAGATGGGCAATGCTTTGGGCCATTTTCTTGGGCTCGTTTCCTTTGCTTGGGTGCCATCTGAGTGCCCAGTTGGGGTACAGGCTGTAGGTGCTTTGTGCACTCCTGGAGTTCCTGTTGGATCCCTTGAAAGACAGGGTTTGGCCCGCAAACCCTGCTTTGTGACAGAGAAGAAGTTCCCAGGCTATTTTGTGTTTCCTGTAGGGAAGGTTGGTTATTGCTTGGCATAAATTTACAGACCAACATGGAGCGTTTGCTTTGTGATGTCAGGGCATGTTTGCCACCTTGTTGTAGTGACATCAGAAGCTTACCCTGGTGCATGGAAGGCCTGAGTGTCAGAACAGTCCTAGCACTTGCTCAGTTCAGGAGAATCCTCCTGATTGAGGAAATTGTCAGTGGGCTGTTGCACACCGACAGGAGCCTTGCTTTTTCCAGTGTGTGAGCACAGCCTGCAAACTTGCAGGACAGTGTTAAAATGATTGAGGGAATTGCTCCTTTGCTTTTCACTGCCTATGGAATTACCTATGGTGCCTATTTTGTAGCATATTTCACACGTAAGTAGATGTTTCCCCTCTGCTTAGGTTAGGGTGTATCCTAACCTGGCTTTTGTATGTCTTCCTTCTCTTTCTTAGTGACTGAGTTTCTGGTTTTGAAACAGAAAGAGCATTAGGATACCACTGTTTTGGTAAAGCTCCTGTCAAGGCGTTCATCTTAAAAATGGGTGTCTGCAGCCACAGGGGCAGCATTTGCAGGGGAACCTGCAGGGCTTCCGATGGCTCCATGGGAGAGTCTGTGGCAGCAGAGTCTGTCATTTCCTCAGTTTGCTGGGACAAGCAAGACATCTTTGAAAATGCAGACTGGCAGACCTTCAGGAAAGGCTGAATAGTTGGACTAGGACTACTGTTGTAATGTAGCTTAGGATTTTGCGCTCTGCTAGTGTAAGGAAGGCTACTGCGATTAAGTTTGGGAGGGCATAGGAGTGGGCTATGATGAGGTTAATAATGAGGGTGGTTTGGGTTAAGCTAGGAAGAGGATCGGAACCTCTGAGTTAAAGGACTGAAGTCTTTTGCATTTTCCAAGCTCTGCCACGCTAGCTGGTCCTTTTCTTGGACGTGGTGGGGTGTAATAGCCTTTTGTAATTTAGTTGTTTTCATTACTTAAGGCGAAGGCTTGCTTGTGGTATTGGCCTCACTTTTCCTATCCTTTCGTACTGGGAAGAGTTCATCATAGATAGAAACTGACCTGGATTGCGCCAGAACTCAGATCACGTAGGACTGTTAATCGTTGAACAAACAAACCCTTAGTAGCAGCTGCACCACTACGATGTCCTGATCCAACATCGAGGTCGTAAACCTCCTCGTCGATACAGACTCTCGGAGGACATTGTGCTGTTATCCCCGGGGTAGCTTGGTCCATCGATCAATTGTATTGGGTCTGGATGCTATTAGCATATTGAGGGGTTGCTCTTAGTCTAGAGGTGTGATCTAATTTTTGGAGGTTTTGTTTTGCTCCAAGGTCGCCTCAACCGAAAAACGCAGACCAGAAGCTTATGTGTCAGTGAAGCCAGTAGGTGAGTATGTGTTTTAAGGTGGTTGCTGGTTTTGAAATTCCACAGGGTCTTCTTGTCTTACAGGTTTATCCCTGCTTTTGTACAGGGAGATCAATTTCACTGATTACTGGTAAGAGACAGTTAAGACCTCGTTTAGCCATTCATACTAGTCTCGATTTGTGGGACAATTGATTCCACTACCTTTGCACGGTAAGGATACCACGGCCGTTGAACGTGAGTCACCGGACAGGCATCACCTTCAAAACTTGTTTTGCATTTGCTGAAGGCTATGCTTTTGGTAAACAGTCGGGCCTTGATGGGTTTGCCTAGTTCCTTTTACAGGTTTTAATCTTTCTTAATGGACGCTCCTCTGTCAGGTTAACAAGATACTTAATACTGTGCTTGTTTGATTTGACGTATATTGGTGGTTTGTTCATAATGTACAGATGTAAGCTTGTGTCATAGAGGGAGGACCCTGGTTACTCATTCTAGCATTATTTCTCCTATTTGAATATAGGTTAGCCTGTTAATGGGGAGGGAGTCATAAGGTTCTTATATTTTTGTAATGTAGAGCTTTAACGCACTCTTTGTTGATGGCTGCTTGAGGGCCCACAATGCAGTTGGAAAACCCAGTATTTATCTGCTCAGAGAGATTGTATTCTTTTTTAAAGGAGCTGTACCTCCTTTAAATGGCCCTTAATTCGCTTCATTAGGGTTTGTAGGTTTTCCTTGGAGAAGAATTAAGAGTGAACTTAGATTCGTTTCACAGGCAACTAGCTATCACCCAACTCAATTGGCTTTTCACCTCTACTGACAAGTCATCCCACTCTTTTGCCACAGAGACGGGTTCGCTCAATAATAGCTGCTCGTAAGTAGCTCACTTGGGTTTCGGGGTAGCAAACTTAAATTCATTTTGTATTATTTTTCTTGCTAGACCATGATGCAAAAGGTACAAGGGTTGATCTTTGCTGTTTATAGCTTAGTTTTCATTATTATTTCATCTTTCCCTTACGGTACGTGGTCTCTATCGCGCCAATGGTGTCTTTTCTATCACCTATACTGGGAATAGTGAATGCTTTAGTTGGGTGCGGGGGAGTAGCTTTGTTATTCCAGATCATGTCGATTGGGCTAGAGTTTGGCATCAAGACAATCTGGTGTTAGCAGACATTTTTCAGGTGTAAGTTCAATGCTTTTGCTGAAGCTACGTCTTGGTAGCCTAAGTGCACCTTCTGGTACACTGACCTTGTTACAACTTACATCATCTTTGGCTAAGTAGCTTATTAGTTCATTGGGGGGGCGCCTGCGAGGAGGGTGACGGGCAGTATGTAGGTGCCCCAGGGCCAGCTTAAAGAGGGCTCCATTGTCCCACTCTACTGCTAAATCCACCTTCCAGGGGTTATTTCATACCCCTTTGCCGCTATGTTCTAACATAGAAAATGTAACACATTGCTACCTTTCCATAGGCTATACCTTGACCTGTCTTGTTAGCGTGGTGGGGCTATTGAACTCACTGTTGAGCTTTCAGGGGAGGTGGGCTGGTGACAGCAGTATGTAGGCTGTTTTGGCAAGGAATGGTCAGACATATCGTGGATCATTGATTACAGAACAGGCTCCTCTAGGTGGCTTTGGGGCACCGCCAAGTCCTTAGAGTTTTACGCGTTGGTGCTTAAAGCATCAGGAGGATGCTTTAGTAGGTGTAAGCATCAAGATTTAGGGCCAGGCATAGTGGGGTATCTAATCCCAGTTTGGGCCCTGGCTTTCGTGGAGTTCAATTAATCGTTGTTCTAAGATCTTCTTTGATGGGGAGGCCTTTTTGGCATCTTGGGCTTGTGACAACTCAGTTGCTTTTTAACCTTTGCTACTTGGATAGCATGTGACCACTCTTTATGCCGTTATAAAGTTAATTTGGGTCTCCTGTATGACTGCGGTGGCTGGCCCAGGATTTACCAACCCTGGATATGCTATGGCTAAGTCAAGTTTACACTCATTGCATAATATTAACTACTGCTGATTACCCGTGGGGGTGAGGCAATTGCAAGGTATCTTGGGCTACGGTTGTGGTGAGCCTGATGCCCGCTCCTATCTCCCTGATTGAGGTGTTCAGGGCATCTACACTGGAGCGCGGATACTTGCATGTATATACCTAGCAAAAACTAACAGTAAGGTTAGGACTAAGTCTTTTGTCCTTGGGTGCGTGTGGCAGCCATCTTGACATCTTCAGTGCCATGCTTTCTATAAGCTACAAGGACGTGAAATTTGGTGGGTAGCTGGTTGATGGTTTGTCATCATGACTTGTGGTTTGTTTCGGTTTTTGGAGAGGGGCTAGCTTTGGGATTAATATTATGTTTGTTTGGGGGTGGTTAGGGGAGTGTTGATGGTGGCTGGTTATTATTTTTGACAGTAGGGAATATAGAGGAAAGTTAATTGAAAGTGTATTGATGGTAAGTAGTTTGGACAATGTAGGGATATGTGGCTTAGTTATTTGAAAAAAAAAAGTCTAGATAAAAAAACAGATGCATAAAACGGAATTTAAATGTTAATTCCTAGTGAATGATAAAATAATTACTATGTCTGGCAACCATTACACTATCTGTTGTCTAGAGGTAGGTAGCGCGCCCTCCATGAATGGGGTCAAAGTGCATCAGTGCCAAGTTTGCGACAACCTTATCCGTTAGATCATGACATTCTGGGTGTTAGGGGATTCATATGCTTGGCGGTCATGTCATGGACATGTCAAGAGGAAGATAACACCTGCTCTGCACTTGAGGGGCTTATTGAAGAGACGCTAAAAGAAAACAAGTGCAAGAGGTCAGGATGCCGAGGTAATGAAATTAGGGAGGAGTATTCAACCGACCACTTGTATCTGTGAAGGGCAAGGAGGAAGGAATGAAGCAAGTTATGATCCTGAAGTTACAACCAATAGCGCAAAAGAGCAAGTATAGGAGAGGTATGTGCTTGACGGCAATAAACTAAGGCACATATGATGTTGATAGCTCAGTTCTCGTGAGAAATGCGATCAAAAGATAACCATGTCTGGCTTGGGAGTGCTTGAAGGCTTTTGGCTGAGAATATTACCTAGGAGGTGGGTGAATCCTGTAGACTAGGGGAATTCAAAGGTGTACTGGGACATTCCTCGTTCTCTAGGTTGGGTGTTGCGTACATTAGATAAGATCCTGGGTCTTTGGGTGACACTTGCGGCTTGGACTTGGGTAGAAATACTTGGGTTGTATGGTACCTGAAGCAATAATGTGCCTGGTAGGTAGGCTGGACGAATACCATCCATTTGGGTTTTTGGTGGAAGAGCTTGACGTGTAATGTGGATTATCCTACATTTCATGAACTGTCTGATGGGGCAGAGAGTGCGATGCATTATTATACATACCCTGAAAGCAAGAAGAAAACGTGCTGGGTAGGGGGGGAAGGGGGGGGGGGGGGTAAGGGGATGGGGGAGGGAATGAAGGACGTATTTAGGTGTTCTTATAGTTAAATTTTGTAACGACTGCTTTTCAGGCCGTAAATATCAGAGAGAGGCCAAGTGGGAATTTATGATAGAATCTGTTCTGTTTTTCGGGCTGAGTTTTGTTCTAGGGGGGTTGGCGGTTGCATTAACCTGTCTCCTTACTATGGGGTGTTGGGGCTGGTCGTAGCAGCGGTTGCAAGGTGCAGATGACTAGTGAGTTTGGGGGTCCCTTTTGTTTCTTTGGTACTTGTTATGGTTTATTTAGGGGGAATGTTGGTAGTGTTTGTGTATTCAGTGTCGCTGGCAGCGGATCCTTATCCGGAGGCTTGGGGTTGCTGGGGTGTTGTTGGTTATGGTTTTGGGATGGGGTTGGTTGTCATGGTGGAGCTTGTTATAGGGGGTGTGTTGGGGTTGTTGATGGACGAGGGGATGGTGAATAGTGGGGATTTGTTGTCGGTCCGGTTGGATTTCAGTGGGGTAGCTGTGTTGTATTCAGAGGGGGTGGGATTGCTTTTGATTGGGGGGTGAAGGTTGTTGTTGACTTTGTTTAGGATGTTGGAGCTTGTGCAGGGGTTGTCTCGGGGGGCGATTCGAGCTCTTTAGCAGTAGGGTCAGGAAGTAGTTTAGTGAAAAATGCCAGGTTTGGGAATTGGAGCAGAGGGTTTGAGTCCTTTCTTCCTGAGGTGTGTGGTGGGGTAACTCTAAAGAAGGGGTTTAGTCTTCAATCTTTGGCTTACAAGACCAATGTTTTTATAAACTATTAGAGTTAATTAAAGTTTAAGTAGCTTGTTTTCTAGGGCGGCCGCAAGGGGGAACAGAACTAGAATGATTGTGAAGTATGTGAATGAGGCTAGTTGGCCGTTGATGATGAAGGGGTGTTCTACTGGCTGGCTGCCTACTCAGGTTAGGATGAGGACATTGGCGACTAGGGTTCAGAATAGGGTTTGTGATAGGGGACGGAAGGGTATTGATCATAGTTTTGATGTATGTAGTAGTGGGGTGAGGAACAGGATGAGGATTGAGGCAGCTAGAGCTACTACGCCTCCTAGTTTGTTTGGGATGGATCGGAGGATGGCGTAAGCAAATAGGAAAGATCACTCGGGTTTGATGTGAGGAGGGGTGACTAGTGGGTTGGCTGGGGTGAAGTTTTCTGGGTCACCTAGGAGGCTGAGGGAGAATAGGGCTAGTGAGACAAGTAGGGAGAGCATTAGTACGAATCCTAGGATGTCTTTGATGGTGTAGTATGGGTGGAAGGGGATCTTGTCACAGTCTGAGGGAATGCCTAGCAGGTTGTTTGAGCCTGTTTTGTGGAGGAAGGTGAGATGGACAAGAGTAAGGCCTACGATGACGAAGGCAAGGAGGAAGTGGAGAGAAAGAATCGGGTCAGTGCAGGGTTGTCAACAGAGAACCCGCCTCAGGCTCACTTGACTAGTGTTTGCCCGATGTAAGGGATGGCAGAGAATAGGTTTGTGATTACTGCAGCTCCTAAGAATGATATTTGGCCTCACGGTAGGACATATCCTACAAAAGCAGTTGCTATGAGGGTTAGGAGGAGGATGACTCCAATGTTTCAGGTTTCTTTGTTTAGGTATGTGTCGACGGAAGGAGACCAGGACATCAATTAGATCATCACAGGCCCGATTTTATTGATTAGTACAGCAGGGTAAATACAGTTCATAATGAGCTTCATACATATTGCAAAAGTTGAGCTCAGGATTGGTTAGTTACATATCAGCAACTACGCCTACTTCTGCATTCTTATGGTTATACTTTTGATACTTTCTACATATTCTCAGGAAGAATCTCTCTTCCCTATCCTCATGTTGCAGCAAGGGCAGTCTTTCCTTGCCTGTCATTGGTCACCGACTGCTGACTTCTCCTTTCAGCTTACTGACTGCTGACTTCCCTCTCTCAGCTTAACCAGCGGCATTATGTCAGCATGGCCTTTCTCAGCTAACCAACTATTAATAATATCCTCCACAGGTATAAGCCGTAGTAGAGTCCTCGGCCGATGCGTAGGTAGATGCAGATGAAGAAGAAGGAGGCTCCGTTTGTGTGGAGGTTGCGGATGAGTCAGCCGAATTGTACGTCTCGGCATATGTGAGCGACAGAGGAGAAGGCTAGATTGGTATCTGCTGTGTAGTACATAGCTAGCAGAAGACCTGTGACGATTTGAGTAATTAAGCAAACGCCTACTAGATACCCAAAGTTTCATCATGTTGAGATGTTTGATGGCACTGGGAGGTCGATTAGGGCGTTGTTGATGATTTTGAGGATTTGGTGGTTTTTACAAAGGTTGAGGGCCATTGGTTATTTCTGTATGTGGATATGAGGATGATGAGAATGGATAAGGCGAATGATCCTAAGTAAGCTTTGATTAGGCCTGAGTGGAGGGTGGTGGCAGTTTTGGTTGCTATTAGTTGCAGGCTGGCTAGCCCCTCTGGACCTAGTATTTTGTATCAGGAGAGGTCAGTTAGGTGGGATGCGATGTTTTCTCCTCCTTTGAGGAAGTTGGTTATACTTAGGCAGTGGGTTAGGGGGTTAAAGTATCCTAGGGATGTTGAGAAGTTTTAGAAGGGAGCTTGTTTTGTGAGGATGAGTGTTTGGTCTATTTTTGAAATTTCTAGAACTAAAGCAATGCCTAGGGCTGTTACAATTAGGGAGGTTATTTTAATAGAAGGTGGCATGGTTATTGGAGGGGTTTTTGTGGGGATGATGAATGAGGTGATGAGGAATCCTGCCAGGATGCTTCCCAGCACAAGGCGAGTGACAGGGGAAGTTACTGCGGGGTTGTTTTCACTTACTGGGGTCAAGGGCGGAATTCAAACAAAGCCGGTCTGTACTAGTACGGTTATGCGGATTGTGTGTACCGTGGTGAATGATGTGGCTAGAAGGGTTAGGAGTAGGGCTCAAGTGTTTGAGTAGGATGTGTTTAGGCTTTCAATTATTTGGTCTTTTGAGTAGAATCCTGCTAGGAACGATGTTCCTGTTAGGGCGAGGTTGCCGATGGTAAGGCATGCAGTGGTTGTGGAGAGTATTTTTTGGAGTCCTCCTATTTTTCACATGTCCTGTTCTCCATTTAAGCTGTGAATGATGGAGCCTGAGCATAGGAAGAGCATGGCTTTGAAGAATGTGTGAGTTGAGATGTGGAGGAAGGCTAGTTCGGGTAGGTTTAGTTCAATTGTGACTATTATTAGTCCTAGTTGGCTTGAAGTGGAGAAGGCAATGATTTTTTTAATGTTGTTTTGGGTGAGGGCGCACATGGCTCCAAATAGTGAGGATAAAGCTCCTAGGCAGAGGCACAGGGTTTGGGTGGTTTGGTTATTATTGAATAGAAGGTGGGTTCGGATAAGTAGGAAAATTCCAGCAACTACTATTGTGCTGGAGTGGAGTAGGGCGGATACGAGCGTTGGCCCTTCTATTGCAGCTGGGAGTCATGGCTGGAGGCCGAATTGAGCGGATTTTCTGGTTGCAGCTAGGATGAGACCTAGTAGAGGTAGTGTAGGAGATTGGGATGGGGTAGGAAGTTGTTGGATTTCTCAGGTGTTTGTGGTGGAGCCTAGTTGTGCTATGCAAAGGATAAGTCTGATGTCTCTGATTCAGTTGTAAATTACGACTTGGAGGGCGGCGGTGTCGGCCTCTGCTCGGCCGTGTCATCAGCTGATTAGTAGGAAATCAACAGGACAAATAGGTTGTTGGCAATGATTAGGATGAGTATGGTGATTAGGAAGAATAGTAGGTAGTTGTTCCCAGAATTCAGGGAAGATTCTTTCCTTCTACAGTTTCTCCTGAAATAATCTGACTGTCTACCTTGACCCTTGACTGAGTGCTAAAATAGTGATCTTCCCATTGCAATGAAATGCAAACTCCAAAGCAGTGAGTGTCTGCTCAAGAACCATGGAGATGCTGCTGTGCTGTTTCACAACAGAAATGCCAGAGCTCAGAGGGATTTTGGGGAAGATTTTCTGGGCAACAGTTTCCAGCAAGTTTAGAAGAATTGGTGCATGCAACTGATTTTTTTTAAAAAGTACCTGAAGGAGAGGATTTTAGAAGCATTTTTATGGTTTTGGTAGAACAGTAGCATTGAGTGTTAAAGAAGAACCTGCATTTTCTTGGTTATGTTTTTAGTCATTTACTGGCAAAACAGGCCAAATTGTAGGCACAACCAAGAACATTGTCCTGATCTCTTGCTGGCTGTGTGAATGAAACGTGTCTCCTGGAGGGAAGTTGGCAAACAGGAAATCAGCTTGTTTGGGTTTACTTGTTCTGTGGGATTCAACAGCCCAGGCAGTTTTCTCACAGCATCTGACTCATTTCCCGTGCCCACTACAGGTCACCTCAGGCGTGTATTCAGCGGTGCTGATTCTGAGCTGAGTGAGAAAGGGACATTTCATGTTCCTGATGTTTAAGAATTCTAGAGCTAGCTGTCACCTTGGCTAGTAGCAGTAGAGGACCGGCTAGGGAGACCGAAAGAAAATCCATTTTGATGCCTTCAACAAAGGTAACAAAGGCGTAAGTGGATAGTTCCTAGTTTCCCTCTCAGAGTCCTGAAGAACTACAAACTCAGTTTTGCAGAGAAAATGTCACTTGCTGACAGCAGCCAGAGGAGAACACTGAACTAAGAGCAACATCCCAGAGAGTAGAATTAGCCCAGTTCAATTTAGTCAGAGAGACTGAGAATTCTATTCCTGTCAATTTAGTGACATCTCCTTAGAAGATGCAGTTGTGGAACAAGAAGGCCATCTTGAAAAGGTGGATGCTGTATTTGAAGTCAAACAGGCAACTTTTTGCCTGGAGAGCTGCGTGGGCCAAAAGGAGCCAGGGGTGGTGGCCTTGAGTAGCTGAAGATGAGACAGCGTGTGGCCAGGTGGCCAAGAAAGCCAAGGGCATGGTGGCCTGAGTCAGCAGCAGTGGGGCAGCAGGAGCAGGGCAGTGAGTGTGGCCCTGTGCTGGGCAGCGCCACGGCCACAGCTGAGGTCATTCTTGGAGTTCCTCTTGGATCCCATGAACAACAGGCTTCGGCCCACAAGGAGAATTTGTGCTGCTTTGTGATGCAGGAGAACTTCCCAGGCTCTTTTGCATTTGCTGTAGGGAAGATTGGTTATTGCTTGGTATAAATTCACAGACCAATACAGAGCGTTTGCTTTGTCTTGTCGGGGCATGGTTGCCACCTCGTCATAGTGACATCAGAAGGTTGCCTTGGTGCATGGAAGGCCTGAGTGTCAGAGCAGCCCTAGGCCTTGCCCAGTGCAGGAGGAACCTCGTGTATGAGTCATTTTTCGGTGGGCACTTGCACACTTTCAAACGCCTTGTTTTTTCTGGTGTTGCAGCACAGCCTGCAAACTTGCAGAGCAGTGCTATAATGATTCACCATCTTGCTCCTGCGCTTTTTGCTGTATATGGTGTTTCCTTTTCAATCTACTATTTGACTCTTTTTTCACATAAGTAGAGACAAGATAAGAAGAGCAAGAGCCGTTTTTCCCCTGACTCTCTCTGTTATTGCAGAAGAAGCCAAAGAGGAGCAAAATGAGGTGGATGACAACAACCCTCCAACGTTGTTCTCACCGCCCTATTCCAGACCTGTAAGTGCCAGTTGTGTGTGGTGCTGTCTTTAGTGCAAGGCAGAGCTGCAAGTTTTGGAGCAGCCAGTACTTTGCTGTTGCAGGCTGAGGATGCTGGGTGCTGGAGTCCTGCCAGGAGCTAGGGATTTCCTCTAGGCAGTGACCGCAGAACTTGGCCTTTGACCTGTCCTGTTGGGGCAGTGCAGAGCTGGGGGCTCCGGCTGTGCTTCTGGCTGCTTGGTTCAGGGAAGCTCCATCTCTGGACTTGTGTGGGGTCATGTCCAAGGGCACATGTGGTAGTGCTGGAGGTCAAAAGGCTTTCTTGGTTTCTTTTCCCTTTTTGGAAAGGTGTCTTTGGCTTGTGCAAGTGTTCTGCAGTTTTCTTGAGTTGTTCTTCACTTGTAGAGTCACTGCTGACTCAATTGACTTTTGGCTTTTGAGAAGCTGCAAACAGCAGACGGGGAAAGTTTCTGCTGATCCATTTTGCACTGAAGTCTGCAACTTTGGCAAGTGCCTTGGAGCACAGAGTGGGGGTGAAGCTGCAAGTCTTTGACTGCTGTCTTATGTTGCTCAGAAAAGGAAGGCCATCTTGAAATGGTGCCTGCTGTATCTGCAGTGAAATAGGCAATTTTGTGGCTGGGGAGCTGCATAGGCCAAAACAAGCCAGGGTTGCTGCCGGTCTTGAGCAGCTGAAGATGAGGCAGCGTGTGGCCAAGAAGGCCAAGGGCATGGTGGCCTGTGTCAGCAGCAGTGGGGCAGCAGGAGCAGGGCAGTGAGCGTGGCCCTGTGCTGGGCAGCGCCGCGGCCACAGCTGGAGTGCTGTGTGCAGTTGTGGGCCCCTGGGAAGCAGAGAGTCATGGAGGGGCTGCAGCGTGTGCACAGGACAGGGGAGCTGGGCAAGGGGGTGGAGCACAAGGCCAGTGAGGAGGCGCAGAAGAAGCTTCTGCTTGGACATGAGGAGCCTCATGAGGGACCTTCAGCATTTCCCCAGTGCATCCAAATATTTGAGCTGCTTTTGGAAGCAACTTCTCCCCCTTTTTTCCTTAGTAGTTTTTTTTTTTTTTGTTTGCTGGGAGGAAGAGGCTTTTTCATTTTCTTTTTCTCCCAGCTAAAGTTGTTTTCATCATTTTTTTCTGCCCTTTTATAGCACTGGGACTGAGTCTGCTAGAATTTTAATTTCCAATGTATCACTTCTGGAGAATGCAGTAGTTTTGCATGAGAACACATCATTCTGTGCAGGGACCTTGGTGCAGAAGGAGCTGTTGTGGTTCCGGCATGGCCTCACACATCACTTTGAGCTTAGTAGTGACCGTGCCTTTTTGCAGCCCAGGGAATCAGTGTGTGTTGTTTGGGAATTGAGCAGCAGGTCAATGCCCTTGCATTCCAGCTGCTCCTCAGAGATTACAGGAGCTGGAGGGAGATGGGCTTTATTTCTCATTCCAGCCACTTTAGCACCACCAGTGTGGTTGAGTCCAAGAGAAGAACTTGCCCGAGCACAGATGCACAAAGAGTGCAATTCCCAGTGCAATGCTCTGGGTCTGATCCCTTTCCGTAAGGACCTACACGCTCCAGATTCCCCAGGCGTGTGCTTTTTTGAAGCAACAGGAGAGCAGTCTCAGGATTGTAATTGAGCAGGGCACTGGCTACCAAGTTCTGATGTCTGTAGCAACACAGAGGGGACAGTAAAGAGAGATTTCAGTAACGAAATCTGTCAATCTCTCTCTCTCTCTCTCTCTCTCTATCTATGTAACATTTGCATAATTGAATCTTCCTGGCTCTGGTCCGAGGCAGTTGGAGGTGCAAAGCTCACCTAAAACATCCCTTTCTGGCTAGGATTAGACACATATTCCCTCGACTGATTCTGAGCAGGCAGAGATGTTTCCCCCTCCAGATATGATGGTTTTCCCTTTAGAGTTGTTTCCCTCCTCTGGCCTCTTCTGCCCTGAAGTCTCCAATTAATTCTTTCAATTTCTGCCTGTCCTAGAGAGGTGCAACAATTCCATATTTAGGTGGTGTTTGGTGACTCTGGTCATACATGCATTACGTGACACGTGGTTTCCTTCACTGGCATCCCCAGGGCTGTGTAAGTGCATTCGTTCACGGGGCCTTAGGAGAGTCTCTTTCCCTCAGCAGCAGCAGCAGCAGCAGCAGCAGGGAGCGGTGGAGGGTCAGGACGAGGAGGAGGTGCCTGCCCTGGCCCTTTGCTCCCAGGCCCCAGGCCGGGAGGGCTCTGGCTGCAGCAGGGCGCTCTTCGGGCAGCCCCTGGCAGCCTCTGCACGGAGCACAGCGCGCTGCCCTGTCCTGCTTGTGCCACTTTTTTTCAACAATACCCTAGCTCCTCTTCACAAGGAAAAAACTCCAGCAATGTAAAAAGAGCTAATTCAAGTACACTTCTATCTGCCTTTGTATTGTAGTTCAGGGCATGTATTTTTTTGTCTAGAATTTCATGATTTTTATGAAAACATGCATTCATATCTGCACATTTTTGTGGTTTTAATTATTCATATACCAAAACACTCCTTTTTAAACTCTTGATTTATTGCAGTTGATAATTTTGACGTTGTATATTTTAAAATGTCATACAACAACACCCTTTGGGTAGTTTTTCTCACACTTAAAAAAAAACCCTGTAAGTAATTTTAGTCTCTGTCTCTCCAAGTTGGTTCATACTGGCCTGTTTTAAATCAGGGCTATAATACTTTTAGAGGCTTGAGAGAGGTCCAATGAAATGCACACCAGTGATTCCTCTTCTGCAATGCCCTGGCCCTGCCAGAAAGCCTCTTTTCACTTTTTTTTTCTCTCATTAGCTCAACTGCAAACACACGTTTAGTTGCAAACTTACACAAGATGAGCAAAATGAAAATGATGTGAGGGGCCTTTGGGAGCTCCGTGCTGATCTTTCTGCTTCTTCAGCTGTGCAAGGCTCTGATCCAGGCAAAGCGATTGCACTTAGTGCTACACAACCATTTGTCTGGAACTCTGCTGATTTCTAGGGACAGCTGGAGGCCTCAATCTCCCTAGGATGTTTTGGCTGAGCCAAGCTTTGCTGGGTTTTGGCTGCAAATACCATTGCCCTTGCTGTCTTATATCCACAAGTACCATGGCTGGGCAAAAACTGCCACGTGGGCCATCTTCCAAAGGCACTTTGGTCTGGAGTTTGTGACTGAATGAGAGCCTCATCCACTGCCAAACCACATGAAAAAAATCATGAAACAGAACTTCCCATCCTTAACAAACAACTGACAATTCAGAAGTGGATCTAGAGCATCGGAATGAAAAGGAAGGCAATCTTCCAATGGAGTTGTGCTTTCGGGAGTTTTTCTTCTGACTCCCACTCACAGCTGGCACTGGAAAAAGACACGTCTCTGCAAGCGTCAGTATCTTCTGTCTGCCATCAGTTGTTTTGCTGCAACAATCAGAACAGGCAACAGGCTGGAGAGAGGCTCAGCTGATGCTAGCAACAGGAGCTGCCCCAAGGAGAAAAAAGAAATGAACTTTTACCTCCCAAACCCAGAGGCTCAAGCAGGATTCCTCTGGTTCCCAGAAATACAAAGAAATAGGGCTGAGAAGACCCTCTGCAGCTATGTGTTCATGCACAAGACTTTGCTGATGCCATTTGCGTTTTGCCTTTTTTTCTTTTCTATCTTTTCTGTATTCCTTGCACATCAATTTAGAGCTCTGTAGGCTACTCTATATGTGACTACTTTTCCCAGTCCATTTCCATGGCCTTTGCCTAAGTAGAAAGACAAACTTCCAGAGCTCCAAGCGCCGGCGGGTAGAAGGCCCCAGTGTTATCTTGGTTCTTCCTGGGACAGACCCCTCTGGGGAGATGGTGGACTCACCATCCCTGCAAGCCTTTAAAAGAAGACTGGATGTGGCACTCGGGGCCATGCTTTAGTTCACGTGTTAGGCCATGGGTTGGACTCGATGGTCTTGAAAGTATCTGTCTTCCAAGCCAGGGATTCTGTGATTTTGTGACTGAGGCAGCTTTTCCTGCAGCCCTGGAAAGGGCTGCGGGGGCACTTGGCCAAGGACCGGGATCAGGGCTCATGGAAAAGAAGCGAAGGGCTCAAGGCGAAGGCCGAGAGGGCAGAGCTGCCACAGCGCGGCTCAGAGAGAGCCTCATGTCCTCCTCCTCAACCTGCGCCCTCTGCGCTGCCCTTTGCGGCGCCGGCGGCTCCTCTCGTTGCGGGGCTCCAGGGCGTGCTGGGGACCGGGCCCCTCGTCTCCGGGAAGCGCCGGAGCCTCGGAGGCGAGCGGCAGCTATTGTGACCGGCAGGGGAGAGCTGCGGCTGCGGCCCTAGGCACGGCGAGCTGCCGCTATGGCCGGCTCCTGCCGCGGCTCCTGACTCTGCTCCGGCCTCTGCTCCTGCCCTGTGCGCACAGACACGGCCGAGGGCTGCCCGGCAGCTCCCTGCCGCTCCGCAGCGGGCCCGGCCGGGCTGCTGCTCTCTGCGGCCTCTGCCCGCCGCTGCCAGCCCCGCCGCGCTCCCGCCGGCCTCTGCCGCAGCCGGACCCACACGGGGAGGCAGCACATTGTGGCCAGCTCGGAAAAGCCCTGCCCGCAAACCGCCCGCCGCAGCCTCGGCCTCAGGGCACAGGCTGCCGGCGTCCTCGCAGCTGCGAGCCGGCCCGGGCCGCCTGCCGGCCTCGGCCACAGCTCCCGCCTGTGTCTCCATGGCCGCGGCTGCTCGGCACAGCGGGCTGAGCACAGCCAGCGCCAGCAGCAGCTCCTCACGGGCCCAGGCTCCGGGCGCTCCGAGCCCGCCCTCCCCCGAATCCCAGCCCTGAGGGGCTTGGCGTCCCAATGCATCCCCTGGGGACAGCAGGGTCGGCCGCTGAGCTCAGCCCAAGATGACACCACCAAGTGAACAATGGAAAATACACCAAATCCTCATCAGAGACAAGAGAAAACTCCCATGGTGCCTGACAGCCTGAAGCAACTGCCAATTACAGATCATTCCATCCATGTGGGAAAAGAGACTTTTGCGTTAAAGCAAAACAGTTATTAAAAAGGAGGACAGGAACAAACAACAAAGTTATTTGGACTCATGCTTCTTGTCTCTGTTAGAAAGGCCAAGAAATGCAATCCTTGCTCTTCTGACACAGCTCTCTCTGTTCATGGTGTGGGACAGCGAGTGCTGATGATATGCAGGACCTAATGCAAGGGACAGGGAGGAGGATGCAGCAGGCACAGTGCCAAGCTGACAGAGGGACGATCTCTGGCAGTGGCACTGAAGGAGAAGAGTTTGCAGGCAGCACAGAAAATGGCTCTTTTTTTCCCCTCTTCTTTCAGTGTTGCTAAGAATGTAGCCTGGAGCAAGCTGGGAACACCAGAGCATGGAGCCCTTTCCAGGCAGGGCTGCATCTGCTGAAGGGGCACAGGGAGCTCAGCAAGAATCACACACAAACCAGCAGGGGACTGAGGAGCCCCTCTGGTGGCAGTGAGCAGCCTCGGGCTCTGCTTACTGCTGCTGCCATTTTCTATTGAACCATCTCCAAGGACTTCTGTTGTGCTCTGTATTTCTAAGTGGTTTCCCCCTTGTTTTTTTTTTTTTTTTTTTTGTCTCCTGCACCTTGATTTCTCCAAATTTTCCTATCCTGTCAGCAGCAGCCCCTGTCCAGAACTGGCTCTAAAATATCAGCAAAGCAGCTAAGAACAACAACGGATGGTATCCTGTGGCTCAGGAATTCGTATGCCAGAGCCCTGCCTGTGCATTATGCTTTGTCAGGACCTCCTTTTCTGTGCAAAAACTAGTGAGCAGTGCAGTTTTTTTGCCTAAGAGCTCCTGAGAAGCAAATGTTGTGCTAGGTTTCTCAGAGTGTATCCGTTAAATTCGTTACTGGCAAACAGAAAGTAAGGCCAGGGTAGCAGAGCACCTGGGAGCTGGTCACTCCCTGCAAAGGGCTGGTGTATGATGTGAGAACACCACGTTCCAGGATGGGCAAGCAGGGTAAATGTGCTCAAGGTGCTGCAGGTGAGGTTTGGGCTCACTTACAGGGCAGTCAAGGGTGGTGAGCACTGCAAGATCCAGCTGCAGTCCCCATCCGCATCCCTTTCAGTGCTGGCTTTAGTGTGTCTGCAGCCTGGATCCAGAGTGCCCTGGGCGGCTCCTGAGGCTGCCTTTTCACTCAGGGTGAGGATGCCCAGGAGCCCCTGAGGCCGGCAGTGGAGACCAGGGCTGGGGCTTGTGGCCTGGCCGATGTGGCTCTGGGGGCTGGGACATGCCAGGGCATGGGTCACTGTCACTGCCCTCCGCAGCCCCGGCTAGCTCTGGGATGTTCCAGGGACAATGCCAAGAGTGGAGAACTGGCTAGACTAGGGTTTGCCTGAGCCAGAACCTCTAGGTCAGCTGCCTAGCAGTAGAGACCCCTGGAGGACCAAGTAGAGAAGACAGCAGAAGCTCTTCTGCGGTGTAAAGTGCAATGAATTTTATAGGAGCGGCTGAAAGAAGGTACTTAACAGAAAATCCCCAAAGGGAAGCAAAAGTTAAAAGAACCCCCAACACCCCTGTGCACAGGTTTTTAAAATCTTTCAAAAACGGGGGTGGACACCATACAGTAACCAATAAGTGACTGTTGGGGTGTGGTTTCGAGGGCCACAACAAATCAGAACAAGGGGAGGAGAGAGGGTTGGGATAGAGATTGGATCTTGGGGTAAGAGACAGGGAACTTTCTGGAACAAAGGGTAGGGTTTGGGCTGATGGATGGGCCAAAGGGGCCGGGTTGTCTTGACAGACAGGGAAAAATCTGGTGAGGAGGGAGGGGATTCCTTGAGAGACACGTAGGGAAGAGAGCATAACACGGGGGAGAAATTAACTGTAATAACTCGGGGAACACTTGAACATACCCCAAACTAACAGAACATTTGGCTCAATAAACTAACACACTGCAACACAGAAATTCAGGCTTTCAGCAGCTGAGAGGTGGCAGTGTTAGAACCCGCAGCAGCTGGTGAAAGCCATCTCTCTCCTTCAGGTTCTTGCTGTGTGGGAAGGTGCTGTGAGTTGTGGTGGCTGCACTCCCCCTTTGCTGGGAGGATGATCTGTACCAGGGGACGGCACAAAGCTGCCATGGTGAGCAGAACATGCTCAGAGCATTACAGTTCAGAGAATGGCACTGCCCCTGAAGGGCAAAAAGCTTGAAAGCATAGAATTCTGTGCAGAACCGTGTCACAAATTTTCTCTTCTAGAACATGCTCATTTTTGAATACTGTAAGCGAATACTCTGGGTTTTATAGAATACGTGGGGTTTTTCTCTTAAGGTTTTTGGGAGAACTCTCAAGTTTATTTTTAGTTGCATTTTACATCCAGCAGGTATACGGATTTTTTTTTTTTTAACTGTTCTTTTGTAAATACTTAGGGAAAAAATAAGTAAGCATTTTCAAATCTTTTGGGATATTGTGGTTAATATCCTTAGAAAGAAAACATTATTGAACAAGTGTGAAAAGACAGAGAGAGGGAAAATAGCATAAAAGTCTTTTAGTACAGGGTGTGTAATAAGGACTGCAGAACTGAGTAATTCCTCCAAGGGCATAGTTAGCAAGATATATCACCAAGAATACCTGCCAAGATACTTCTTAAAACAAGGGAAATGTGCCCTGCAGCCATACGAAGTACAGCCAAAGCAAATGAAAACCTTTGAAAAAGAAGGAATTTTGCCAGTGACATGAGTCTGTCTGGATAATTGAGGGATGCCCATCAACCTTGCACTGAATTCCTCAATATTTGTAAAGTCTTTTCTCCCAATTTCTGTGAAGTGAAGAAGCTGCAGTTGTTTAACCATTAATTTAAACTCTTTGGGGAATTACCAAGCACCGTGTATGTTCTTTTGTAGCTGAGCAGGACTTGAGTTTCCCAAATCTTTTACAAAGCAGAAGGGAACCACAGAGTTACTTGTGCTAGTATTAATGAAGGGTTTCATGAAAGCAGGTGAATGAGAGCATTGCATTATAGAACTTCCACATTCATGAAAACAGGAGTCCACTTAGAATAAAACCTATAAGGCTAGCATAACATCAGAACAGGATAAAATGAAATTACGAGACAGGAAGTGGTGCGTCAGAAATGAAGTGTATCATTTCTGATACATCTGCATGCATTTGCAAGCTAAAACAGAAAAAGAAGGGCAGAGATAGAAAGGAACGAAGATTTTGAAATTGCACCATGCAGAAGAGACACACAAACCATCAGTGTGAACACAGCTGAGAGATTCATCTTGGAGATGGATTAGAGTGGAATCCATTCACTGAAGATCTCTGGTGCACAGGAGTGCAAAGACTGAGGAAAAAAGGAGAAAAGTTTAATTTCTGAAATCTATTTAGATTCCTGGAAGCATTGTCCAGAGACGTAAAAATCTAAAGCCTCAGAGAATCTGAACCTCAAACTTCCCCAAATGGATTGATCGGGTATTATGGGCACATCTCTGCTGTTTTCAGGGTCAATGAAATTGACAATGGGCTTCTGGAAATTAGGAGTGCCCACCCAGATTTTACCTCCATTACTTGAAGAACACCTTAATAAGGCACTTCAGGAACTGAACACTGACGTTCTCACCCTGCTCTATTTACTTTACGTTTGGGTATAGGCTGGTAGAAGGAGAGATCTGGCTTTGATTTCCAAGAGGAAGGTAAGGAGAAAGACAGGCAGCACAGGAAGCACAAGGCCCTGTCAGAGGACCTGTGGAAGGTAACTTTGTGCCCCAGCACTGTTAGAGGACGTTCCCTGTCATTGGTGCAAGTAGCTGGAGACATAAATACTGATTTATTTGGGGGCCGCAGTCTTGGTAAGTGCAGAGGTGGTTCAGTAACGTGACATGAGGGAGTTCCCTCAGGGCAACTGGGATGCCTGAAAGAAGTGAACAGCTCACCACAGCCTGGGCCGCTCGGCTGCTTTCTCTTTCCGACCCTCTTGGGGAGGCTCTGACATTTCCTCTTCCCTGATGGAAGTGCTGCTGCTGCCAAGAGAAACGTCCCCTTACTCACTCAGTGTTCCCTTTGCTTGCCGGATGCCCCATCTGCTGTCGCTGTCCAGGAGAGCTGCTCTGTACGGGAGGAGGAGCCCGAGGGAGAGGCTTTGAAGATGGGGCAGCTGGGATCCCTCTGCTTGGAGCTCTGTTTAAAGATACACGGACTTGCATGTGAACAGGCATAATTATATGGACTTGTACATATGTAGCCTGCTATTTGTACAGGCCTATTTCTGTACATATGCTATCAGATTTATGAATGTACTGTGTATATATGCACTTATAGATACCTGCATACATACAGGTTTTCAGTCACATCTTTGTGTGTATATGTATCTAGTTCTTTATGTGTATTGTAATATCTGTGTTTAGATTTCCTTATGTATACGGTTGTGTAGGTATCTATTTCTATTGATGTATTGATGTAGTTTTTTTTAAATAGCTATATTGGTATTTGTTTTGGCATGTATGTATTTTTAAATTTTTTTAGATGTGTATTGATGTATTTCTATATATATTATATTTACATATATATCCTTATATATTGCTGTAAATTTGTATTGATGCAGTTGTACAGATATTTAGATTGGTACTGCTGTTTGTCTATTTACAGATAGGTTTGTTTTATGTATCTCTTTCTTGAATGTAATAGGTAACATTTAATCTGTATTCACATCTGTACATTGTGGTGGTTATTTATGTATTCAGTTCTATTTAAAAGTGTCTGGAGTGGTATAGTGGTGGAATTCTATTTGTAGAGTACTTGGTATTACAGTACTTGGTATTTCGTATTTGTATATGGGCTGTATGTTTGCCATAATATGCAATAAATTAAGTTATTAATTTTCCCTTGATCTCTGTGTATAGTGAGTGTTTGTAGAGGTTTGCAAAAAATTAGTTTTTGTTACCAGAAGTTGTTATTTGTATGTTTTTAAATAGTGTGGTGTAACAAATACATAAATTACTTTTTTAAAATTTAACAAAGATTTGTATGGTTCTGTTTTGTCAGCACTGGTGTAGCAATTGGTAAGAAATGCCATTTGTCAAGTGAGATGAATGTGTTGTAATTTGTGCTACCCAAAGCCATGGGCAGATGGCCATGCAAATCTCCAGCCATGCCCAGCACATGCCCCACCTGCACTCAGGCTGGGCAAGGGAAGCGCAGATTTGGGCTGGCAGCAGAGCCCACGTTGGCTCAGAACTCGCTGCAAAGGCCTGCTGGCTGAGAAAAAGATCAGGGATACATTTTATATATTCTATTTCTTACAGTACATATACTAAAATATATATTATGTAGTGTATTGTAGAAATCCTTAAAATCAGAGGAATTGCTGCTTTGGAAATTTGGAAAGCTGCTTCTCAGTGAAGAGGATTTCTAGGCTAGAGGAATATAAAAATAAAAAGAAGACCATGGACAGTGCCATTGCCAGAGGCCCAGGCTGTTAAAAGGAGGAATGGATCGTCCCCTTTGCCGTCTGTAGCTGATACCCCTGTCAGTAATAAGTAGCAACTCCGGGGGCAATGAGATGGGAAACCATCTCTCTAAACCAGAATGGGGCGTCTTTTAAACCAGCTAGAGGCAATTTTACAGGGTAAAGGACATTCAAACATCTCAAAATGTGAAATAAAAGACTTACTAATCTGGGTAAAAGTGAATACTCAAAATACAGACTTGAAGTCTGATTTTACCTTTGATTTCTGGGACCAGATAAAGTGGAAAATTCACAATCTAGTCTCTCTCAAAAAGGAAGAGTCTTTGGCCAAACTTATGCCTGTCTCCAGAGCTTTAATGGAGCGCTTTGATCAGAATGATTGTAACAGAGACTTTCTCAAACATCAGAACAGAACACCTGGCTCTGAGACTTCAATTCTGTGTGGTGCTGGACCTTCATCCTCCTCTGGGGAGAACTTGGATTTTGTTCAGGGTGTCCTGGCATGTCCAGGGTTTCTCCAGGCAGTGTGGACAGCACCCCGAAGCCCGGAAAAGGGGAGTCAGATCAGCTTCCAGCTTTGGTCGTGCACTCTGTTTTTTCCAGGATTCCCTGAGTCACTGACGCTGCAACCAGGCATCGTCCCAACTCCTCCGGGAAATCATCCACCCCCAGAATTCCCAGAAAAGTGTTTGGGATTTTTCTTGCATTCCAAGAGTTTGGGGGCTCATGGGACATGTTCTAGGGAGGCTGGGAATCAAACGGGTCCAGGAGATTAATGTTTGGTGAAGCTTTGCAAAACAGGAGCTGCTGTTTCTGTGCTCTGCTGCTCTTCTGAAAAAGATGCGGCTGGATCTTATTCTGAAGTTGTGCAGGTGGGGTCAGCCAAGGGGGGGCCTGGATCCGCTCTGCCTGGCTGAGAGGCTGCAGGGTCGCTCCTGTCACTGTTTGCCCTTCCCAGGAAGTCACCCCCTGGGATCGGGCTCAGGCTGGCAGTTTGCTTTGGAGCTCTGAGGACTCTTTTCATATAGATTCCTCTACCAAAACTTTCCAGGATTTTCACCACTTTTGGCTCCCCAGCCTCCGGTTACAGCAGGTGGGGGGGCTTTGGATTTGGCTCTGCCTGCAGGGGAGCGGGCAGTGGGGAGGACAGAGGTAGCGGGGGCAGCCAGGGCTTGAGCAGGGCATGAATGGCTCTGCCCAGAGAGATGGATGGGATGGAGGTGGAAGAGCTCAGGAAAGTTGCTGTGGAGGCACAGACAGTTCATTCAGAAGCCTTGAAGCCTGTCTCATTGGCTGCTGGAGTTGGGGTGGAAAGCATGCTGAGATTGCAGATCAGACCTGAGAGTTTTCCAGCTGAATCCCTGCGGGCAGGGATACAGTGTGGAACCTGTCACAATCCATTGGAAAGCATCACAAAGACAAAGTCGGGGTCTACAGCTGGAGAGCAGCCCAATTTGTATGAATCTAAAAAGATCCAATTTAGTGAATCCAGATGTGAGATAGCAGGCTCTGGCCTTTCTTCCTGTCACCAAGAACTTGGAGCTCTCCTCCCCAGCACTTCCTGGCAGGGCTCCCAGGAAAGTTGCTGCAGCAACACTACTGCCAAGTGACGCCGGCCAGGGGCTATTTACAGACTACGAACAAGACAGGGCTGCTTTGGAAGGTGCCTAGAGCTGTTTATTTTTCAGCATCAGTCTCATTACATGATTATGATAATGGGAAGCTGCTAGCAGCTCACAATCCAGGCAGCAGGCCAAAAAATGTAAGGTTACAACTTACTTTATAAGCTTCTTGACCAATCACACAAAGCAAAAGCATATTGACAGTAGTTCTATCCAATCACCAGAAGCACACGTAGCTTTGGTTAAAACAATGCTGTCTTATTTCAAATACAATACCTGTTGATAAGCCTTAAAACACAACACACAGAACTCCATTATTAAGCTCCAACCTTCCTACTATCTTGCTAGATAAGCTTTCTGCAGCTTAAAGAGCTATTCAGACAAGCGTTAATACACAGGCTTATTGTTCAATTTGCCCTTGCCTTTTCCTACTGTTTAAATATTTTTTTCTGCTGACCTATCTCATGACTGTTGCTTTAGCTCTGCTCACAATTCTGCTGTATCTGAGGCCTGCCTTTTGCAGCTTTCCCAAAACCCTCTAATTTTATGGATTCCCTCAATTCCCTCTCTCTCTTCACCCAAAAAGAAACCTTACCAATCGTATCATTTATTACTTGCGTTTTGTAGCCTTACTATAATATTTTTGTTTCTTATCTGCTTAAAGCATGTTTTTGTTGGCACTAAGCATTGCTGTATTACAACACAGTAATTTAATGCAGTGAAGGTCCAGTCATTGGAAAGGGCATAAATTATGCCTGACAATAGTTACAAGTCATTATTCAAAAATCTCTTGTCGATTCCAGGGTCTTAACTCAAAACCTTCCTCCACTTCTATTCCTTCATCCACCACCTCCATGACCTTTTGAGCACCTGTCTGTGAATCCATTTCCTACCTCTCTCTCTTGAGTGAGAGAAACTTCTTGGACAGTTTTGTTAAACATTCATCACACACACTGAAGTGTTCAAGGTATTACTATTAATATCACTACCAAAACACCCAAAACATGAGACCTATCTTGCAAAGTTCCCTTAGCCAAGGTGCAAAGCTCTATTCTTGGAACAAATCATCTAACCAGGACCCACTATCTTCTTTAATTTGGGCTGTCAAATCTCTCAGTTTTTGTATGCTTTTGAGGATGGATTCAGAGTGGTCAGACAGGTTCATACAACACAATCCTTCAAATTCTTCACAACCATGTCCTTGTGCCAGTAAAAGAAAATCAGTTGTTGCTCTATTTGGAAGGGTAGCATGTCTAACACTATTAACATCGGTCAACATGTCACTGATTGCAGTGGATGTGGCATTAGTTTGTTTACTCAGCCAATATGCAAACCAATCTAATTGTTTCAATGCCATTGCTGAAGCCAGTTGGGGTGAAAAGAAACCTGCTGAAACCCTTTTCGCAGCCTTCCAAGGCATGAAATCACTTCTACAGTTCTCATCTTAATGATGAGAACTTGGAGCTTTTTGGCAGCATTCATGGGATGGCTGATTGCTGTGAAAACACTTACTGTTCTGATGGATCATATACAGGAGTGATGAAAAGGAAAAACAACCACGGTCTAAATCTTCCATTGCAACTACCTAATTGGTCTAATATTATTCAAAATTTAGAAAAACTTTGAATTCAAACAAACACTTCCTTGCCTTACCTGTAAGATATGGTCATAATGATGTAAATCCACAATACAAAATTCCTTCTCACCATGAGATCAAAGAACTTATAGGAAGAATGCAAAAAAAAATTATTATAACTTTACCTGATCAGCCTCCAACTGTAACAGAGATGCTAACAGCTTGCAGTAAGCTCACCTCTCCAAAACATCTTGCTAATGTGCTAGTCAATGCTTTTGGAAAGCAGATTGCAGATTCTTAAGAAAAGTTAGGAAACCATTGGGAGATAATTTGGGAAAGGCTTTGGGAGAAAATTTGGGACAAAAAATGGAAAAGCTTGAAAAGACCCTTGAAGCATAAAGAAACATTTTCTAAAAATCTGCTGGTACAGTTGGACTCTGATAAAAAGGCTTGTGGCTTTGCTTGTGGTAAAGCAGGACACATGAATAGAGATTGTCCTACAACAACAATCAAACTTAAACCTCTTTCTATTTGCCCTCAATGTAGGAAAGGGAAGCATCTTGCTAAGTACTGTCATTCTCAATTTGACATCGATGGCAAAGCTTTATCATTATACTCAAAAAAGAGCTCGGATTATCACCACACCTCGACACAAGTAGTGACCTCCTTACAGTCAATTACCCAGTCAAATGGCATTGGTACCTCAGTCATTTATCCCTCAGTCATCCATCCCTCAAATGGTCCCAGGTCAATACCCTCATGTACAAGGTTTGAATTGGCCTCCTCAAAAATTGATACACCTTTTAAATAAGTTCTGTTATGAAAGTATGAGACGGAGTGGGGATCCATTCTGAATTAGGTGAAGTGCCTAGAAGAGGTGAGAGGTCTGTAGGGCCAAAGCTGAAGAAAGGCCGCATTCCAGAGACAGCAAGGAGACAGAGAAAGAAAAACAGAAATTACCGCAAGGTCGATCTGCCCCAGACCTAGGAATTCCTCTGATAAAGAAGAACTAGTGCTAAATGTCACGCGGAATGAATATGTATGAACTTATTGTGAAACTGTATGCATATGCATTTGGGAGGGGATAAAAGACGACCTGAGATCTTCAGAGGTACGCATGCCTTGTTGGGGGACTTGCGTCCGGCGCGTGTCGTAAAATAAACATACCGGGCTTTACAACTTTTATAAAGTTGTGAAGTTTCTTCTTTTCTCCGCAAAACATTATGGCGAGCCAGATAGGAGTTCTCTGTCCCCGCAGGGGCAGGGGGGATAGACGGACCTCCAAGGCGCGCCCTAGGATTTTTTCCTGGTGGGGCTCCGCTCGTCTCAACTTGCCACCTGCGAGGACAGACAAGGACCTGCTGGCCTGCGGAGGAAGATACGGTATGTACTGAGGGGCCCCTGGGGGAGGGAAAGGAGAGCAAGGGAGTAAACCACCCGGAGACGTCTGGGTTCAGCTGATAGAGCAGCTGTATTAGAGATGGGGTTCATCGTTCTGATAGAGCAGACCGCTAGTGGCTCTGGGGGTGAGCCGGGTGAACCCGTGTATGTGTGTTGAGGGTTCATAGTTCTGATAGAGCAGAACCGCTAGAGGCTCTGGGGGTGAGCCGGGTGAACCCGTGTATGTGTGTTAGGGGTTCATAGTTCTGATAGAGCAGAAGTGTTGAGCCCGTGTATGTTTTGTTTGCATGTGTGTGATGTCCAGACACTGTGTTGCTGTATGGTTAATGTGTGCATTGTGTGGTCGGTGCACTGTGTTTCTAATCGTGCAAGTGTATAAGTGTATGGTGTATAAAAGAGAATAAATCTACAGTGCGGGGGGGTCAGTACTACCCGTGTTTGAAGCAGCCGAGTGAGGCCTGAGGCGCCGGCTGCAGCAGGCTGTGGGGGCAGGGACAGAAGTGCCCCGCAGAGAAGCGAGTGGAAGAATGTCAGTGATGGTACTTATCGTGTTTAAATGTAGTGATTTGTGTAGATCTGGTACATTTTAACCGTGAGTATGAGTGTGAGCTCAGAGAGTTCCTTTGCCTTGGATGTTTGATTTTGATTGTGTCCAAGAAAATTGATGTGAGTAAATGCTGAATTATGGTATGCTATGTTGTGTTGAGAAAAGTGAGCACTTTGAGAGATATGCCCTTTCCCAGTGGTTTTGTGTGGTGATTTTCTTCCGCTGCATTGTGGTAATTTGATTTTCATTGTATAGTAGTGTTTGTGGAGATTTTAAGATTTTGTTGCAACAAGAGTGGCATTTTACATAGGAGAACTATAGTACAGTGATTTATGCTTAACTACGATAGAGTTAAAGGAATTCTAAGAATTCCCCCCCTCACAGCAATTCAAGCCTTGGCTCTAGGGAATTTGAGATAAAGGGGGGTGCAGGTGCGAGTGTTTCTGTCTGAAGGCATATCAGAGTTTTGGCTGTGACTAGCACAGCCTTTTTGCAAAGCAGTAAAACAAGTGTAAGTAGGCACAGTGCTTAATTAGATTGTGCAAGGAAAGAACTAGAAAAGACTGATATTTTGTCTGATCAGAATATAGTGTCTATATCACGTTTTTGATTAGCATGCTGTGTGAGGTGACAGTGGCTGTCCCCTGGGCACAGGGACAGCTCTGGCTGCCCCGTCTCCCCAGGGAACATGGGATTGGCCTGTGAGCAAAAGCTGGATGTGCAGTTATTATTGCAGTGCGGTGTTTATGAGAAACACTGGTTTTGCTGTTCTAATAAGTGTTAGGGCACATGTAAATTAGAAGTTTCTGGTCAAGCAGATTCAGAACCTAAGGTCTTAGAACTTGTGTGTGGGAACCACATCTGATACCTGCCACCTGGAGCTGTGTATATAGGAGGAAAACTGAGAAACTACTGTGAAGGTCTGTAAAAAGGTTTGAGTGGAAGCGAGATAGGGCAAAGAGAAATAAATAATGAGAACTGACCAGAGCAAAGAGGTTCCTAAATTAGCCCCTTTTGAGAGGGGCTCAGTGGGAGAAGGCTGCCAGTAGGAGCAGCTCAGAAAATAAAAAGATTTATAATACTTCATTGCTGTTAGTACTGTTTTAAAGTAGGAGGATAAATGGGATAGAGTTTTGTATGCTGAAATGTCTTTGTGTTTTAAGAAATCACCCAGATTTCTTGAAAAGGGAAAACAAGGCAAAGAGAAAGCAAATCAAACATGTTGTTCAGCATGCAGCATAAGATAGCAACGTATGAAACCAGGCAAAGATCATCATGCTGAAATGCAAAGCAATCACAGTTCACAAAATGAGTACACATGATTTGCTAAAGGCTCCTCCCAAGGTAAGGGAGGAAGGGTAAAGATGACCTCCCCAAAAGGGAAGAATTTTTGTTGACACAAGGGCCATATATTCAGTTTTAAATAAAACTTTAGTACCTGTGGAGAATGTTTATGTTGTAGTGTGGGGAATGAACAACTGGCCAGTCTGAGAAGGCATACTTGTGCAAACCCTTAAAGTAACATGTGTACTATGTGTACCTAAAAGCTTTTGTACAATTCGCTCAATTTGCTAAACATTCTCAAATGAGAAAGGTTACTCTGGAGGCAAATGATATAAAGATGTTTAGCTTAACATTAACAGACACTGAAATTAAGAAAGACATTAGTAAGGAGGTATTAGAATAAGTAAACAAGTGTTTTCAAGGGTATGGGCCTCTGCTGTACCAGGGAGACTGAAAGATGCTCCCCCATGAGCATCAAGTTTAAGGAAAGAACACAACTAGTGAGAACTGAGTAGTACCCTCAAAAGAAAGATAAGGAAGGAATCAGCCCA
The DNA here is from genome assembly GCF_027887145.1 of Ammospiza caudacuta. Lineage (NCBI taxonomy): Eukaryota > Metazoa > Chordata > Aves > Passeriformes > Passerellidae > Ammospiza > Ammospiza caudacuta. The sequence continues at coordinate 3,121,534 of NC_080621.1, read as the reverse complement.
ATAACTGATAGTACTGGATTAAGAGCTGTCAATAAGATAACACAGAATTTATACCCTGTGGTAGCAAATCCATATACCTTACTAACTTGTTTAACACCTGAGCTAACCTGGTTCACTGTTTTAGGCCTAAGAGATGCCTTCTTTTGCCTCCCTATCCACGAAGCCAGCCAGAAAATTTTTGCATTCAAACACAAGCTCACATAGTCCATGTGCCTGAAGGCTTCAAGATTCCCCACTCCGATTGGAGAACAGCTTGCAAAGACCCAGAGTCCCAGGAAGCTCCACAAGAGGAAAGGAGGCTGTTGCAGTACATGGACGATTTTCTAGTAGCCACTCAGATGAGGGAAGCGAGAGAAGCCTGGACAGTAAGCCTTTTGAATTTCCTAGGACTCCAAGGACGCAGAGTCTCAAAGAAAAGGCACAGGTAGTGAAACAGAAGGTAATCTACCTGGGGTAAGAATTATGGACTGCTCTCCAGACCCCTCTATGCTCTTATTGCCAATGGAAACAGAGATCTCCAGTGGACACAAGACACCACATGGGCCTTTCGCCAACTAGAGGGAGTGCCCTCGTGTCAGTTCCAGCTTTGAAACTTCCAGATGTAAGTAAACCATTCTTTCTATTTTTCCCAAGCAAAGAATTGCCCAGGGAATACTGGCTCAGGACTTAGACCCTTACTGAAGGGCAGTTGCTTACTTCTCTAAGCAACTAGATGCAACAGCCAAAGGATGGCCAGGTTGCCTCAGAGCTGTAGCAGCAGTCATGCTGAATATTCAAGAGGCATGCAAGTTTACCCTGGGACAAAAATGTGCTAGTGTCCCACACAGTGTCGCAGTACTGGAAGTAAAGGGTGGCCACTGGCTCTCACCACAGAGGTTTACGATGTAGAGATAGTGGTGACTAACATTGTCAACCCAGCTTCTTTTCTCAGTGGACACCATAGTTGCCTAGAGACCACCGAAGCTACGTACTCCCGTCGCCCAGACTTAAGGGACACTCCTCCGGACGATGCAGAGACCTGGTTCACTGACAGGAAAGCGACATTGCAAAGTTCACAGTGACCACCTGCAGAGAGGTAATCGAGTCTAGACCCTTACCAACAGGTACCTCTGCGCAGAAGGCTGAGGTAATTGCCCTGACCCGTGCCCTGGAAAGGGCAAAAGGGAGGAGAATAACCATCTACACAGACCCAAGGAATGCATTTGGAGTCACACATGCACATGGAGCCATCTAGAAAGGGAGGGGACTGCTGACCTCACAAGGAAAGAAGAGACAATCCAGCTGCTAGAAGCAGTTCAGCTACCTGAAAAGGCATATTAAGGCACACTAGAGAGTGAGCTTAAAATTGGAGGAAAGAAATGAGCTGGCGGATGGAGAGGCAAAGAAAGCAGCAAAGGGTGAGGTACAGATTTTCCTCGAAGGTAAGCCATAATACAATAATACTAACCAAAAGAGACGTACAACTGCAAGGGGTGGGCTACCATTGAAAGAGAGCTAATAATCCCTTCCCATTTTCGTAGTTACTAGTGAAGGAAGAGCACTAGAAAACACACTAGGGCCTAACTACTTAGAAGCCTTTTATAGAGTGTGGCTCCTTTTCAAAATGACCAAGGCTGCGAGTGATACAGAGTGCATTACACAAATCTGATTGAAACAATCGTTGTATCGTTGTCAAGAATTTATATGCCACTATCACTCAGGTAAGCCGACAATGTGATCCTTGCCTCCAGACTAACCCCAAAATACACCCCCGGCCAAAACTCGGTCAGACTGGGAGAGGCCATGGGCCTGTACAGCAGTGGCAAATTAACTTTTCAGAACTCCCAAGGAAAGGGGGGTATCAGTATTTACTGGTATTGATAGATACATTTTCAGGGTGGCCAGAAACATTCCCCACCAGAACTGTCAAAGCTCAAGAGGTGACCAGATTATTTTTATAAGGAATAATACCACGCTTCAGAGTTCCAGCCACGATATCCTCAGATAAAGAATCACATTTCATTTCCAAAATAGTGCAACAGATTAGTAGCCATCTAGGCACAGATTAAGAACTTCACACCCCATACCACCCCCAATCAAGCGGCCAGGTAGAGAGAATGAATCATTTGATTAAGCAGCAAATCATAAGACTGGGGCAAGAAGTTAATCTACCCTAGCCCAAGCTCTTCCACTAGCAATATTGCAAATTCAAACTAAAACCTTGAGCTAAAGGAATGCTGAGTCCTTTTGGAATGCCTTATAGAAGACCATATAGAACACAAAGAGAATGTCCAGAATACATGGTGGCATTAAGCAAACAGCTCAGAGTAATTGAGAAACATGTAGCTGGAACTTGGAGCAAGGAGTTAGATAGCCTGGGGATGATGTATATGTTAAGTCTCTTACAAAGAAGACTTCAGAACCACAGTAAGACAGACCACTGCGAGTACTTCTCACCACCTTCACTGCAATCAAAATCAAGGAGCAGAATGCCTAGATCCATCACTCTCGGGTGAAGAAGGCCCAGAAACCCCTTAAGGAGTGACGCCAGGAGACAATGAACTGCGATTAAAACTTACTCGGGCAAAATGAGTATATTGCGGTCGGGAGTAGCTCATATTTTAGTTTGTAGAATTGTATTGTGTGTAATCATAACTAAAGTTTCAGAACTTGAGAGTACCTCTGTTCAAAGTAATGCTAAATGGCCTTGGTCCCTGGCATTTAATCAGTATACTGGATCATAAGAAAACCTTCTGAGATAAAAGATTTAAACATATCTACTGTAGTCATCCACGAGAATCAGATATGTGAGGAGCAAGAATGGCAAGAACAGGAACTGTGGACTCTTCAAGGAATCAGAGGAGAAGAAATCAAAGTAGGGTGCCAGGTCATCAATAGGGTAGCTTATGAGAGACCAGATGTAATTAGTGTCTGAACCTCTCCTAGTGTATATGAACACCAGGAAGTCTGTGATAACCTAAGTGAATCAGACTGTTAGTGTAATTTCACCTTGATGCAGCCTGTAGAAGTGACCTGCCTTTGAGCTCGAATTACTATCAGACTTTCATTTGAATTCAAAGTGGATGTGACTGAACAACAGCTATTATTCAATCCAGAATGGTCTCTCAAATGTGTAGAGTTGATAATGCAAATTAACATCTCAAAAATCCAACCAGCCTGCTCCTCCTTCCTAAAAACTCCCTTTGAGGGCTGGACACTGCACTTTTTACCACAGCAAGGCCTTATACACCCCATACTAGTTCAGACTAAAACAGGCATATCTCAGGAGCAGAACAAGAAAAGAAGGAGACAGCTCTCCTGGTGCCTAAAACCAGGAACACCAAGAAATCAGTTTCCTTAGGTCATTTTCCAAGCCGGTTGGCTGAACACTCAGGCAATGACTGGTAAAGGGTGCTGAACTGCAGGTGGTAAATTAACCCAAGCAAGGAAGGTGATTTTCTTTATTTATAGCTATCCCTTTTCCTACTGAGATTTGGATCAGTGATTGTCCCAGTCTGAAGCAGTTAGATTCTGCTTAAAAGAGGTAGAGAGAGACTCCCCCTCAGAGCTCAGCAGCAAGCTGTAAGATTTTGAGCATCACTTTTGTGCTGAGTGTTTCAAGTAGCAGAAACCTAGTCCCAGTTTCTTCTGAAGCACTGCAAATGAATTTAAGCTCTTCTCTTAGACTTCCCCTTCATTATTTACTTGAGACTTAGACCTGAAGCTAAGGGCAAGGTGGGTGAAGTTTCGTAGACCAAGAGAGACATTCCTGCTTGCCACACATCTGAGAAATCAGGTGCTCTAGAGGGGAAAGGAGATTCCTGAAGTCTCTACATTTCAGAACAAACATTGCCTCAAATATGACCTAAACCTCTGTCAGATACACTTGTGAAGTGTGTCTGAATTTGCAGTGTGAGCCCAGCACATCCCTCTGGCAGGGAGGGATGGTCATAAACAGAAAGCAGTTCCTGTTCCCCATAACAAACATCTAACTGGTATATTAGAGACAAAATTAAGAGTTTTAAATAGAATTGATTCAGAAATACTGGTGAATAAACTGGCCACTGCAGCAAGTAGCCTAACAAAATTGAAGCAGCCTTTATAGTAATCTCTATTGGCATTAAGAACTAGCCAGTGACAGATTTCAAAAGTACTGCCAAAGTAAAGAAGTATGAAAAGGCCGGGGACCAAGACCACAAGTTGATAGTAGAAACACTTAGTATAGTACAAGATAATGTGTCTTTAGCTTTCAGTTGTATACAAGCACAGTTATAGATACAAGCAACAGCAGCTCTGATCATATGGGAAAGGGGTGAAAGTAATTTTCCAGCTAAAATTCAAGAAATTGTGTGAGATAATGCAATTGATATTGAAAGGAAGTTTCAATCCTGGCAGACTATGGTGAATTTCACCTATGATCCTGTTTCTAATGTGGCAACTGCCTTTGTGCTTACCATACATAATGCCACTGTTTATGTTGTCCATCCCATCATTGCTCTAAGATCAAACCACGAAAAAACAATACTCTATCCTTCAGAACATAGAGTATGGGCACGAAAGATGAATAGAAAGTGGCAGACAGTAAACTTAGAATCCTGCATTACTAGAGAACAGATGGGATTCATTTGCGAAAGCAATACTATTAATGCTCAAGGTGTGTGTTTGGACACTGAACAGAGTATTTGTCCCTTCAAAGTCCATCCAGTCACTGACAAGAAAACTGTGCTCGTATATACTAGAAAAGGGGGTATGCTTGAGAACTGCTTGTGCTGCTGTACAAATTGATAGCAATGATGTTATTCTGTCTAGTAGAAACCATTCTAATCTCTGTATATGTAATTTTGTTAAAGTTATTAGATGTGATCTTTGGGTGGTCACCAACTGCGAATAGAATCTTTAATAAGTTGTGTCACCCCATTGTAGTCTTACTAATATTAGTTGGGATAAATTTAGGACTATCTATTATATTGTTAATTTAGTACTGGAGAATGCTACAACAAATAGCTGTACTAACATCTTTGTCAAAAGCACACGGTGAAGCACTAAAAGACACTTACTGTTGTGAAAGTTTTCATTAAGTAAAAGAATTTACTTATTTCCTAGGAAAGGGGGGAATGAGACGGAGTGGGGATCCATTCTGAATTAGGTGAAGTGCCTAGAAGAGGTGAGAGGTCTGTAGGGCCAAAGCTGAAGAAAGGCCGCATTCCAGAGACAGCAAGGAGACAGAGAAAGAAAAACAGAAATTACCGCAAGGTCGATCTGCCCCAGACCTAGGAATTCCTCTGATAAAGAAGAACTAGTGCTAAATGTCACGCGGAATGAATATGTATGAACTTATTGTGAAACTGTATGCATATGCATTTGGGAGGGGGATAAAAGACGACCTGAGATCTTCAGAGGTATGCATGCCTTGTTGGGGGACTTGCGTCCGGCGCGTGTCGTGAAATAAACATACCGGGCTTTACAACTTTTATAAAGTTGTGAAGTTTCTTCATTTCTCCGCAAAACACCTCGACACAAGTAGTGACCTCCTTACAGTCAATTACCCAGTCAAATGGCATTGGTACCTCAGTCATTTATCCCTCAGTCATCCATCCCTCAAATGGTCCCAGGTCAATACCCTCATGTACAAGGTTTGAATTGGCCTCTTCAATAATTGATACACCTTTTAAATAAGTTCTGTTATGAAAGTATTTCTACTGGAATTATCAGGTTTTTCAGCAAAGACAAGAGCTTTTGATTCTAGGCTTTTTTCAGACTTTCAGTCCTTCCAGTGGTTGTTTCAATAAATTGTAACAAAGAGCTAATATATTTAACTCTTGCTTTTAATGTTCCTATAGTGACTCCATCAAAAACACCTATAGCTATTGCATTTCTTCTACCCATGAGTACAGCCAAGCAAAACAACTTTCCAGAGAATTCAGTGCTGTCTGTGCCATTTGGAAGCTCAGGTCCTGAGGTCTTTTGGGTGCAATTTTTGGACCGCAACCAAGCAAAATTGACTTGCTGCCTGACTCACTGTGGTAAAACAATCTACATTACAGGCATGCTGGATACTGGTGCAGATGTCACTGTAATCTCTCACATGTTTTGTCCCAGCCATTCGGATTTAGTAGCTCCTGCAGGTTCCCTCACAGGGATTGGAGGTGCTACTGTATGTTGGCAAAGTGCATCCATGATTAACATTACAGGTCCTGAAGGAAAGACAGCAATAGTGCACCCTTTTCTTGTTCAGAAGCTTCTCACCGTCTGGGGGAGAGACATCCTGTCCCAATGGGGAGCAGAACGGGAGGTGGGCCTGTGATGGAAACCACGTCAAAACCTGCCACTTGAAAGCTGAACTGGAAAACTGATCATCCTATATGGACTGATCAATGGCCTTTAACAGAGAAAAATTTAAATATCCTTAAATCATTGGTAAAGGAGCAATTACAACAAGGTCACATCACTCCCACAAATAGTCCCTGGAATTCACGAGTATTCATCATCCACAGGAAGACATTGGACTCCTGGAGGCTGTTTCATGACATGAAGATCAATGTAATGACTGAAGACATGCGACCTCTTCAACCTGGACTTCCTTTTTTATCAATGATCCCAAAACACTGGCCTCTCATTGTCATTGATTTAAAGGATTGTTTTTTCCACATCCCACTTCATCCCAATGATGCTCCAAGATTTACCTTTTCAGTTCCAGTCATCAATCAAAGAGAACCCATGCAGAGATAGCACTGGAAAACATTGCCTCTAGAAATTAAGAATTTGCCTATAATTTGACAATATTTTGTTGCACAAGTTTTGTCTCCAGTTCAACAGAAGTATCCAAGATCCGTGATTTCACACTACAGGAATGATTTGCTCATCGCAGCTCCAATGAAGCCAGAGATGGAGCAAGCTTGTCCTAGTGTTGTTACTGAAATCCAAAATGCTGGACTTAAAATTTCTATACCCAAAATTCAAGAAGTTCCACCTTGGAACTATCTGGGATGGAAGATGACTGAAAAAAACAATTACACTGCAGAAGATACAGCTCCAGACCAGTGTCAACACCCTGCAAGATTTACAACAGCTTCTAGAAGAAATCAGTTGGGTCAGACCTGCTTTGGGAATCACCAACGATGAATTGGGTCCAATTTTTAATTTGTCGAGAGGAAGCCGCGTCATCGACTCTCCTGAACTCTAATACCTGAAGCTTGTGCAGCGCGTGACAAGGTCATGGAGGCTCTCCAAAGATAACAAGCTCATCGCTGTATTCCAGAAAAGCCATTCTTTTCTGCAATTTTAGGAGGAAAGATGCAACTTTGTTCTGTCATTTTTCAATGAGACCCTTCTGAGAGAGATCCTTTGTTGAAAATAGAATGGGGTTTTCTTCCCTCAAGGTTTCAAAGACTATTTTTACAGTCTTAGAGAGGATAACACAAATTCTGATTAAGGCCCGAACAAGGTTGTTAAGTTTAGCAGGTGAAGAATTTGCAGTTCTCTATTTGCCACTGAAAAAAATTATCTTGATTGGGCAATGCAAAATTCTGCAAATTCTGATGATTTGCAACGAGAATTATTAAATGTTGCAGATATTGCTTCTATTCATTACCCAGCTCACAAATTGTTGCAGGCAAAACTGAGTTTTAGAGAGAAACCTTTGTTAAGTAAAGAACCTTAAAACACAATAACTCTCTTCACTGATGGGATCTGGCAGAAGTCACAAATCAGTCATTACTTGGTTGAACCAAACCAAGTTCCCAACTAAAACTTGGGAATCATCTATTCAAATAGTAGAGGGATCTCCTCTGATTGCTGAGCTTGCTGCTGTGGTTCAGGCTTCTCAGTTCTTCCCACAACCTTTTAATTTATTCACACATTCTGCATTTGTTGCCAATGTGGTTAAAAGACTAGAAGGATCAGTTCTAAAGAATCCTAGTAACGACACTTGATATCATTGGCTTTCATGGCTTTTTACAACTTTGCAATAACGAACTAATCCACAGTTTGTTTCTCACATCAGGGCTCATTCTTCGCTTCCTGGATTTTTTGTAGAAGGAAACGCCAGAGCAGACAAACTGACAGTGGTTATTTCAAACACTTTGCCAAACATTTTGGAACAAGCAAAACTGAGTCATGCCTTTTTTCACCAAGACGCACAAGCACTTGTGCGAATGTTTCAAATTTCCAAAAGTCAAGCTAAAGCTATCATTAGTACTTGCCCTGACTGTCAGCTTGTGCAGCCTCCTGTTTCTAGAAAGAGTTGTTCGACCCACGGGGTTTGCAAAGCCTGCAGTTATGGCAAATAGATATCATTAAATAGCCTTCCTTTGGTAAATTTACCAGTACTCATGTTTCAGCGGACACGTTGTCTGGTGCAGTTTTTGCATCTCTTCACAGAGGGGAAGCAGGTATTCATGCCTGTCAACATTTTTAGCAGAGCTTTTGCTTCACTGGGTGTGCCCCAAGAAGAAAAAACTGTCAATGATCCCACATATATATCTCAAAAATTGGCCACATTTTTAAAGATTGGGGTGTTCGTCATATCCTTGGTATTCCACATTCTCCCACAAGCCAAGCAGTTGCTGAGAGGACACATCAGACATTAAAACGCATTCTTGATCAAGAGAGGGGGGAGTCAAAGTCACACCACAGATGAGGTTAAACAAAGCTTTGCATGGTTTTAATTTCTTAAACAATTCTGTTGCAGAACCTGATCCACCAATTTCTAGGCATTTTTACAATAACACACAGGCAAAACTGAAAGAAAATCCCCCTGTTTTAATTAGAAACCATGGGACAGGACCAATTGAAGGTCCTTTCTGATTAATCCCTTGGGACAAAGGGTATGCTTCTGTCTCTACAGGTGCAGGAATTAAGTGGGTCCCAGCAAAAAACGTCAAACCATATCGCACCCCAGGAAAGTTGACGAGTTCAAGACCGTAGAAGCAAGTACGCAGACGTGAGCCAAACAGAGGGATCACGGGTCACACCTGACGTTCCTTGTGCATCGGTGGAACCTGCAAACACTAATTTTATGTGGTTTATAAATGTGTCACTTGTTGGTTTCATAGAGCTCTATTGGAGAAAGTGTAGGTTTTGTTTGGTTAATTTTTATTAAAGGTCAAAAGTAATGTTTTTGAATTGAGAAGAATATGGGAGGAGCTTTAGCCAACAATTAGCTCACAAAAAGGATGATGCAAAATCAAATGTTACTATGGTGCTAGTTTTGATTGCTTCTTATAGTGCGGAGTTTTGGTCGATTTGTAGTGTAGATTTGTCTGTGGAACAACCAAAACCAAATGTCTGGGTGACCTTAGCCAAGACAGCAGGCTCGGATACCATGTGTTTGTCTAATTCGGAACAGAAAAGCCTTTCTCAACCTGATAGTCAGTGTGCCAGTAAAGAATATGCCCTTGGTTAAAAAGCAATTCAATAGTAAGCCTGGTGAAATTGACAATGGGAGCAGCCCTGTATAGGCTTGTAACATTTGGGAAAAAGAACTTCCCAAAGCAGTACCTGAACCCCAAGAATCGGAAATCCTTGGTCCTTTAACAATGGATTTTTGCCTTACGTTTACAGCTAATGATTAGTGAAAAAGTGATCCTCCAAAGTACAATGTTACTCCTCATTATAGTGCATATAGAAATTCAAGGTTTTGGTGTAATTATTAAGAATGTTGGGATGTGCTTTCTAAGGCTGACCAATATCCACGACAATTACCAAAAGGATGTTGGTTCACCTGTGTAGATAGGCCCTGGCAGGGCATCCCATCATGCCCTGAAGGTGGCCCATGTAGCAATGGGATGCTCACTGTAGTTGCGCCTACTGCCAAAGTGGTCATTAAGAAGAAGCAAAGGGGAACAAGATCTGGTCGTCATTATCGTGAAAACTGTAGAAGTTATTTCAGGCCTTAAAAGGCTGCAAAAAGGGTATCAGCAGGTTTGTTTTTACCCCAACTGACTTCAGCAATGGCATTGAAACAATTAGATCAGGTTGGATGTTGGCTGAGTAAACAAACTAATGCCACATCCACTGCAATCAGTGACATGTTGACCGATGTTAATAGTGTTAGACATGCTACCCTTCCAAACAGAGCAGCAATTGATTTTCTTTGACTGGCACAAGGACATGGTTGTGAAGAATTTGAAGGATTGTGTTGTATGAACCTGTCTGATCACTCTGAATCCACCCACAAAAGCATACAAAAACTGAATGATTTGACAGCCCAAATTAAAGAAGATAGTGGGTCCTGGTTAGATGATTTGTTCCAAGAATAGAGCTTTGCACCTCGGCTAAGGGAACTTTTCAAGATAAGTCTCATGTTTTGGGTGTTTTGGTAGTGATATTAATAGTAATACCTTGAACACTTCAGTGTGTGCGACAAGAGATGAACAAAACTTTCCAATAAGTTTTTATCATACAAGAGAGAGAAGTAGGAAGTAGATTCACAGAAAGTGCTCAAAATCTCACAAAGATGGTGGATGAAGGAATAGAAATTGAAGAAGGTTTTGAGTTAAGACCCTGGAATCGACAAGAGATTTTTGAACAATGACTTGTAACTATTGTCAGGCATAATTTATGCCCTTTCCACTGACTGGACCTTCACAGCATTAAATTGCTGTGTTGTAATACAGCAATGCTTAGTGCCAACAAAAACATGCTTTAAGCAGAGAATAAGGAAAAATATTAGAGTAAGGCTACAAAAGGCAAGTAATAAATTACACGATTGTGTAATATTTTTTAAGTGAACAGAGAGGGGGAACTTTGGGAATCCTTAAAATTAGAGGGTTTCAGAAAAGCTGCAGAAGGCAGGCACCTCAGATACATCAGATTTGTGAACAGTGCTAAAGCAACAGTCATGAGATAGGTCAGCAGAAAAAGTATTTAAACTGTAGAAAAGACAAGGGCAAATCGAACAATAAGCCTGTGTATTAATGCTTGTCTGAATAGCTCTCTAAAATGCAGAAAGTTTATCTAGGAAGATATTAGGAAGGTTAAAGCTTAAAAATAGAGCTCTTTGCATTGTGTCTTACAAACAGGTACTGTATTCAAAATAAGCAAGCATTGTTTTAACCAAAGCTACGTGTGCTTCTGGTGATTGGATAGAACTACTGTCAATATGCTTTTGCTTTGTGTGATTGGTCAAGAAGCTTATAAAGTAAGTTGTAACCTTACATTTTTTGGCCTGCTGCCTGGATTGTGAGCTGTTAGCATCTTCCCATTTTCATAATCATGTAATGAGACTGATACTGAAAAAATAAGTAGCTCAAGGCACTTTCCCAGCAGCCCTGTCCTGTTCGCGTCTGTAAATAAACCCCTGACTGGCGTCATTTCTGACTGGGCCTGAGGCAGGGGCTGCCATTCCTCACTTGTGGGGAGACTGGAGCTGCCAGAACCACACTGAGCCTGCAGGCACTGCCTGACAGCGCTGCAGCCACTGGGATGGTCGCGCCTCTGAGGCTCAGCCACTCCCTGCTGCTGCTGCTGCTGCTTTTAGGCGCACGCAAAGCTCACTGTTAGGCCACGACGGTCTCTGCTTTTGCCCTCTTCCTGTCCCTGTGTAGGGATGGAGCATTGCTATGCTTTCAGGAAGCTCTCTAGGAAAAACTTCAGCATTGCAAGCTCCTCTGCGCCCTCCATAGATGCATGCTGTGGAATCCCTGACAGCTGCCTTCAGAGCATCCTCAAGCTGGCTCTTCTAAAACCCAGGGTCCTTGTTCCCTTCAGCATGCTCAGCATGACTTTGAACTCCATGGTGCTGTGCAACTGAAGCAACAGGAGAGGGACCTTTGCAGCCTGAGCAGCCCTTGTTGCTCTCTGCCCGTGCACATAACACAGCGTGGAAGAGAACGGCAGCAGGGCCCTGCATGTCCCCGGGCTCAGGATTCGTGCCACTTCAGCACAGGTGTGTAAAAAGTGACAAAGCCAAACTGTTTGTTAAGGGAAGGCAAAGCAAAGGGGTGAACTGGGAGGCAAAAAAGGGGATGGGCAGGGCCTGGGGGTTGGAGAGAGGGAGGGAGGGAGCTGCCAACAGGGAGGGAGATGACAGGAGCTACTGGAGCTTCCCACAGCTGTGACCAACAAGAGCTGTGCCTGGAGTTCCAGTTGGAACCCTGTGCTCTGCAGGTGGTCTCATCGTCATTGGGAACTGGGGGTTACCGAAGGACACGGGTTCTTCTGGTCCTGCAGACCAAGTTTGGCAGCTCTTGCCTCGAAGTTCACCTGGATAAATTGGGTGATCAAGGAGGGGCACTCGTATTCCCTCAGGGCTTGAAGAGCTAGAGAAAAGAAGCACAGAGCCACGGTTAGAGGCCGGATTGCAGGAATCCAGGGAAACACTCCTGCCAGGGCCATTCCAACCATCTCCTGCTATGGCCAGAAGGGAGGCAGAGACAAGGGCTTGGGCCAAAAGGTGCTGGCCTCGGCTCCCTCACATGTGCCTGAAAGCTCTCCGGGCTCTGCCCCCGCTGCCCCTTGTCTGCACAGGGAGCAGAGCCCTCGGCAGCCTGGGCAGGGATTGTAGCTCCGGAGCCGGGATTTGCAGCTGCCCCCGGCGGCCCGCACTGGCACCCGTGTGGCTGCCCTCATTCACCCTGACTGAGGATCTGGAGCTATTCCTTCTGCCCCATCATGAGCACTCCGGTGACCCCTGGCAAGACAGAGCCCGTGGCGGCCCCGGGTGGCACAGCTGCCCGACACGGGCAATGCCAGCCCTGCGGCCGCACGCCCTCCTGCCCCTGCAGGGCTCCTGCCGGGTCCCTGCCTCCCGCTGTCGCCCCAGGGCATGGCTGCAGGAGGGCGGCGGCAGTGCCGAGGGCGGGCGGGGCTGCAGCGGCCCGGGCGCGGCTCCCGCTGCCGGGGCAGCAGCTGGGCTGGGGGCAAGGAGGGGCGTGGGGCTGATGGCTCATCGATCAACCTGACGGCCGCCTGTCGCAGGCGCCTCTGTGGGCTCTGCAGGAAGAGCAGGGCCCAGCGCAGGTGCTCGGCCGCTCGGCTCTTGTCCTCCAGCAGCTGCGGGGAGCACCGACAGGGAAGGCTTGGCGCGGGCTCTGCCCCTCGGCCAGGCGCTCTCTTCGCCCAGCCGCGGCCGAGCAGGCCCGCATGGGCCAGGGCAGGTAGCGACGTGTGGGGCGCAGGCTGGCGGGCCCGGCTGCGGCGCCAGGCGGGGGCACAGCTGCCAGCCCCAGCACGGGGGGCAGGGGGCTTCTCCAGCCTTTGTCTGGGCCTCCTGGGCTGTTCTTACTAGGCGCTTGGCGAACTTCATCCGCTGCTGCTTTGTCAGCAGCTCCTCCAGGTCCCTCTTCCTCTGGTAGCGGGCTGCACAAAGCAGGGCTTGGAAAGAGGCCTGGAGAGCAGCAGAGAGCCGCAGGTGGCACCACAGCCCAGGGCACAGGACCCGCATGCCTGTGCCAAGGCCAGGGAAGGCCGGAGCCTGCAAGCTGCCAGGGCAGGAGGCAGCCCAGCTCCTTGCCAGGGATGCAGCAGCGTCACACAAAACCTGACCTTTGCCACACCCCGGATGTCATCGTGCCAGAGCAAGGAGAGAGGGAGCAGGCTCTGGCTCACAATTCTCATGTGAGGCTTTTCCCCCTCTTCCTCTGCCAGCTCCATCACTTTGCAGAAGAGCCGAATGGAGAGCAGCTGCACCTGGCTGTCCTCCTGGAGGAAAGGAAAAGACCTCAGCACCAACTACTCCAGGCCCATCGGGGCAGAGGCCCAAATGTGCACAGGCACAACATTTCTGGGCAGCGTCCAGTGCCCATGGCTGGGGGTACAGAGCCTTACATTCTCCAGATATGGCAGGAGGTGCTCAGCCAGCTTCAGGGCGGTGGCGCTGGGTATCTTGAGGTCTTCCATGTGGAGCATGTGTGTGAGCACAGGGAGGATGATGGCAACCGTTGCTACATCTGCATGTGCCAGCTGCTCCAGCAGGTGTTGACAGAGGCCGCGTATTCCTCCACCCTGTGTGCAAGGGCAGGCCATGCTGTGAGGCTGAGGACAGCCGCAGCACCAACAGCTGTTTGGGGCACTCGGGCAGCTGAAGGGGGAGGCAGGAGAGCTGGGAGCAGCTGCCTCTGCTGCCAAAGGCCAGCCAAGGCCAAAGGTCTGTGTTGGCCAGCCCCACGCTGTCAGCGTGTCTTCAGCCACTGCCCCTTCTCACCAGCGAGTGCTCCTTGCTGAGCACCATGAGGCCTCTGAGCTCCGGGTGCAGCCTGTCCCTGCACTCACTTGGCAGGTGCCTGAACACAACCAACAGGGCACTGCTACTTTGCTTGGTCAAGTGCACAGCCTGCAGGGCCGTGACAGCCTCCAGTCTTCCCTCAGCCACTGCCCTGACAGAGTCTGCTGCATGCTCAGGGGAGGCTGAGGTGACATCAGCCTCTGCCCACAGCTCAGCCGTACCCTCGGTTGTTGCGGCGCTGGTGTTTCTGCGCCCAAGGCCCAGGAACCTCCGCAGTATCTGCAACAGAAGGAAGGGCGGGAAGAGAGGGACATTCTGTCGCCTGCTTCAAGCGTGGCGCTGGGCCGAGCAGTGCCAGCAGGCCCAGCCCAGGTGGGGATGTCTGCAGGTACCTGCGCTGCTCTGTGGAAGCGGCCGCGAGTGGGGTCCTGCTCTTGTGTCCCATCCTTGCCCGCATCTGGCAAAGAGCGAGTGCAGCCAGAGCTGAGGGGCTGCGGGAGAGGCCGGAGAACATGGCCCAGCCCTGCACGGCCCAGGCAGGGACAGCCCCCAGGTGCCCAGGGGACAGAGCTTTGCCAGCGGGGGCAGCCCCAGCCCCTCTTCCATCCTGTCTGCGGGCACGTCCACAGGGGCACGTAGAGGTTTGCAGTTACGTATGATCTTTTTCTCCGCCAGCAGGCCTTACCAGCAAGTACTGAGCTAACGTAGGGCTATGCTGCCAGCCCAAATCTGCACTTCCTTTGCCCAGCCTGTGTGCAAGTGGGGCATGTGCTGGGCATGGCTGGAGATTTGCATGGCCAAAATCCTCCTGCATTTACATCTGCCCATGGCTTTGACTAGCACAAATTACAACACATTCATCTCACTTGACAAATGGCATTTGTTATAAATTGCTACACCAGCACTGACAGCATATAACTATAGAGATCTTTGTTAAATTTTAAAAAAGTAATTTTTTTGATTGTTTCACCATACTATTTAGAAACATACAAATATAAACTTCTTTTAATAAAAACTACTCTGCAAACCTCTACTACACACAAAAAGATCAATGGAAATTATCAACTGAATTTATTGCATATTACAAGTGTACAGCCCATATAGAGATACAAAACTATCAGTATCTCCACGTAATACCAAGAACTCGATAAATAGAATTCCTCCACTATACAACCCCAAACAAATTTAAATAGAACTATATACATATATAACCACCACAATATACACATGTGAATATTGATTAAATGTTACATATTACATTCAAGATTCAGATACAAAAAAAACCCTATTTATAAAGAGACACACAGCACTACCTGTGGAGAGTTTTGTTAACAGTTGCTTAGCTGAGCAAGGCCATGCCAACATAATGCCGCTGGTTAAGCTTGAAAGGGAAGTCAGCAGTCGGTGACCAATGACAGGCAAGGACATGATGCCCTTGCCGCAACATGAGGATAGGGAAGAGAAATTCTTGCTGAAAATATGCAGAAAGTACCAAAAGAATAACTACAAAGATGCAGAAGTAGGCGTAGTTGATGATATGTAACTAACCAATCCTGAGCTCAGCTTTTGCAATATGTATGAAGCTTATTATGAACTGTATTTAACCCGCTGTATCGATCAATAAAATTGGACCTGTGATGAACCAATTGGTGTCCAGGTCTCCTTCCATCGACAAATGGTGACCCCGAACGTTTGCCCTCTCATCTCGGATTAAAAGAAAAAGCGGGGAACGCGCCACGGTCGAGGAAGTTGGGTTTGGGTCTTTGCAGCCAGGACGGTGCCGGAATTTGAAGCACCCTCGAGGTTCACAACGGTGAATCGAGCCAATACGTGCTGCTGGAAGCCTGGAGAGCTGCAACAGGGCGCGCTGATGAATAGTATGGATAGGCGAACAGCATATGATCTTATTTAGAACGGCGAGGAGTAAAGGGGATAGATTCAGAAAAGGAATTACCAGGGTTACTGGCTTACGGCCATGCTAAAGGAATTTTCGCTAACCCACATACAGTTCATGAGCTAGCAGAGTGGAAAAAGTTTGGGGATATCCTGTGGGATAGTGTTAGACGATGATAAGCCAGCAAAGAAATTAGGCAAGCTATGGTGGGTGGTGTATAACACGTTGCTTCAGCAGGTATCTGAGAGAAAGGCAGCAGAAAGGATGACAGAAGCTCATAAGAGGAATATAGGGTATGGTCCTGAGGATGATCCCCTGGCACCTTCTTTAACTAAGATACTTATGACTAAGAGTCCCCAGCAAAGTGGTGTGGAGGATTTTCCTATAGACACAGTGGAACTGTCTGTACCCTTCCTGTTAGGGGGGGAGGGCGAGTTGGATGATGGAGGTAAGAGCAAGCCAGCTTTGCCTCTGCCGCCAGCTTCAGGCGGGTTGGATGGTGGGGGTGGGAGCAAGCCAGCTTTGCCTGCGCCGCCAGCTTTGCCTCCGCCGCCAGCTTTGCCTCCACCGCTTCCCCCGAGCGAGCCAGCTCCGGCGGGGGGGCCGCTTCCCCTGCGCGAGCCGGCTCCAGTTCCACTTCCCCCCCCCCCCCCCCCGGAAAGCTCGGTGTCTGTACCGAAGCACCAGCAGCATAGCACCCTTAAAAAGTCAGACCCTGTCCCAGGGGCACACAGTGACCTATGGGGGGAGATGGCTAAACAGAGGAGGGAAGCGTAGCTTCTAGTCTTGCATGTCCGTTCACATACACACCACAGTATGATGCACAGGAGAATCTTACGCATAATATAGCGGAATATGCTCCCTTAGATTGGAAGTTGTTAGCTCAGTTACATTCTACGGTTAGTCAGTTTGGAGTAAAAAGTGAACCTGTTAGGCAAATGCTAGATAACCTTTTTAATACTCAGGTTTTATGCCCTAATGTTTTAAGAGGAATAATGCATTTAATATTCACTCAGCACCAGCAGTTATTGTTTAATGCACATTGGCAAGCTCTGGTTAATGAGTTGGTTGCTGTACAATGAGTTCAGGGAGATCCATTACATGGAGTAACAGTAGAGGAGCTTATGGGCTTAGGGGCATATTTGCGTACAGAGGCACAGATGATATCAGGAGCAGATAAACTTAGAGAGTCTATGCGATTAGTGCGTGATGCAATAGACATGGTTAAAGAGCCAGGAGGGTTACCGGCTTATATGGGTATTAAACAGGGTAGAGAAGAATCATTTGGAAGTTTTATCAATAGGGCAGCTGCTGCCATAGATGGGGCTGGTGTTGCGGACTACGTGAAAGGGGCGCTATTAAAGCAGTGGGCATTGCAAAATAGCAATCCAGCAACACAAAGAGTGTCAGCTACTTTAGGGGCAAATTGGACCATTGAGGAGGCATTAGAGCGAATGGCATTAATGCCAACAGTCCCAAAGAGTATCAAAATGGTTAATGGTCCAGCTTATGTAAGTGCTAGGGTCCAGAAATTTTTGAATCAGTGGTCTGTTAAGCATGTGACAGGTATTCCATACTCCCCTACTGAACAGGCAATAATGGAAAGAGCAAACGGCACCCTTAAGCAGTATATTGAAAAGCATCAAGATTTAAGAGACCCACAAGCATGTTTGGCTAAGGTTCTGTATGTGATCAACCATTTATGTATTTTTGGGGAAGACGATAACCCCCCTGCAATTAAACATCACCGGAGGTCAAGTCAGGAAACTACTAAGGAAACGGAGGTCTGGGTTAAGTATAAGAACCCGAGTACAGGATTATGGGAAAAACCTGCAAAAGTGTTATACTGGGGTCAGGGGTATCTTTGTGTTTCCTCACCTACAGGGCCTTTGTGGGTGCCTGCTAAGTGGACTAAACCTGTTTTTGATGCAGCATCTGGTGATCAACCTCACAGAGGAGGACAAGGAGCGACTGGGGAAAAAACTGCCTCTAGTCCTACGACCGCTACTGCTACAGCTGAAGGGATACTCGAAAGCGGTGGACAGAGCACTGACGCATCACTACCGGACAGCTCAGGAGCTGATTGGTTTTATTGACTCATTATCAACCTTTCGTTTAACAGGTCCAGCAAATGAAAATTGCTTTGACTGTCACAATCCACATTGTGCTGCTTGGATAGCCCTATGTTGTGGGGGTTGTGGTAGAACTTTTTGGATAGAACAATCGTTATTATTGGGTTTGTGGTGTAATACTTGCTGGCACGAGTACACGTGGGGTGAAAACTGGCAGGATGAATTAAGGAGACAAACGGGGCAAAATGCATATGCAGCTTTAAATCTTTATGAGTCTCCTGAACAGAAAATTCTTACTTATTACCGATGGGACTTACAATGTATTGTGAATAGAATCAAGGTTCAAAGTAAATCACGCTTAGTCTCTGCAAGGTGTAGAAAATTAGTACCCCTAACGCAGCGTTCAATTATAGGACCCATCAGGGGGGATCCCAAAAGAGCATTAGACTGCTGCATTGAAAAGTTGCAAAAATTGAGTTTGCAAGTGACAGGACCAGTGAAATTAGGGGCAGCAAAACTGAAGACAGATAAGAAAAAGAAGGCAAGAAAGGGAACGACCTCATCTGAGTAAGGCTATTAGTGATTGCTAATTAGTTTTCTATGATTAGGGCAATTGCACGTATATGGGACCCTGCCTGGTGGGAGGGTGTAGTTGTTGAAGAAGACAAAGAACAGCGATTACGAAATAAGGTACGCCTTGCGCTAAAGAAAGAGCTTGAATTGTTAGCCTAATATAGTAAGAAAGGTGAAGAGGCTTTGCAATCACCACCATTGAACTGGTTGGATTGGGTTATAGAGATGAGATTTAATACTGATCCTTTCTTATGTTCACTTCCTTGCTATGTTTGTAAAAAGGATAATGACAAGTGCTATGCATGGGTAGCTTTGCATTGTGCAGATTGCAATAAGGTTTATTGGTACTCACAAAGGGCAATAGGATATTTATGGTGTAGACCTTGTTTTGGGAAGTGGATTCGAGACTCTTCCTGGTATAGAGCTCTTGAGCAAAGTACTGGCCTACCAGGAAGGTCAGGATTACAACTTTATGAGAGTGCAGAACAAGTAGCTATAGCATATATTAGGTGGAAGTTGCAGCAAGTACTTAGAGAATTTGAAATTACTACAGCCTCACGCATCATAGCAGCTTGCTGTAAAGCTAATTTGCCTTTAAACCTACCTGACGCTATACCTGTGAGCAAGGATGCTGATTTGGAATTAGATCAATGTATTCAAAGACTGACTCAGGACCCCATTAGCCGTTCTAGCAAACCAGGGAAAAGACAGCGAAGAAAGGAAAAACAGGGAAAGAAGAGAGAAAAATGAGGTTTGTTTATATTATTCTGCTCAATGCGGTAACATGTGAAGCAGTAGGAATAACACATTTTAGTCAGCCAAGAGAAAATCTATGGGTAACACTTGCTAATCAAATTAACCAATCATCGCTTTGTCTTAGTCTTGGAGGGGTTAATAACCCATTTCGAACATGCCTGGTGGGACTTCCGGTGTGGTCTCCTGGAGAATTTTGCAGTTTAATAAATAATTGAACCTTATGCATGCATAACATGTCAAACATTAAATTGCCAGCACAACAAGGGTATACTGCACGTCAGAGTGATGGCTATCGTGAATGCTTACTAATCCAATCACTTAACACTTCTTTGCATTCTCCTCCTGAGGAATTGGATCTTTTTGGAAGTACAAACGCCAGTATGTCTAACACTACAGCTGGCGGATGGTTTAGCTTCAAACCCTTGGGTGCCTAGAATTTAAATCAACCTAAAGAAACATGGGCCACCTTAGATTCATCCCTGAATTTGAGTAAATTCTCTCCACAGCATTACAGTCAATGTAACGACACAAATATCATGGCACCAATGAAATTACCCACAGGAATATTTTTGATTTGTGGAGACAGAGCGTGGAATGGTATACCAGCTAAACCACAGGGTGGACCCTCTTATTTGGGAAAATTGTCATTGTTTCACCCTAACGTATCCTTGCTAATGCAGCTGAGTCAAAATTCAAACAGGAAGAGACGTAGCATACATGACTTAGACTGCAGCCAGATAGGAGATCCACAGTTTTGGGGTACATTCAAACAAGTGGTAGTTTCAACTATCTTGCCAGGAGGATCTGCCAATAAAGCTATGAATTTAGCAAAGCAATTAGGGTGCTGGGCAAAGGATGAGCTAAACAAGACATCACAAATTCTAGACATGCTAACCGCAGATGTGCAGAGTGTTAACCATGCTGTTTTGCAGAATAAAGCTGCTGTAGATTTTTTGCTCTTAGCACAAGGGCATGGATGTGAAGAGTTTGAGGGAATGTGTTGCATGAATTTGTCTGATCATTCGGTGTCCATTCCCACTAAGATAAAAGAACTGCAACAGGGACTTCACAATCTCAAGGAAGAAGACGGTTTAGGAATTGACGAATGGCTTAAAAGCTTAGGACTTGGACCATGGCTGAGGAACCTTGTGACATATGCTATAGGACTACTGGGTGTAATTTTAATGTTTTTTCTTATTTTGCCTTGTATCTTTAATTGTATTCAAAACATGGTCAGCCGTATGATAGCAAAAACCTGGCACACTAGTCTTCTTGCTCAAGAAGAAAACGGGGGAAATGTGGAGAGTTTGTTAACAGTTGGTTAGCTGAGAAAGGCCATGCTGACATAATGTCGCTGGTTAAGCTTGAAAGGGAAGTCAGCAGTCAGTGACCAATGACAGGCAAGGACATGATGCCCTTGCCGCAACATGAGGATAGGGAAGAGAGATTCTTGCTGAAAATATGCAGAAAGTATCAAAAGAATAACCACAAAGATGCAGAAGTAGGCATAGTTGATGATATGTAACTAACCAATCCTGAGCTCAGCTTTTGCAATATGTATGAAGCTTATTATGAACTGTATTTAACCCACTGTATCAATCAATAAATCGGACCTGTGATGAACCAATTGGTGTCCGGGTCTCCTTCCATCAACAACTACCAATCTAAATAACTGTACAACTGCATCAATAGAAATATACAGCTATACATCCGGATATATATGTAAATATAGCAGATATAGAAATAGATCAATATACATCTAAAACTACAAAACCAGACATATATGCCGATATAAATACCAGTATACCTATTTAAAAAGAGATATACCAAAAACTACATCAATACAAATAGATACCTATACAACTGTATACTTATGGAAATCTAAACACAGATATTAAAACATACATAAAGAACTAGATACATATACACACAAATATGTAACTGCAAACCTCTATGTATGTATATGCGTCCATATATATACATATAACATTCATAAATATAATATATATTAATAACTATATTATAATATAATATGTATGGAAATAGGCTTGTACAAATAGCAGGCTACATATGCACAAGTCCATATAATTATGCCTGTTCACATGCAAGTCCGTGTATCTTTAAACAGAGCTCCAAGCAGAGGGATCCCAGCTGCCCCATCTTCAAAGCCTCTCCCTCGGGCTCCTCCTCCCGTGCAGAGCAGCTCTCCTGGACAGCGACAGCAGATGGGGCATCCGGCAAGCAAAGGGAACACTGAGTGAGTAAGGGGACGTTTCTCTTGGCAGCAGCTGCACTTCCATCAGGGAAGAGGAAATGTCAGAGCCTCCCCAAGAGGGTCGGAAAGAGAAAGCAGCCGAGCGGCCCAGACTGTGGTGAGCGCAGCCGCGGCGGGACTGTCCCGCCGCCCCGGCAGCCCGGCAGAGCCGGCACAGCTCCCGATCCCTGCTGGCACAGCTGCCTTGCCCAAGGACTGCCTGTGCCAGCCGAGGCAGTTGCGCTGAGGAGTCCCAGAACGGGCAGGGCCCGCTGCTGCCCCGCCGGGCAGTGCCCACGGCCACAGCCCACAGCAGCCTCAGCCCCAGCCTGCCTCCCCGGGCCTGTGGCCTCAGCCGGGCTCCCTGCAGGCTGGCAGCAGCAGGTCCCCGTTCACTGCTCTCGCTGCTGGCCTTCAGCTCCTCCCTGCTGCCTCCCGTCAGTCTCTGGCCGTCCTCTGCAGCTGTGGCAAAAGTGGAGGCTCTGGAATTGCTTCCGAGGCTTGGCAGAGCTGCAGTCCCAGAGCCCTCTGCGCTCCCTGCTGGCCCTGTCCACCCGCTCAGCCCCGCCGTGCTCTGGGTGAAGCCCCAGCCCCTTTCAGTTTCTTCAGCCCCTCACAGTCCTCTCACCCCCCTCAGTCCCTTCTGAGCCATCCCGTCACCTGAGACCCGCCACCCCATCAGCCTGTGCCACTTCCGTGTAACCTCAGTGCCACCATGGCCCTCGGCTGCCCCACAGCCCTCAGCCCCAGCAGCAGCTCAGGGTCACCGTCCCTTCGACGCCACCGCCCCCTCAGCCCCCTCAGCCCCCTCAGTCTCACCGTCCTTCAGCAGTTCCTCAGGGGACAGTGCCTGTGGCCAGCTGCAGCTCCCACCACTCCAGGGACAGCTGGGGCTGGAAGTGCTGCTCCACCCAGCCCGGCCACCAGCTCGGACCCAGCACAGGGACAGGGGACACAGGGGGCACCGGGGGAAAAGCAAGAGGTGAAATGGCAGCCGAGGGGGGAAAGAGGTAAAAATGCAGCCTAGGCTTACACAGCTCGATCTATGCATCTAAACTTCCACATACCTCTAACTAAATAACTATGCATATTTCTAGATCTATATCTAAGCATCTAAATTTAGGTATCTAAATGTAGGCATCTAAATGTAGACCTCTAAATGTAACTCCATTAATGTATAAATGTAAATCTCAAAATCTAGAAATGTAACTAATTCTATCCCATCTATAACAACATAGATCAATTTTACTATATAGATGTATATATATGCACATATAAACACACCTCTGTAAATCTATAAATACAACTATATGGATATAGAATTAGAATTGTGGAAATCTGTGAATCTATGTGTACACGAAGGGATTCCAGTTGTCTCATACTCACAGGCTCTCCTTCTGATCCTTCTTCCCATGCAGGGCAGCCCTCCTGGCAAGGCAGATCAGCTGGAAGTCTGGGAAGCAAAGGGAACACTGGGTCAATATTGGCCTTTGTGCATCATTTGTCCTTTTGGAAGTAACTGTCCTTCTATCAAAGTCTGTAAAAGATGGGCCGAAAGGCAAAATCTCACTTGGCAATTTGAAGCCTGCTTTTCAAAGAGCCAGACTCCTTCCAAGAGTTTATAACTTCTGAAGTTTTGAAGTATCCCAATACACTGAAAGCCCTCGCAGTGCAGAGGGCCCCCATGAGAGCTTGAAACACAGACAGTGCCAGCTGCCACAAAGAAGCCCAGCCTGGTTCTTTCTCTGTGCTGACAGAGAGATCTCAGTCATCCCTGAAATGGCTGAAGCTGAAGGTGCTGGGAGCTGAGTTATGAACTAGCACCGTTCCCTACCATCTGCAACCTGCCCTCTCCAGTGAGCCACAGCTCCTCCAAAACAACCACTAGCTCTGGGATGAACAGCTCTGTGACAAATGACCAGGTAATATTGATTTGGAATTTAGGTATTAGCTTATGGACGTTGTTAGTGATTATAAGTATTTAGAAATAACATCAGTTAGAACTCTTTTAGCTGCTTGTAATAGAACAGAATCCATCAGCTTAAGCTTGCACAGTGTTGCTCATAGAAACATTAGTGTAATGAATATATCATCTATGGATCACTTATGGAAACAATTGTGTGATGAATGGATTGTGTTACAGAGCGTAGCAAAACATAAGGGGAAAAAAGGCTTGTGTGTAACTAAAAACAGTGTAAGGCTGTCCACTGACCAACCTGTCCAAGTGATAAAATAACCCTGACACAAACCAGAGCACCAGAGGACAATTAGAGAATACCATGTGAAATTTAGGGAGAACATACTAATGCCTTATCAGAGGATGTGAAACAGCAGGAAAGAGAATCAAGAAGAAGTAAAATATGTTGACCTGACAAACAGGATGTCATGCAGTAAACCTGAGTGTGCAGAAGTCAAACAAAGGAGTTGCCAAAACATCGGAAAATTCCCAAGAATGCTTGAATAATTCATGAAACACATGAATACGCTTGCATCTCAGCAACGTAACACCATAAAAATAACACTGTGGCTACACACCAGGTGTTGTTTGGGTGTTAGCCCCAAGCACCACAGTGCTGCAAATATTGTCTTTTCTTATCCTATTAGTATTAAACTTTTAAAAATTCTAAGAAGTGAGTTCTGTTTTTCACAGCTGCGAAGGAAAGAGCTCCCTAACAGGACTGCAGGCAGCACCAGCTTTGCTCAAGGATGCAGACCCAAAGTGCTCTCTCTCTACTTTAGTTCTCACTAATTTAAAGGGGTAATTTCAGTTTTTCCTTGAGCTCCTGGATTTGTGACTAATGATTTCCTTGGCCTCAGAGCTTCTCCTGCTTGTATTTTTAATGTATCTCACTACAGCTATCAGCAGAGTGGCATTACATTGATTTAATGCTTGGAGACAAAAAGCTCAGATTTCTACACTGACCTTTTTCTGGGCTTTTCCTCTCTTGCTTCAAGAGTCACTCAGCGTTGCCTCCAGAGCACTGACATCCTGCAGCAAACTTATCCACGGACATCAGCACAAAACTGGGACACCTGGCTTGGTGACACAACTGCCACAAGGTCAGGTTTACTCCCTGCTCTCTTGCCCCAGCACAGGACTCAGTGTCAGAGCCTCTGGAGAAGCGTGGAGGGCAGGGCTCAGGCAGGTTGTGCCCGTGCAGGATTTGAACTCAAGGCAGCAGGAAGCACCAAGCCTGCAGACAGGAACTCAACCCTTCTCATCTCCCTTCCTGCCAGAGGCAGGCTCAGAGCAGCCATCTCACCCCTCTCTAAACCAGTGGGGCCTCTGTCCTTACCAAGCTCCTTGGGCTCCTGGGAATTGTTGCTGCAGCTCTCCATGCTAGGCAAAGCTCCCTCTGCTGCAGCTCTGTCCACAGGCTCCCCTCCTAAAAACTCAGGGGCAACATTAATATTCCCCTTGAAAGAGAAACAGAAATGAAGAAACCCTTCTCACCACCTACAAAAAACACCTGGTCCACCAACTCCATGGCTCAGACACTTAATCCCTTCTTCCTAACAACAACTCGGGGCCCCAAAGCCATTCAACAGTCAGAAAAATTGACTTCTCAAACACAGTCCAAAAGCTGTCAGAGCTGACAGTGTTGAACATGGGGCTGACACTGAACATGTGGAATGGCTGCTAAGAAGGAGTCCTGCCAGCTCCTGGCACAGGGATGTGCTCCTTCCTCCACAGCCCTGAGCACAGCAGTCTCGTCCAGGCTGCGGCTTGGGAGGGACAGCATGGGAACACACATCTCTTCCCACAGAGATGCCCAAGAGCAACAGGAATGAGCTCTGCAACATGGACAGCAAGACTGGCCAGTTTGCCCAGCTGAGGATTTCCCAGATGGAAACTGGACTGCAGGCAGTAGCTTACTGAGAGGACAAGAAAGCTGCAGCTGCAGCCCAGCCCCAGCCACGGCTCTAGGAGCGCCTACACACACGGCAGGGCTCACACAGCAGCAGCAGCTGCAGCCCAGCCCTTGCTTTGCCTTGGCCTTCCCACCCAAAAGAGGCACAGCCCACATCTGCTGCAGCTGCAACAGAGGCACCTCTGGCATGCCCCTCCCCGCATGGGACACTTGGCCTTCAGTGCCACTTCTCCAAACACTCTTCTCTTCTTTCCCATCAAACAAAGCCTCTTAGAACCTACAAAGCTTCCAATTCCTCACCACAAATGCTCCTGCATCAGGGGTTCTTCCCATGAAAAGGAGCACCCAAACCTGGCCAACACAAGCTCACACCTTTTCATCCTTAGTCCAGGATGACATTTTCATTCCCTCTTCTTTAGGAAGTCATGCTTTACCAGGCAAAACCTGCCACGTCCATTCACAGCTGAACTCCAGAAGCCTTTCCTTCTCAGCCATGCAACAGCATTCACAAGTTCTCAGTCCAGCCCCTTTCTTCCCAGTCCAATGCAGTTGCCCAAGCAGAGGGAGAAAACATCTCCAGTGTCTCAAGCACCATGTCCAGATCCGGCGGTGGCAATTCCTCTTTCCCAGGAGTATTCCACAGCCAGCTGTGGCTGTCCATGCTGCAGAACCTGCACTGGCAGCTGGAGTGCTGGGGGCTGAAGTGTCTGGCCTGGCTGCAAGAATCCAAACACATTGGTCAGGCTCCACAATGTGTCTTTGGGATGCAGAGCTCTAGTGCTGCCTTGGATCAAACATCACAGGAAGCTCACAGCAACCTCCGTTCCAGAAATGTGTTCAGACTTCCAAGGGGATTGAAGGAGTGAGTTCTTCCTCTTAAAAATATTTATCCAAATTGACATGTACATAGATTAAAGCATGGACTGGAAATCTGATATAGACACACACAGAGACACAGACACACACAAAGACCCTATAATCACAGTTTTTTGCATCTTCCCAGCAGCTTTGGGATTTGGCTACATTTGGTTTCTCATCACAAAAGACCACAGAAAATGGATTCACCCAGGAAGAGCCCAGATCTGTAGACATGCATGCTAAACTTGTACTTTGAGTTTATCCTAGAAACAGCCTTGAGGGTGAGGCCATATTCTTCAGCTGCAGCTGTTGTGGGGCACACGGAGCTCATTTCAATGGCATGGCTTGATTTGCAGGACAGGCAGTCTTAAACATCTGCAGTGTCCTGTCAGAGTCCCAGTTTGGCTTCATTCAAAGAAAGAGGAGAGTGCACCTAACACTGGCCACTTGTTAGGCAATATCTTTCACAGTGCCCTTGTACCCTTACAGAGAGTCAGTCTACAAAATGCCCAGAACACCCTCCAAATCTGCAGCGAGGACAGGAAAATGAGGCAGAGAATCTTTCTGTTTTCAAGGTCCCCCTTCCTAGATGACTTGACACTTTCTACCTGCTTCTCACTTTAGATCTACCCATGATAGAGCACTGCAGGAAAACTCTTGAAAAGGGTCATTAACCAGGAGCTGCTTGGAAAGCAAGGGTAGAAGCTCTTTCCCTCCCTAATGGGCTGCGGGCTGGCAACTGCTGCTCTGAAGATGTGCAGCTGCTCCTCTCTCTCAAGGCCATGGAAGGGTTGTGATGGTCTATGGGTACCAGAGGAACGATGAGCTCAGGTTGGCATTTAAGCTCCATGGGAACAAGCAGAATGAAGAGCTCACAGTGGAGATGAAATTTGCCTGTTCTTGGCTCCTCTGGTGAAACGCCAAGAAGTCCAGATGAAGCAAACACCTTCTCCCAAGAAGCTAGGAAAACCTCAGAATCCTGAGCACCTGCACTTAGCCTGGAATGGCGTGGAGGCAGCTCTAAATGCTCAGGTGAGGCAGCACTGAGGTCCTAGTATGAGAGCTGTGTAGCAGTGAGGGAAGGAAAAGGGAAGCAAAGGGAAGGCTGGGTCACTATTGGTCTTTGGGTGTGCTTCCCTTGGCGGCAACTATACTTCTGTCAGGGAAAACAAAAGCTCCCTGAATTGTTAAAACTGAAAATCACGGACAAAGACTCTCTAACTAGTCAAAGTTAGAAAGTGGTATGTTCATTACGCTGACGGCTGGCACAGGGGAGGGTCATTCCTGAAATGTGTGACCGCTGGCCGGGCTCGGCTCGGCACGGCACAGCACAGCAGGTTCCAGCAGGACAGGGAAGGGCAAGGCCAGCAGGGAAGGGCAGGGCAGGGCACTGGGAGCAGTGACAGGCTCTGTCCCCATGCTGCATCCCATGCCTGGGTAACCATCGGGGACAGAGAGGAAGGACATTGCTCTGGCTTGGCTAGGAAAGGATGAAAAGCGGGACTTGGAAAACATTAATGTGGACTCCTTTTTAGCGGACTAGCTGGTTTTATCTCAGCATGTCCTCCTGGCAGAGTTGGCGCATTTCTCGTGATTTGGAGTCAGCTAGAGCAGCAGGAAGGGGCAGCAATTTTGTCAGCATGGATATCAAAGTCAAAGTGCTGCCCTGTGGATGGATGTTGCTTTCCTCAAAGCATTTCTGGCCTAGAGTTGTAGTGAACTCACACTGGTGTCTTCCCAAACAGCGTTGCTATTTTCTTTCCTCAGGAATCACCTTTTCCTTTTCTTCCCCCCATCTGGGGAGATCTCCAATGCAAATGCCTCCTGCAGCCAACTCCTGTCACTGTAGACTGACAAAGGAGATCTTGCAATGGAGAGAGACTCCCTAGAGCTGCTGTGGAGAGCTGAAGGGGGAAACTTTGTCCGTTAGTCTTGAAGTCATGTTGGGGAGCTGCTTGTGCTCTGGGGGACGGACACCGATGATGTTTATCCAAGCCTTGCAGTTCATTCCAGAGTTTCTTGACACACCACAGAGACTTTGGGGTTGTCATATTGGCAAACCAATTTCAGTCTGGGCACTTCTTGAAATGCTTCAATTATCCTTTTTTTCACTTTTCTGCAGAAATATTGTCATCATCTATTTCTTCCAGAGAATCTCTTTCTACTTTTTGGAGAATTCCTTTTTCTGCCCTCCCAGATCAGCCCAATTCCCAGGGCTCCTTCCCAAAGTGAGGTGTAGCCCGTGGCCTCCACTCTCCAGCCGGAACAGAAAGAAAGCACAGAGTTTGCTGTTGTGGGAGAGGAGCTTCTCGTTCCTGCCTGCTTTCCCTTTGGGACAGGTTGGTGTGTGCTCATTTGATAAAGGCAGGTTTAAACTCTGAAGCAGTTGTTTCGAACTGCTCCCTTCTCGACCTCTTCTGTGGGTATCGTTGGACAAAAGGCCTCTTGGTGGGAGCTCCCTGTGGCAGCTTAAGGAAGGAGGTTGATATTTCAGGGTTGTGCCTGCTGAAAGCAGCTGGTTTTTAGAGGTGTCCAGAATTAGGAGTGGCTCCTTTTCTCACCTGCCTGCAGAAAAGGAAGTTGCAAAGTGGGAATTTCATTTGTGGAGATGGCCACCAGGGGTGTTTACCAAGAGATGGGCTGGCAGAGAGGCAGGTCTCCTGCTAAACTGGCTGTGTGTTTGTTTTGATGGTGGGGAGGGTCAGAGATGCAGACATAGACACCAGCTGAAGGAACAGTGTAATTTACTGTAATGCAAAAGTGCAAAAAAGATTCAGAAAAGGATAAGCTAAGCAATGAACCTCAGCATTATTACAAAAGGGTGCCTCTGGTTATTAAGGAAGATACATCGCCAGGTACCCCAATGCTTTTCCCTTCATCCAGTGCTGCACATCAGCTGGGGGAAGCTGTCCCAGCCAAGCCCTGCAGAGCCACGGCCAGGAACCGGGAAATCCTGTGGTGCCTCCACCTTTGCTGGCCATGAGGCTCCCAAGTGCACTGTGAGAGTAGCCCGGCTCTGATAGTGCTGGACGAGCAATGTGCCAGAGCTTCTGCTGGGGGCACAGCTGGTTTCATTCTCCTCTTGCTCCTCGAGCCTGCCCAGGGCTCGAGAAGCAACCAAGGCCAGGTGTGGCCATGTCCGTTTTCCTCATGCAGAAAGATGCAGACGTATTTCACCAGTGAATGGCTGCAACAATATTTTTGACAGTAATACTTGGTTAAGGAGCAGATACATAGAACATTGGGTTGGAAAGATCATCTAGAGGGCAGCTTTGGCTCAGGTCCTGTTGTTGAGGCTTCAGTCAGGGTCTGTTGTTCAGACCTTATTCCTTTGGTATTTTGTGGTGCAAATCAATGCTGTGCAGAGCTGGAAACAAACAAGTCTGTCTTTAGCACATTTGAGACAGGGAACAGGATTAGCCCTTCAAGGCCAGGCTAGGGCCAAGAGCAGAAGGCCAGCACCCTGCTTTTGCCCAGAGGCAGCCCTGCAGAGCAAGCAGCCACTCCTGCCCAGGGCCTGAGGTGCCTGAAGCTGCCTCCCCGCTGTGCAGCTCTGCAGAGCCCGTGGGGCGCAGGGTCCTGGGCAGCCAGGGCAGCCCGGCTGCCTTGGAGCACAAGGAGTGGCCCAGAGAGAAGCTGCTGCCCTTTGCTCTGGAACTGTTCCTCAGAGTCTTGTCATTAATCCACAGTGTCTGATGTGTTTTCTTTTCCTCTCCCAACTTTACTAGAGCTTTTTGAGAAAATTGACTGAAGTAGCTTCTGCTGCTGCTGGTGGTGCTTTTGCCTGCAGGTGAGGGCAGGAGATTTGAACCAAGGACGGAGTCCATTGTTAACACCCCAGCTTTGCCAAGTCAAGAAAACCATTCACAATTGGGCAGCCAGTGCTGGGCAATTTTCCTAGTTTTTGGAAAGCTCCCACCTTAAGAAATCCAAGAGATTTTCCTCCATGAGGATACCAGCAGTACCATGATGCCAATGTTTTCCACCCCGTTGTCTGTGTCTTTGGTTCTTTTGAGATTTCCTCAGTTCCCAGCAGGAATGAAATTACCTGTGATCATGTGATTTGAGAGCTCTGTGTTGTTTGGTGCCCCATGAGTGTTCATGACAAGCTGGACACCCCAGTCGTGCCTCTGTTGAGTTAAATTCATCCCAATTCTGTGCAAACAGCAGCCCCGAGATGCTGAGAAGAGCAAGCACAGTGGGTGGGTGTGCATGCACATGCCCAGGGGCTGATTGCTGTGCGGGCAGAAGGTTTTGCACTGTTGTAATTCTTCACTCTCCCAAGCTGGAGGAAGAAACCAAATCTATATGAAATGAAAATATATAAATCTATATGAAATGAAAAAATATCAAAATGAATGAAATAATACCTATTAATTTCTCATAGATGTAATTTAACATCTATATACTATTGCCGGCTGGGGGTCTCTGTACGAATCACGAACGGGACGGGACTGCTGAGGAGCGCGCCTTGAGCTGTTTGTTTTCCAGCATCAGTCTCATGACTTGGGTATGACTATGGGAAGATACCAGCAGCTCACATCTGTGGCAGCAGGCAAAGAACTTAATGGTACAGCTTCCTTGAAAAGTTTTTTGACCAATCACACAAAGCAGAAGCATATTGACAGTAGTTCTATCCAACCACTATACGCACACGTACCTTTTGTTAAAACAGTGCTTGCTTCTTTTGAATAAAATACCTGCTTGTAAGCCTTAAAACACAATGCACTGAGCTCCATTATTAAGCTGAGAAGTTCCTAATATCTTGCTAGAGATACTTTTTTGAAGGTTAGGGAGTTGTCCTAACCAAGCATTAATACACAGACCATTGTTCTTTTTGTCCTTACTTTTCTACTTCTTCTATAACTTTTCTGCTGACAAATCTTATGGCTGCTGCTTAGCTCTAATTGCAGGTCTGCTGTTTCTGAGGTCTGCCTTTTGCAGCTTTCCCAAAACTCTCTGATTTGAAGGATTCCCACAATTCCCCCTCACGGTACAACTAAAAAGAAACCTTTGTATCCGTGTAGTTTATTAACTACCTTGCATTTCATAGCTTTACTATAGTATACCTGCTTATTACTTGCTTAAAGCATCCTTTTTGCTCGCATTAAGCCTTGCTATATTCCAACACAGCAATTTTAATGCTGTGAAAGTCCAGTCAGTTCAAAGGGCAAAAGTCATGTCTGATAACAATTACAAGTCATTGTTCCAAAATAGTCTCGTCTGTTCCAAGGTCTTATTCAAAACCTTCCTCCATGTTCTATACCTTCCTTCACCATCTGTGTGAGATTTCAAGAACTCCCTGTGAAACCATTTCCTACCTCTCTCTCTTGTGTGAGAGAAACTTCTTTGATAGTTTTGCCCATCATTTGTCACACACACCAATGTATGCAAGGTATTACTACTAGTACCACTACCAAAACACCCAATCCATAGAGACCTATGCTACAAGGTCCCCTTAGCCAAGATGCAAAGCTCCATCCTTGGAACAAATCATCTAACCATGACCCACCATCTTCTTTAATTGGAGCTGTCAAATCTTTCAGCTTTTGTATGCTTTTGAGGATGGATTCAGAGTGATCAGACAGGTTCATGCAACGCAGTCCTTCAAATTCCTCACAACCATGTCCTTGTGCCAGTAAAAGAAAATCAAGTGCTGCTCTGTTCCGTAAGGTTGCATGTCTGACAACACTAACATCAGTCATCATGTCACTAATTGCAATGCAAGTAGCACTGTCTTCTTTCTTCAGCCAACACCCCAATCGCTATAATGGTTTCAGTGCCTCACCCGAGGCAAGTGGATGCAGAAATAAATTTGATGTAACTCATTTTGCAGGGCCCTAGGGTCTGAAATTGCTATAACACTTTTCTTTGTAATGATGGACAAATCTTTTTTCTCTGTGTTTTCTCTTGATGGCTTTTTTAACGATAGGTGCTTTCACAGTGAGTTGTCTGATGCTACATGGGCCACCTTTAATTTTTGAGGAATTCAGGCTCTACCTCCACAAATGAGCCAATATTCTGTTACTAATTGTTGTGGGGACTCATCTAGGTCATCTGCTTGTCAGCAGTTTCACCCTTAGGGGACACTGGGGTAGTACAGTTGCACCACAAACTTGAGTATCTGTCCACAGGATGATGGGGAGTAACATTTAACTGTGGATCTCCCTGGTACTGAAAGGCAGCACAGAATTCCATTAGAAATGAACCAAGAATTCCAATTCTTGAGGTTCAGAAGGTGCTTTAAAGAGATCAGGGGCTCAATGATGCCAGCTGCTTATGGGATTGGTCTCGTTGGCAGCCTCACACCAATATTTGTCACGATTGGGTATTGGCCATTCCTTGGCTGGCACTGGCACACCGACCAAACAGGTCACAAAGGGTTTGTCTGGGCTCAAATTGGTCAAACATATGGTGTCTGAGCCTGGTGACTTGGCTAAAGCAAGGTAAACGTTCATTTTTGGTTGATCTACAGGCACATATGCACTGCAAAAGCAAGCAAGCAAAACCAACAAATGCCAGTATATCATTTGATCAAGCTCCATGTTCCTGTGCAGCTGCTTTTTGGCAAAAGCTTCCCCATCTCTTTCAGTTCTCAAGCAAATCTTTTAGCACTTGTTCAGGGACTGGCCAACTATAGGGCACTAAACTGTCCCTCTGAACTCCAATTTCTACAAATGTGGATATCTTAGAATTCTTTTGAACAAAATGGGCACCATGCTTTTGCTGAAAGAGCTCTATGATACAAACAATTTTCACAGTCCAAGAATCAACAATCAGACTCAAGATTTGTAGCTTTCACAGGTTGAACAGGGAAGGTCTGGCATGAACCATAGTTTCTCAGTGTGGCTCACGTCTGCGTGCTCAGTTCCCTGCTGGTGGAATTGTCGGTGCGCTCTTGTGTATGAGACGGTTTCATGTCCTTCGCAGGGACCCACTTAGGTCTGGCACCTGTGCAAATAAATACAAGCATACCCTTTGCCCCAAGTGATTAGTGCAAATGTCCTTCAATTTGTCCTAACTCAAGGTTTCTGATCAAAATTTTCTTACAATTTTGCCTGTGTGCTGTTTGAAAAGTGCCTAAAAATTGGAGGATTATGTCCTGCAAATGAGCTATTCAAAGCATAAAGACATCTAAAGCTATGCTCAACACCTTATCAGAGGTGTTGCTTGGATCCCCCTTTTGTTGACCTAGAATGGGTTTTAGAGTGTGGTGCGTCCTTTCAACAATTGCCTGACCTGTGTGGGAATAGGGAATTCCAAAAGTGTGGCAAACACTCCAGTCCATCAGAAATGTTGCCAATTTTTGAGCTCTGCATGTGGGGCCATTTGTCAGTTTTTGCCTCGTGGGGGATCAGTTTGGCGAGCTCTGGACTCCAGTGACACTGACAAGGACAAAAGCAAAAGACGAGAGGCGGTCTTTCTTCTCGGGACCAAAGTCCCACTGCTTTAATGGAGAACAACTCCAGGAGAGAAAGGGGAGAAAGGGAGCATCTAGGAGAGGAAAGAGGATGTCCAGGAGAGGAAAGAGAGCGTCCACCTGGTGGCAGGAGATTTTTAACCCTGGAGGAGGGGGGGTGGTAGAAAGGAACTACCATAGGTCAACATACGTAAATCATCACACTGTAGTTTTCTGCATAAATTGCTGCACTTGTTGCAAACAAAATCCTAAAATCTCCCCAAATACAACCATTCAGTCCCAAATGCTCACAATGAGGGAGAAAAACCACTCAACCCCCCTGTATACCCAGGCACCCGGTGTCACAGGGAGTACCAACCCCTGCAACTACAAAGTCCATACACACAAGCTCACCGGGAAAGGAGTATCTCTTTATGAGGGGACAGAGTGCTCGCTTTTCTCAACACAACACACACCATAAATCACAACAGCATCCACCCACATCATCTTCCTCAAACATTCACACACTGAAAACACAACCACAATTACAACACACAGGAAAAATTGCAGCAATAAAACAGGATTTGCTCAATTCACCCCCAGAATTGCTAGCAGGTCCTTATTGACACAGCAAATCCTTTCTGCTGGCGGCCAGACCCAAACCCAAACTGTACAGGCGTACGTTGTGCGCAGGACATCTCTGTGTGACTTAGGAACAGCCCTTCCCCTGCGTTCGCCGTACGGGTTACTTTATACAGAGTTAAACATTCCCTTTCTCCACAGTCCCAGCAGTCTTGTCTGTCCTCCATGAGGGACAGCCAAGAGCGGAGGTGCCTCCAGGAAAGGAATGTCCTGGCAGTGCCCAGAGACGTCCACAGCGCGGCTGTTCTCGCTGGAGCAGAGAAGCGTTCCTGGCGCGGTCACCAAATGAGGTGTGGAATAGAACTCACCACAGCTGAAGTTAGAAGGTGGTGTGTTTATTACAGCACCAGGCACAGGAGGAGTTGTCTCCTAAAGACATGTGTGAAGAATCACTGGCTCTCTACTTATCTAAAATATCTTACACATTCATATAATTCCCAAAAAACCCAACACATATTCATTAGGTAACACTGCCTACCCTCCTTTGTATTAAAATGTATTATAATTGAGTCCAAAGTTCCTTCACATTTCTGCAGTCTTTCACTTCAAATGGGTTGGTGGGTTTTAAAGTGGGGAATGGTGTCCTTCTGATGAAGGCCAAGACGTCTTCCTCAATTTGACCTCTTTCCTTATGACCTGTTGGCAGGCTTTTGCACTTCTTGGCTATAGCTGAAGTTTCGGGGCCCAGGTGCAGGCTCTGGTCCTCTTCTTTGTCACAAAGAAATCCGCATCCCATCCTGCTTCTTTAAACATAGTAAAGACAGGCAAGGGATATATTACCCTAGCCTTAACTACCTTACCTGCAAAACATTAACTATCCCTTATTATTTCTACTCTTCTTGCTATACTCCTTCCCCCTAACTAAATCTTGCTGAAATTTTAACTCTTCCAGTTCTTTTAAATCCTTGATTCATTGGCCTCATCTCGCCAGCCATGTGTGAGCCAATGACGTAACTGGGAAATTCCACTCCTGAGCAGGAGATATAGGGCCCGGTTCTGAGCTGGAAGGGTGAGAAGGATGAGATGCACACCATTTTCATCCAGGGGATGTCCTGAAAGTGCACTGCCTACCTTCCCCTGCAGCCGAGCACCATGCTCCACCTCCTTCTCCTGCTCCGCAGATTTTTAGGAATCCAGGGGTTGCTGTGTATTATTTGCTATTGCAGCTAATAGAATGAATTTGCTTTGCAAGCCCTGTTTTGTCCTGGGCTCTTTTGTGCATGGGGCTCCTCCTGAACCTGTGACAAAGGCCAGCAGGGACCTACAGGACACTCCTATACTCATGTCAGGAAATTCTGAGAAGTGCTTTAAGTATCAATAAGTCAAAAGGTATCAATCAGTAAATCAAATAATTTGGCGGAATATTTAGCCTGTGAGTTTTAGCAAAGTATTGAAAATGTCTTAGATCCATGGGTACAAACAAGTAAGTGAGATTGCTGGATGTGCACGTATCAGGGAAGTGATTCCCCACACACCCAGTGCTGAGATCAAGTATTGCCTCTCTTCTAACCCTGAGCTGGCAGCAGGGATCAAGCCCTGCTTGGTAACATTCATTTTGAAGACTTCTGTTGAGCAGGTAAGAATGGCCCAAATTAAATCTTTTCCAGCTGTTTCCCTTTGGTTCACCTGTTTGAGGGTTAAAATTCTGTGCTGCAGGTCTCCTGGGTGTGTGCAGAGCAGAGCAGCCCCAGAAACCCCTTGGCTTGCCCACCAGTTGTCATGCCTTGCTGCCAGGTGTGCCCAGCTGTGGCAGGAGAAGGAGCCCGCAGCGCAGTGCGCACCGTGCCCTGCCCAGCCGGGGCTCTCTGGCACAGAGCAGCAGCAGCGCCAGCACCGTTCAACCCGCTCCTGCCTTGGCTTCCCCTGGCACACAGAAGCCTCTGGAAATCAGCACCGCCAGCAGCGTTCCCAGCTTGGAGCAGCTGCTGCTGGCGGGCAGATGCTGCCGGTTCGACTGCTGCCAAAGGGCAAGAAAGGCAGAGATGTACATGCACCAGAGCTCTGGGCATGTCCAAGAAAGGTGCAAATATTTGGAGAGATTTGTTAGGAAGGATTTCAGTTGTGATGCCAACAGTGCCTTCTCTCCTGGTTCTGTGTGTTCTAGACAAGTAATGCAATGGTTGGCTCTGACAATTAAGAAGCAGATGTTATGTGGATGTTCAAATGTGTAGTGATGATATTGTTATATATCCTCCCATAGTCCTCTTTCTCCTCCCCTTTGTAATAGCCTTGGTAGTCAGGGCATTTGGGGAGGGCTGGCTTGTGACCAGCAGGCAGGGGGAAACAACATCTGTCCTGCAGTCAAGGTGCAAGAAAGTAATCTCCACCAATGGACAGCAGAGAAAAAGTTGACTGACAAAACTTTTGGAGGGACTAAGGGTATAAAAGGCAGAGCATCCTCTTTGTAGATGAGCACATGTCTGCTAGTCATGGAGGCTCTCAATGCTGCAATCATTCCTCATTCATTCCTTTGTTAATGTTTAATATACCTTTAAAATGTTAAAAGTGAGAGTCATTTCTCACACTTGCAATGCTGTGGGCCATTGTCTTGGTCTGATTTCCTTTGCTTGGGTGCCATCTGAGTGCTCAGTCGGGGTACAGACTGTACGTGCTTGGGGCACTCCTGGAGTTCCTCTTGGATCCCTTGAAAGACAGGGTTTGGCCCATGAGGGGAATTTGTGCTGCTTTGTGACAGAGGAGAACTTCCCAGGCTCTTTTGTGTTTGCTGTAGGGAAGGTTGGGTATTGCTTTGCATAAACTCACAGACCAACACAGAGCTGTTCCTTTGTGATGTCAGGGCATGGTTGCCACGTCGTCATAGTGACATCAGAAGGTTGCCTTGGTGCACAGAAGGCCTGAGTGTCAGAGCAGCCCTAGGCCTGCTCAGATCAGGAGAATCTTCCTGGTCAAAGCATGTGTCAGTAGGCAGCTGCCTACTGACAAGAGGCTTGTTTATTTAGCTTTTAGAAAAGTTGCAGAAATGCCAATAATGAACCATCTCGCCACTGCAGCTTTTGCTGCATATGGCATTGCTTATTCCATTTATTATTTTACGAATTTCGCACGTAAGTAGAGGTTTCCCTTCCGTTTAGGTTATGGTGTAACCTGACCTGGGTTTTCTATGTCTTCCTTCTCTTACTTAGTGACTGAGTGTCTGATTTTGAAACAGAAAGAGCATTAGGGTGCCACTGCTTTGGTAAAGCTCCTGTCAAGGCATTCATCTAAAAAGGGAGTGTCTGTAGCCATAGGGGCAGCATTTGCAAGGGAACCTGCAGGGCTTCCATTCCCTCCACAGGAGAGTCTGTGGCAGCAGAGTCTGTCATTTCCTCAGTTTGCTGGGACAAGCAAGACACCTTGGAAAATGTAGACTGGCAGACCTTCTTGGAATGCCTTTTAAAATCTCTGCAGTTGTTCCCAGAATTCAGAGAAAGCTTCTTTCTTTTTAAATTTTGTCATGAAAGGATTTGACTAACTTGACCTTTTACTGAGTGCTAAAATAGTTGTTCCCTTGGAAAGCAAGTGCAAACTCTAAAGCAGTGAATGTCTGCTCCTGAACCTCAGAGGTGCTGCTGTGCTCTTCCACAATAGAACTGACATAGCTCAGGGGGATTTTGGGGAACCTTTTCTGGGACACTGTTTCCTGAAAGTTAATCAGAATTAGTGCATGACACTGATTGAAAAAAGAAGGAGTACCTGAAAGAGAGGATTTCAGAAGCTGTCTTATGTGTTTGGTAGAACAGGAGCATTGAGTGTTAAAGATCAATTTGCATTTTCTAGATCAAATTTGTATTCATTTACTGGCTAAACTGGCTGCAGTGTAGGCACAAGCAAGAAGATTGTCCTGATCTCTTGCTAGCTGTGTGAATGAAATGTGTCTCCTGGAGGGATGTTGTGAAACGGGAAATCATCTCTGTTTGGGTTGACTTGCTCTGAGGGATTCAGCAGCCCAGGCAGTTTTATGAGAGCATCTGGTTCATTTTCCCTTCCAAATACAGGACACCTGAAGCGTGTATTCAGCAGTGCTGAAGATCCTGAGGTGAGTGAGA
Source organism: Ammospiza caudacuta (assembly GCF_027887145.1). Classification (NCBI taxonomy): domain Eukaryota; kingdom Metazoa; phylum Chordata; class Aves; order Passeriformes; family Passerellidae; genus Ammospiza; species Ammospiza caudacuta. The sequence goes on along the minus strand of NC_080621.1, from coordinate 3,083,025 downwards.
AAGGAACATTTCATGTTGCTGGTGTTTAAGAATTGTAGAGGAAGATGTGAGCTTGGCCAGTAGCAGTAGAGTGTAGAGGGCCAGCTAGGAAGGCCGAAAGAAAATACATATTAATGCCTACAACAAAAATAACAAAGGCATGAGAGGATACTTTAAAATTTCCATCTCAGAGGATGGAAGAACGACAAATACAGTTTTGCAGAGAGAACCTTGCTTGCTGACGGCAGATAGGGTGGAATATTTACTTAAGAGCAAATTCCTGTACAGTTGAATTAGACAATTTTAATTTAGTCAGAGTGCCTTACAATTCTATTCTTATCAAACTTCATGACATCTACTTAGAAGATGTCGTTGTAGAAAAGGAAGGACACCTTGCAATGGTGCCTGCGGTATCTGAAGTGAAATGGGCACCATTGTGTCTGGGGAGCTGCGTGGCCCAAAAGGACGCAGGGCTGGTGGCCTTGAGTAGCTGAAGATGAGGCAGCGTGTGGCCAGGTGGCCAAGAAGGCCAAGGGCATGGTGGCCTGTGTCAGCAGCAGTGGGGCAGCAGGAGCAGGGCAGTGAGCGTGGCCCTGTGCTGGGCAGCGCCGCGGCCACAGCTGGAGTGCTGTGTGCACTGTGGGCCCCTTGGAAGCAGAGAGTCATTGAGGGGCTGCAGCGTGTGCACAGAAGGACAGGGGAGCTAGGCAAGGGGGTGGAGCACAAGGCCAATGAGGAGGTGCTGAGGGAGCTTCAGCCTGGACAATGGGAGGCTCTTGAGGCACCTCCAGGCAGACTTCCATCAATCCCTGCATGACACTGCTCAGCACGAGGGCTGTTTCAGTGCCAAACATGCCATCACTGCATCCAAGGGCTTTAGACACTGGAGTGGGTGACACTTCCATCTTGTGGTTTGTTGGCTCCTTGGTTTGCAAGCACGAGACAGGCTGTTCATTTTCCTGTTTATCCAGCAAGCTAAGATGCTTCTGCACAGCGTTTTCTGCTTTTTCCTGCCCTGGAAGGGATTCTGATCCAGTTTTAGGTTTCCACATCTGCAGCAGCAGTAGCAAAGGCATTGCTGTTGCTTTCCTTGTTTACCATTTCAGTGCTTTCAAGAACTAAAAGCTCCGTTTTTCTGAGATAGCCTTGCTTGCTGATAGCAGCCAGGCAGGAGAATCAACTTCATATCCATCTAGAGTGCTGTTGAATTGTCTCTTTTTAATTTGGTGGCTGTGACTTAGAACCCCTCTGTCGCTATGAAATGTTGCGACTTTTTCCTTTGAAAATGTGGTGGTAGCTGTTAAAAGAAATGAGGTTCTACATGATAGATACCGGGCTGTCCCTCTTGCTTCTCTCTTGCCACAGATGACAGAAGCAAGAGCCGTCTCTCCCCTGGCTCCCGCTGCTCCTGGAGAAGAAGCCAAAGAGGAGCAAAATGAGGTGGATGACAACAACCCTCCAACGTTGTTCTCACCGCCCTATTCCCGACCTGTAAGTGCCAGTTGTGTGTGGTGCTGTCTTTAGTGCAAGGCAGAGCTGCAAGTTTTGGAGCAGCCAGCACTTTGCTGTTGCAGGCTGAGGATGCTGGGTGCTGGAGTCCTGCCAGGAGCTAGGGATTTCCTCCAGGCAGCCACCGCACAACTTGGCCTTTGACCTGTCATGTTGAGGCCGCAAAGGGCTGGTGCCTCTGGGAGAGCATCTGGCAGCTTGGCTCAGGGAAGCTCTATCGCTTGGCTTCTGCAGTGCTATGGCCAAGAGCAAAGGAGGAGGTGCTGGAGGTGCCAGGGCTTGGTTTGTTTGTTTTCCCTTTTTGGCAAGGTGTGTTTGGCTTGTGAAAGTGGTCTGCACTTTCCTTGAGCAGTTCTTCACTGGTAGAGTCTAATTTGGGCACACTGTCTTTTGGCTTTTGATAAGCTGCAAAGGGAGGATTGTGTTGTCCATGCAGCTGTGGGGGCCCATTCTTGTCCCATGTGGAAAAGGAACAAAGTGCGGAGTTGCGACGCCTCCTTGTCAGGCCAAAAGCAGAAGCGGCCAGTTTCTGTTGGGGCATATTTTGGTGTAGTCCGCAGCTTCGGCAAGTGCCTTGGAGCCATGAGTGCGGGTTAAGCTGCAAGTCCTTGCCTGCTGTCTTGTGTTTCTCAGAAGAGGTAGACCATCTTGCAATGGTGCCTGCTGTATCTGAAGTGAAATGGGCACCATTGTGTCTGGGGAGCTGCGTGGCCCAAAAGGACGCAGGGCTGGTGGCCTTGAGTAGCTGAAGATGAGGCAGCGTGTGGCCAGGTGGCCAAGAAGGCCAAGGGCATGGTGGCCTGTGTCAGCAGCAGTGGGGCAGCAGGAGCAGGGCAGTGAGCGTGGCCCTGTGCTGGGCAGCGCCGCGGCCACAGCTGGAGTGCTGTGTGCACTGTGGGCCCCTGGGAAGCAGAGAGTCATGGAGGGGCTGCAGCCTGTGCACAGAAGGACAGGGGAGCTGGGCAAGGGGGTGGAGCACAAGGCCAGTGAGGAGGTGCTGAGGGAGCTTCAGCCTGGACAATGGGAGGCTCTTGAGGCACCTCCAGGCAGACTTCCATCAATCCCTGCATGACAGTGCTCAGCACAAGGGCTGTTTCAGTGCCAAACATGCCATCACGGCATCCAAGGGCTTTAGACACTGGAGTGGGTGACACTTCCATCTTGTGGTTTGTGAGTTTCCTAGGAGGAGAAGCCCTATTCATTTTCTCTTTTTCCAGCAAGTAGGGATGCTTCCGCAAAAACTTTCCTGTCCTTATAGGCACTGGAAGGGATTCTGAGCCCTTTTTACTTTTCCATATCTGCTAAGCAGTTGCAAAGACCTTGCTGGCTCTTTCCTACTTTTCCATTTCAGAGCTTTCAAGAACCAAAAGCTGCCTTTTGCAGAGATAAATTTTCCTGCAAATAGCCAGGGAGGAATATCGAAGTCATAGCCATGTGCTGTTTTTTTGAATGTGCCCATTTTAATCTGGTTGGAGTGACTTAGAATGCCATTGCTAACAAAGTTGATGATTTCTCCTTAGAAGAGGTGGCGGTGGGTATGAGGAGAAACAAGGTTATAGGCATCAGGTAACGTCGTGTCCTTATGATTCTCTCTTGCCACAGGTGAGGAAAGCAAGAGCCGTCTTCCCCCTGGCTCTCTCTGCTATTGAAGAAGAAGCCAGAGAGAAGGATAATGAGAAAGACGACCACTGCCTTTGTCCAGCCATGGTCAGACCACGGCCTGCTCATCATTTCAAGAGAGTAAGTGCCCGTTGTGGGGGGCGCTGTCTTTAGTGCAAGGCAGAGATGCAAGTTTCTGAGCAGCCAGCACTTGCTGTGTCTGGCCGAGAATGCTGAGTACCGGAGTCCTGCAGGACGTAGCCATTTCCTGCAGGGAGTGACAGCGAGAAATTGGCCTTTGACCTGTCCTGTTGGGGCAGTGCAGAGTTGGGGGCTTCAGCTGAGCTTCTGTCTGCTTGGTTCAGGGAAGCTCCATCTCTGGGCTTCTGCGATGTCATGGCCAAGGGCACACATGGTAGTGCTGGAGGTCAAAAGGCTTTGTTTGCTTCTTTTCCCTTTTTGGAAAGGTGTCTTTGGCTTGTGGGAGTGTTCTGCAGTTTTCTTGAGTCATTCTTCACTTGTAGAGACACTGTTGGCCCAGCTGTGTTTTGGCTTTTGGGAAGGTTCAAACACCAGATGGGGAAACTTTCGGCTGATCTGTTTAGTGGTGAAGAATGAAGCTTTGGCAAGTGCATTGGAGCCAAGAGTGGGGGTGATGCTGCAAGTCCTTGACTGCTGTCTTGTGTTGCTCAGAACAGGAAGGCCAACCTGCAGTTGTTCCTGCTGTATCTGAGGTGAAATGGGCACCTTTGTGGCTGCGGAGCTGCATGGGCCTAAAGGACGCAGGGTTGCTGCCGGCCTTGAGTAGCTGCAGATGAGTCAGCGTGTGGCCAGGGGGCCAAGAAGGCCAAGGGCATAGTGGCCTGTGTCAGCAGCAGTGGGGCAGCAGGAGCAGGGCAGTGAGCGTGGCCCTGTGCTGGGCAGCGCCGCGGCCACAGCTGGAGTGCTGTGTGCACTGTGGGCCCCTGGGAAGCAGAGAGTCATGGAGGGGCTGCAGCGTGTGCACAGAAGGACAGGGGAGCTGGGCAAGGGGGTGGAGCACAAAGCCCGTTAGGAGGTGCTGAGGGAGCTTCAGCCTGGACAATGGGAGGCTCTTGAGGCACCTCCAGGCAGACCTTCCATCAATCCCTGCAGGACAGTGCTCAGCACAAGGGCTGTTTCAATGCCAAACATGCCATCACTGCATCCAAGGGCTTTAGACACTGGAGTGGGTGACACTTCAATCTTGTGGTTTGTTGGCTCCTTGGTTTGCAAGCACAAGATAGGTTGTTCATTTTCCTGTTTATCCAGCAAGCAATGATGCTTCTGCACAGCGTTTTCTGCTTTTTCCTGCCCTGGATGGAATTCTGATCCAGTTTTAGGTTTCCACATCTGCAGCAGCAGTAGCAAAGGCATTGCTGTTGCTTTCCTTGTTTACCATTTCAGTGCTTTCAAGAACTAAAAGCTCTGTTTTTCTGAGATAACCTTGCTTGCTGATAGCAGCCAGGCAGGAGAATCAACTTCATATCCATCCAGAGTGCTGTTGAATTGTCTCTTTTTAATTTGGTGGCTGTGACTTAGAACCCCTCTGTCGCTATGAAATGTTACGACTTTTTCCTTTGAAAATGTGGTGGTAGCTGTTAAAAGAAATGAGGTTCTACATGATAGGTACCGGGCTGTCCCTCTTGCTTATCTCTTGCCACAGATGACAGAAGCAAGAGCCGTCTCTCCCCTGGCTCCCGCTGCTCCTGGAGAAGAAGCCAAAGAGGAGCAAAATGAGGTGGATGACAACAACCCTCCAACGTTGTTCTCACCGCTCTATTCCAGACCTGTAAGTGCCAGTTGTGTGTGGTGCTGTCTTTAGTGCAAGGCAGAGCTGCAAGTTTTGGAGCAGCCAGCACTTTGCTGTTGCAGGCTGAGGATGCTGGGTGCTGGAGTCCTGCCAGGAGCTAGGGATTTCCTCCAGGCAGCCACCGCACAACTTGGCCTTTGACCTGTCATGTTGAGGCCGCAAAGGGCTGGTGCCTCTGGGAGAGCATCTGGCAGCTTGGCTCAGGGTAGCTCTTTGTCTTGGCTTCTGCAGTGCTATGGCCAAGAGCAAAGGAGGAGGTGCTGGAGGTGCCAGGGCTTGGTTTGTTTGTTTTCCCTTTTTGGCAAGGTGTGTTTGGCTTGTGAAAGTGGTCTGCGCTTTCCTTGAGCAGTTCTTCACTGGTAGAGTCTAATTTGGGCACACTGTCTTTTGGCTTTTGATAAGCTGCAAAGGAGGATTGTGTTGTCCATGCAGCTGTGGGGGCCCATTCTTGTCCCATGTGGAAAAGGAACAAAGTGCGGAGTTGCGACGCCTCCTTGTGAGGCCAAAAGCAGAAGCGGCCAGTTTCTGTTGGGGCATATTTTGGTGTAGTCCGCAGCTTTAGCAAGTGCCTTGGAGCCATGAGTGCGGGTTAAGCTGCAAGTCCTTGCCTGCTGTCTTGTGTTTCTCAGAAGAGGTAGACCATCTTGCAATGGTGCCTGCTGTATCTGAAGTGAAATGGGCACCACTGTGTCTGGGGAGCTGTGTGGCCCAAAAGGACGCAGGGCTGGTGGCCTTGAGTAGCTGAAGATGAGGCAGCGTGTGGCCAGGTGGCCAAGAAGGCCAAGGGCATGGTGGCCTGTGTCAGCAGCAGTGGGGCAGCAGGAGCAGGGCAGTGAGCGTGGCCCTGTGCTGGGCAGCGCCGCGGCCACAGCTGGAGTGCTGTGTGCACTGTGGGCCCCTGGGAAGCAGAGAGTCATTGAGGGGCTGCAGCGTGTGCACAGAAGGACAGGGGAGCTAGGCAAGGGGGTGGAGCACAAGGCCAGTGAGGAGGTGCTGAGGGAGCTTCAGCCTGCACAATGGGAGGCTCTTGAGGCACCCCCAGGCAGACTTCCATCAATCCCTGCATGACAGTGCTCAGCACAAGGGCTGTTTCAGTGCCAAACATGCCATCACTGCATCCAAGGGCTTTAGACACTGGAGTGGGTGACACTTCCATCTTGTGGTTTGTTGGCTCCTTGGTTTGCAAGCACGAGACAGGCTGTTCATTTTCCTGTTTATCCAGCAAGCCAAGATGCTTCTGCACAGCGTTTTCTGCTTTTTCCTGCCCTGGAAGGGATTCTGATCCAGTTTTAGGTTTCCACATCTGCAGCAGCAGTAGCAAAGGCATTGCTGTTGCTTTCCTTGTTTACCATTTCAGTGCTTTCAAGAACTAAAAGCTCCGTTTTTCTGAGATAGCCTTGCTTGCTGATAGCAGCCAGGCAGGAGAATCAACTTCATATCCATCTAGAGTGCTCTTGAATTGTCTCTTTTTAATTTGGTGGCTGTGACTTAGAACCCCTCTGTCGCTATGAAATGTTGCGACTTTTTCCTTTGAAAATGTGGTGGTAGCTGTTAAAAGAAATGAGGTTCTACATGATAGGTACCGGGCTGTCCCTCTTGCTTCTCTCTTGCCACAGATGACAGAAGCAAGAGCCGTCTCTCCCCTGGCTCCCGCTGCTCCTGGAGAAGAAGCCAAAGAGGAGCAAAATGAGGTGGATGACAACAACCCTCCAACATTGTTCTCACCACCCTATTCCCGACCTGTAAGTGCCAGTTGTGTGTGGTGCTGTCTTTAGTGCAAGGCAGAGCTGACAGTTTTGGAGCAGCCAGCACTTTGCTGTTGCAGGCTGAGGATGCTGGGCGCTGGAGTCCTGCCAGGAGCTAGGGATTTCCTCCAGGCAGCCACCGCACAACTTGGCCTTTGACCTGTCATGTTGAGGCCGCAAAGGGCTGGTGCCTCTGGGAGAGCATCTGGCAGCTTGGCTCAGGGAAGCTCTATCGCTTGGCTTCTGCAGTGCTATGGCCAAGAGCAAAGGAGGAGGTGCTGGAGGTGCCAGGGCTTGGTTTGTTTGTTTTCCCTTTTTGGCAAGGTGTGTTTGGCTTGTGAAAGTGGTCTGCACTTTCCTTGAGCAGTTCTTCACTGGTAGAGTCTAATTTGGGCACACTGTCTTTTGGCTTTTGATAAGCTGCAAAGGGAGGATTGTGTTGTCCATGCAGCTGTGGGGGGCCATTCTTGTCCCATGTGGAAAAGGAACAAAGTGCGGAGTTGCGACGCCGCCTTGTCAGGCCAAAAGCAGAAGCGGCCAGTTTCTGTTGGGGCATATTTTGGTGTAGTCCGCAGCTTCGGCAAGTGCCTTGGAGCCATGAGTGCGGGTTAAGCTGCAAGTCCTTGCCTGCTGTCTTGTGTTTCTCAGAAGAGGTAGACCATCTTGCAATGGTGCCTGCTGTATCTGAAGTGAAATGGGCACCATTGTGTCTGGGGAGCTGCGTGGCCCAAAAGGACGCAGGGCTGGTGGCCTTGAGTAGCTGAAGATGAGGCAGCGTGTGGCCAGGTGGCCAAGAAGGCCAAGGGCATGGTGGCCTGTGTCAGCAGCAGTGGGGCAGCAGGAGCAGGGCAGTGAGCGTGGCCCTGTGCTGGGCAGCGCCGCGGCCACAGCTGGAGTGCTGTGTGCACTGTGGGCCCCTGGGAAGCAGAGAGTCATGGAGGGGCTGCAGCATGTGCACAGAAGGACAGGGGAGCTGGGCAAGGGGGTGGAGCACAAGGCCCGTGAGGAGGTGCTGAGGGAGCTTCAGCCTGGACAATGGGAGGCTCTTGAGGCACCTCCAGGCAGACTTCCATCAATCCCTGCATGACAGTGCTCAGCACAAGGGCTGTTTCAGTGCCAAACATGCCATCACGGCATCCAAGGGCTTTAGACACTGGAGTGGGTGACACTTCCATCTTGTGGTTTGTGAGTTTCCTAGGAGGAGAAGCCCTATTCATTTTCTCTTTTTCCAGCAAGTAGGGATGCTTCCGCAAAAACTTTCCTGTCCTTATAGGCACTGGAAGGGATTCTGAGCCCTTTTTACTTTTCCATATCTGCTAAGCAGTTGCAAAGACCTTGCTGGCTCTTTCCTACTTTTCCATTTCAGAGCTTTCAAGAAGCAAAAGCTGCCTTTTGCAGAGATAAATTTTCCTGCAAATAGCCAGGGAGGAATATCGAAGTCATAGCCATGTGCTGTTTTTTTGAATGTGCCCATTTTAATCTGGTTGGAGTGACTTAGAATGCCATTGCTAACAAAGTTGATGATTTCTCCTTAGAAGAGGTGGCGGTGGGTATGAGGAGAAACAAGGTTATAGGCATCAGGTAACGTCGTGTCCTTATGATTCTCTCTTGCCACAGGTGAGGAAAGCAAGAGCCGTCTTCCCCCTGGCTCTCTCTGCTATTGAAGAAGAAGCCAGAGAGAAGGATAATGAGAAAGACGACCACTGCCTTTGTCCAGCCATGGTCAGACCACGGCCTGCTCATCATTTCAAGAGAGTAAGTGCCCGTTGTGGGGGGCGCTGTCTTTAGTGCAAGGCAGAGATGCAAGTTTCTGAGCAGCCAGCACTTGCTGTGTCTGGCCGAGAATGCTGAGTACTGGAGTCCTGCAGGACGTAGCCATTTCCTGCAGGGAGTGACAGCGAGAAATTGGCCTTTGACCTGTCCTGTTGGGGCAGTGCAGAGTTGGGGGCTTCAGCTGAGCTTCTGTCTGCTTGGTTCAGGGAAGCTCCATCTCTGGGCTTCTGCGATGTCATGGCCAAGGGCACACATGGTAGTGCTGGAGGTCAAAAGGCTTTGTTTGCTTCTTTTCCCTTTTTGGAAAGGTGTCTTTGGCTTGTGGGAGTGTTCTGCAGTTTTCTTGAGTCATTCTTCACTTGTAGAGACACTGTTGGCCCAGCTGTGTTTTGGCTTTTGGGAAGGTTCAAACACCAGATGGGGAAACTTTCGGCTGATCTGTTTAGTGGTGAAGAATGAAGCTTTGGCAAGTGCATTGGAGCCAAGAGTGGGGGTGATGCTGCAAGTCCTTGACTGCTGTCTTGTTTTGCTCAGAACAGGAAGGCCAACCTGCAGTTGTTCCTGCTGTATCTGAGGTGAAATGGGCACCTTTGTGGCTGCGGAGCTGCATGGGCCTAAAGGACGCAGGGTTGCTGCCGGCCTTGAGTAGCTGCAGATGAGTCAGCGTGTGGCCAGGGGGCCAAGAAGGCCAAGGGCATGGTGGCCTGTGTCAGCAGCAGTGGGGCAGCAGGAGCAGGGCAGTGAGCGTGGCCCTGTGCTGGGCAGCGCCGCGGCCACAGCTGGAGTGCTGTGTGCACTGTGGGCCCGTGGGAAGCAGAGAGTCATTGAGGGGCTGCAGCGTGTGCACAGAAGGACAGGGGAGCTGGGCAAGGGGGTGGAGCACAAAGCCCATTAGGAGGTGCTGAGGGAGCTTCAGCCTGGACAATGGGAGGCTCTTGAGGCACCTCCAGGCAGACCTTCCATCAATCCCTGCAGGACAGTGCTCAGCACAAGGGCTGTTTCAATGCCAAACATGCCATCACCGCATCCAAGGGCTTTAGACACTGGAGTGGGTGACACTTCCATCTTGTGGTTTGTTGGCTCCTAGGTTTGCAAGCACGAGATAGGCTGTTCATTTTCCTGTTTATCCAGCAAGCCAAGATGCTTCTGCACAGCGTTTTCTGCTTTTTCCTGCCCTGGATGGGATTCTGATCCAGTTTTAGGTTTCCACATCTGCAGCAGCAGTAGCAAAGGCATTGCTGTTGCTTTCCTTGTTTACCATTTCAGTGCTTTCAAGAACTAAAAGCTCTGTTTTTCTGAGATAACCTTGCTTGCTGATAGCAGCCAGGCAGGAGAATCAACTTCATATCCATCCAGAGTGCTGTTGAATTGTCTCTTTTTAATTTGGTGGCTGTGACTTAGAACCCCTCTGTCGCTATGAAATGTTACGACTTTTTCCTTAGAAGATGTGGTGGTAGCTGTTAAAAGAAATGAGGTTCTACATGATAGGTACCGGGCTGTCCCTCATGCTTCTCTCTTGCCACAGATGACAGAAGCAAGAGCCGTCTCTCCCCTGGCTCCCGCTGCTCCTGGAGAAGAAGCCAAAGAGGAGCAAAATGAGGTGGATGACAACAACCCTCCAACGTTGTTCTCACCGCTCTATTCCAGACCTGTAAGTGCCAGTTGTGTGTGGTGCTGTCTTTAGTGCAAGGCAGAGCTGCAAGTTTTGGAGCAGCCAGCACTTTGCTGTTGCAGGCTGAGGATGCTGGGTGCTGGAGTCCTGCCAGGAGCTAGGGATTTCCTCCAGGCAGCCACCGCACAACTTGGCCTTTGACCTGTCATGTTGAGGCCGCAAAGGGCTGGTGCCTCTGGGAGAGCATCTGGCAGCTTGGCTCAGGGAAGCTCTATCGCTTGGCTTCTGCAGTGCTATGGCCAAGAGCAAAGGAGGAGGTGCTGGAGGTGCCAGGGCTTGGTTTGTTTGTTTTCCCTTTTTGGCAAGGTGTGTTTGGCTTGTGAAAGTGGTCTGCACTTTCCTTGAGCAGTTCTTCACTGGTAGAGTCTAATTTGGGCACACTGTCTTTTGGCTTTTGATAAGCTGCAAAGGAGGATTGTGTTGTCCATGCAGCTGTGGGGGGCCATTCTTGTCCCATGTGGAAAAGGAACAAAGTGCGGAGTTGCGACGCCTCCTTGTCAGGCCAAAAGCAGAAGCGGCCAGTTTCTGTTGGGGCATATTTTGGTGTAGTCCGCAGCTTTAGCAAGTGCCTTGGAGCCATGAGTGCGGGTTAAGCTGCAAGTCCTTGCCTGCTGTCTTGTGTTTCTCAGAAGAGGTAGACCATCTTGCAATGGTGCCTGCTGTATCTGAAGTGAAATGGGCACCACTGTGTCTGGGGAGCTGTGTGGCCCAAAAGGACGCAGGGCTGGTGGCCTTGAGTAGCTGAAGATGAGGCAGCGTGTGGCCAGGTGGCCAAGAAGGCCAAGGGCATGGTGGCCTGTGTCAGCAGCAGTGGGGCAGCAGGAGCAGGGCAGTGAGCGTGGCCCTGTGCTGGGCAGCGCCGCGGCCACAGCTGGAGTGCTGTGTGCACTGTGGGCCCCTGGGAAGCAGAGAGTCATGGAGGGGCTGCAGCCTGTGCACAGAAGGACAGGGGAGCTGGGCAAGGGGGTGGAGCACAAGGCCAGTGAGGAGGTGCTGAGGGAGCTTCAGCCTGGACAATGGGAGGCTCTTGAGGCACCTCCAGGCAGACTTCCATCAATCCCTGCATGGCAGTGCTCAGCACAAGGGCTGTTTCAGTGCCAAACATGCCATCACGGCATCCAAGGGCTTTAGACACTGGAGTGGGTGACACTTCCATCTTGTGGTTTGTGAGTTTCCTAGGAGGAGAAGCCCTATTCATTTTCTCTTTTTCCAGCAAGTAGGGATGCTTCCGCAAAAACTTTCCTGTCCTTATAGGCACTGGAAGGGATTCTGAGCCCTTTTTACTTTTCCATATCTGCTAAGCAGTTGCAAAGACCTTGCTGGCTCTTTCCTACTTTTCCATTTCAGAGCTTTCAAGAAGCAAAAGCTGCCTTTTGCAGAGATAAATTTTCCTGCAAATAGCCAGGGAGGAATATCGAAGTCATAGCCATGTGCTGTTTTTTTGAATGTGCCCATTTTAATCTGGTTGGAGTGACTTAGAATGCCATTGCTAACAAAGTTGATGATTTCTCCTTAGAAGAGGTGGCGGTGGGTATGAGGAGAAACAAGGTTATAGGCATCAGGTAACGTCGTGTCCTTATGATTCTCTCTTGCCACAGGTGAGGAAAGCAAGAGCCGTCTTCCCCCTGGCTCTCTCTGCTATTGAAGAAGAAGCCAGAGAGTAGGATAATGAGAAAGACGACCACTGCCTTTGTCCAGCCATGGTCAGACCACGGCCTGCTCATCATTTCAAGAGAGTAAGTGCCCGTTGTGGGGGGCGCTGTCTTTAGTGCAAGGCAGAGATGCAAGTTTCTGAGCAGCCAGCACTTGCTGTGTCTGGCCGAGAATGCTGAGTACTGGAGTCCTGCAGGACGTAGCCATTTCCTGCAGGGAGTGACAGCGAGAAATTGGCCTTTGACCTGTCCTGTTGGGGCAGTGCAGAGTTGGGGGCTTCAGCTGAGCTTCTGTCTGCTTGGTTCAGGGAAGCTCCATCTCTGGGCTTCTGCGATGTCATGGCCAAGGGCACACATGGTAGTGCTGGAGGTCAAAAGGCTTTGTTTGCTTCTTTTCCCTTTTTGGAAAGGTGTCTTTGGCTTGTGGGAGTGTTCTGCAGTTTTCTTGAGTCATTCTTCACTTGTAGAGACACTGTTGGCCCAGCTGTGTTTTGGCTTTTGGGAAGGTTCAAACACCAGATGGGGAAACTTTCGGCTGATCTGTTTAGTGGTGAAGAATGAAGCTTTGGCAAGTGCATTGGAGCCAAGAGTGGGGGTGATGCTGCAAGTCCTTGACTGCTGTCTTGTGTTGCTCAGAACAGGAAGGCCAACCTGCAGTTGTTCCTGCTGTATCTGAGGTGAAATGGGCACCTTTGTGGCTGCGGAGCTGCATGGGCCTAAAGGACGCAGGGTTGCTGCCGGCCTTGAGTAGCTGCAGATGAGTCAGCGTGTGGCCAGGGGGCCAAGAAGGCCAAGGGCATGGTGGCCTGTGTCAGCAGCAGTGGGGCAGCAGGAGCAGGGCAGTGAGCATGGCCCTGTGCTGGGCAGCACCGCGGCCACAGCTGGAGTGCTGTGTGCAGTTGTGGGCCCCTGGGAAGCAGAGAGTCATGGAGGGGCTGCAGCGTGTGCACAGAAGGACAGGGGAGCTGGGCAAGGGGGTGGAGCACAAGGCCCGTGAGGAGGTGCTGAGGGAGCTTCAGCCTGGACAATGGGAGGCTCTTGAGGCACCTCCAGGCAGACCTTCCATCAATCCCTGCAGGACAGTGCTCAGCACAAGGGCTGTTTCAGTGCCAAACTTGCCATCCCTGCATCCAAGGGCTTAAGATACTGGAGTGGTTGACACTTCCATCTTGTGGTTTGTGGGTTTCCTAGGAGGAAAAGCCCTGTTCATTTTCTCTTTTTCCAGCAAGCAAGGATGCTGCTGCGCCCTCTTTTCTGCCCTTATCAGGCTCTGGAAGGCATTTCGCACCCTTTTTTTACCTTGATGCAGATGGAGCTTTTGTGTTTCCAAGCCTTCATGCATGACCTTAAAGATCACTTTGGGTTTAACACTCTCTCTGTTTTTCAACAGCCCTGAGAATCACTGTGTGACGTGTTTGGAAATTTAGCAGGAGGTCAATATCCTTGCATTCCATCTGCTCCTTAGAGATCACAGAAACTGGAAGGGGCTGAGCTGCATTTCTATTCCAGCCACTTTAGCACTGTCCGTGTGGTTGAGTCCAAGAGAACTTGCCCGAGCACAGATGCACAAAGAGTGCAGTTCCCACTGCAATGCTCTGGGTCTGACTCCTTTCCATAAGGACCTACAATCTCCACATTCCCCAAGAATGTGCTTTTTTGAGGAACAGGAGAACAATTTCAGGATTGCTGCTGATCGGCACACTGGCTACCAGGTTTGATGTGTGCAGCAACAGAGAGGGCAGTAACTGGAGATTATAGTAGTGAGATCTATCTGTCTATCTTCCTACCTATCTATCTATGTAACATTTACATAACTGAATCTTCCTGGCTCTGGCCCAAGGCAGTTGGGGATGCAAAGATCACCAAAAGCATCCCTTCTGGAGAGGATTAGAGACATGTTCCCTCGACCAATTCTGAGCAGGCAGAGATGTTTCCCCCTCCAGATATGATGGTTTTTCCATTCAGAATTGTTTTCCTCCTTAGGCTTTTTGTGTCCTGATGTCTCCTATTAATTCTTTCAATTTCTGCCTGTCCTAGAGAGGTGCAACAATTCCATGTTTAGGTGGTGTTTGGTGACTCTGGTCATACATGCCATGCATTACATGACACATGGTTTCCTTCACTGGCTTCCTCAGGGCTGTGTAAGTGCATTCGTTCATGGGACCTTAGGAGAGTGTCTTTTTCTGCTGGTCAGAATTCTCAGTTGACAAAAGAGGGAGAAGAAACACTTTGGTCTTCCTCCATGTACTGAGGTGGCCATAGAGGCTCTGTGACCTCCATCAGAGATCTTTGCATGCATCCTCATCTCCTGAATGACCAGGTTTTCTAGCAAGAGAGTGGATGTCAGAAAGGCAGAAATGCTGGTGCAGGCCTGAAGAGAACATGAACTCCAGGAGTGTCTCTCACAAGGGCTGAGCTCACCCAGGATGCCACCTGCAGAGCCAGGATGGAGCTGTGGGACATGGTGGGGTGTCAGTCACTACAGAAAGACAAACAGGACATGGCAGAAGCAGAGGGAGGCCCTCACCAGACCCTTGAGAAATGCCTCACCTTCCCTGTCAGCTGCCTGAGAGGCTGTTTAAGCTTCAATCCCAGATGGCCCCTGATTATAAGGCCAGGGTCACTTTGGAATCTGTGCCTCCTCTCGGGCAGAGAATGACCCAGCAGAGCAGCAGCACAGTGCTTTTGGAACGTGTGAGCCCAGCAGTCTTTGAGTCTTGACCCACAAAGGTCATGTGGGAAGTTGAAACCCATCTTCTCTTGCTTTCTGTTCAGGTGCTTCTAGAGAAAGAGCAGGAGCAGAGTGCTTCATCAGAGATGCCATGCCAGACTCAGGGAGAGCTGTTCCCAGCCCGAGAGCAGGAAGAGCAGCTCAGGCAGCAGGTGGAAGAGCCACAGGAGAATGGCCAGGTGAGCCTGACTGGCCAGGAGACAGAGGGAAGGGCAGGAAGAGGGGCATAAACCAGAGCTCTTGGGACTGGGGAGGCCAGGAGTCCCACAGGCACTGAAAGCACAGGGCCTTGGAATTTGCAGAGATCAGCCCTGGGACAGGAGGTTTGCAATGGAAGCAGATGTGGGGAGGGAAGCAGAAAGAAGTGGCTGAATAAATGTGATTTTGAGGCTGCAAGAGGAAAAAGCTGAGCTTGATGGCAGCTCCCAGTCACTTGCTCTGCATTTGTGTGCACAGAAGATCAAGGCAGAGCCACAAGCAGAGCTGCCCGAAGCTCAGAGTGCCATCATGGATGTGAAGAGAAAGAACAGGGAAGACATGGGAAGAATTCAAGAGGAGAATCTCCATCAGCACAGGAGCCATCAACAAAACCAGGTGAGTGAAAGAGTGGCAGCCACTCCACTCATGAAGTGTCCTTTCCCTTCTCCTTTACAGTCTATCAAAGGACACGTGCAGGCAGAGCTGCAGGACTCTGAGGCTAGCAACAGGGCAAGGGAGAAGAGGCTGGAGGAAGAAATGAAAATTGTCAGAGAGAAACTTAATCGCCTCCCTCAGGCTCTAGAATGAGTGAAAGTGGGATGCAGTCACTGCAGTCACCAAACTGGTGGTTTCTGCCCTTCTTGCCTTTCCACTCAGAGCAGCAGGGAGTGGGGCCATGCCTCTGAGTGCGATCCTGCTCTAGTGTGTATCACAGTCACTCTGAAGGACATTTCCTGGTGTGCTCAATCTCCACTGCTGCTCTGTTCTTCTGGCCTATTCCTGCTGTCCTTGTTCCTTCAAGTGTTTGTACAGTGGAACGTGGTGACCCAGATGGAGGACTGAAACAAGCTGTCTGTATCCCTTGTCAATCTCTTCTTTGCCTTTCCTCACAGTCAACGACTCCTGGCTGACAGGGACAAGCTGTAGTGTCTGACTGCTTTGTTCTGTTTGACTTGAGGTGCAAGTGTTGACATCTCACCGGGCAGCCTGCAAAGAATTCCAGCCAATGTCTGGCAATGAAGGGCCCCAAGTTTGGAGTGAGGCACAGGAACAGTGCCCACCAGAAGTGCTCCAGGTCCAGCACATCATGGGCTCTGATCCTGCTGCCGCAGCAGCATCATCCCAAGGAAGCCTTTCTGTCGAAGCTCGGAGCTCAAGCTCGGGCAGTTACTTCATCTCCCTGAAAGAGGAGACTGAGAAGAAGCACCTGGAGATGCTGGGTACGTCTGGGGTGTTTCTTGTCTGAGGGACAGTGTGTTGTGGGCAGGTGTCAGCAGAGCTTTACCAAATGCTCCTCCTGAGTTTGGTGTCACAGGGCCATTTAGGACTCCCCAGAGGAAGTGCTGTGCTCCGAGGCAGCGAGAGAGAGCTCTGGGTGTTCCTGCTGCCTCTGAGGGCACCTTGGACTGGCTTGGGTTTGCCTGAGCTTCTCTCTCTGCTAAAGGTTGAAGCAGGGGATGTTCTGGGATCAACAGAAGGCTGTGACCTTGCAAATGATCTAGACAAGTCTCGTGTGCTAGTGCCAAACTGAACAGAATTTTTACTTTCCTAAATTCTCCTTAGACTCCTGACTTCGAACCAGTAATCAGAGCAAAAAACTTCACAGAAATGGACTGGTTTTGGAGTTTTGTCTTTTTGGTTGGGGACTTTTTTTTTTTGGGAGTGGGGCCATGTTTTTGTGTTGTTTATTTTTTGTGGAGGCCTTTTTTTTTTTTCTGTGGCGGGTTTTTTTTGTGTTTTGGGTTTTTTCGGTTTATGGTTTGTGGGGCTTTTTTAGTGGAGTTGGTTTTTCTCCATCCTGAAAGCACCCTTCTGCCCCATGTCTTACTGATGGCATTTTTATGACTGCTACTGTTACCACTACTACATCTGCAGTTTATTTTGACAAGAATGCTATCTTTTTGTCAATAAGAACTATTTTGGAAGGACAACAGGTTACAGGACAAATAGAGAGCAAGAGATGTTTTCCATGTGCCCCCAAAGAAAAAAGCGATACTTTTGTAGCAACCTTTATTTAATCTTCTAGTTTTATGCTTATCAAGATGAGTCCAAGAGACGCATCCAAGTGGCATGATCAGATAAAACTGTAGTACAGGCATTTCTCAGGAGAGAGCCTCCAGCCCAGCCATGGTATATTCCTCAGGTCCATGGCACTTTTCCATACCCAATTCCCACTCTTTCCCATGACTGTTAGAATCCTACCCATTGGCCCAAGCCCTGCTCAGATCAGTCTCCAGGAAAACACATCAAGTCCTTTGTGATTCTGCAGCACAACCCAATGAATCTGCTTCTTGCCTGTAACAGCTGCCAGTGCTGTGCTCTCAGATAAGACCTGGTGGGGCTGAGACCAGAGCCCAGTGGATTCTGTGTCTGCTATCACCTGTTGGGACAAAAAGGGCACTTTTTGCCCACACACACCCTCGGTGTGGCTGATCTCAAAGCCCATCCTGTCGTGTCCTCAATGGGGGCAACAGCTTGTAAGAGGCTCAGGCTTGCTGTGGCTTCTTCCCACTGCTTGCCAGTGCTCATGCTTGGGCTTTGCCAGCCTTGATGTGCTAGCTGCCCTGCCCCTGAGGGCTGGAGGGACTGCAGAGGCTGCAGCCTTCCTTAGCTGGGAGAGGGGCATCTTTGAGCTCAGCCTGCTCATAAACAGGTCAGGCTCCTGATGCTGAAAGCCCCTTTGGGATCAGTTATAGCATGAGCTGCTCTGGTTTACAAATGGAAATAAATTCCTTTGGCCAACTGCTGAAAGGGTGGGGAAGATCTCCTTCTCTCCTGGGAATGCATCTCCCCATGCTTTGTTTCCTGTCAAGAGAACTCTTCAAAGGACTGTACAAAATCAGTCTCTGTGCCAGCCATCTGCACTGCAGGGATGCCTGTCCTGTTGCTGTTGTGGTTGTGGTTGTTGTTACCCAGCTGACCACAAAGGGCTCAGAGCCCCAGACAGTGGGGCTGCCTTTTGTATCTCCTGGAAGCTGGGATCTCTGCTTTAAAGTCACCATCCCGCATTTTGTTTCCCTCAGAGAGAATGGTGAACCAGGAAAATCCCTTTAGGATATACACCGAAATGGAACACATTGGCAGCGGGTGAGTCCAACCACAGTTACTCCTGCACAGCCATGGCCCAGGTGTTTTTCTGGTGGAATGTCTATCCAGTGTGAAGTCAGGCCAGCTGCAAACATGTTCACACACTGGGGATAAGATGACCCCATCTCTCAGTGCTGCTCAGAATTTGTGAGTGTGCTCAGAAGGCATTGTCAGTGACATCTCCGTGCTGCCAAGGTCTTGCCTGCATCAAGGAACAGGACGTGGAAGATCTCCTTGTGTCTCAAGTGTGGGACAGCTCTGTGTTAATTTCCTTAGCATTTTTGTATGTCTCCAAATCATACTGCCCCATTAATGAGAAAAGAAGAAACTTGCTTGCCTGAAAGAGCAACCTAGCCTCTATCAAAGCTGTGTGAGATAACAGTTCCCAAGAACATTTCTTTCCCCTGCTTTGCAGAAGGAAATACTCTGTGGTCAGGATAGGAACCACACAGTTTAGAAAGTGAAACCCAAGAGGAATGACTAAACTCCCTTTAGAAGTTGAATCCCAGTGCTTCAGAAACAGGCCCAGTGCCCATGCACTTGAGAGGAAAATGCATCATCTGCCTATGACAGAGCCCTCCTGCCTCCCGCAGGTTTTTGACACTTCCAGCAGACATCTCCTGTGTGGGCTGGCTTTCACTCTAGGAGCTAAACAGCTTCTCCGTTCTCTGCTTCTGTTTTGTTTCTAGGGGTTTTGGACAAGTGGTCAGAGCACTCAACAATGCCACAGGAGGAGAGGTAAATGTCAACAAGCCCCACAGACTCTGCTGCACATGAGGGCTTTCCCCTCTGGTGTGAGCTGTGGCTGGAGCCCTGGGCAGAGCTGTGCTGAAAAGGCTCAAGAAGCACAGACTGGTGCCAGCCTGCACAATACATTTGGGACTTTGTCCTCCTCAGCTGCCAGAAGGAAGGCACGGAGGCAGCGGCTCTTTTCAGAGAAGGACGTGCTCACTCACTCTCCATTGCTAAAACAAAGGTGGTGCCTTAGAGCACCTCACTGCTCTTTGGGGCTACAGCTTCAGAGTCCTGAATTCTTATTTCTGACTGTCAGCAAATCCATCTGAAAGCTACTGGTAGTTCCTTAGCCACCTGCAGTGCTGCACTTGGGAACTGCACGTAGGGAGAGATCTTCAAGGTGTCCCTAAAAGCCCTAAGCCATGCCCATAGCCCAAGATGTATGCACAGAGTATTAGGGCATGGATTACTTCTTCTGAATCCCAAACAAAGCAGCAGAGAGTGTGGTCAGAGGTTTGTGGGTGATAGCTGAGACACCACTGTTACCAAGTGGACAAGGCAAAACGTCAGTGGCCCCACATGTCCTGTAACTGTCCCCCAAGGGAGCAGAGAAATGGGCTGTTGGAATGTCAGTTCCTAATTACTGCAGTGCCTAATCACAAGGCAGTTTGGCACAGCTCAGCTGTGTCATTGCAAAATCACTTGCTCCATGTGCGTTGTCGTCTTGTGCCACCAACTTCTCGAGTTACTGATTTTTAATGTCATTTTAGGTGGCCATAAAGAAAATACATCTTCAAGGACTGAGAACGAAGGAACTAACTGTTAATGAAATCATGATCATGAAGAAGTGTAGGAGTCCCAGTGTTGTGAATTATTTAGACAGGTGAGAGGTCATGGTCTTATCCCATCAAGGGGCATTTACATACAGCAAACATGAGAGGTTAAAAATCCACTTTGGTCAGTGGCAGAAAGTAGACCTGTTAATTTTTATTTATTCATATTTCTTTACTCATCTCCAATGGATGTGAGGAGAGTGCATCTTGTCTGCATGAGTTTTCCCTGCCACTTGTCGTTTGAAAATTATTCCAAAATTATTGAAACCTGGGTCAGCTGTATCTTACTAAGTCAACACCCTCAGAGTACATTGCCTCCACATTTTTTCGGGATTGATTTTTTAAAGTTTCTTAAATGCTGATGAACCATCCTAAAGTGGATTTCTCTTAGATCGTTGCCCCTCTTTGTCATTGCTGGGCATGCCAGGAAGACTTGGTGCTTATTTCCAGAAACACCATGCCTGACAGGTTTTTACCTGGGCTGTTACTAAACTGCATTTTTCACCTGCTGGCCATCTAAGACATCTCTAAGACATCTCCTTTTTCACTGCTGTGCCTTTCTCCTCCAGACTTCACAGACTGCAGATTGTCTATTCCTTTGATTCTGTCCTAGTCACAAAGGCACCTGGAAACAAGAAACTCGGAAGCAAAACATCAAGGTAGCCATGCATGTTTATTTCCCCGGCCTTGTTTCCTTCTTTCAGCTACCTTCTGGGTGAGGAACTCTGGCTGGTAATGGAGTACATGGATGGAGGCACCCTGAGTGATGTCATCCGCAAGACCTTCCTGTCTGAAGACCACATTGCAGCCATCAGTCGGGAGGTCAGCAATCCCATCTGTGCTTCTGAGGCCTTGGGCAGGATTGTCTGGGAACAGGGGCTCAGAACAGGAGTGATTTCATGTGCCAAGCTTTGTTTCTGTGTGGCTGGTATGCTATGGGCAAGTAAAAGCATCTCAAGTGAAAGGCCTGCCAGTGGCCCTGCACTCACTGTACTCAGTGCCAGTACTCTTATCTCCTACTGTTGTACTCTCGCTCCGCCTCTTGTATTTGCTGTTCCCCATCTTGCCTCGCTAAACTTTTTTCTGTCCTCACTGCATTCCTTGCCTGTTAAAGCAAAGGTGCTGGTGGCAGGATTTGAAACAAACAGCAAAGAAAAAAGTTAGACTCGATTCTCTCAGTCCTTAGCTAAGAAGGATAGAAGTGCAGCCAAAATGCTCTTTGCTTCTGAGCACATCCACTGCAGCAGGAGTCATCCTGGCTGGTTTGCAGGGGAAAGTCTAAAAGAGCAGGTGCTGTTGCTCTTTCCAAAGCTGACATGCCTTTCCTCAGAAAGGTCCTGCTCGGCAAGTGTTGGAGCAGCAAGCTCTTCCTCTCAATGGCACTGTGTTCTGCCATTACTCCCCATTCCCCTGGAGCGGGAATCTTTTAGATTCTTTGTTTCTTTCTCGTGTGATGAAATCACATCACTCATTTTTGCCCTCCTCTTTCTCTTTCCTCTCGCAGTGCCTGCAAGGACTGGATTTTCTTCATTCAAACAATGTGATCCATCGAGATGTTAAGAGTGACAACATCCTTCTCAGAACCGATGGCTCTGTCAAGCTGAGTCAGTAGATTCTTGGTCAGGTGCAGCGTTCCAGGGATGTGGGTGTGGGGCTGCTTGGAGTGACAGCCAGCTCCCCAAAAATGGTGCTGGTGGCAGCGCAGGGACACCCACTGTGAGCTGAGGGCGCAGTTGCCACGTGCACAGAGATAGGACAAGGAACAAGAAGTCAAGAGTAGTGTTATCCTGTGTGTGTCCAGGAAGAGGGAGGGAGCTACAAGTCTAAAGTTTCCAAAGAACAAAAGCCACTGCTGGAGGCAGTGTAAAAAATCAGGGGATTTTTTAAGTTGCCATTGTCAGGAGATTCAACAGCACATTTTCAAACCTCTACTGGGGAATTCTTTTGCTTGCTTTCCCAATTGCACAGAATTAAAATAAAACCAGTATTTTTCTTTCTCCTCAGCTGATTTTGGCCTCTCTACTCAGCTCAACTCTGAGCAGAGCAGACCGTGCTTGGTAGCCGGGACTCCTTGGTGGATGGCGCCTGAAGTGGCGACAGGTCAACCATATGGCCCCAAAGTGGACATATGGTCTTTTGGAATTGTGGGGATTGAAATGTTAGAAAAAGAACCTCCTTACTGGGACCAAAGTCATGCCTCGGTAAGCAGCAAATACTCACCGATCCCACTGTCTTTCTCACCTGTCCCATTCCCTGCATGCCATTGGACAAAATCCCATTGCCATCTGCTGGAACTACTTCCACCAAGGTCCCCTCTAAAAATGTCCCTGCAACACATCAGCATCTGCTGTAGATTTGGATACATCAGTGGTCGAACTCAAGCCTTACCACATGCAAACAAACTCCATTCTCAGGAAACACTTTCCTTTGGGTTATAAGTGGTTCCAGTTCTTTTGTCTGTGGAGATGGCCCCAGAAAAAGGAAACAAGCATCTTAGAACTTCTGTTATCTTTCCATAAATGAAGGAAGGAAACCCAAACCCAACAAAGTTTCTAAAACTGTAGTCTTTAGAGGGGAACCTAACCCAGTGTGCAGTTTCTTCTCACTGGGAAACATGCCTGCAACCTGGGCATGAGTGTGTAAAGGCCACTGAGTCTCTTCTGCTTCTTGTGCAGTGCTGCTGTACTGCATTTAGTGACCATGTTTTTTCACAGCCCAAGGCACGTTCTCTGTGTCACCAAGCCAGAGCCTGGTGATGTGGAGAGCCTGCCAAAACCTCCCGTTTGTTTCCTGGCACTTTCTGAGATGGGCCTACCACTAATGCATTGACTTGAGTAGCCAAATGAGCAGAGGGTGACCATAGGGATGGCACCTCTCCTTCTTCTGACCATGACAATTTTGTCTTTTGCTGCAAAATGGGAAGCTGCAATTTTCAGACTGCTGAGAGACAGAGCTGCAGGTGGCACCTGTGTGCCCAAGCAAGCATTTCCATCCCAATACACCGCAGCAGGCATCTTAATGTGGCTGTGTTGAAGATGAGTTTGTAAATCTTTATTTCCTTACCTGGGGATTACCTGATGGATTTTCTTTCTTTTCTTCCAATTCCCATTGTTTTCAAGAACAGCACAAAAAGCTTGATGAGTTTTGTTCTAAGGCACGTGTGCTTAAAGGACCAACAAGCAGTGCAGAGATGCCTTTCATGAACTAACCCTTGAAATTAGTTAGTATAGCACAGTCCCTCTTCCATAAAGCCTCTAAAACTGGTATGAATCCTCAGAGAAGTAAACATGCTTTTGCTGATGTAGTTCCCACTAACTAGGTCAGTCAATGAAATCAGCTGCCAAGGCAAGATCTGTGGGATGGTGGAAAAGCTGTGGCCGCATCAGGGTTTGGATTTTTGGTTGGGAAAGGAAAGTCATCTCTGGGTCTCTGTCAGGGCAGTAACTGCCACTGAGGAACAGAGGCTAAACAAAGGGATCTGGGAGAGCCTTAGAGATGTGAAAGCAGCAGGTGGAGCCTCATGGGTTTTTTTCTCCAGGCTCGACGCCTGATAGCCAAAGTAGGGACCCCAAAACTGCAGCATCCCAAGCTCCTCTCAGCTTTGCTGCGTGACTTCCTGAGCTGCTGCCTGCAGAGAGATGAGGAGCAGCGCTGGTCTGCCAAGGAGCTCCTGCAGGTAAAATGTGAAGGGGCTGCAGGTGAAACAGGCTCTGAGGGATGGGCTCCTCCTCCACTCAAGTCCAAGACATCAGATGAGCCCTCTTCTTCCTCACTTCCACTCTTGGGGCTCTTCAAATGAAAATGGTGAGGAATCCTAGACTGGGCTGGGCTGGCAGGGCCCTCTAAAGGTCCTCTGGTGCAAGTGTCCTGCAATGAGCAGGGACATCTTGAAAGAGAGCAGGTAGCTCAGAGCCCTTTCCCACCTGACTTGAAATGGTTGCAGGGACGGGGCACCTACAAGCTCTTGGGGCAACCTGTGCCAGGGTGGCACCATGCTCCGAGTAAACAAGTTCTTCCTTAGACCTACTCTGACTTGATCCCCATTTTGTTTAAAAATATTCACCCACATCCTATTGTAATTGGCCTAGTTAAAAAAGATGTCCCCCACGTTCTTCAAAGCCACTCTGAAGTCTTGGAAAGTGGCAATAAAGTCTCCCTGGGGCCTGTTCTTCACAAAGCTGAATAACTCCACCTCTCTCTACATTTCCTGAGAGGAGAGGTGCTCTGTTTTCTGTTTCTGTCACGCTCTTAGTTTTTTAATTTGGTGCTGTGTTCAGTTTTACCTAATGTCAAAAGAATTGAAGTAGAGCAATGCAGGGTACAGAGACATGAAATGGAGGTGCAGGAACCCAAGGAAGCCAGTCCCAGCTGAGCAGTCAGAGATTTGGCTGTGGGCAGGAGGGGCTGTGGGGGTTCACTCTGAGCCTCTGAGGGGCCCTGGTTTGTGCCCCCCAGCCCACCCTTAGAGATTTCTGCCACAAACAGAGACAGCCAGGAGGGACTTGTCCCAGCCCCATCTGCTGCCTGGCACCCTCAAGCAGACGGGAACTGTGCCAGGGTTGCTGCCAGGTTGTGTGGCAGAGTGGGAACTGCAGGGCCCAGTGCCCCTGGGCTGGCCCTGCTGGGAAGGAAGGTGCCGACCAGCACACAAGGGGCAGGGCATGGAAAGGTAGACACTGCTCTGTCTCCCTGCGGAAATCAGCACAGTGCCTGTCTTACAAAGAGAGGGACCAATGAGAGGCTTTGGAGTTTCCTGAAAAGAAGAAACTCCAAGGACAGAAAGCACCATTTCTAGAGCACTGGCAGGGCTAAAATCTCAGCAAGATGAAGACACCTGTATAAATGGGTGAGTGAGATTCTGGGCCAGGTTTGCCTGTGATGGCAAAATCCTGCACATCAAGATGGAGGTGTAGACGGTCCCATTGTTCCTCTTCCTGCATCCTTCTAGGGGCAGGAGCAATCCTGTGAAGCACTGAGCTCGGAAAGTCATGGTTCATTGTATTTTGTTGATTTGGTTTTTTTCCCTTTGGGCAGCATCCATTTGTAAGATATGCTGAGCCTGTGTCCAGCCTGGTGCCACTGATTGTTGCAGTGAAGAGGAAGGAGACAAAAATGTGACAATCACATCAGGACCATTTATTTATTCCTTAACAGGTTTAGAGTAGGATTGTAGGTTAGGACTAGGATTAGGATTAGATTAAGGATTAGGATAAGAATAAGGATAGGGATAAGGATAAGGATAAGGATAAGGATAAGGATAAGGATAAGGATAAGGATAAGGATAAGGATAAGGATAAGCATAAGGATAAGGATAAGCATAAGGATAAAGATAAGCATAGGCATAAGGATAAACATAAGGATAAACATATGGATAAGGATAAGGATAAGGATAAGCATAGGCATAAGGATAAGGATAAGCATAGGCATAAGGATAAACATAAGGATAAACATATGGATAAACATATAGATAAGGATAAGGATAAGGATAAGGATAAGGATAAGGATAAGGATAAGGATAAGGACAAGGACAAGGACAAAGATAAGGATAAGGATAAGGATAAGGATAAGGATAAGGATAAGGATAAGGATAAGGATAAGGATAAGGATAAGGATTAGGGTTAAGGTAAGGGTTAGGGTTAGAGTAGGATTGTCTAATAGGACTGCAGAATAGGATTGAAAATCAATAAAGTTTCTGAAACCACAACTCACCTTGAAGATCCCCTTCCTTCTCACTCTGCGAATGAACTCCAGAATTCCATCTGAATTGTCTGTTGTTTCTTAAAGGAGGAAAGTGAAACGGTGTCTTTGGTATGGTGTCAAAGTGGGGAAGGATCTTCTTCAGTCATCCTCTCCAGACCAGACTGCCTTTGGAATATGGCCCACTGGTCAGTTTTTGGCCATCTTTGGTACTTCTATTTGAGGCAGAAAGGACAATGGCATTTGCAGGCAAAAGCAAAGGAAGAATGGGGCAGCCCAAACATCTTATGCAGATGCAGGCCTTCAGCTGTGACTGGAGAGCATTGGAGCTCCTGCCACTTGGACTTGGATCCCTAAATGCAATAATCTCTTTGGCTGGAGGAAAGCCTTGATCAAGTGAGAAAGCAGAAAGATCAGAGAGGGTGCTCGGGAAGGTCTCCTGTGGTGCAGAGCTGTCAGCACCTGTGAGGTGAGAGCGGGCCCGGCCTTGCCCGGGCTGGAGCCCCAGCTGAGCCGCGGCCGAGACAGGGTGGAAAGAGGCCCTTGGAGCTGCAAGAGGCAGCAGCCGGGCCCTGGGTGCCTCTTCCTGGGAGCAGGCGAATCCTCTGCCCTCAGAGCCCAGGTGGCAGCTGGCTGCTGCCAAGGGGAAGCGCAGCCGTGCTGGGCACAGCCCAGCCTGGAGGCATTGGCCATCTGCAGTGTGCCCAGGAGCAGAGAAAGGCCAAGGGCAGCCAAGGGCCGCTGGGCTGGCGGAGGATTCCTCCTCTTCTGCTGGCTGCCCTGCAACTGCTGGCAAAGGCCAGCAGTGTGTGCAGCACTCTGGGCACCAGGGCAGGGAGCCGGGCTGCTCGGCAGGCTGGAGCACAGGGCAGCCTCCTTCAGGCCCGGCACTTGTGCCAGGGGAAGCGAGACCAGCATGAGGCAGGGACAGCTTGGCAGGGCCCATCTGCAGGAGCCAGCGCCTCACGCAGCTCTGGGAGGAAGCACCTGCAACCCTGCAGTTCTGCACTGAGCCAGAGCAAAGGTGTGACATGCAGAGTGTTTGGCAGAAATATGCAGGCCCACCAGGCCAGCCTGCTTTGTGCTCTCTGGCGCACAGCAAGGGCTGTGCAATGCAGCTCTGAGCTCCTGGGAGAGAGGCACATCAGGGATTTGCCTGAGGCTTGTGCTTGAGGAGTGAACTGATTTGGCAGGGGGCAGAAGGGTTTCAGTAGGCAATTTGTGTTTTCTTCATTAATTTCTGAAAGAAAGTCATAATGTGCTGCACACAGGTAGGGTTATTAGAAAAGAAAGACCTTATAAAATCAGGCCTTCCTATTGCTATGTTTGCTCAGTTATCCCATCATAAAAAAACCCCAAACAATATTAAAAGTAGTAGCAATTTTAATTTATTATTTAAAATAAAAAAAATTAAAAATTGGTTATATTATATTTGATTAAAATAAGGGAGAATTTGGTTCCAATAATAGCACATAAGCAAAAGATAACCACGGAGTGTGGAGTGCAGGGCTCTGGGACCCTTGCCAAATCACGTACGAGCTTGCCAAGTGAAGATTCTTCCTTATATGCCATCTGTCAATGCCATCTCCTCCCATTTTCGATTCAGCACACTTCTACCTCCGTCCTCATTATCATCTTTACCACGCATGTGCCACCACTCGGTTTGGTGGTCGCACAAGTCTTTGGGGGTCATCTGAGGAAGATTTTGTAGTCTTCCTCTTTGTCCTTTAATTCAGCTTTGCGTTACACATGCCCACCAAGCCAATACAATGTAAGCCAAAACTAACAAAATTACTGCATTTAGGCATCAAGGCAATAAATCCCTTATAATTAGCATTTTCCTGGGACACAACCAGAGTGTCCCTTCTTTGTTAGTTTTTAGCAACCATTATCTCTTGCTTTCCTCCTGTTCCTGAACATCTGCGGGGAGGGGGGGGAAGGTAGAGCCCCGCCTCTCCCTTTTTCTTTGGCATTACAACTTTTTACTGTTTTAATATTTCTAAATATTAATTACTGTATCAATATTGATTCTTGTTTCAATTTTTATCAGCATGAATCATACCTATTTACCACACTATGGTAAATTCCCAACTGTCCTGTTGCATCTTCTACATGCAGCCAGCTAACTTCCCATGGGAATAGTCCTGAGTGCAGTTAGCACAACAAGCTATTGTGCTGACAAAACTGTTTGCATCTGTAATAAACAAGAAACCTGTCCATGAGCGTGCACGAAAAAAAATGTAATCACCTGAGTAAGAGTGAGTCTTAGAAAGTGTGAGTCTTAGCATGTACACACTAATACACCTTCTAAGCAATAAATTGTGTGGCAAGGAAACTACCAGCCAGTTGGAGTTGAACACGAGGTCTGTGAAAACAGTATAAAAATGAGTTATTTGACTAAAGAATTGGCTTTCCCTGCATGAAGAAACTGAGTCCTGGCTGCTTTATTGACACAGCAATGTGGCTTCACTCAGCAAGAGCACTTGCAGGGTGTATTGATGAAACACTTGTGTTTGATTCCCAGAATAGGATGGAGAGGCATTAAGTCCAACAAACAGGGCATAGTCTTTTCAATTCCTTTAGCTTTAACAGGAGTGCTGAACCACGTATTCCCCCACTGCAGTGCTTACTGTGTGCAAGTGGCTATCTTGGCCTTGAGAATAAGGAGAGTGGTCCTGCTAAGAAGGTAGCTGGAATGCATTCAGGGGGAAGAAAGTGTTTTTAGGAGGCTCTTGACCACCAAAGGAGAATTTGAGGAATGGGAATATTTCCCAAAGGACTGTGTCAGGAACTGGAGTTGTGTCCCAGGCCCTGCCATATTTGATCCATGTTTGAGCAGGTTGACAAGACAATGAAGAAAAGTGTCTTGTTTAAGAGCTGGGACCTTGAGCCTTGAAAGAGAAACAATGGATTGGTCAATGGGTGGGCAGTCAAGCTTTGAAAGGAGAGCAATGCACAATAGAGCCCTTGGTGGCAGGGAGTCATGGAGTCATCCTGAGCCATCATCTCACACGCCAGGCATGTGTGAGCTGATGCTGTAACTGGGGAAATTCCGCTCCTGAGCAGGAGATACAAGACCTAGTTCTGGGCTGGAGATTTGAGAAGGATGAGATGCATAGCGTTTTGATCAAGGGGATGTCCTGCAAGTGCACTGCCTACCTGCCCCTGCTGCTGAGCACCAAGCTCCAACTCCTTCTCCAGTTGATTTTTGGGAATCCAGAGGTCAGTATGTATTATATGCTATTGCAAGTAATGGAATGAATTTGCTTTGCAAGCCCAGTTTTGTCCTGGGTTATTTTGTGCATGGGTCACCTGAACCTGTGACAATGACCAGCAGGGATCTACAGGGCACTCCTACTCTGATGTCAATAAATTCTGAGAAGTGATTGAAATATGTCGATAAATTGGAGGTAATGTTTAGCCTGTGAGTTTCAGCAAAGTATTGAATATGTCTTAGTTCCATGGATACAAACTACTAGGTGAGATTGCTGGGTGTGCTTGACTTAGGGAAGTTACTCCCTGTGCACCCAGCAATGAAATCAAGTAATGCCTCCTTTCTAACCCTGAGCTGGCAGCAGGGATCAGGCCCTGCTTGGTCACTTTCATTTTGACAACTTCTGTTGGCAGGGAAGAAAGGTCCAAATGAAACCTTCTCCAGCTGTTTTCCTCTGGTTGATCTTTTTAGGCACCAAAGCTCTGTGCCACGGGGGGCCTGGGTGTGTGCAGAGCAATGCAGCCCCCACAAAGCCCTTGGTTTCCCCACAAGTTGCCAGGTTGACTGCTTCCAAAGGGCAAGAAAGGCAGAGATGTACATCCACAGGAGTCCTGGCCATGTCCAATAAAGGTGCAAATATGTGGGGAGATTTGTTAGCAATGATTTCAGCTGTTATGCCAACCCAGTGCCTTCTTTCTTGCTTCTGTGCATTATAGGTGAGTAATGTAATAGTTGGCTCTCACAATTAAGAGATAGATATTATGTGGATAAATATTCTGTTCAAATGTAAAGTGCTGCTATTGTAATATGTCCTCTCATAGTCCTCTTTCTTTTCCCCCTTGTAATAGCCTTGGTAGTCAGGGCAGTTGGGGAGGGCTGGTTTGTGACCAGCAGGCGGGGTGTAACAACACCTGACCTCCAATCAAGATGCAAGAAAGTAATCTCCACCACTGAACGGCAGAGAAAGAGTTGACTGAAAAAACATTGGGAGGGGTTAAGGGTATGAAAAGCAGAGCATCCCTTTTGTAGATGAGCATGTGGCTGCTAATCATGGAGACTTTCCAGTGCTCCAATCTTTCCTTATACAGCCTTTTCTTAAGGTTTAATAAACCTTTAAAAAGTTAAAAGGAGGGTAATTTCTCAAATGGGCAATGCTTTGGGCCATTTTCTTGGGCTCGTTTCCTTTGCTTGGGTGCCATCTGAGTGCTCAGTTGGGGTACAGGCTGTAGGTGCTTTGTGCACTCCTGGAGTTCCTGTTGGATCCCTTGAAAGACAGGGTTTGGCCCGCAAGGGGAATTTGTGCTGCTTTGTGACAGAGGAGAACTTCCCAGGCTATTTTGTGTTTCCTGTAGGGAAGGTTGGTTATTGCTTGGCATAAATTTACAGACCAACATGGAGCGTTTGCTTTGTGATGTCAGGGCATGTTTGCCACCTTGTCGTAGCAACATCAGAAGGTTACCCTGGTGCATGGAAGGCCTGAGTGTCAGAGCAGTCCTAGCACTTGCTCAGTTCAGGAGAATCCTCCTGATTGAGGAAATTGTCAGTGGGCTGTTGCACACCGACAGGAGCCTTGCTTTTTCCAGTGTGTGAGCACAGCCTGCAAACTTGCAGGACAGTGTTAAAATGATTGAGGGAATTGCTCCTTTGCTTTTCACTGCCTATGGAATTACCTATGGTGCCTATTTTGTAGCATATTTCACACGTAAGTAGATGTTTCCCCTCTGCTTAGGTTAGGGTGTATCCTAACCTGGCTTTTGTATGTCTTCCTTCTCTTTCTTAGTGACTGAGTTTCTGGTTTTGAAACAGAAAGAGCATTAGGATACCACTGTTTTGGTAAAGCTCCTGTCAAGGCGTTCATCTTAAAAATGGGTGTCTGCAGCCACAGGGGCAGCATTTGCAGGGGAACCTGCAGGGCTTCCGATGGCTCCATGGGAGAGTCTGTGGCAGCAGAGTCTGTCATTTCCTCAGTTTGCTGGGACAAGCAAGACATCTTTGAAAATGCAGACTGGCAGACCTTCAGGAAAGGCTGAATAGTTGGACTAGGACTACTGTTGTAATGTAGCTTAGGATTTTGCGCTCTGCTAGTGTAAGGAAGGCTACTGCGATTAAGTTTGGGAGGGCATAGGAGTGGGCTATGATGAGGTTAATAATGAGGGTGGTTTGGGTTAAGCTAGGAAGAGGATCGGAACCTCTGAGTTAAAGGACTGAAGTCTTTTGCATTTTCCAAGCTCTGCCACGCTAGCTGGTCCTTTTCTTGGACGTGGTGGGGTGTAATAGCCTTTTGTAATTTAGTTGTTTTCATTACTTAAGGCGAAGGCTTGCTTGTGGTATTGGCCTCACTTTTCCTATCCTTTCGTACTGGGAAGAGTTCATCATAGATAGAAACCGACCTGGATTGCGCCAGAACTCAGATCACGTAGGACTGTTAATCGTTGAACAAACAAACCCTTAGTAGCAGCTGCACCACTACGATGTCCTGATCCAACATCGAGGTCGTAAACCTCCTCGTCGATACAGACTCTCGGAGGACATTGTGCTGTTATCCCCGGGGTAGCTTGGTCCATCGATCAATTGTATTGGGTCTGGATGCTATTAGCATGTTGAGGGGTTGCTCTTAGTCTAGAGGTGTGATCTAATTTTTGGAGGTTTTGTTTTGCTCCAAGGTCGCCTCAACCGAAAAACGCAGACCAGAAGCTTATGTGTCAGTGAAGCCAGTAGGTGAGTATGTGTTTTAAGGTGGTTGCTGGTTTTGAAATTCCACAGGGTCTTCTTGTCTTACAGGTTTATCCCTGCTTTTGTACAGGG
This sequence comes from Ammospiza caudacuta, assembly GCF_027887145.1. Lineage (NCBI taxonomy): Eukaryota > Metazoa > Chordata > Aves > Passeriformes > Passerellidae > Ammospiza > Ammospiza caudacuta. The sequence goes on along the minus strand of NC_080621.1, from coordinate 3,051,965 downwards.
AGATCAATTTCACTGATTACTGGTAAGAGACAGTTAAGACCTCGTTTAGCCATTCATACTAGTCTCGATTTGTGGGACAATTGATTCCACTACCTTTGCACGGTAAGGATACCACGGCCGTTGAACGTGAGTCACCGGACAGGCATCACCTTCAAAACTTGTTTTGCATTTGCTGAAGGCTATGCTTTTGGTAAACAGTCGGGCCTTGATGGGTTTGCCTAGTTCCTTTTACAGGTTTTAATCTTTCTTAATGGACGCTCCTCTGTCAGGTTAACAAGATACTTAATACTGTGCTTGTTTGATTTGACGTATATTGGTGGTTTGTTCATAATGTACAGATGTAAGCTTGTGTCATAGAGGGAGGACCCTGGTTACTCATTCTAGCATTATTTCTCCTATTTGAATATAGGTTAGCCTGTTAATGGGGAGGGAGTCATAAGGTTCTTATATTTTTGTAATGTAGAGCTTTAACGCACTCTTTGTTGATGGCTGCTTGAGGGCCCACAATGCAGTTGGAAAACCCAGTATTTATCTGCTCAGAGAGATTGTATTCTTTTTTAAAGGAGCTGTACCTCCTTTAAATGGCCCTTAATTCGCTTCATTAGGGTTTGTAGGTTTTCCTTGGAGAAGAATTAAGAGTGAACTTAGATTCGTTTCACAGGCAACTAGCTATCACCCAACTCAATTGGCTTTTCACCTCTACTGACAAGTCATCCCACTCTTTTGCCACAGAGACGGGTTCGCTCAATAATAGCTGCTCGTAAGTAGCTCACTTGGGTTTCGGGGTAGCAAACTTAAATTCATTTTGTATTATTTTTCTTGCTAGACCATGATGCAAAAGGTACAAGGGTTGATCTTTGCTGTCTATAGCTTAGTTTTCATTATTATTTCATCTTTCCCTTACGGTACGTGGTCTCTATCGCGCCAATGGTGTCTTTTCTATCACCTATACTGGGAATAGTGAATGCTTTAGTTGGGTGCGGGGGAGTAGCTTTGTTATTCCAGATCATGTCGATTGGGCTAGAGTTTGGCATCAAGACAATCTGGTGTTAGCAGACATTTTTCAGGTGTAAGTTCAATGCTTTTGCTGAAGCTACGTCTTGGTAGCCTAAGTGCACCTTCTGGTACACTGACCTTGTTACAACTTACATCATCTTTGGCTAAGTAGCTTATTAGTTCATTGGGGGGGCGCCTGCGAGGAGGGTGACGGGCAGTATGTAGGTGCCCCAGGGCCAGCTTAAAGAGGGCTCCATTGTCCCACTCTACTGCTAAATCCACCTTCCAGGGGTTATTTCATACCCCTTTGCCGCTATGTTCTAACATAGAAAATGTAACACATTGCTACCTTTCCATAGGCTATACCTTGACCTGTCTTGTTAGCGTGGTGGGGCTATTGAACTCACTGTTGAGCTTTCAGGGGAGGTGGGCTGGTGACAGCAGTATGTAGGCTGTTTTGGCAAGGAATGGTCAGACATATCGTGGATCATTGATTACAGAACAGGCTCCTCTAGGTGGCTTTGGGGCACCGCCAAGTCCTTAGAGTTTTACGCGTTGGTGCTTAAAGCATCAGGAGGATGCTTTAGTAGGTGTAAGCATCAAGATTTAGGGCCAGGCATAGTGGGGTATCTAATCCCAGTTTGGGCCCTGGCTTTCGTGGAGTTCAATTAATCGTTGTTCTAAGATCTTCTTTGATGGGGAGGCCTTTTTGGCATCTTGGGCTTGTGACAACTCAGTTGCTTTTTAACCTTTGCTACTTGGATAGCATGTGACCACTCTTTATGCCGTTATAAAGTTAATTTGGGTCTCCTGTATGACTGCGGTGGCTGGCCCAGGATTTACCAACCCTGGATATGCTATGGCTAAGTCAAGTTTACACTCATTGCATAATATTAACTACTGCTGATTACCCGTGGGGGTGAGGCAATTGCAAGGTATCTTGGGCTACGGTTGTGGTGAGCCTGATGCCCGCTCCTATCTCCCTGATTGAGGTGTTCAGGGCATCTACACTGGAGCGCGGATACTTGCATGTATATACCTAGCAAAAACTAACAGTAAGGTTAGGACTAAGTCTTTTGTCCTTGGGTGCGTGTGGCAGCCATCTTGACATCTTCAGTGTCATGCTTTCTATAAGCTACAAGGACGTGAAATTTGGTGGGTAGCTGGTTGATGGTTTGTCATCATGACTTGTGGTTTGTTTCGGTTTTTGGAGAGGGGCTAGCTTTGGGATTAATATTATGTTTGTTTGGGGGTGGTTAGGGGAGTGTTGATGGTGGCTGGTTATTATTTTTGACAGTAGGGAATATAGAGGAAAGTTAATTGAAAGTGTATTGATGGTAAGTAGTTTGGACAATGTAGGGATATGTGGCTTAGTTATTTGAAAAAAAAAAGTCTAGATAAAAAAACAGATGCATAAAACGGAATTTAAATGTTAATTCCTAGTGAATGATAAAATAATTACTATGTCTGGCAACCATTACACTATCTGCTGTCTAGAGGTAGGTAGCGCGCCCTCCATGAATGGGGTCAAAGTGCATCAGTGCCAAGTTTGCGACAACCTTATCCGTTAGATCATGACATTCTGGGTGTTAGGGGATTCATATGCTTGGCGGTCATGTCATGGACATGTCAAGAGGAAGATAACACCTGCTCTGCACTTGAGGGGCTTATTGAAGAGACGCTAAAAGAAAACAAGTGCAAGAGGTCGGGATGCCGAGGTAATGAAGTTAGGGAGGAGTATTCAACCGACCACTTGTATCTGTGAAGGGCAAGGAGGAAGGAATGAAGCAAGTTATGATCCTGAAGTTACAACCAATAGCGCAAAAGAGCAAGTATAGGAGAGGTATGTGCTTGACGGCAATAAACTAAAGCACATATGATGTTGATAGCTCAGTTCTCGTGAGAAATGCGATCAAAAGATAACCATGTCTGGCTTGGGAGTGCTTGAAGGCTTTTGGCTGAGAATATTACCTAGGAGGTGGGCTAATCCTGTAGACTAGGGGAATTCAAAGGTGTACTGGGACATTCCTCGTTCTCTAGGTTGGGTGTTGCGTACATTAGGTAAGATCCTGGGTCTTTGGGTGACACTTGCGGCTTGGACTTGGGTAGAAATACTTGGGTTGTATGGTACCTGAAGCAATAATGTGCCTGGTAGGTAGGCTGGACGAATACCATCCGTTTGGGTTTTTGGTGGAAGAGCTTGACGTGTAATGTGGATTATCCTACATTTCATGAACTGTCTGATGGGGCAGAGAGTGCGATGCATTATTATACATACCCTGAAAGCAAGAAGAAAACGTGCTGGGTAGGGGGGGAAGGGGGGGGGGGGTAAGGGGATGGGGGAGGGAATGAAGGACGTATTTAGGTGTTCTTATAGTTAAATTTTGTAACGACTGCTTTTCAGGCCGTAAATCTCAGAGAGAGGCCAAGTGGGAATTTATGATAGAATCTGTTCTGTTTTTCGGGCTGAGTTTTGTTCTAGGGGGGTTGGAGGTTGCATTAACCTGTCTCCTTACTATGGGGTGTTGGGGCTGGTCGTAGCAGCGGTTGCAAGGTGCAGATGACTAGTGAGTTTGGGGGTCCCTTTTGTTTCTTTGGTACTTGTTATGGTTTATTTAGGGGGAATGTTGGTAGTGTTTGTGTATTCAGTGTCGCTGGCAGCGGATCCTTATCCGGAGGCTTGGGGTTGCTGGGGTGTTGTTGGTTATGGTTTTGGGATGGGGTTGGTTGTCATGGTGGAGCTTGTTATAGGGGGTGTGTTGGGGTTGTTGATGGACAAGGGGATGGTGAATAGTGGGGATTTGTTGTCGGTCCGGTTGGATTTCAGTGGGGTAGCTGTGTTGTATTCAGAGGGGGTGGGATTGCTTTTGATTGGGGGGTGAAGGTTGTTGTTGACTTTGTTTAGGATGTTGGAGCTTGTGCAGGGGTTGTCTCGGGGGGCGATTCGAGCTCTTTAGCAGCAGGGTCAGGAAGTAGTTTAGTGAAAAATGCCAGGTTTGGGAATTGGAGCAGAGGGTTTGAGTCCTTTCTTCCTGAGGTGTGTGGTGGGGTAACTCTAAAGAAGGGGTTTAGTCTTCAATCTTTGGCTTACAAGACCAATGTTTTTATAAACTATTAGAGTTAATTAAAGTAGCTTGTTTTCTAGGGCGGCCGCAAGGGGGAACAGAACTAGAATGATTGTGAAGTATGTGAATGAGGCTAGTTGGCCGTTGATGATGAAGGGGTGTTCTACTGGCTGGCTGCCTACTCAGGTTAGGATGAGGACATTGGCGACTAGGGTTCAGAATAGGGTTTGTGATAGGGGACGGAAGGGTATTGATCATAGTTTTGATGTATGTAGTAGTGGGGTGAGGAACAGGATGAGGATTGAGGCAGCTAGAGCTACTACGCCTCCTAGTTTGTTTGGGATGGATCGGAGGATGGCGTAAGCAAATAGGAAAGATCACTCGGGTTTGATGTGAGGAGGGGTGACTAGTGGGTTGGCTGGGGTGAAGTTTTCTGGGTCACCTAGGAGGCTGAGGGAGAATAGGGCTAGTGAGACAAGTAGGGAGAGCATTAGGACGAATCCTAGGATGTCTTTGATGGTGTAGTATGGGTGGAAGGGGATCTTGTCACAGTCTGAGGGAATGCCTAGCAGGTTGTTTGAGCCTGTTTTGTGGAGGAAGGTGAGATGGACAAGAGTAAGGCCTACGATGACGAAGGCAAGGAGGAAGTGGAGAGAAAGAATCGGGTCAGTGCAGGGTTGTCAACAGAGAACCCGCCTCAGGCTCACTTGACTAGTGTTTGCCCGATGTAAGGGATGGCAGAGAATAGGTTTGTGATTACTGCAGCTCCTAAGAATGATATTTGGCCTCACGGTAGGACATATCCTACAAAAGCAGTTGCTATGAGGGTTAGGAGGAGGATGACTCCAATGTTTCAGGTTTCTTTGTTTAGGTATGTGTCGACGGAAGGAGACCAGGACATCAATTAGATCATCACAGGCCCGATTTTATTGATTAGTACAGCAGGGTAAATACAGTTCATAATGAGCTTCATACATATTGCAAAAGTTGAGCTCAGGATTGGTTAGTTACATATCAGCAACTACGCCTACTTCTGCATTCTTATGGTTATACTTTTGATACTTTCTACATATTCTCAGGAAGAATCTCTCTTCCCTATCCTCATGTTGCAGCAAGGGCAGTCTTTCCTTGCCTGTCATTGGTCACCGACTGCTGACTTCTCCTTTCAGCTTACTGACTGCTGACTTCCCTCTCTCAGCTTAACCAGCGGCATTATGTCAGCATGGCCTTTCTCAGCTAACCAACTATTAATAATATCCTCCACAGGTATAAGCCGTAGTAGAGTCCTCGGCCGATGCGTAGGTAGATGCAGATGAAGAAGAAGGAGGCTCCGTTTGTGTGGAGGTTGCGGATGAGTCAGCCGAATTGTACGTCTCGGCATATGTGAGCGACAGAGGAGAAGGCTAGATTGGTTATTAATAATATCCTCCACATTTCCCCCGTTTTCTTCTTGAGCAAGAAGACTAGTGTGCCAGGTTTTTGCTATTGTACGGCTGACCATGTTTTGAATACAGTTAAAGATACAAGGCAAAATAAGCAAAAACAGTAAAATTACACTCCGAAGTCCTATGGCATAGATCACAATGTTCCTCAGCCATGACCCAAGTCCTAAGCTTTTAAGCCATTCACCAATTCCTAATCCTTCTTCTTCCTTGAGACTGTGAAGTCCCTGTTGCAGTTCTTTTATCTTAGTGGGAATGGACACCGAATGATCAGACAAATTCATGCAACACATTCCCTCAAACTCTTCACATCCATGCCCTTGTGCTAAGAGCAAAAAATCTACAGCAGCTTTATTCTGCAAAACAGCATGGTTAACACTCTGCACATCTGCGGTTAGCATGTCTAGAATTTGTGATGTCTTGTTTAGCTCATCCTTTGCCCAGCACCCTAATTGCTTTGCTAAATTCATAGCTTTATTGGCAGATCCTCCTGGCAAGATAGTTGAAACTACCACTTGTTTGAATGTACCCCAAAACTGTGGATCTCCTATCTGGCTGCAGTCTAAGTCATGTATGCTACGTCTCTTCCTGTTTGAATTTAGACTCAGCTGCATTAGCAAGGATACGTTAGGGTGAAACAATGACAATTTCCCCAAATGACAGGATCCACCCTGTGGTTTGGCTGGTATATCATTCCACGCCCTGTCTCCACAAATCAAAAATATTCCTATGGGTAATTTCATTGGTGCGGTGATATTTGTGCCGTTACATTGACTGTAATGCTGCGGAGAGAATTTACTCACATTCAGGGATCAATCTAGGGTGGCCCATGTTTCTTTAGGTTGGTTTAAATTCTGAGCATCCGAAAATTTGAAGCTAAACCATCCGCCAGCTGTCGTGTTAGACATACTGGCGTTTGTACTTCCAAAAAGATCCAATTCCTCAGGAGGAGAATGCAAAGAAGTGTTAAGTGATTGGATTAGTAAGCATTGGCGATAACCATCACTCTGACTTGCAGTATACCCTTGTTGTACTGGCAGTGTGATGTTTGACATGTTAGACATACATAAGGTTTGATTGTTTATCAAACTGCAAAATTCTCCAGGAGACCACAGCGGAAGTCCCACCAGGCATGTTCGAAATGGGTTAGTGACTCCTCCAAGACTAAGACAAAGCGATGATTGGTTAGTTTGATTAGCAAGTGTCACCCATAAATTTTCTCTTGGTTGACTAAAGTGTGTTATTCCTACTGCTTCACTTGCTACAGCATTGAGCAGTATAACAAGAACAAACCTCATTTTTCTTTCTGCTTGCTTTGTTTTTCCTTTCTTCGTTGTCTTTTCCCTGGTTTGCTAGATTGTCTATTGTAAGGCTGAGTCAGTTTTTGAATATACTAACTCTAAATCAGCATCCTTGCTTACAGGTATAGCATGAGGTAAGTTTGAAGGCTCACTGATATCCTTACTCAGATGAAATCGTTCCCTTTTTTGCCTTCCTTTTCTTATCTATCTTCAATCTTGCTGCTCCTAATTTTACTGGTCCTGCCACTTGCAAACTCAATTTTTGCAACTTTTCAATGCAGCAATCTAGTGCTCTATCAGGATTCCTCTTGAAGGGTCCTACAATTGAATGCTGTGTTAAAGGTACTAATTTCCTACACCTTATAGAAACTATGCGTGATTTACTTTGAACCTTAATTCTATTCACAATACATTGTAACTCCCATCGATAATAAGCAAGAATTTTCTGTTCAGGAGACTCATAAAGATTTAAAGCTATATATGCATTTTGCCCTGTTTGTCTCCTTAATTCATCTTGCCAGCTTTTACCCCACGTGTACTCGTGCTCACAAGTGTGACACCACAAATCCCACAATAATGATTGTTCTATCCAAAAAGTTCTATCACAACCCCCACAACGTAGGGCTATCCAAGCAGCACAATGTGGATTGTGACAGTCAAGGCAATGTTCTTTCGCTGGATTTGTTAAACGAAAGGTTGATAATGAGTCAATAAAACCAATCAACTCCTGGGCTGTCCGGTAGTGATGTGTCAGTGCTCTGTCCACCGCTTTCGAGTACCCCTTCAATTGTAACAGTAGTGGTTGTAGGACTAGAAGCAGTTTCTTCCCCAGTCGCTCCTTGTCCTCCTCCGTAAGGCGATCCACCAGAGGCTGCATCAAAAACAGGTTTAGTCCACTTAGCAGGCACCCACAAAGGCCCTGTAGGTGAGGAAACACAAAGATACCCCCGACCCCAATATAATACTTTTGCAGGTTTTTCCCATAATCCTGTACTCGGGTTCTTATACTTGACACAGACCTCTGTTTCCTTAGTAGTTTCCTGACTTGACCTCGGGTGATGTTTAATTGCAGGGGGGGGTATCGTCTTCCCCAAAAATACATAAATGGTTAATCACATACAGAACCTTAGCCAAACATGCTTGTGGATCTCTCAAATCTTGATGTTTTTCAATATACTGCTTAAGGGTGCCGTTTGCTCTTTCCACTATTGCCTGTCCAGTAAGGGAGTATGGAATACCTGTCACATGCTTAACAGACCACTGATTCAAAAATTTCTAGCACTTACTAGGACTCTAGCACTTACATAAGCTGGACCATTATCCATTTTGATACTCTTTGGTACTCCCATAACAGCGACGCAACTTAACAGGTGTCTGGTAACGTGTATAGCTTTCTCTCCTGCCTGAGCCGTAGCCCATATGTAATGACTATATGTATCTATAGTGACGTGCACATGCTTGACTTTACCAAATCTAGCTATGTGTGTAACATCCATTTGCCATTTCTCATTTATTTCTAAACCTCGAGGATTAACCCCGATGCCTAGACCTATTCCACCATTATGATAACTACATGTTGGACATGCTCTAACAATGGCCTTGGCTTCTGACAAACTCAGCTCAAAGTGTTTTGCTAATCCTCTTGCATTTTGATGATACCTACTATGTGCTTCTCTGGCCAATGTATGCTTATCAATAGGACAAGAATTATCAATGGGTAGGGTAACCAATTTATCTGCACGTTCATTCCCTTCTCCTAAACCTTCAGACCATTTATGACTCCTAATATGAATCACAGAATACGCTGCTTTTCTCTCCCGTAAAGCTTTCCTTAACTGTATCAGTAACTCATACAATCATTTATTATTCACTTCCTTAATTGCCGCTTCCTCTATCCGTCTGACTACTCCTGTGACATACATAGAGTCTGTGACCACATTTAAAGGTTCCTGTAAGTTGGACACTGCCCATACTACTGCTAACAATTCCAGAGTTTGTAAGCTATCTGCAAGGTCTGCTGTGAGGAGTTGATGCTTCCATTGTCCTTTTTCTTGCCAGGTGACAGCAGCACGCCTTGATTTCTTTCCTGCATCTGTAAAAGCTGTAATAGCTCCTTCTATGGGGTATTTTTCTCTCAAAGGTCGAGTGATCCAGTTCTATTCTGTCATCCATTGCAAAACTCTAGGCACTAATTTGCTAGTCTCTACTTTAGCAAATGATGTCAATAATGCTTCCTGTAAATCCTTCGAATTAATCAAGTACCAGTCCAAGGTTTCTTCTTCCATAGGCAATCTAATGCTAGCAGGTTCTCTACCATCCACTTCAAGAATTCTGAGACACCCCTTTTTAATTAATGCAGCCAATTGTTCAATTTTTGAAGATATTGTTTTCTTATGCTGTAGTGGTGGTGACAACCATTCCAACACCCGTATCTCCCCCGTTTTCTTTTGTAGTTGAGAGAGAGCACCAGGCAAATGGCAAGGGCTATTCCAAATAGTAAGGTCAATGGGATGATCAAGTTGTCGACGAGACACATACCCTTGCTGTACACAATTACTAATTTGCTGCAAAGCAAGATGATGCTCCTTTGTCAGGTGTACAGGAGTAGTAGGGTCAACGCCCTTTAACAAAGGCCAAAGGGTTTCTAACAAATGATTTGGTATTCCCACAATGGGCTTCAGCCACTGTAAGTCTCCCAGCAACTTCTGTGCATCGTGTAGAGTCTTAATGTCCAATTGTAATTCAAATTTTTGAGGTATTACTATCTGATCCGTCAAAGTCCATCCCAAATATTTCCAGGGCCTTGTAGTTTGAATTTTCTCTGTAGCAATAACAAGTGAATATGCAGCAAGTGTATTTTTAATGCTGTTAATCTGTAAAGAGGAGAATGGCTGTTGCTGTGCAAACAAAATATCGTCCATGTAATGATATATTATAGTTGCTGGCCATTTGCGACGTAGTGGCTATAATGCAGCATCAACATAAAGCTGATATAAAGTGGGGAAGTTGCGCATGCCTTGCGGAAGAGATGTCCATTCAAATCTTTTATCCGGTTCTCCACAATTTATTGCTGGTAAAGTAAAAGCAAACCTCTTCATATCATCAGGATGCAGCCCAATAGTGAAAAAACAATTCTTTAGGTCAATAATTAAAAGTGGCCAGTGTTCTGGAATCATAGCTGGATTTGGAAGACCAGGCTGTAAGGCCCCCATTGGTTCCATCTGGTCATTTACAGCCCTCAAATCATGTATCAAACGATATTTCCCTGATTTCTTTTTGATTACAAAAATAGGTGTATTCCAAGGGCTCGTGGATAGTCGTAGGTGTCCCTTTGTATATTGTTCCTTTACCAATTCATGGGCATGCATAAGACTCTCCCCTTTTAATGGCCATTGCTTAACCATCACCGGTGTATCCGTTTTCCAGGTGAGTGGAATGGGGAAAGTCCAAGCAATGGCAATTACCCCAAAGGGTGCTGATTAGTTAACACCACTCCCAATTGTGTTAAAATGTCCCTTCCAATTAAACAGGAAACTGTAGGAGGCAGTTGAACAATTGAAAACACAGCAGATACTTGTCGATTCTCAATGCACACAGACAAAAGCGGCGATCTGCTTGCCAATGTAAATCCTCCTACTCCTGTGAGCATGTTTGATGATGGAAATAGAGGCCAATGTTGTGGCCACGCTTCTGGAGAAATGATGCTGGTATCTGCTCCTGTATCCAAAAATCCATAAAGGGTTATGCTTTGATGCCCATAAGTAATTAAAACCTTTTGCTTTGATCTATTTTGTAAATCCACAGTCAAAAGTGTAACGCCAGTAGAGCCAAAACCTTTTTCATTCCGTGTTTGCCCAGTAAATGATTGTATTCCCGATGTCATTTGTGATAGTGGTACCAATTGTGTGATGCGTTGTCCTTTTGTAATTTTAATCGGAGGATAAAGGGTGTAAACCAGGTGAGATGGACGAGAGTAAGGCCTACGATGACGAAGGCAAGGAGGAAGTGGAGAGAAAGAATCGGGTCAGTGCAGGGTTGTCAACAGAGAACCCGCCTCAGGCTCACTTGACTAGTGTTTGCCCAATGTAAGGGATGGCAGAGAATAGGTTTGTGATTACTGCAGCTCCTAAGAATGATATTTGGCCTCACGGTAGGACATATCCTACAAAAGCAGTTGCTATGAGGGTTAGGAGGAGGATGACTCCAATGTTTCAGGTTTCTTTGTTTAGGTATGTGTCGACGGAAGGAGACCAGGACATCAATTAGATCATCACAGGCCCGATTTTATTGATTAGTACAGCAGGGTAAATACAGTTCATAATGAGCTTCATACATATTGCAAAAGTTGAGCTCAGGATTGGTTAGTTACATATCAGCAACTACGCCTACTTCTGCATTCTTATGGTTATACTTTTGATACTTTCTACATATTCTCAGGAAGAATCTCTCTTCCCTATCCTCATGTTGCGGCAAGGGCAGTCTGTCCGTGCCTGTCATTGGACACCGACTGCTGACTTCTCCTTTCAGCTTACTGACTGCTGACTTCCCTCTCTCAGCTTAACCAGCAGCATTATGTCAGCATGGCCTTTCTCAGCTAACCAACTATTAATAATATCCTCCACAGGTATAAGCCGTAGTAGAGTCCTCGGCCGATGCGTAGGTAGATGCAGATGAAGAAGAAGGAGGCTCCGTTTGTGTGGAGGTTGCAGATGAGTCAGCCGAATTGTACGTCTCGGCATATGTGAGTGACAGAGGAGAAGGCTAGATTGGTATCTGCTGTGTAGTACATAGCTAGCAGAAGACCTGTGACGATTTGAGTAATTAAGCAAACGCCTACTAGATACCCAAAGTTTCATCATGTTGAGATGTTTGATGGCACTGGGAGGTCGATTAGGGCGTTGTTGATGATTTTGAGGATTTGGTGGTTTTTACAAAGGTTGAGGGCCATTGGTTATTTCTGTATGTGGATATGAGGATGATGAGAATGGATAAGGCGAATGATCCTAAGTAAGCTTTGATTAGGCCTGAGTGGAGGGTGGTGGCAGTTTTGGTTGCTATTAGTTGCAGGCTGGCTAGCCCCTCTGGACCTAGTATTTTGTATCAGGAGAGGTCAGTTAGGTGGGATGCGATGTTTTCTCCTCCTTTGAGGAAGTTGGTTATACTTAGGCAGTGGGTTAGGGGGTTAAAGTATCCTAGGGATGTTGAGAAGTTTTAGAAGGGAGCTTGTTTTGTGAGGATGAGTGTTTGGTCTATTTTTGAAATTTCTAGAACTAAAGCAATGCCTAGGGCTGTTACAATTAGGGAGGTTATTTTAATAGAGGGTGGCATGGTTATTGGAGGGGTTTTTGTGGGGATGATGAATGAGGTGATGAGGAATCCTGCCAGGATGCTTCCCAGCACAAGGCGAGTGACAGGGGAAGTTACTGCGGGGTTGTTTTCACTTACTGGGGTCAAGGGCGGAATTCAAACAAAGCCGGTCTGTACTAGTACGGTTATGCGGATTGTGTGTACCGTGGTGAATGATGTGGCTAGAAGGGTTAGGAGTAGGGCTCAAGTGTTTGAGGAGGATGTGTTTAGGCTTTCAATTATTTGGTCTTTTGAGTAGAATCCTGCTAGGAACGATGTTCCTGTTAGGGCGAGGTTGCCGATGGTAAGGCATGCAGTGGTTGTGGAGAGTATTTTTTGGAGTCCTCCTATTTTTCACATGTCCTGTTCTCCATTTAAGCTGTGAATGATGGAGCCTGAGCATAGGAAGAGCATGGCTTTGAAGAATGTGTGAGTTGAGATGTGGAGGAAGGCTAGTTCGGGTAGGTTTAGTTCAATTGTGACTATTATTAGTCCTAGTTGGCTTGAAGTGGAGAAGGCAATGATTTTTTTAATGTTGTTTTGGGTGAGGGCGCACATGGCTCCAAATAGTGAGGATAAAGCTCCTAGGCAGAGGCACAGGGTTTGGGTGGTTTGGTTATTATTGAATAGAGGGTGGGTTCGGATAAGTAGGAAAATTCCAGCAACTACTATTGTGCTGGAGTGGAGTAGGGCGGATACGAGCGTTGGCCCTTCTATTGCAGCTGGGAGTCATGGCTGGAGGCCGAATTGAGCGGATTTTCTGGTTGCAGCTAGGATGAGACCTAGTAGAGGTAGTGTAGGAGATTGGGATGGGGTAGGAAGTTGTTGGATTTCTCAGGTGTTTGTGGTGGAGCCTAGTTGTGCTATGCAAAGGATAAGTCTGATGTCTCTGATTCAGTTGTAAATTACGACTTGGAGGGCGGCGGTGTCGGCCTCTGCTCGGCCGTGTCATCAGCTGATTAGTAGGAAGGTTATGATTCCAACTCCTTCTCAGGAAATCAACAGGACAAATAGGTTGTTGGCAATGATTAGGATGAGTATGGTGATTAGGAAGAATAGTAGGTAGTTGTTCCCAGAATTCAGGGAAGATTCTTTCCTTCTACAGTTTCTCCTGAAATAATCTGACTGTCTACCTTGACCCTTGACTGAGTGCTAAAATAGTGATCTTCCCATTGCAATGAAATGCAAACTCCAAAGCAGTGAGTGTCTGCTCAAGAACCATGGAGATGCTGCTGTGCTGTTTCACAACAGAAATGCCAGAGCTCAGAGGGATTTTGGGGAAGATTTTCTGGGCAACAGTTTCCAGCAAGTTTAGAAGAATTGGTGCATGCAACTGATTTTTTTTAAAAAGTACCTGAAGGAGAGGATTTTAGAAGCATTTTTATGGTTTTGGTAGAACAGTAGCATTGAGTGTTAAAGAAGAACCTGCATTTTCTTGGTTATGTTTTTAGTCATTTACTGGCAAAACAGGCCAAATTGTAGGCACAACCAAGAACATTGTCCTGATCTCTTGCTGGCTGTGTGAATGAAACGTGTCTCCTGGAGGGAAGTTGGCAAACAGGAAATCAGCTTGTTTGGGTTTACTTGTTCTGTGGGATTCAACAGCCCAGGCAGTTTTCTCACAGCATCTGACTCATTTCCCGTGCCCACTACAGGTCACCTCAGGCGTGTATTCAGCGGTGCTGATTCTGAGCTGAGTGAGAAAGGGACATTTCATGTTCCTGGTGTTTAAGAATTCTAGAGCTAGCTGTCACCTTGGCCAGTAGCAGTAGAGGACCGGCTAGGGAGACCGAAAGAAAATCCATTTTGATGCCTTCAACAAAGGTAACAAAGGCGTAAGTGGATAGTTCCTAGTTTCCCTCTCAGAGTCCTGAAGAACTACAAACTCAGTTTTGCAGAGAAAATGTCACTTGCTGACAGCAGCCAGAGGAGAACACTGAACTAAGAGCAACATGCCAGAGAGTAGAATTAGCCCAGTTCAATTTAGTCAGAGAGACTGAGAATTCTATTCCTGTCAATTTAGTGACATCTCCTTAGAAGATGCAGTTGTGGAACAAGAAGGCCATCTTGAAAAGGTGGATGCTGTATTTGAAGTCAAACAGGCAACTTTTTGCCTGGAGAGCTGCGTGGGCCAAAAGGAGCCAGGGGTGGTGGCCTTGAGTACCTGAAGATGAGACAGCGTGTGGCCAGGTGGCCAAGAAAGCCAAGGGCATGGTGGCCTGAGTCAGCAGCAGTGGGGCAGCAGGAGCAGGGCAGTGAGTGTGGCCCTGTGCTGGGCAGCGCCACGGCCACAGCTGAGGTCATTCTTGGAGTTCCTCTTGGATCCCATGAACAACAGGCTTCGGCCCACAAGGAGAATTTGTGCTGCTTTGTGATGCAGGAGAACTTCCCAGGCTCTTTTGCATTTGCTGTAGGGAAGATTGGTTATTGCTTGGTATAAATTCACAGACCAATACAGAGCGTTTGCTTTGTCTTGTCGGGGCATGGTTGCCACCTCGTCATAGTGACATCAGAAGGTTGCCTTGGTGCATGGAAGGCCTGAGTGTCAGAGCAGCCCTAGGCCTTGCCCAGTGCAGGAGGAACCTCGTGTATGAGTCATTTTTCGGTGGGCACTTGCACACTTTCAAACGCCTTGTTTTTTCTGGTGTTGCAGCACAGCCTGCAAACTTGCAGAGCAGTGCTATAATGATTCACCATCTTGCTCCTGCGCTTTTTGCTGTATATGGTGTTTCCTTTTCAATCTACTATTTGACTCTTTTTTCACATAAGTAGAGACAAGATAAGAAGAGCAAGAGCCGTTTTTCCCCTGACTCTCTCTGTTATTGCAGAAGAAGCCAAAGAGGAGCAAAATGAGGTGGATGACAACAACCCTCCAACGTTGTTCTCACCGCCCTATTCCAGACCTGTAAGTGCCAGTTGTGTGTGGTGCTGTCTTTAGTGCAAGGCAGAGCTGCAAGTTTTGGAGCAGCCAGTACTTTGCTGTTGCAGGCTGAGGATGCTGGGTGCTGGAGTCCTGCCAGGAGCTAGGGATTTCCTCTAGGCAGTGACCGCAGAACTTGGCCTTTGACCTGTCCTGTTGGGGCAGTGCAGAGCTGGGGGCTCCGGCTGTGCTTCTGGCTGCTTGGTTCAGGGAAGCTCCATCTCTGGACTTGTGTGGGGTCATGTCCAAGGGCACATGTGGTAGTGCTGGAGGTCAAAAGGCTTTCTTGGTTTCTTTTCCCTTTTTGGAAAGGTGTCTTTGGCTTGTGCAAGTGTTCTGCAGTTTTCTTGAGTTGTTCTTCACTTGTAGAGTCACTGCTGACTCAATTGACTTTTGGCTTTTGAGAAGCTGCAAACAGCAGACGGGGAAAGTTTCTGCTGATCCATTTTGCACTGAAGTCTGCAACTTTGGCAAGTGCCTTGGAGCCCAGAGTGGGGGTGAAGCTGCAAGTCTTTGACTGCTGTCTTATGTTGCTCAGAAAAGGAAGGCCATCTTGAAATGGTGCCTGCTGTATCTGAAGTGAAATAGGCAATTTTGTGGCTGGGGAGCTGCATAGGCCAAAACAAGCCAGGGTTGCTGCCGGTCTTGAGCAGCTGCAGATGAGTCAGCGTGTGGCCAGGTGGCCAAGAAGGCCAAGGGCATGGTGGCCTGTGTCAGCAGCAGTGGGGCAGCAGGAGCAGGGCAGTGAGCGTGGCCCTGTGCTGGGCAGCGCCGCGGCCACAGCTGGAATGCTGTGTGCAGTTGTGGGCCCCTGGGAAGCAGAGAGTCATGGAGGGGCTGCAGCGTGTGCACAGAAGGACAGGGGAGCTGGGCAAGGGGGTGGAGCACAAGGCCAGTGAGGAGGCGCAGAAGAAGCTTCTGCTTGGACATGAGGAGCCTCATGAGGGACCTTCAGCATTTCCCCAGTGCATCCAAATATTTGAGCTGCTTTTGGAAGCAACTTCTCCCCCTTTTTTCCTTAGTAGTTTTTTTTTTTTTTTGTTTGCTGGGAGGAAGAGGCTTTTTCATTTTCTTTTTCTCCCAACTAAAGTTGTTTTCATCATTTTTTTCTGCCCTTTTATAGCACTGGGACTGAGTCTGCTAGAATTTTAATTTCCAATGTATCACTTCTGGAGAATGCAGTAGTTTTGCATGAGAACACATCATTCTGTGCAGGGACCTTGGTGCAGAAGGAGCTGTTGTGGTTCCGGCATGGCCTCACACATCACTTTGAGCTTAGTAGTGACCGTGCCTTTTTGCAGCCCAGGGAATCAGTGTGTGTTGTTTGGGAATTGAGCAGCAGGTCAATGCCCTTGCATTCCAGCTGCTC
This sequence comes from Ammospiza caudacuta, assembly GCF_027887145.1. Classification (NCBI taxonomy): domain Eukaryota; kingdom Metazoa; phylum Chordata; class Aves; order Passeriformes; family Passerellidae; genus Ammospiza; species Ammospiza caudacuta. The sequence continues at coordinate 3,035,526 of NC_080621.1, read as the reverse complement.
CTCAGAGATTACAGGAGCTGGAGGGAGATGGGCTTTATTTCTCATTCCAGCCACTTTAGCACCACCAGTGTGGTTGAGTCCAAGAGAAGAACTTGCCCGAGCACAGATGCACAAAGAGTGCAATTCCCAGTGCAATGCTCTGGGTCTGATCCCTTTCCGTAAGGACCTACACGCTCCAGATTCCCCAGGCGTGTGCTTTTTTGAAGCAACAGGAGAGCAGTCTCAGGATTGTAATTGAGCAGGGCACTGGCTACCAAGTTCTGATGTCTGTAGCAACACAGAGGGGACAGTAAAGAGAGATTTCAGTAACGAAATCTGTCAATCTCTCTCTCTCTCTCTCTCTCTCTCTCTATCTATGTAACATTTGCATAATTGAATCTTCCTGGCTCTGGTCCGAGGCAGTTGGAGGTGCAAAGCTCACCTAAAACATCCCTTTCTGGCTAGGATTAGACACATATTCCCTCGACTGATTCTGAGCAGGCAGAGATGTTTCCCCCTCCAGATATGATGGTTTTCCCTTTAGAGTTGTTTCCCTCCTCTGGCCTCTTCTGCCCTGAAGTCTCCAATTAATTCTTTCAATTTCTGCCTGTCCTAGAGAGGTGCAACAATTCCATGTTTAGGTGGTGTTTGGTGACTCTGGTCATACATGCATTACGTGACACGTGGTTTCCTTCACTGGCATCCCCAGGGCTGTGTAAGTGCATTCGTTCATGGGGCCTTAGGAGAGTCTCTTTCCCTCAGCAGCAGCAGCAGCAGCAGCAGCAGGGAGCGGTGGAGGGTCAGGACGAGGAGGAGGTGCCTGCCCTGGCCCTTTGCTCCCAGGCCCCAGGCCGGGAGGGCTCTGGCTGCAGCAGGGCGCTCTTCGGGCAGCCCCTGGCAGCCTCTGCACGGAGCACAGCGCGCTGCCCCGTCCTGCTTGTGCCACTTTTTTTCAACAATACCGTAGCTCCTCTTCACAAGGAAAAAACTCCAGCAATGTAAAAAGAGCTAATTCAAGTACAGTTCTATCTGCCTTTGTATTGTAGTTCAGGGCATGTATTTTTTTGTCTAGAATTTCATGATTTTTATGAAAACATGCATTCATATCTGCACATTTTTGTGGTTTTAATTATTCATATACCAAAACACTCCTTTTTAAACTCTTGATTTATTGCAGTTGATAATTCTGACGTTGTATATTTTAAAATGTCATACAACAACACCCTTTGGGTAGTTTTTCTCACACTTAAAAAAAAACCCTGTAAGTAATTTTAGTCTCTGTCTCTCCAAGTTGGTTCATACTGGCCTGTTTTAAATCAGGGCTATAATACTTTTAGAGGCTTGAGAGAGGTCCAATGAAATGCACACCAGTGATTCCTCTTCTGCAATGTCCTGGCCCTGCCAGAAAGCCTCTTTTCACTTTTTTTTTCTCTCATTAGCTCAACTGCAAACACATGTTTAGTTGCAAACTTACACAAGATGAGCAAAATGAAAATGATGTGAGGGGCCTTTGGGAGCTCCTTGCTGATCTTTCTGCTTCTTCAGCTGTGCAAGGCTCTGATCCAGGCAAAGCGATTGCACTTAGTGCTACACAACCATTTGTCTGGAACTCTGCTGATTTCTAGGGACAGCTGGAGGCCTCAATCTCCCTAGGATGTTTTGGCTGAGCCAAGCTTTGCTGGGTTTTGGCTGCAAATACCATTGCCCTTGCTGTCTTATATCCACAAGTACCATGGCTGGGCAAAAACTGCCACGTGGGCCATCTTCCAAAGGCACTTTGGTCTGGAGTTTGTGACTGAATGAGAGCCTCATCCACTGCCAAACCACATGAAAAAAATCATGAAACAGAACTTCCCATCCTTAACAAACAACTGACAATTCAGAAGTGGATCTAGAGCATCGGAATGAAAAGGAAGGCAATCTTCCAATGGAGTTGTGCTTTCGGGAGTTTTTCTTCTGACTCCCACTCACAGCTGGCACTGGAAAAAGACACGTCTCTGCAAGCGTCAGTATCTTCTGTCTGCCATCAGTTGTTTTGCTGCAACAATCAGAACAGGCAACAGGCTGGAGAGAGGCTCAGCTGATGCTAGCAACAGGAGCTGCCCCAAGGAGAAAAAAGAAATGAACTTTTACCTCCCAAACCCAGAGGCTCAAGCAGGATTCCTCTGGTTCCCAGAAATACAAAGAAATAGGGCTGAGAAGACCCTCTGCAGCTATGTGTTCATGCACAAGACTTTGCTGATGCCATTTGCGTTTTGCCTTTTTTTCTTTTCTATCTTTTCTGTATTCCTTGCGCATCAATTTAGAGCTCTGTAGGCTACTCTATATGTGACTACTTTTCCCAGTCCATTTCCATGGCCTTTGCCTAAGTAGAAAGACAAACTTCCAGAGCTCCAAGCGCCGGCGGGTAGAAGGCCCCAGTGTTATCTTGGTTCTTCCTGGGACAGACCCCTCTGGGGAGATGGTGGACTCACCATCCCTGCAAGCCTTTAAAAGAAGACTGGATGTGGCACTCGGGGCCATGCTTTAGTTCACGTGTTAGGCCATGGGTTGGACTCGATGGTCTTGAAAGTATCTGTCTTCCAAGCCAGGGATTCTGTGATTTTGTGACTGAGGCAGCTTTTCCTGCAGCCCTGGAAAGGGCTGCGGGGGCACTTGGCCAAGGACCGGGATCAGGGCTCATGGAAAAGAAGCGAAGGGCTCAAGGCGAAGGCCGAGAGGGCAGAGCTGCCACAGCGCGGCTCAGAGAGAGCCTCATGTCCTCCTCCTCAACCTGCGCCCTCTGCGCTGCCCTTTGCGGCGCCGGCGGCTCCTCTCGTTGCGGGGCTCCAGGGCGTGCTGGGGACCGGGCCCCTCGTCTCCGGGAAGCGCCGGAGCCTCGGAGGCGAGCGGCAGCTATTGTGACCGGCAGGGGAGAGCTGCGGCTGCGGCCCTGGGCACGGCGAGCTGCCGCTATGGCCGGCTCCTGCCGCGGCTCCTGACTCTGCTCTGGCCTCTGCTCCTGCCCTGTGCGCACAGACACGGCCGAGGGCTGCCCGGCAGCTCCCTGCCGCTCCGCAGCGGGCCCGGCCGGGCTGCTGCTCTCTGCGGCCTCTGCCCGCCGCTGCCAGCCCCGCCGCGCTCCCGCCGGCCTCTGCCGCAGCCGGACCCACACGGGGAGGCAGCACATTGTGGCCAGCTCGGAAAAGCCCTGCCCGCAAACCGCCCGCCGCAGCCTCGGCCTCAGGGCACAGGCTGCCGGCGTCCTCGCAGCTGCGAGCCGGCCCGGGCCGCCTGCCGGCCTCGGCCACAGCTCCCGCCTGTGCCTCCATGGCCGCGGCTGCTCGGCACAGCGGGCTGAGCCCAGCCAGTGCCAGCAGCAGCTCCTCACGGGCCCAGGCTCCGGGCGCTCCGAGCCCGCCCTCCCCCGAATCCCAGCCCTGAGGGGCTTGGCGTCCCAATGCATCCCCTGGGGACAGCTGGGTCGGCCGCTGAGCTCAGCCCAAGATGACACCACCAAGTGAACAATGGAAAATACACCAAATCCTCATCAGAGACAAGAGAAAACTCCCATGGTGCCTGACAGCCTGAAGCAACTGCCAATTACAGATCATTCCATCCATGTGGTAAAAGAGACTTTTGCGTTAAAGCAAAACAGTTATTAAAAAGGAGGACAGGAACAAACAACAAAGTTATTTGGACTCATGCTTCTTGTCTCTGTTAGAAAGGCCAAGAAATGCAATCCTTGCTCTTCTGACACAGCTCTCTCTGTTCATGGTGTGGGACAGCGAGTGCTGATGATATGCAGGACCTAATGCAAGGGACAGGGAGGAGGATGCAGCAGGCACAGTGCCAAGCTGACAGAGGGACGATCTCTGGCAGTGGCACTGAAGGAGAAGAGTTTGCAGGCAGCACAGAAAATGGCTCTTTTTTTCCCCTCTTCTTTCAGTGTTGCTAAGAATGTAGCCTGGAGCAAGCTGGGAACACCAGAGCATGGAGCCCTTTCCAGGCAGGGCTGCATCTGCTGAAGGGGCACAGGGAGCTCAGCAAGAATCACACACAAACCAGCAGGGGACTGAGGAGCCCCTCTGGTGGCAGTGAGCAGCCTCGGGCTCTGCTTACTGCTGCTGCCATTTTCTATTGAACCATCTCCAAGGACTTCTGTTGTGCTCTGTATTTCTAAGTGGTTTCCCCCTTGTTTTTTTTTTTTTTTTTTGTTTGTCTCCTGCACCTTGATTTCTCCAAATTTTCCTATCCTGTCAGCAGCAGCCCCTGTCCAGAACTGGCTCTAAAATATCAGCAAAGCAGCTAAGAACAACAACGGATGGTATCCTGTGGCTCAGGAATTCGTATGCCAGAGCCCTGCCTGTGCATTATGCTTTGTCAGGACCTCCTTTTCTGTGCAAAAACTAGTGAGCAGTGCAGTTTTTTTGCCTAAGAGCTCCTGAGAAGCAAATGTTGTGCTAGGTTTCTCAGAGTGTATCCGTTAAATTCGTTACTGGCAAACAGAAAGTAAGGCCAGGGTAGCAGAGCACCTGGGAGCTGGTCACTCCCTGCAAAGGGCTGGTGTATGATGTGAGAACACCACGTTCCAGGATGGGCAAGCAGGGTAAATGTGCTCAAGGTGCTGCAGGTGAGGTTTGGGCTCACTTACAGGGCAGTCAAGGGTGGTGAGCACTGCAAGATCCAGCTGCAGTCCCCATCCGCATCCCTTTCAGTGCTGGCTTTAGTGTGTCTGCAGCCTGGATCCAGAGTGCCCTGGGCGGCTCCTGAGGCTGCCTTTTCACTCAGGGTGAGGATGCCCAGGAGCCCCTGAGGCCGGCAGTGGAGACCAGGGCTGGGGCTTGTGGCCTGGCCGATGTGGCTCTGGGGGCTGGGACATGCCAGGGCATGGGTCACTGTCACTGCCCTCCGCAGCCCCGGCTAGCTCTGGGATGTTCCAGGGACAATGCCAAGAGTGGAGAACTGGCTAGACTAGGGTTTGCCTGAGCCAGAACCTCTAGGTCAGCTGCCTAGCAGTAGAGACCCCTGGAGGACCAAGTAGAGAAGACAGCAGAAGCTCTTCTGTGGTGTAAAGTGCAATGAATTTATTAGGAGCGGCTGAAAGAAGTACTTAACAGAAAATCCCCAAAGGGAAGCAAAAGTTAAAAGAACCCCCAACACCCCTGTGCACAGGTTTTTAAAATCTTTCAAAAACGGGGGTGGACACCATACAGTAACCAATAAGTGACTGTTGGGGTGTGGTTTCGAGGGCCACAACAAATCAGAACAAGGGGAGGAGAGAGGGTTGGGATAGAGATTGGATCTTGGGGTAAGAGACAGGGAACTTTCTGGAACAAAGGGTAGGGTTTGGGCTGATGGATGGGCCAAAGGGGCCGGATTGTCTTGACAGACGGGGAAAAATCTGGTGAGGAGGGAGGGGATTCCTTGAGAGACACGTAGGGAAGAGAGCATAACACGGGGGAGAAATTAACTGTAATAACTCGGGGAACACTTGAACATACCCCAAACTAACAGAACATTTGGCTCAATAAACTAACACACTGCAACACAGAAATTCAGGCTTTCAGCAGCTGAGAGGTGGCAGTGTTAGAACCCGCAGCAGCTGGTGAAAGCCATCTCTCTCCTTCAGGTTCTTGCTGTGTGCGAAGGTGCTGTGAGTTGTGGTGGCTGCACTCCCCCTTTGCTGGGAGGATGATCTGTACCAGGGGACGGCACAAAGCTGCCATGGTGAGCAGAACATGCTCAGAGCATTACAGTTCAGAGAATGGCACTGCCCCTGAAGGGCAAAAAGCTTGAAAGCATAGAATTCTGTGCAGAACCGTGTCACAAATTTTCTCTTCTAGAACATGCTCATTTTTGAATACTGTAAGCGAATACTCTGGGTTTTATAGAATACGTGGGGTTTTTCTCTTAAGGTTTTTGGGAGAACTCTCAAGTTTATTTTTAGTTGCATTTTACATCCAGCAGGTATACAGATTTTTTTTTTTTAACTGTTCTTTTGTAAATACTTAGGGAAAAAATAAGTAAGCATTTTTAAATCTTTTGGGATATTGTGGTTAATATCCTTAGAAAGAAAACATTATTGAACAAGTGTGAAAAGACAGAGAGAGGGAAAATAGCATAAAAGTCTTTTAGTACAGGGTGTGTAATAAGGACTGCAGAACTGAGTAATTCCTCCAAGGGCATAGTTAGCAAGATATATCACCAAGAATACCTGCCAAGATACTTCTTAAAACAAGGGAAATGTGCCCTGCAGCCATACGAAGTACAGCCAAAGCAAATGAAAACCTTTGAAAAAGAAGGAATTTTGCCAGTGACATGAGTCTGTCTGGATAATTGAGGGATGCCCATCAACCTTGCACTGAATTCCTCAATATTTGTAAAGTCTTTTCTCCCAATTTCTGTGAAGTGAAGAAGCTGCAGTTGTTTAACCATTAATTTAAACTCTTTGGGGAATTACCAAGCACCGTGTATGTTCTTTTGTAGCTGAGCAGGACTTGAGTTTCCCAAATCTTTTACAAAGCAGAAGGGAACCACAGAGTTACTTGTTGCTAGTATTAATGAAGGGTTTCATGAAAGCAGGTGAATGAGAGCATTGCATTATAGAACTTCCACATTCATGAAAACAGGAGTCCACTTAGAATAAAACCTATAAGGCTAGCATAACATCAGAACAGGATAAAATGAAATTACGAGACAGGAAGTGGTGCGTCAGAAATGAAGTGTATCATTTCTGATACATCTGCATGCATTTGCAAGCTAAAACAGAAAAAGAAGGGCAGAGATAGAAAGGAACGAAGATTTTGAAATTGCACCATGCAGAAGAGACACACAAACCATCAGTGTGAACACAGCTGAGAGATTCATCTTGGAGATGGATTAGAGTGGAATCCATTCACTGAAGATCTCTGGTGCACAGGAGTGCAAAGACTGAGGAAAAAAGGAGAAAAGTTTAATTTCTGAAATCTATTTAGATTCCTGGAAGCATTGTCCAGAGACGTAAAAATCTAAAGCCTCAGAGAATCTGAACCTCAAACTTCCCCAAATGGATTGATCGGGTATTATGGGCACATCTCTGCTGTTTTCAGGGTCAATGAAATTGACAATGGGCTTCTGGAAATTAGGAGTGCCCACCCAGATTTTACCTCCATTACTTGAAGAACACCTTAATAAGGCACTTCAGGAACTGAACACTGACGTTCTCACCCTGCTCTATTTACTTTACGTTTGGGTACAGGCTGGTAGAAGGAGAGATCTGGCTTTGATTTCCAAGAGGAAGGTAAGGAGAAAGACAGGCAGCACAGGAAGCACAAGGCCCTGTCAGAGGACCTGTGGAAGGTAACTTTGTGCCCCAGCACTGTTGGAGGACGTTCCCTGTCATTGGTGCAAGTAGCTGGAGACATAAATACTGATTTATTTGGGGGCCGCAGTCTTGGTAAGTGCAGAGGTGGTTCAGTAACGTGACATGAGGGAGTTCCCTCAGGGCAACTGGGATGCCTGAAAGAAGTGAACAGCTCACCACAGCCTGGGCCGCTCGGCTGCTTTCTCTTTCCGACCCTCTTGGGGAGGCTCTGACATTTCCTCTTCCCTGATGGAAGTGCTGCTGCTGCCAAGAGAAACGTCCCCTTACTCACTCAGTGTTCCCTTTGCTTGCCGGATGCCCCATCTGCTGTCGCTGTCCAGGAGAGCTGCTCTGTACGGGAGGAGGAGCCCGAGGGAGAGGCTTTGAAGATGGGGCAGCTGGGATCCCTCTGCTTGGAGCTCTGTTTAAAGATACACGGACTTGCATGTGAACAGGCATAATTATATGGACTTGTACATATGTAGCCTGCTATTTGTACAGGCCTATTTCTGTACATATGCTATCAGATTTATGAATGTACTGTGTATATATGCACTTATAGATACCTGCATACATACAGGTTTTCAGTCACATCTTTGTGTGTATATGTATCTAGTTCTTTATGTGTATTGTAATATCTGTGTTTAGATTTCCTTATGTATACGGTTGTGTAGGTATCTATTTCTATTGATGTATTGATGTAGTTTTTTTTAAATAGCTATATTGGTATTTGTTTTGGCATGTATGTATTTTTAAATTTTTTTAGATGTGTATTGATGTATTTCTATATATATTATATTTACATATATATCCTTATATATTGCTGTAAATTTGTATTGATGCAGTTGTACAGATATTTAGATTGGTACTGCTGTTTGTCTATTTACAGATAGGTTTGTTTTATGTATCTCTTTCTTGAATGTAATAGGTAACATTTAATCTGTATTCACATCTGTACATTGTGGTGGTTATTTATGTATTCAGTTCTATTTAAAAGTGTCTGGAGTGGTATAGTGGTGGAATTCTATTTGTAGAGTACTTGGTATTACAGTACTTGGTATTTCGTATTTGTATATGGGCTGTATGTTTGCCATAATATGCAATAAATTAAGTTATTAATTTTCCCTTGATCTCTGTGTATAGTGAGTGTTTGTAGAGGTTTGCAAAAAATTAGTTTTTGTTACCAGAAGTTGTTATTTGTATGTTTTTAAATAGTGTGGTGTAACAAATACATAAATTACTTTTTTAAAATTTAACAAAGATTTGTATGGTTCTGTTTTGTCAGCACTGGTGTAGCAATTGGTAAGAAATGCCATTTGTCAAGTGAGATGAATGTGTTGTAATTTGTGCTACCCAAAGCCATGGGCAGATGGCCATGCAAATCTCCAGCCATGCCCAGCACATGCCCCACCTGCACTCAGGCTGGGCAAGGGAAGCGCAGATTTGGGCTGGCAGCAGAGCCCACGTTGGCTCAGAACTCGCTGCAAAGGCCTGCTGGCTGAGAAAAAGATCAGGGATACATTTTATATATTCTATTTCTTACAGTACATATACTAAAATATATATTATGTAGTGTATTGTAGAAATCCTTAAAATCAGAGGAATTGCTGCTTTGGAAATTTGGAAAGCTGCTTCTCAGTGAAGAGGATTTCTAGGCTAGAGGAATATAAAAATAAAAAGAAGACCATGGACAGTGCCATTGCCAGAGGCCCAGGCTGTTAAAAGGAGGAATGGATCGTCCCCTTTGCCGTCTGTAGCTGATACCCCTGTCAGTAATAAGTAGCAACTCCGGGGGCAATGAGATGGGAAACCATCTCTCTAAACCAGAATGGGGCGTCTTTTAAACCAGCTAGAGGCAATTTTACAGGGTAAAGGACATTCAAACATCTCAAAATGTGAAATAAAAGACTTACTAATCTGGGTAAAAGTGAATACTCAAAATACAGACTTGAAGTCTGATTTTACCTTTGATTTCTGGGACCAGATAAAGTGGAAAATTCACAATCTAGTCTCTCTCAAAAAGGAAGAGTCTTTGGCCAAACTTATGCCTGTCTCCAGAGCTTTAATGGAGCGCTTTGATCAGAATGATTGTAACAGAGACTTTCTCAAACATCAGAACAGAACACCTGGCTCTGAGACTTCAATTCTGTGTGGTGCTGGACCTTCATCCTCCTCTGGGGAGAACTTGGATTTTGTTCAGGGTGTCCTGGCATGTCCAGGGTTTCTCCAGGCAGTGTGGACAGCACCCCGAAGCCCGGAAAAGGGGAGTCAGATCAGCTTCCAGCTTTGGTCGTGCACTCTGTTTTTTCCAGGATTCCCTGAGTCACTGACGCTGCAACCAGGCATCGTCCCAACTCCTCCGGGAAATCATCCACCCCCAGAATTCCCAGAAAAGTGTTTGGGATTTTTCTTGCATTCCAAGAGTTTGGGGGCTCATGGGACATGTTCTAGGGAGGCTGGGAATCAAACGGGTCCAGGAGATTAATGTTTGGTGAAGCTTTGCAAAACAGGAGCTGCTGTTTCTGTGCTCTGCTGCTCTTCTGAAAAAGATGCGGCTGGATCTTATTCTGAAGTTGTGCAGGTGGGGTCAGCCAAGGGGGGGCCTGGATCCGCTCTGCCTGGCTGAGAGGCTGCAGGGTCGCTCCTGTCACTGTTTGCCCTTCCCAGGAAGTCACCCCCTGGGATCGGGCTCAGGCTGGCAGTTTGCTTTGGAGCTCTGAGGACTCTTTTCATATAGATTCCTCTACCAAAACTTTCCAGGATTTTCACCACTTTTGGCTCCCCAGCCTCCGGTTACAGCAGGTGGGGGGGCTTTGGATTTGGCTCTGCCTGCAGGGGAGCGGGCAGGGGGGAGGACAGAGGTAGCGGGGGCAGCCAGGGCTTGAGCAGGGCATGAATGGCTCTGCCCAGAGAGATGGATGGGATGGAGGTGGAAGAGCTCAGGAAAGTTGCTGTGGAGGCACAGACAGTTCATTCAGAAGCCTTGAAGCCTGTCTCATTGGCTGCTGGAGTTGGGGTGGAAAGCATGCTGAGATTGCAGATCAGACCTGAGAGTTTTCCAGCTGAATACCTGCGGGCAGGGATACAGTGTGGAACCTGTCACAATCCATTGGAAAGCATCACAAAGACAAAGTCGGGGTCTACAGCTGGAGAGCAGCCCAATTTGTATGAATCTAAAAAGATCCAATTTAGTGAATCCAGATGTGAGATAGCAGGCTCTGGCCTTTCTTCCTGTCACCAAGAACTTGGAGCTCTCCTCCCCAGCACTTCCTGGCAGGGCTCCCAGGAAAGTTGCTGCAGCAACACTACTGCCAAGTGACGCCAGCTGGGGGCTATTTACAGACTACGAACAAGACAGGGCTGCTTTGGAAGGTGCCTAGAGCTGTTTATTTTTCAGCATCAGTCTCATTACATGATTATGATAATGGGAAGCTGCTAGCAGCTCACAATCCAGGCAGCAGGCCAAAAAATGTAAGGTTACAACTTACTTTATAAGCTTCTTGACCAATCACACAAAGCAAAAGCATATTGACAGTAGTTCTATCCAATCACCAGAAGCACACGTAGCTTTGGTTAAAACAATGCTGTCTTATTTCGAATACAATACCTGTTGATAAGCCTTAAAACACAACACACAGAACTCCATTATTAAGCTCCAACCTTCCTACTATCTTGCTAGATAAGCTTTCTGCAGCTTAAAGAGCTATTCAGACAAGCGTTAATACACAGGCTTATTGTTCAATTTGCCCTTGCCTTTTCCTACTGTTTAAATATTTTTTTCTGCTGACCTATCTCATGACTGTTGCTTTAGCTCTGCTCACAATTCTGCTGTATCTGAGGCCTGCCTTTTGCAGCTTTCCCAAAACCCTCTAATTTTATGGATTCCCTCAATTCCCTCTCTCTCTTCACCCAAAAAGAAACCTTACCAATCGTATCATTTATTACTTGCGTTTTGTAGCCTTACTATAATATTTTTGTTTCTTATCTGCTTAAAGCATGTTTTTGTTGGCACTAAGCATTGCTGTATTACAACACAGTAATTTAATGCAGTGAAGGTCCAGTCATTGGAAAGGGCATAAATTATGCCTGACAATAGTTACAAGTCATTATTCAAAAATCTCTTGTCGATTCCAGGGTCTTAACTCAAAACCTTCCTCCACTTCTATTCCTTCATCCACCACCTCCATGACCTTTTGAGCACCTGTCTGTGAATCCATTTCCTACCTCTCTCTCTTGAGTGAGAGAAACTTCTTGGACAGTTTTGTTAAACATTCATCACACACACTGAAGTGTTCAAGGTATTACTATTAATATCACTACCAAAACACCCAAAACATGAGACCTATCTTGCAAAGTTCCCTTAGCCAAGGTGCAAAGCTCTATTCTTGGAACAAATCATCTAACCAGGACCCACTATCTTCTTTAATTTGGGCTGTCAAATCTCTCAGTTTTTGTATGCTTTTGAGGATGGATTCAGAGTGGTCAGACAGGTTCATACAACACAATCCTTCAAATTCTTCACAACCATGTCCTTGTGCCAGTAAAAGAAAATCAGTTGTTGCTCTATTTGGAAGGGTAGCATGTCTAACACTATTAACATCGGTCAACATGTCACTGATTGCAGTGGATGTGGCATTAGTTTGTTTACTCAGCCAATATGCAAACCAATCTAATTGTTTCAATGCCATTGCTGAAGCCAGTTGGGGTGAAAAGAAACCTGCTGAAACCCTTTTCGCAGCCTTCCAAGGCATGAAATCACTTCTACAGTTCTCATCTTAATGATGAGAACTTGGAGCTTTTTGGCAGCATTCATGGGATGGCTGATTGCTGTGAAAACACTTACTGTTCTGATGGATCATATACAGGAGTGATGAAAAGGAAAAACAACCACGGTCTAAATCTTCCATTGCAACTACCTAATTGGTCTAATATTATTCAAAATTTAGAAAAACTTTGAATTCAAACAAACACTTCCTTGCCTTACCTGTAAGATATGGTCATAATGATGTAAATCCACAATACAAAATTCCTTCTCACCATGAGATCAAAGAACTTATAGGAAGAATGCAAAAAAAAATTATTATAACTTTACCTGATCAGCCTCCAACTGTAACAGAGATGCTAACAGCTTGCAGTAAGCTCACCTCTCCAAAACATCTTGCTAATGTGCTAGTCAATGCTTTTGGAAAGCAGATTGCAGATTCTTAAGAAAAGTTAGGAAACCATTGGGAGATAATTTGGGAAAGGCTTTGGGAGAAAATTTGGGACAAAAAATGGAAAAGCTTGAAAAGACCCTTGAAGCATAAAGAAACATTTTCTAAAAATCTGCTGGTACAGTTGGACTCTGATAAAAAGGCTTGTGGCTTTGCTTGTGGTAAAGCAGGACACATGAATAGAGATTGTCCTACAACAACAATCAAACTTAAACCTCTTTCTATTTGCCCTCAATGTAGGAAAGGGAAGCATCTTGCTAAGTACTGTCATTCTCAATTTGACATCGATGGCAAAGCTTTATCATTATACTCAAAAAAGAGCTCGGATTATCACCACACCTCGACACAAGTAGTGACCTCCTTACAGTCAATTACCCAGTCAAATGGCATTGGTACCTCAGTCATTTATCCCTCAGTCATCCATCCCTCAAATGGTCCCAGGTCAATACCCTCATGTACAAGGTTTGAATTGGCCTCCTCAAAAATTGATACACCTTTTAAATAAGTTCTGTTATGAAAGTATGAGACGGAGTGGGGATCCATTCTGAATTAGGTGAAGTGCCTAGAAGAGGTGAGAGGTCTGTAGGGCCAAAGCTGAAGAAAGGCCGCATTCCAGAGACAGCAAGGAGACAGAGAAAGAAAAACAGAAATTACCGCAAGGTCGATCTGCCCCAGACCTAGGAATTCCTCTGATAAAGAAGAACTAGTGCTAAATGTCACGCGGAATGAATATGTATGAACTTATTGTGAAACTGTATGCATATGCATTTGGGAGGGGATAAAAGACGACCTGAGATCTTCAGAGGTACGCATGCCTTGTTGGGGGACTTGCGTCCGGCGCGTGTCGTAAAATAAACATACCGGGCTTTACAACTTTTATAAAGTTGTGAAGTTTCTTCTTTTCTCCGCAAAACATTATGGCGAGCCAGATAGGAGTTCTCTGTCCCCGCAGGGGCAGGGGGGATAGACGGACCTCCAAGGCGCGCCCTAGGATTTTTTCCTGGTGGGGCTCCGCTCGTCTCAACTTGCCACCTGCGAGGACAGACAAGGACCTGCTGGCCTGCGGAGGAAGATACGGTATGTACTGAGGGGCCCCTGGGGGAGGGAAAGGAGAGCAAGGGAGTAAACCACCCGGAGACGTCTGGGTTCAGCTGATAGAGCAGCTGTATTAGAGATGGGGTTCATCGTTCTGATAGAGCAGACCGCTAGTGGCTCTGGGGGTGAGCCGGGTGAACCCGTGTATGTGTGTTGAGGGTTCATAGTTCTGATAGAGCAGAACCGCTAGAGGCTCTGGGGGTGAGCCGGGTGAACCCGTGTATGTGTGTTAGGGGTTCATAGTTCTGATAGAGCAGAAGTGTTGAGCCCGTGTATGTTTTGTTTGCATGTGTGTGATGTCCAGACACTGTGTTGCTGTATGGTTAATGTGTGCATTGTGTGGTCGGTGCACTGTGTTTCTAATCGTGCAAGTGTATAAGTGTATGGTGTATAAAAGAGAATAAATCTACAGTGCGGGGGGGTCAGTACTACCCGTGTTTGAAGCAGCCGAGTGAGGCCTGAGGCGCCGGCTGCAGCAGGCTGTGGGGGCAGGGACAGAAGTGCCCCGCAGAGAAGCGAGTGGAAGAATGTCAGTGATGGTACTTATCGTGTTTAAATGTAGTGATTTGTGTAGATCTGGTACATTTTAACCGTGAGTATGAGTGTGAGCTCAGAGAGTTCCTTTGCCTTGGATGTTTGATTTTGATTGTGTCCAAGAAAATTGATGTGAGTAAATGCTGAATTATGGTATGCTATGTTGTGTTGAGAAAAGTGAGCACTTTGAGAGATATGCCCTTTCCCAGTGGTTTTGTGTGGTGATTTTCTTCCGCTGCATTGTGGTAATTTGATTTTCATTGTATAGTAGTGTTTGTGGAGATTTTAAGATTTTGTTGCAACAAGAGTGGCATTTTACATAGGAGAACTATAGTACAGTGATTTATGCTTAACTACGATAGAGTTAAAGGAATTCTAAGAATTCCCCCCCTCACAGCAATTCAAGCCTTGGCTCTAGGGAATTTGAGATAAAGGGGGGTGCAGGTGCGAGTGTTTCTGTCTGAAGGCATATCAGAGTTTCGGCTGTGACTAGCACAGCCTTTTTGCAAAGCAGTAAAACAAGTGTAAGTAGGCACAGTGCTTAATTAGATTGTGCAAGGAAAGAACTAGAAAAGACTGATATTTTGTCTGATCAGAATATAGTGTCTATATCACGTTTTTGATTAGCATGCTGTGTGAGGTGACAGTGGCTGTCCCCTGGGCACAGGGACAGCTCTGGCTGCCCCGTCTCCCCAGGGAACACGGGATTGGCCTGTGAGCAAAAGCTGGATGTGCAGTTATTATTGCAGTGCGGTGTTTATGAGAAACACTGGTTTTGCTGTTCTAATAAGTGTTAGGGCACATGTAAATTAGAAGTTTCTGGTCAAGCAGATTCAGAACCTAAGGTCTTAGAACTTGTGTGTGGGAACCACATCTGATACCTGCCACCTGGAGCTGTGTGTATAGGAGGAAAACTGAGAAACTACTGTGAAGGTCTGTAAAAAGGTTTGAGTGGAAGCGAGATAGGGCAAAGAGAAATAAATAATGAGAACTGACCAGAGCAAAGAGGTTCCTAAATTAGCCCCTTTTGAGAGGGGCTCAGTGGGAGAAGGCTGCCAGTAGGAGCAGCTCAGAAAATAAAAAGATTTATAATACTTCATTGCTGTTAGTACTGTTTTAAAGTAGGAGGATAAATGGGATAGAGTTTTGTATGCTGAAATGTCTTTGTGTTTTAAGAAATCACCCAGATTTCTTGAAAAGGGAAAACAAGGCAAAGAGAAAGCAAATCAAACATGTTGTTCAGCATGCAGCATAAGATAGCAACGTATGAAACCAGGCAAAGATCATCATGCTGAAATGCAAAGCAATCACAGTTCACAAAATGAGTACACATGATTTGCTAAAGGCTCCTCCCAAGGTAAGGGAGGAAGGGTAAAGATGACCTCCCCAAAAGGGAAGAATTTTTGTTGACACAAGGGCCATATATTCAGTTTTAAGTAAAACTTTAGTACCTGTGGAGAATGTTTATGTTGTAGTGTGGGGAATGAACAACTGGCCAGTCTGAGAAGGCATACTTGTGCAAACCTTTAAAGTAACATGTGTACTATGTGTACCTAAAAGCTTTTGTACAATTCGCTCAATTTGCTAAACATTCTCAAATGAGAAAGGTTACTCTGGAGGCAAATGATATAAAGATGTTTAGCTTAACATTAACAGACACTGAAATTAAGAAAGACATTAGTAAGGAGGTATTAGAATAAGTAAACAAGTGTTTTCAAGGGTATGGGCCTCTGCTGTACCAGGGAGACTGAAAGATGCTCCCCCATGAGCATCAAGTTTAAGGAAAGAACACAACTAGTGAGAACTGAGTAGTACCCTCAAAAGAAAGATAAGGAAGGAATCAGCCCAATAACTGATAGTACTGGATTAAGAGCTGTCAATAAGATAACACAGAATTTATACCCTGTGGTAGCAAATCCATATACCTTACTAACTTGTTTAACACCTGAGCTAACCTGGTTCACTGTTTTAGGCCTAAGAGATGCCTTCTTTTGCCTCCCTATCCACGAAGCCAGCCAGAAAATTTTTGCATTCAAACACAAGCTCACATAGTCCATGTGCCTGAAGGCTTCAAGATTCCCCACTCCGATTGGAGAACAGCTTGCAAAGACCCAGAGTCCCAGGAAGCTCCACAAGAGGAAAGGAGGCTGTTGCAGTACATGGACGATTTTCTAGTAGCCACTCAGATGAGGGAAGCGAGAGAAGCCTGGACAGTAAGCCTTTTGAATTTCCTAGGACTCCAAGGACGCAGAGTCTCAAAGAAAAGGCACAGGTAGTGAAACAGAAGGTAATCTACCTGGGGTAAGAATTATGGACTGCTCGCCAGACCCCTCTATGCTCTTATTGCCAATGGAAACAGAGATCTCCAGTGGACACAAGACACCACATGGGCCTTTCGCCAACTAGAGGGAGTGCCCTCGTGTCAGTTCCAGCTTTGAAACTTCCAGATGTAAGTAAACCATTCTTTCTATTTTTCCCAAGCAAAGAATTGCCCAGGGAATACTGGCTCAGGACTTAGACCCTTACTGAAGGGCAGTTGCTTACTTCTCTAAGCAACTAGATGCAACAGCCAAAGGATGGCCAGGTTGCCTCAGAGCTGTAGCAGCAGTCATGCTGAATATTCAAGAGGCATGCAAGTTTACCCTGGGACAAAAATGTGCTAGTGTCCCACACAGTGTCGCAGTACTGGAAGTAAAGGGTGGCCACTGGCTCTCACCACAGAGGTTTACGATGTAGAGATAGTGGTGACTAACATTGTCAACCCAGCTTCTTTTCTCAGTGGACACCATAGTTGCCTAGAGACCACCGAAGCTACGTACTCCCGTCGCCCAGACTTAAGGGACACTCCTCCGGACGATGCAGAGACCTGGTTCACTGACAGGAAAGCGACATTGCAAAGTTCACAGTGACCACCTGCAGAGAGGTAATCGAGTCTAGACCCTTACCAACAGGTACCTCTGCGCAGAAGGCTGAGGTAATTGCCCTGACCCGTGCCCTGGAAAGGGCAAAAGGGAGGAGAATAACCATCTACACAGACCCAAGGAATGCATTTGGAGTCACACATGCACATGGAGCCATCTAGAAAGGGAGGGGACTGCTGACCTCACAAGGAAAGAAGAGACAATCCAGCTGCTAGAAGCAGTTCAGCTACCTGAAAAGGCATATTAAGGCACACTAGAGAGTGAGCTTAAAATTGGAGGAAAGAAATGAGCTGGCGGATGGAGAGGCAAAGAAAGCAGCAAAGGGTGAGGTACAGATTTTCCTCGAAGGTAAGCCATAATACAATAATACTAACCAAAAGAGACGTACAACTGCAAGGGGTGGGCTACCATTGAAAGAGAGCTAATAATCCCTTCCCATTTTCGTAGTTACTAGTGAAGGAAGAGCACTAGAAAACACACTAGGGCCTAACTACTTAGAAGCCTTTTATAGAGTGTGGCTCCTTTTCAAAATGACCAAGGCTGCGAGTGATACAGAGTGCATTACACAAATCTGATTGAAACAATCGTTGTATCGTTGTCAAGAATTTATATGCCACTATCACTCAGGTAAGCCGACAATGTGATCCTTGCCTCCAGACTAACCCCAAAATACACCCCCGGCCAAAACTCGGTCAGACTGGGAGAGGCCATGGGCCTGTACAGCAGTGGCAAATTAACTTTTCAGAACTCCCAAGGAAAGGGGGGTATCAGTATTTACTGGTATTGATAGATACATTTTCAGGGTGGCCAGAAACATTCCCCACCAGAACTGTCAAAGCTCAAGAGGTGACCAGATTATTTTTATAAGGAATAATACCACGCTTCAGAGTTCCAGCCACGATATCCTCAGATAAAGAATCACATTTCATTTCCAAAATAGTGCAACAGATTAGTAGCCATCTAGGCACAGATTAAGAACTTCACACCCCATACCACCCCCAATCAAGCGGCCAGGTAGAGAGAATGAATCATTTGATTAAGCAGCAAATCATAAGACTGGGGCAAGAAGTTAATCTACCCTAGCCCAAGCTCTTCCACTAGCAATATTGCAAATTCAAACTAAAACCTTGAGCTAAAGGAATGCTGAGTCCTTTTGGAATGCCTTATAGAAGACCATATAGAACACAAAGAGAATGTCCAGAATACATGGTGGCATTAAGCAAACAGCTCAGAGTAATTGAGAAACATGTAGCTGGAACTTGGAGCAAGGAGTTAGATAGCCTGGGGATGATGTATATGTTAAGTCTCTTACAAAGAAGACTTCAGAACCACAGTAAGACAGACCACTGCGAGTACTTCTCACCACCTTCACTGCAATCAAAATCAAGGAGCAGAATGCCTAGATCCATCACTCTCGGGTGAAGAAGGCCCAGAAACCCCTTAAGGAGTGACGCCAGGAGACAATGAACTGCGATTAAAACTTACTCGGGCAAAATGAGTATATTGCGGTCGGGAGTAGCTCATATTTTAGTTTGTAGAATTGTATTGTGTGTAATCATAACTAAAGTTTCAGAACTTGAGAGTACCTCTGTTCAAAGTAATGCTAAATGGCCTTGGTCCCTGGCATTTAATCAGTATACTGGATCATAAGAAAACCTTCTGAGATAAAAGATTTAAACATATCTACTGTAGTCATCCACGAGAATCAGATATGTGAGGAGCAAGAATGGCAAGAACAGGAACTGTGGACTCTTCAAGGAATCAGAGGAGAAGAAATCAAAGTAGGGTGCCAGGTCATCAATAGGGTAGCTTATGAGAGACCAGATGTAATTAGTGTCTGAACCTCTCCTGGTGTATATGAACACCAGGAAGTCTGTGATAACCTAAGTGAATCAGACTGTTAGTGTAATTTCACCTTGATGCAGCCTGTAGAAGTGACCTGCCTTTGAGCTCGAATTACTATCAGACTTTCATTTGAATTCAAAGTGGATGTGACTGAACAACAGCTATTATTCAATCCAGAATGGTCTCTCAAATGTGTAGAGTTGATAATGCAAATTAACATCTCAAAAATCCAACCAGCCTGCTCCTCCTTCCTAAAAACTCCCTTTGAGGGCTGGACACTGCACTTTTTACCACAGCAAGGCCTTATACACCCCATACTAGTTCAGACTAAAACAGGCATATCTCAGGAGCAGAACAAGAAAAGAAGGAGACAGCTCTCCTGGTGCCTAAAACCAGGAACACCAAGAAATCAGTTTCCTTAGGTCATTTTCCAAGCCGGTTGGCTGAACACTCAGGCAATGACTGGTAAAGGGTGCTGAACTGCAGGTGGTAAATTAACCCAAGCAAGGAAGGTGATTTTCTTTATTTATAGCTATCCCTTTTCCTACTGAGATTTGGATCAGTGATTGTCCCAGTCTGAAGCAGTTAGATTCTGCTTAAAAGAGGTAGAGAGAGACTCCCCCTCAGAGCTCAGCAGCAAGCTGTAAGATTTTGAGCATCACTTTTGTGCTGAGTGTTTCAAGTAGCAGAAACCTAGTCCCAGTTTCTTCTGAAGCACTGCAAATGAATTTAAGCTCTTCTCTTAGACTTCCCCTTCATTATTTACTTGAGACTTAGACCTGAAGCTAAGGGCAAGGTGGGTGAAGTTTCGTAGACCAAGAGAGACATTCCTGCTTGCCACACATCTGAGAAATCAGGTGCTCTAGAGGGGAAAGGAGATTCCTGAAGTCTCTACATTTCAGAACAAACATTGCCTCAAATATGACCTAAACCTCTGTCAGATACACTTGTGAAGTGTGTCTGAATTTGCAGTGTGAGCCCAGCACATCCCTCTGGCAGGGAGGGATGGTCATAAACAGAAAGCAGTTCCTGTTCCCCATAACAAACATCTAACTGGTATATTAGAGACAAAATTAAGAGTTTTAAATAGAATTGATTCAGAAATACTGGTGAATAAACTGGCCACTGCAGCAAGTAGCCTAACAAAATTGAAGCAGCCTTTATAGTAATCTCTATTGGCATTAAGAACTAGCCAGTGACAGATTTCAAAAGTACTGCCAAAGTAAAGAAGTATGAAAAGGCCGGGGACCAAGACCACAAGTTGATAGTAGAAACACTTAGTATAGTACAAGATAATGTGTCTTTAGCTTTCAGTTGTATACAAGCACAGTTATAGATACAAGCAACAGCAGCTCTGATCATATGGGAAAGGGGTGAAAGTAATTTTCCAGCTAAAATTCAAGAAATTGTGTGAGATAATGCAATTGATATTGAAAGGAAGTTTCAATCCTGGCAGACTATGGTGAATTTCACCTATGATCCTGTTTCTAATGTGGCAACTGCCTTTGTGCTTACCATACATAATGCCACTGTTTATGTTGTCCATCCCATCATTGCTCTAAGATCAAACCACGAAAAAACAATACTCTATCCTTCAGAACATAGAGTATGGGCACGAAAGATGAATAGAAAGTGGCAGACAGTAAACTTAGAATCCTGCATTACTAGAGAACAGATGGGATTCATTTGCGAAAGCAATACTATTAATGCTCAAGGTGTGTGTTTGGACACTGAACAGAGTATTTGTCCCTTCAAAGTCCATCCAGTCACTGACAAGAAAACTGTGCTCGTATATACTAGAAAAGGGGGTATGCTTGAGAACTGCTTGTGCTGCTGTACAAATTGATAGCAATGATGTTATTCTGTCTAGTAGAAACCATTCTAATCTCTGTATATGTAATTTTGTTAAAGTTATTAGATGTGATCTTTGGGTGGTCACCAACTGCGAATAGAATCTTTAATAAGTTGTGTCACCCCATTGTAGTCTTACTAATATTAGTTGGGATAAATTTAGGACTATCTATTATATTGTTAATTTAGTACTGGAGAATGCTACAACAAATAGCTGTACTAACATCTTTGTCAAAAGCACACGGTGAAGCACTAAAAGACACTTACTGTTGTGAAAGTTTTCATTAAGTAAAAGAATTTACTTATTTCCTAGGAAAGGGGGGAATGAGACGGAGTGGGGATCCATTCTGAATTAGGTGAAGTGCCTAGAAGAGGTGAGAGGTCTGTAGGGCCAAAGCTGAAGAAAGGCCGCATTCCAGAGACAGCAAGGAGACAGAGAAAGAAAAACAGAAATTACCGCAAGGTCGATCTGCCCCAGACCTAGGAATTCCTCTGATAAAGAAGAACTAGTGCTAAATGTCACGCGGAATGAATATGTATGAACTTATTGTGAAACTGTATGCATATGCATTTGGGAGGGGGATAAAAGACGACCTGAGATCTTCAGAGGTATGCATGCCTTGTTGGGGGACTTGCGTCCGGCGCGTGTCGTGAAATAAACATACCGGGCTTTACAACTTTTATAAAGTTGTGAAGTTTCTTCATTTCTCCGCAAAACACCTCGACACAAGTAGTGACCTCCTTACAGTCAATTACCCAGTCAAATGGCATTGGTACCTCAGTCATTTATCCCTCAGTCATCCATCCCTCAAATGGTCCCAGGTCAATACCCTCATGTACAAGGTTTGAATTGGCCTCTTCAGTAATTGATACACCTTTTAAATAAGTTCTGTTATGAAAGTATTTCTACTGGAATTATCAGGTTTTTCAGCAAAGACAAGAGCTTTTGATTCTAGGCTTTTTTCAGACTTTCAGTCCTTCCAGTGGTTGTTTCAATAAATTGTAACAAAGAGCTAATATATTTAACTCTTGCTTTTAATGTTCCTATAGTGACTCCATCAAAAACACCTATAGCTATTGCATTTCTTCTACCCATGAGTACAGCCAAGCAAAACAACTTTCCAGAGAATTCAGTGCTGTCTGTGCCATTTGGAAGCTCAGGTCCTGAGGTCTTTTGGGTGCAATTTTTGGACCGCAACCAAGCAAAATTGACTTGCTGCCTGACTCACTGTGGTAAAACAATCTACATTACAGGCATGCTGGATACTGGTGCAGATGTCACTGTAATCTCTCACATGTTTTGTCCCAGCCATTCGGATTTAGTAGCTCCTGCAGGTTCCCTCACAGGGATTGGAGGTGCTACTGTATGTTGGCAAAGTGCATCCATGATTAACATTACAGGTCCTGAAGGAAAGACAGCAATAGTGCACCCTTTTCTTGTTCAGAAGCTTCTCACCGTCTGGGGGAGAGACATCCTGTCCCAATGGGGAGCAGAACGGGAGGTGGGCCTGTGATGGAAACCACGTCAAAACCTGCCACTTGAAAGCTGAACTGGAAAACTGATCATCCTATATGGACTGATCAATGGCCTTTAACAGAGAAAAATTTAAATATCCTTAAATCATTGGTAAAGGAGCAATTACAACAAGGTCACATCACTCCCACAAATAGTCCCTGGAATTCACGAGTATTCATCATCCACAGGAAGACATTGGACTCCTGGAGGCTGTTTCATGACATGAAGATCAATGTAATGACTGAAGACATGCGACCTCTTCAACCTGGACTTCCTTTTTTATCAATGATCCCAAAACACTGGCCTCTCATTGTCATTGATTTAAAGGATTGTTTTTTCCACATCCCACTTCATCCCAATGATGCTCCAAGATTTACCTTTTCAGTTCCAGTCATCAATCAAAGAGAACCCATGCAGAGATAGCACTGGAAAACATTGCCTCTAGAAATTAAGAATTTGCCTATAATTTGACAATATTTTGTTGCACAAGTTTTGTCTCCAGTTCAACAGAAGTATCCAAGATCCGTGATTTCACACTACAGGAATGATTTGCTCATCGCAGCTCCAATGAAGCCAGAGATGGAGCAAGCTTGTCCTAGTGTTGTTACTGAAATCCAAAATGCTGGACTTAAAATTTCTATACCCAAAATTCAAGAAGTTCCACCTTGGAACTATCTGGGATGGAAGATGACTGAAAAAAACAATTACACTGCAGAAGATACAGCTCCAGACCGGTGTCAACACCCTGCAAGATTTACAACAGCTTCTAGAAGAAATCAGTTGGGTCAGACCTGCTTTGGGAATCACCAACGATGAATTGGGTCCAATTTTTAATTTGTCGAGAGGAAGCCGCGTCATCGACTCTCCTGAACTCTAATACCTGAAGCTTGTGCAGCGCGTGACAAGGTCATGGAGGCTCTCCAAAGATAACAAGCTCATCGCTGTATTCCAGAAAAGCCATTCTTTTCTGCAATTTTAGGAGGAAAGATGCAACTTTGTTCTGTCATTTTTCAATGAGACCCTTCTGAGAGAGATCCTTTGTTGAAAATAGAATGGGGTTTTCTTCCCTCAAGGTTTCAAAGACTATTTTTACAGTCTTAGAGAGGATAACACAAATTCTGATTAAGGCCCGAACAAGGTTGTTAAGTTTAGCAGGTGAAGAATTTGCAGTTCTCTATTTGCCACTGAAAAAAATTATCTTGATTGGGCAATGCAAAATTCTGCAAATTCTGATGATTTGCAACGAGAATTATTAAATGTTGCAGATATTGCTTCTATTCATTACCCAGCTCACAAATTGTTGCAGGCAAAACTGAGTTTTAGAGAGAAACCTTTGTTAAGTAAAGAACCTTAAAACACAATAACTCTCTTCACTGATGGGATCTGGCAGAAGTCACAAATCAGTCATTACTTGGTTGAACCAAACCAAGTTCCCAACTAAAACTTGGGAATCATCTATTCAAATAGTAGAGGGATCTCCTCTGATTGCTGAGCTTGCTGCTGTGGTTCAGGCTTCTCAGTTCTTCCCACAACCTTTTAATTTATTCACACATTCTGCATTTGTTGCCAATGTGGTTAAAAGACTAGAAGGATCAGTTCTAAAGAATCCTAGTAACGACACTTGATATCATTGGCTTTCATGGCTTTTTACAACTTTGCAATAACGAACTAATCCACAGTTTGTTTCTCACATCAGGGCTCATTCTTCGCTTCCTGGATTTTTTGTAGAAGGAAACGCCAGAGCAGACAAACTGACAGTGGTTATTTCAAACACTTTGCCAAACATTTTGGAACAAGCAAAACTGAGTCATGCCTTTTTTCACCAAGACGCACAAGCACTTGTGCGAATGTTTCAAATTTCCAAAAGTCAAGCTAAAGCTATCATTAGTACTTGCCCTGACTGTCA
Source organism: Ammospiza caudacuta (assembly GCF_027887145.1). Taxonomy (NCBI): domain Eukaryota; kingdom Metazoa; phylum Chordata; class Aves; order Passeriformes; family Passerellidae; genus Ammospiza; species Ammospiza caudacuta. The sequence goes on along the minus strand of NC_080621.1, from coordinate 3,011,342 downwards.
GCTTGTGCAGCCTCCTGTTTCTAGAAAGAGTTGTTCGACCCACGGGGTTTGCAAAGCCTGCAGTTATGGCAAATAGATATCATTAAATAGCCTTCCTTTGGTAAATTTACCAGTACTCATGTTTCAGCGGACACGTTGTCTGGTGCAGTTTTTGCATCTCTTCACAGAGGGGAAGCAGGTATTCATGCCTGTCAACATTTTTAGCAGAGCTTTTGCTTCACTGGGTGTGCCCCAAGAAGAAAAAACTGTCAATGATCCCACATATATATCTCAAAAATTGGCCACATTTTTAAAGATTGGGGTGTTCGTCATATCCTTGGTATTCCACATTCTCCCACAAGCCAAGCAGTTGCTGAGAGGACACATCAGACATTAAAACGCATTCTTGATCAAGAGAGGGGGGAGTCAAAGTCACACCACAGATGAGGTTAAACAAAGCTTTGCATGGTTTTAATTTCTTAAACAATTCTGTTGCAGAACCTGATCCACCAATTTCTAGGCATTTTTACAATAACACACAGGCAAAACTGAAAGAAAATCCCCCTGTTTTAATTAGAAACCATGGGACAGGACCAATTGAAGGTCCTTTCTGATTAATCCCTTGGGACAAAGGGTATGCTTCTGTCTCTACAGGTGCAGGAATTAAGTGGGTCCCAGCAAAAAACGTCAAACCATATCGCACCCCAGGAAAGTTGACGAGTTCAAGACCGTAGAAGCAAGTACGCAGACGTGAGCCAAACAGAGGGATCACGGGTCACACCTGACGTTCCTTGTGCATCGGTGGAACCTGCAAACACTAATTTTATGTGGTTTATAAATGTGTCACTTGTTGGTTTCATAGAGCTCTATTGGAGAAAGTGTAGGTTTTGTTTGGTTCATTTTTATTAAAGGTCAAAAGTAATGTTTTTGAATTGAGAAGGATATGGGAGGAGCTTTAGCCAACAATTAGCTCACAAAAAGGATGATGCAAAATCAAATGTTACTATGGTGCTAGTTTTGATTGCTTCTTATAGTGCGGAGTTTTGGTCGATTTGTAGTGTAGATTTGTCTGTGGAACAACCAAAACCAAATGTCTGGGTGACCTTAGCCAAGACAGCAGGCTCGGATACCATGTGTTTGTCTAATTCGGAACAGAAAAGCCTTTCTCAACCTGACTAGTCAGTGTGCCAGTAAAGAATATGCCCTTGGTTAAAAAGCAATTCAATAGTAAGCCTGGTGAAATTGACAATGGGAGCAGCCCTGTATAGGCTTGTTAAATTTGGGAAAAAGAACTTCCCAAAGCAGTACCTGAACCCCAAGAATCGGAAATCCTTGGTCCTTTAACAATGGATTTTTGCCTTACGTTTACAGCTAATGATTAGTGAGAAAGTGATCCTCCAAAGTACAATGTTACTCCTCATTATAGTGCATATAGAAATTCAAGGTTTTGGTGTAATTATTAAGAATGTTGGGATGTGCTTTCTAAGGCTGACCAATATCCACGACAATTACCAAAAGGATGTTGGTTCACCTGTGTAGATAGGCCCTGGCAGGGCATCCCATCATGCCCTGAAGGTGGCCCATGTAGCAATGGGATGCTCACTGTAGTTGCGCCTACTGCCAAAGTGGTCATTAAGAAGAAGCAAAGGGGAACAAGATCTGGTCGTCATTATCGTGAAAACTGTAGAAGTTATTTCAGGCCTTAAAAGGCTGCAAAAAGGGTATCAGCAGGTTTGTTTTTACCCCAACTGGCTTCAGCAATGGCATTGAAACAATTAGATCAGGTTGGATGTTGGCTGAGTAAACAAACTAATGCCACATCCACTGCAATCAGTGACATGTTGACCGATGTTAATAGTGTTAGACATGCTACCCTTCCAAATAGAGCAGCAATTGATTTTCTTTGACTGGCACAAGGACATGGTTGTGAAGAATTTGAAGGATTGTGTTGTATGAACCTGTCTGATCACTCTGAATCCACCCACAAAAGCATACAAAAACTGAATGATTTGACAGCCCAAATTAAAGAAGATAGTGGGTCCTGGTTAGATGATTTGTTCCAAGAATAGAGCTTTGCACCTCGGCTAAGGGAACTTTTCAAGATAAGTCTCATGTTTTGGGTGTTTTGGTAGTGATATTAATAGTAATACCTTGAACACTTCAGTGTGTGCGACGAGAGAGGAACAAAACTTTCCAATAAGTTTTTATCATACAAGAGAGAGAAGTAGGAAGTAGATTCACAGAAAGTGCTCAAAATCTCACAAAGATGGTGGATGAAGGAATAGAAATTGAAGAAGGTTTTGAGTTAAGACCCTGGAATTGACAAGAGATTTTTGAACAATGACTTGTAACTATTGTCAGGCATAATTTATGCCCTTTCCACTGACTGGACCTTCACAGCATTAAATTGCTGTGTTGTAATACAGCAATGCTTAGTGCCAACAAAAACATGCTTTAAGCAGAGAATAAGGAAAAATATTAGAGTAAGGCTACAAAAGGCAAGTAATAAATTACACGATTGTGTAATATTTTTTAAGTGAACAGAGAGGGGGAACTTTGGGAATCCTTAAAATTAGAGGGTTTCAGAAAAGCTGCAGAAGGCAGGCACCTCAGATACATCAGATTTGTGAACAGTGCTAAAGCAACAGTCATGAGATAGGTCAGCAGAAAAAGTATTTAAACTGTAGAAAAGACAAGGGCAAATCGAACAATAAGCCTGTGTATTAATGCTTGTCTGAATAGCTCTCTAAAATGCAGAAAGTTTATCTAGGAAGATATTAGGAAGGTTAAAGCTTAAAAATAGAGCTCTTTGCATTGTGTCTTACAAACAGGTACTGTATTCAAAATAAGCAAGCATTGTTTTAACCAAAGCTACGTGTGCTTCTGGTGATTGGATAGAACTACTGTCAATATGCTTTTGCTTTGTGTGATTGGTCAAGAAGCTTATAAAGTAAGTTGTAACCTTACATTTTTTGGCCTGCTGCCTGGATTGTGAGCTGTTAGCATCTTCCCATTTTCATAATCATGTAATGAGACTGATACTGAAAAAATAAGTAGCTCAAGGCACTTTCCCAGCAGCCCTGTCGTGTTCGCGTCTGTAAATAAACCCCTGACTGGCGTCATTTCTGACTGGGCCTGAGGCAGGGGCTGCCATTCCTCACTTGTGGGGAGACTGGAGCTGCCAGAACCACACTGAGCCTGCAGGCACTGCCTGACAGCGCTGCAGCCACTGGGATGGTCGCGCCTCTGAGGCTCAGCCACTCCCTGCTGCTGCTGCTGCTGCTTTTAGGCACACGCAAAGCTCACTGTTAGGCCACGACGGTCTCTGCTTTTGCCCTCTTCCTGTCCCTGTGTAGGGATGGAGCATTGCTATGCTTTCAGGAAGCTCTCTAGGAAAAACTTCAGCATTGCAAGCTCCTCTGCGCCCTCCATAGATGCATGCTGTGGAATCCCTGACAGCTGCCTTCAGAGCATCCTCAAGCTGGCTCTTCTAAAACCCAGGGTCCTTGTTCCCTTCAGCATGCTCAGCATGACTTTGAACTCCATGGTGCTGTGCAACTGAAGCAACAGGAGAGGGACCTTTGCAGCCTGAGCAGCCCTTGTTGCTCTCTGCCCGTGCACATAACACAGCGTGGAAGAGAACGGCAGCAGGGCCCTGCATGTCCCCGGGCTCAGGATTTGTGCCACTTCAGCACAGGTGTGTAAAAAGTGACAAAGCCAAACTGTTTGTTAAGGGAAGGCAAAGCAAAGGGGTGAACTGGGAGGCAAAAAAGGGGATGGGCAGGGCCTGGGGGTTGGAGAGAGGGAGGGAGGGAGCTGCCAACAGGGAGGGAGATGACAGGAGCTACTGGAGCTTCCCACAGCTGTGACCAACAAGAGCTGTGCCTGGAGTTCCAGTTGGAACCCTGTGCTCTGCAGGTGGTCTCATCGTCATTGGGAACTGGGGGTTACCGAAGGACACGGGTTCTTCTGGTCCTGCAGACCAAGTTTGGCAGCTCTTGCCTCGAAGTTCACCTGGATAAATTGGGTGATCAAGGAGGGGCACTCGTATTCCCTCAGGGCTTGAAGAGCTAGAGAAAAGAAGCACAGAGCCACGGTTAGAGGCCGGATTGCAGGAATCCAGGGAAACACTCCTGCCAGGGCCATTCCAACCATCTCCTGCTATGGCCAGAAGGGAGGCAGAGACAAGGGCTTGGGCCAAAAGGTGCTGGCCTCGGCTCCCTCACATGTGCCTGAAAGCTCTCCGGGCTCTGCCCCCGCTGCCCCTTGTCTGCACAGGGAGCAGAGCCCTCGGCAGCCTGGGCAGGGATTGTAGCTCCGGAGCCAGGATTTGCAGCTGCCCCCGGCGGCCCGCACTGGCACCCGTGTGGCTGCCCTCATTCACCCTGACTGAGGATCTGGAGCTATTCCTTCTGCCCCATCATGAGCACTCCGGTGACCTCTGGCAAGACAGAGCCCGTGGCGGCCCCGGGTGGCACAGCTGCCCGACACGGGCAATGCCAGCCCTGCGGCCGCACGCCCTCCTGCCCCTGCAGGGCTCCTGCCGGGTCCCTGCCTCCCGCTGTCGCCCCAGGGCATGGCTGCAGGAGGGCGGCGGCAGTGCCGAGGGCGGGCGGGGCTGCAGCGGCCCGGGCGCGGCTCCCGCTGCCGGGGCAGCAGCTGGGCTGGGGGCAAGGAGGGGCGTGGGGCTGATGGCTCATCGATCAACCTGACGGCCGCCTGTCGCAGGCGCCTCTGTGGGCTCTGCAGGAAGAGCAGGGCCCAGCGCAGGTGCTCGGCCGCTCGGCTCTTGTCCTCCAGCAGCTGCGGGGAGCACCGACAGGGAAGGCTTGGCGCGGGCTCTGCCCCTCGGCCAGGCGCTCTCTTCGCCCAGCCGCGGCCGAGCAGGCCCGCATGGGCCAGGGCAGGTAGCGACGTGTGGGGCGCAGGCTGGCGGGCCCGGCTGCGGCGCCAGGCGGGGGCACAGCTGCCAGCCCCAGCACGGGGGGCAGGGGGCTTCTCCAGCCTTTGTCTGGGCCTCCTGGGCTGTTCTTACTAGGCGCTTGGCGAACTTCATCCGCTGCTGCTTTGTCAGCAGCTCCTCCAGGTCCCTCTTCCTCTGGTAGCGGGCTGCACAAAGCAGGGCTTGGAAAGAGGCCTGGAGAGCAGCAGAGAGCCGCAGGTGGCACCACAGCCCAGGGCACAGGACCCGCATGCCTGTGCCAAGGCCAGGGAAGGCCGGAGCCTGCAAGCTGCCAGGGCAGGAGGCAGCCCAGCTCCTTGCCAGGGATGCAGCAGCGTCACACAAAACCTGACCTTTGCCACACCCCGGATGTCATCGTGCCAGAGCAAGGAGAGAGGGAGCAGGCTCTGGCTCACAATTCTCATGTGAGGCTTTTCCCCCTCTTCCTCTGCCAGCTCCATCACTTTGCAGAAGAGCCGAATGGAGAGCAGCTGCACCTGGCTGTCCTCCTGGAGGAAAGGAAAAGACCTCAGCACCAACTACTCCAGGCCCATCGGGGCAGAGGCCCAAATGTGCACAGGCACAACATTTCTGGGCAGCGTCCAGTGCCCATGGCTGGGGGTACAGAGCCTTACATTCTCCAGATATGGCAGGAGGTGCTCAGCCAGCTTCAGGGCGGTGGCGCTGGGTATCTTGAGGTCTTCCATGTGGAGCATGTGTGTGAGCACAGGGAGGATGATGGCGACCGTTGCTACATCTGCATGTGCCAGCTGCTCCAGCAGGTGTTGACAGAGGCCGCGTATTCCTCCACCCTGTGTGCAAGGGCAGGCCATGCTGTGAGGCTGAGGACAGCCGCAGCACCAACAGCTGTTTGGGGCACTCGGGCAGCTGAAGGGGGAGGCAGGAGAGCTGGGAGCAGCTGCCTCTGCTGCCAAAGGCCAGCCAAGGCCAAAGGTCTGTGTTGGCCAGCCCCACGCTGTCAGCGTGTCTTCAGCCACTGCCCCTTCTCACCAGCGAGTGCTCCTTGCTGAGCACCATGAGGCCTCTGAGCTCCGGGTGCAGCCTGTCCCTGCACTCACTTGGCAGGTGCCTGAACACAACCAACAGGGCACTGCTACTTTGCTTGGTCAAGTGCACAGCCTGCAGGGCCGTGACAGCCTCCAGTCTTCCCTCAGCCACTGCCCTGACAGAGTCTGCTGCATGCTCAGGGGAGGCTGAGGTGACATCAGCCTCTGCCCACAGCTCAGCCGTACCCTCGGTTGTTGCGGCGCTGGTGTTTCTGCGCCCAAGGCCCAGGAACCTCCGCAGTATCTGCAACAGAAGGAAGGGCGGGAAGAGAGGGACATTCTGTGGCCTGCTTCAAGCGTGGCGCTGGGCCGAGCAGTGCCAGCAGGCCCAGCCCAGGTGGGGATGTCTGCAGGTACCTGCGCTGCTCTGTGGAAGCGGCCGCGAGTGGGGTCCTGCTCTTGTGTCCCATCCTTGCCCGCATCTGGCAAAGAGCGAGTGCAGCCAGAGCTGAGGGGCTGCGGGAGAGGCCGGAGAACACGGCCCAGCCCTGCACGGCCCAGGCAGGGACAGCCCCCAGGTGCCCAGGGGACAGAGCTTTGCCAGCGGGGGCAGCCCCAGCCCCTCTTCCATCCTGTCTGCGGGCACGTCCACAGGGGCACGTAGAGGTTTGCAGTTACGTATGATCTTTTTCTCCGCCAGCAGGCCTTACCAGCAAGTACTGAGCTAACGTAGGGCTATGCTGCCAGCCCAAATCTGCACTTCCTTTGCCCAGCCTGTGTGCAAGTGGGGCATGTGCTGGGCATGGCTGGAGATTTGCATGGCCAAAATCCTCCTGCATTTACATCTGCCCATGGCTTTGACTAGCACAAATTACAACACATTCATCTCACTTGACAAATGGCATTTGTTATAAATTGATACACCAGCACTGACAGCATATAACTATAGAGATCTTTGTTAAATTTTAAAAAAGTAATTTTTTTGATTGTTTCACCATACTATTTAGAAACATACAAATATAAACTTCTTTTAATAAAAACTACTCTGCAAACCTCTACTACACACAAAAAGATCAATGGAAATTATCAACTGAATTTATTGCATATTACAAGTGTACAGCCCATATAGAGATACAAAACTATCAGTATCTCCACGTAATACCAAGAACTCGATAAATAGAATTCCTCCACTATACAACCCCAAACAAATTTAAATAGAACTATATACATATATAACCACCACAATATACACATGTGAATATTGATTAAATGTTACATATTACATTCAAGATTCAGATACAAAAAAAACCCTATTTATAAAGAGACACACAGCACTACCTGTGGAGAGTTTTGTTAACAGTTGCTTAGCTGAGCAAGGCCATGCCAACATAATGCCGCTGGTTAAGCTTGAAAGGGAAGTCAGCAGTCGGTGACCAATGACAGGCAAGGACATGATGCCCTTGCCGCAACATGAGGATAGGGAAGAGAAATTCTTGCTGAAAATATGCAGAAAGTACCAAAAGAATAACTACAAAGATGCAGAAGTAGGCGTAGTTGATGATATGTAACTAACCAATCCTGAGCTCAGCTTTTGCAATATGTATGAAGCTTATTATGAACTGTATTTAACCCGCTGTATCGATCAATAAAATTGGACCTGTGATGAACCAATTGGTGTCCAGGTCTCCTTCCATCGACAAATGGTGACCCCGAACGTTTGCCCTCTCATCTCGGATTAAAAGAAAAAGCGGGGAACGCGCCACGGTCGAGGAAGTTGGGTTTGGCTCTTTGCAGCCAGGACGGTGCGGAATTTGAAGCACCCTCGAGGTTCACAACGGTGAATCGAGCCAATACGTGCTGCTGGAAGCCTGGAGAGCTGCAACAGGGCGCGCTGATGAATAGTATGGATAGGCGAACAGCATATGATCTTTTCGCCGCGTATTTAGAATGGCGAGGAGTAAAGGGGATAGATTCAAAAAAGGAATTACCAGGGTTACTGGCTTACGGCCATGCTAAAGGAATTTTCGCTAACCCACATACAGTTCATGAGCTAGCAGAGTGGAAAAAGTTTGGGGATATCCTGTGGGATAGTGTTAGACGATGATAAGCCAGCAAAGAAATTAGGCAAGCTATGGTGGGTGGTGTATAACACGTTGCTTCAGCAGGTATCTGAGAGAAAGACAGCAGAAAGGGTGACAGAAGCTCATAAGAGGAATATAGGGTATGGTCCTGAGGATGATCCCCTGGCACCTTCTTTAACTAAGATACTTATGACTAAGAGTCCCCAGCAAAGTGGTGTGGAGGATTTTCCTATAGACACAGTGGAACTGTCTGTACCCTTCCTGTTAGGGGGGGAGGGCGAGTTGGATGATGGAGGTAAGAGCAAGCCAGCTTTGCCTCTGCCGCCAGCTTCAGGCGGGTTGGATGGTGGGGGTGGGAGCAAGCCAGCTTTGCCTCCGCCGCCAGCTTTGCCTCCGCCGCCAGCTTTGCCTCCGCCGCCAGCTTTGCCTCCACCGCTTCCCCCGAGCGAGCCAGCTCCGGCGGGGGGGCCGCTTCCCCTGCGCGAGCCGGCTCCAGTTCCACTTCCCCCCCCCCCCCCCGGAAAGCTCGGTGTCTGTACCGAAGCACCAGCAGCATAGCACCCTTAAAAAGTCAGACCCTGTCCCAGGGGCACACAGTGACCTATGGGGGGAGATGGCTAAACAGAGGAGGGAAGCGTAGCTTCTAGTCTTGCATGTCCGGTCACATACACACCACAGTATGATGCACAGGAGAATCTTACGCATAATATAGCGGAATATGCTCCCTTAGATTGGAAGTTGTTAGCTCAGTTACATTCTACGGTTAGTCAGTTTGGAGTAAAAAGTGAACCTGTTAGGCAAATGCTAGATAACCTTTTTAATACTCAGGTTTTATGCCCTAATGATTTAAGAGGAATAATGCATTTAATATTCACTCAGCACCAGCAGTTATTGTTTAATGCACATTGGCAAGCTCTGGTTAATGAGTCGGTTGCTGTACAATGAGTTCAGGGAGATCCATTACATGGAGTAACAGTAGAGGAGCTTATGGGCTTAGGGGCATATTTGCGTACAGAGGCACAGATGATATCAGGAGCAGATAAACTTAGAGAGTCTATGCGATTAGTGCGTGATGCAATAGACATGGTTAAAGAGCCAGGAGGGTTACCGGCTTATATGGGTATTAAACAGGGTAGAGAAGAATCATTTGGAAGTTTTATCAATAGGGCAGCTGCTGCCATAGATCGGGCTGGTGTTGCGGACTATGTGAAAGGGGCGCTATTAAAGCAGTGGGCCTTGCAAAATAGCAATCCAGCAACACAAAGAGTGTTAGCTACTTTAGGGGCAAATTGGACCATTGAGGAGGCATTAGAGCGAATGGCATTAATGCCAACAGCTTCACAGGCATTTATAGCAGAAGCTTTAAAGGAATTAGGATTAGGGTTGCAAAAGCAAGCAGAGTCTACTCAGAATCAGGTGTTAGCTGCTCTTGCTCCTCTCCGAAGCGGCTCACTGGCAGTCACGCAAGGAGGCTCAAGACCATTCATCAAGTGTTACCGATGCAGCAATGAGGGACATACGCGCCAAGGATGTCGAGCAACTGGCATATGGTGTCAAAACTGCCAGTCCAGCTCCCACAATTCTACGGCTTGTAAGCACTGGTCGGGAAACGATTGGAGGAGCGCAAAGGGGGCGGCGCCCAGACACAAGTTGCTGCCGTGACATCGGAGACACCAGCTGCTGCCATAACATCACTGCCACCTCCTGCCTGCAACTAGCAACAACAGGGAGCCTCGGTTTGGACTTAACAGCAGCAGTAGACGTCACACTAATGACGAACCGGCCTGAGAGGATACCCACTGGAGTAAAGGGTCCTCTTATATTAAATGGACAAAGATGTGGAGCATTGTTACTAGGACGTTCCTCAACAACCATGCTGGGATTATTTGTAATGACTAGTGTTATTGATGCGGACTATACAGGGGAAATACAAATCATGGTTTACACCCTTTATCCCCCGATTAAAATAACAAAAGGACAACGCATCGCACAATTGGTACCGCTATCACAAATGACATCAGGTATACCATCATTTACTGGGCAAACACGGAATGAGAAGGGTTTTGGCTCTACTGGTGTTACACTTTTGACTGTGGATTTACAAAATAGACCAAAGCAAAAAGCTGAGATTACCCATGGACATCAAAGCATAACGCTTTATGGATTTTTGGATACAGGAGCAGATACCAGCATCATTTCTCCAGAAGCGTGGCCACAACATTGGCCCCTATTCCCATCATCAAACATGCTCACAGGAGTAGGAGGATTTACATTAGCCAGCAGATCGCCGCCTTTGTCGGTGTACATTGATAATCAACAAGTATCTGCTGTGTTTTCAATTGTTCAATTGCCTCCTACAGTTTCCTGTTTAATTGGAAGGGACATTTTAACACAATTGGGAGTGGTGTTAACTAATCAGCACCCTTTGGGGTAATTGCCATTGCTTGGACTTTCCCCATTCCACTCACCTGGAAAACGGATACACCGGTGATGGTTAAGCAATGGCCATTAAAAGGGGAGAGTCTTATGCACGCCCATGAATTGGTAAAGGAAAAATACACACAGGGACACCTACGACTCTCTACGAGCCCTTGGAATACACCTATTTTTGTAATCAAAAAGAAATCAGGGAAATACCGTTTGTTACATGATTTACAAGCTGTAAATGACCAGATGGAACTAATGGGGGCCTTACAGCCTGGTCTTCCAAATCCAGCTATGATTCCAGAACATTGGCCACTTTTAATTATTGACCTAAAGGATTGTTTTTTCACTACTGGGCTGCATCCTGATGACATGAAGAGATTTGCTTTTACTTTACTGGCAATATATCATGGAGAACCAGACAAAAGATTTGAATGGATGGCATTACCACAGGGCATGCGCAATTCGCCCACGTTTGTCAGCTTTATGTTGATGCTGCATTACAGCCACTACGTCGCAAATGGCCAGCAACTATAATATATCATTATATGGACGATATTTTGTTTGCACAGCAACAACCATTTTCCTCTTTGCAGATTGACAGCATTAGAGATACTCTTGCAGCATATTCGCTTGTTATTGCTACAGAGAAAATTCAGACCACAAAGCCATGGAAATATTTGGGATGGACTTTAACTGATCAAATAGTAATACCTCAAAAACTGGAATTACAATTAGATATTAAGACTCTGCATGATGCACAGAAGTTGCTGGGAGACTTACAGTGGTTGAAGCCCATTGTGGGAATACCAAATCATTTGTTAGAATCCTTACGGCCTTTGTTAAAGGGCGTTGACCCCACTACTCCTGTATACCTGACAAAGGAGCACCATCTTGCCTTGCAGCAAATTAGTAACTGTGTACAACAAGGGTATGTGTCTCGTCGACAACTCGATCACCCCATTGACCTTACCATCTGGAATAGCCCTTGCCATTTGCTTGGTGCTCTCTCTCAACAACAAAAGAAAACGGGGGAGATACGGGTGTTGGAATGGTTGTCACCACCACTACAGCATAAGAAAACAATATTTTCAAAAATCGAACAATTGGCTGCGTTAATCAAAAAGGGGCGTCTCAGAATTACTGAAGTGGATGGTCGAGAACCCGCTACCATTAGATTGCCTATGGAAAAAGAAACCCTGGACTGGTACTTGATTAATTCAAAGGATCTACAGGAAGCATTATTGACATCATCTGCTAAAGCAGAGACCAGCAAATTAGTGCCCAGAGTTTTGCAATAGATGACAGAATGGAACTGGATTACCCGACCGTTGAGAGAAGAACACCCCATAGAAGGAGCTATTACAGCTTTTACAGATGCAGGAAAGATATCAAGGCGTGCTGCTGTCACCTGGCAAGAAAAAGGACAATGGAAGCATCAGCTCCTCACAGCAGACCCTGCAGATAGCTCACAAACCTTGGAATTGTTAGCAGTAGTATGGGCAGTATCCAACTTACAGGAGCCTTTAAATGTGGTCACAGACTCTATGTATGTCACAGGAGTAGTCAGACAAATAGAGGAAGCATCAATTAAGGAAGTGAATAATAAACGATTGTATGAGTTACTGGTACAATTAAGAAAAGCTTTACGGGAGAGAAATGCAGCGCATTCTGTGATTCATATTAGGACCCATAAATGGTCTGAAGGTTTAGGAGAAGGGAATGAACGTGCAGACAAATTGGTTACCTTACCCATTGATAACTCTTGTCCTGTTGATAAGCATACATTGGCAAGAGAAGCACATAGTAGATATCATCAAAATGCAAAAGGATTAATTAGCAAGGCACTTTGAGCTGAGTTTGTCAGAAGCCAAGGCCATTGTTAGAGCATGTCCAACATGTAGTTATCATAATGGTGGAATAGGTTTAGGCGTCGGAGTTAATCCTCAAGGTTTAGAAATAAATGAGAAATGGCAAATGGATGTTACGCATGTAGCTATATTTGGTAGAGACAAGTATGTGCATGTCACTATAGATACATATCGTCATTACATATGGGCTACGGCTCAGGCAGGAGAGAAAGCTATACATGTTATCAGGCACCTGTTAAGTTGTTTCGCTGTCATGGGAGTCCCAAAGAGTATCAAAACGGTTAATGGTCCAGCTTATGTAAGTGCTAGGGTCCAGAAATTTTTGAATCAGTGGTCCGTTAAGCATGTGACAGGTATTCCATACTCCCCTACTGGACAGGCAATAGTGGAAAGAGCAAACGGCACCCTTAAGCAGTATATTGAAAAGCATCAAGATTTAAGAGACCCACAAGCATGTTTGGCTAAGGTTCTGTATGTGATCAACCATTTATGTATTTTTGGGGAAGACAATACCCCCCCTGCAATTAAACATCACCCGAGGTCAAGTCAGGAAACTACTAAGGAAACAGAGGTCTGGGTTAAGTATAAGAACCCGAGTACAGGATTATGGGAAAAACCTGCAAAAGTGTTATACTGGGGTCGGGGGTATCTTTGTGTTTCCTCACCTACAGGGCCTTTGTGGGTGCCTGCTAAGTGGACTAAACCTGTTTTTGATGCAGCATCTGGTGATCAACCTCACAGAGGAGGACAAGGAGCGACTGGGGAAAAAACTGCCTCTAGTCCTACGACCGCTACTGCTACAGCTGAAGGGATACTCGAAAGCGGTGGACAGAGCACTGACGCATCACTACCGGACAGCTCAGGAGCTGATTGGTTTTATTGACTCATTATCAACCTTTCGTTTAACAGGTCCAGCAAATGAAAATTGCTTTGACTGTCACAATCCACATTGTGCTGCTTGGATAGCCCTACGTTGTGGGGGTTGTGGTAGAACTTTTTGGATAGAACAATCGTTATTATTGGGTTTGTGGTGTAATACTTGCCGGCACGAGTACACGTGGGGTGAAAACTGGCAGGATGAATTAAGGAGACAAACGGGGCAAAATGCATATGCAGCTTTAAATCTTTATGAGTCTCCTGAACAGAAAATTCTTACTTATTACCGATGGGACTTACAATGTATTGTGAATAGAATCAAGGTTCAAAGTAAATCACGCTTAGTCTCTGCAAGGTGTAGAAAATTAGTACCCCTAACGCAGCGTTCAATTATAGGACCCATCAGGGGGGATCCCAAAAGAGCATTAGACTGCTGCATTGAAAAGTTGCAAAAATTGAGTTTGCAAGTGACAGGACCAGTGAAATTAGGAGCAGCAAAACTGAAGACAGATAAGAAAAAGAAGGCAAGAAAGGGAACGACCTCATCTGAGTAAGGCTATTAGTGATTGCTAATTAGTTTTCTATGATTAGGGCAATTGCACGTATATGGGACCCTGCCTGGTGGGAGGGTGTAGTTGTTGAAGAAGACAAAGAACAGCGATTACGAAATAAGGTACGCCTTGCGCTAAAGAAAGAGCTTGAATTGTTAGCCTAATATAGTAAGAAAGGTGAAGAGGCTTTGCAATCACCACCATTGAATTGGTTGGATTGGGTTATAGAGATGAGATTTAATACTGATCTTTTCTTATGTTCACTTCCTTGCTATGTTTGTAAAAAGGATAATGACAAGTGCTATGCATGGGTAGCTTTGCATTGTGCAGATTGCAATAAGGTTTATTGGTACTCACAAAGGGCAATAGGATATTTATGGTGTAGACCTTGTTTTGGGAAGTGGATTCGAGACTCTTCCTGGTATAGAGCTCTTGAGCAAAGTACTGGCCTACCAGGAAGGTCAGGATTACAACTTTATGAGAGTGCAGAACAAGTAGCTATAGCATATATTAGGTGGAAGTTGCAGCAAGTACTTAGAGAATTTGAAATTACTACAGCCTCACGCATCATAGCAGCTTGCTGTAAAGCTAATTTGCCTTTAAACCTACCTGACGCTATACCTGTGAGCAAGGATGCTGATTTGGAATTAGATCAATGTATTCAAAGACTGACTCAGGACCCCATTAGCCGTTCTAGCAAACCAGGGAAAAGACAGCGAAGAAAGGAAAAACAGGGAAAGAAGAGAGAAAAATGAGGTTTGTTTATATTATTCTGCTCAATGCGGTAACATGTGAAGCAGTAGGAATAACACATTTTAGTCAGCCAAGAGAAAATCTATGGGTAACACTTGCTAATCAAATTAACCAATCATCGCTTTGTCTTAGTCTTGGAGGGGTTAATAACCCATTTCGAACATGCCTGGTGGGACTTCTGGTGTGGTCTCCTGGAGAATTTTGCAGTTTAATAAATAATTGAACCTTATGCATGCATAACATGTCAAACATTAAATTGCCAGCACAACAAGGGTATACTGCACGTCAGAGTGATGGCTATCGTGAATGCTTACTAATCCAATCACTTAACACTTCTTTGCATTCTCCTCCTGAGGAATTGGATCTTTTTGGAAGTACAAGCGCCAGTATGTCTAACACTACAGCTGGCGGATGGTTTAGCTTCAAACCCTTGGGTGCCTAGAATTTAAATCAACCTAAAGAAACATGGGCCACCTTAGATTCATCCCTGAATTTGAGTAAATTCTCTCCACAGCATTACAGTCAATGTAACGACACAAATATCATGGCACCAATGAAATTACCCACAGGAATATTTTTGATTTGTGGAGACAGAGCGTGGAATGGTATACCAGCTAAACCACAGGGTGGACCCTCTTATTTGGGAAAATTGTCATTGTTTCACCCTAACGTATCCTTGCTAATGCAGCTGAGTCAAAATTCAAACAGGAAGAGACGTAGCATACATGACTTAGACTGCAGCCAGATAGGAGATCCACAGTTTTGGGGTACATTCAAACAAGTGGTAGTTTCAACTATCTTGCCAGGAGGATCTGCCAATAAAGCTATGAATTTAGCAAAGCAATTAGGGTGCTGGGCAAAGGATGAGCTAAACAAGACATCACAAATTCTAGACATGCTAACCGCAGATGTGCAGAGTGTTAACCATGCTGTTTTGCAGAATAAAGCTGCTGTAGATTTTTTGCTCTTAGCACAAGGGCATGGATGTGAAGAGTTTGAGGGAATGTGTTGCATGAATTTGTCTGATCATTCAGTGTCCATTCCCACTAAGATAAAAGAACTGCAACAGGGACTTCACAATCTCAAGGAAGAAGACGGTTTAGGAATTGACGAATGGCTTAAAAGCTTAGGACTTGGACCATGGCTGAGGAACCTTGTGACATATGCTATAGGACTACTGGGTGTAATTTTAATGTTTTTTCTTATTTTGCCTTGTGTCTTTAATTGTATTCAAAACATGGTCAGCCGTATGATAGCAAAAACCTGGCACACTAGTCTTCTTGCTCAAGAAGAAAACGGGGGAAATGTGGAGAGTTTTGTTAACAGTTGGTTAGCTGAGAAAGGCCATGCTGACATAATGTCGCTGGTTAAGCTTGAAAGGGAAGTCAGCAGTCAGTGACCAATGACAGGCAAGGACATGATGCCCTTGCCGCAACATGAGGATAGGGAAGAGAGATTCTTGCTGAAAATATGCAGAAAGTATCAAAAGAATAACCACAAAGATGCAGAAGTAGGCATAGTTGATGATATGTAACTAACCAATCCTGAGCTCAGCTTTTGCAATGTGTATGAAGCTTATTATGAACTGTATTTAACCCACTGTATCAATCAATTAATCGGACCTGTGATGAACCAATTGGTGTCCGGGTCTCCTTCCATCAACAACTACCAATCTAAATAACTGTACAACTGCATCAATAGAAATATACAGCTATACATCCGGATATATATGTAAATATAGCAGATATAGAAATAGATCAATATACATCTAAAACTACAAAACCAGACATATATGCCGATACAAATACCAGTATACCTATTTAAAAAGAGATATACCAAAAACTACATCAATACAAATAGATACCTATACAACTGTATACTTATGGAAATCTAAACACAGATATTAAAACATACATAAAGAACTAGATACATATACACACAAATATGTAACTGCAAACCTCTATGTATGTATATGCGTCCATATATATACATATAACATTCATAAATATAATATATATTAATAACTATATTATAATATAATATGTATGGAAATAGGCTTGTACAAATAGCAGGCTACATATGCACAAGTCCATATAATTATGCCTGTTCACATGCAAGTCCGTGTATCTTTAAACAGAGCTCCAAGCAGAGGGATCCCAGCTGCCCCATCTTCAAAGCCTCTCCCTCGGGCTCCTCCTCCCGTGCAGAGCAGCTCTCCTGGACAGCGACAGCAGATGGGGCATCCGGCAAGCAAAGGGAACACTGAGTGAGTAAGGGGACGTTTCTCTTGGCAGCAGCTGCACTTCCATCAGGGAAGAGGAAATGTCAGAGCCTCCCCAAGAGGGTCGGAAAGAGAAAGCAGCCGAGCGGCCCAGACTGTGGTGAGCGCAGCCGCGGCGGGACTGTCCCGCCGCCCCGGCAGCCCGGCAGAGCCGGCACAGCTCCCGATCCCTGCTGGCACAGCTGCCTTGCCCAAGGACTGCCTGTGCCAGCCGGGGCAGTTGCGCTGAGGAGTCCCAGAACGGGCAGGGCCCGCTGCTGCCCCGCCGGGCAGTGCCCACGGCCACAGCCCACAGCAGCCTCAGCCCCAGCCTGCCTCCCCGGGCCTGTGGCCTCAGCCGGGCTCCCTGCAGGCTGGCAGCAGCAGGTCCCCGTTCACTGCTCTCGCTGCTGGCCTTCAGCTCCTCCCTGCTGCCTCCCGTCAGTCTCTGGCTGTCCTCTGCAGCTGTGGCAAAAGTGGAGGCTCTGGAATTGCTTCCGAGGCTTGGCAGAGCTGCAGTCCCAGAGCCCTCTGCGCTCCCTGCTGGCCCTGTCCACCCGCTCAGCCCCGCCATGCTCTGGGTGAAGCCCCAGCCCCTTTCAGTTTCTTCAGCCCCTCACAGTCCTCTCACCCCCCTCAGTCCCTTCTGAGCCATCCCGTCACCTGAGACCCTCCACCCCATCAGCCTGTGCCACTTCCGTGTAACCTCAGTGCCACCATGGCCCTCGGCTGCCCCACAGCCCTCAGCCCCAGCAGCAGCTCAGGGTCACCGTCCCTTCGACGCCACCGCCCCCTCAGCCCCCTCAGCCCCCTCAGCCCCCTCAGCCCCCTCAGTCTCACCGTCCTTCAGCAGTTCCTCAGGGGACAGTGCCTGTGGCCAGCTGCAGCTCCCACCACTCCAGGGACAGCTGGGGCTGGAAGTGCTGCTCCACCCAGCCCGGCCACCAGCTCGGACCCAGCACAGGGACAGGGGACACAGGGGGCACCGGGGGAAAAGCAAGAGGTGAAATGGCAGCCGAGGGGGGAAAGAGGTAAAAATGCAGCCTAGGCTTACACAGCTCGATCTATGCATCTAAACTTCCACATACCTCTAACTAAATAACTATGCATATTTCTAGATCTATATCTAAGCATCTAAATTTAGGTATCTAAATGTAGGCATCTAAATGTAGACCTCTAAATGTAACTCCATTAATGTATAAATGTAAATCTCAAAATCTAGAAATGTAACTAATTCTATCCCATCTATAACAACATAGATCAATTTTACTATATAGATGTATATATATGCACATATAAACACACCTCTGTAAATCTATAAATACAACTATATGGATATAGAATTAGAATTGTGGAAATCTGTGAATCTATGTGTACACGAAGGGATTCCAGTTGTCTCATACTCACAGGCTCTCCTTCTGATCCTTCTTCCCATGCAGGGCAGCCCTCCTGGCAAGGCAGATCAGCTGGAAGTCTGGGAAGCAAAGGGAACACTGGGTCAATATTGGCCTTTGTGCATCATTTGTCCTTTTGGAAGTAACTGTCCTTCTATCAAAGTCTGTAAAAGATGGGCCGAAAGGCAAAATCTCACTTGGCAATTTGAAGCCTGCTTTTCAAAGAGCCAGACTCCTTCCAAGAGTTTATAACTTCTGAAGTTTTGAAGTATCCCAATACACTGAAAGCCCTCGCAGTGCAGAGGGCCCCCATGAGAGCTTGAAACACAGACAGTGCCAGCTGCCACAAAGAAGCCCAGCCTGGTTCTTTCTCTGTGCTGACAGAGAGATCTCAGTCATCCCTGAAATGGCTGAAGCTGAAGGTGCTGGGAGCTGAGTTATGAACTAGCACCGTTCCCTGCCATCTGCAACCTGCCCTCTGCAGTGAGCCACAGCTCCTCCAAAACAACCACTAGCTCTGGGATGAACAGCTCTGTGACAAATGACCAGGTAATATTGATTTGGAATTTAGGTATTAGCTTATGGACGTTGTTAGTGATTATAAGTATTTAGAAATAACATCAGTTAGAACTCTTTTAGCTGCTTGTAATAGAACAGAATCCATCAGCTTAAGCTTGCACAGTGTTGCTCATAGAAACATTAGTGTAATGAATATATCATCTATGGATCACTTATGGAAACAATTGTGTGATGAATGGATTGTGTTACAGAGCGTAGCAAAACATAAGGGGAAAAAAGGCTTGTGTGTAACTAAAAACAGTGTAAGGCTGTCCACTGACCAACCTGTCCAAGTGATAAAATAACCCTGACACAAACCAGAGCACCAGAGGACAATTAGAGAATACCATGTGAAATTTAGGGAGAACATACTAATGCCTTATCAGAGGATGTGAAACAGCAGGAAAGAGAATCAAGAAGAAGTAAAATATGTTGACCTGACAAACAGGATGTCATGCAGTAAACCTGAGTGTGCAGAAGTCAAACAAAGGAGTTGCCAAAACATCGGAAAATTCCCAAGAATGCTTGAATAATTAATGAAACACATGAATACGCTTGCATCTCAGCAAAGTAACACCATAAAAATAACACTGTGGCTACACACCAGGTGTTGTTTGGGTGTTAGCCCCAAGCACCACAGTGCTGCAAATATTGTCTTTTCTTATCCTATTAGTATTAAACTTTTAACAATTCTAAGAAGTGAGTTCTGTTTTTCACAGCTGTGAAGGAAAGAGCTCCCTAACAGGACTGCAGGCAGCACCAGCTTTGCTCAAGGATGCAGACCCAAAGTGCTCTCTCTCTACTTTAGTTCTCACTAATTTAAAGGGGTAATTTCAGTTTTTCCTTGAGCTCCTGGATTTGTGACTAATGATTTCCTTGGCCTCAGAGCTTCTCCTGCTTGTATTTTTAATGTATCTCACTACAGCTATCAGCAGAGTGGCATTACATTGATTTAATGCTTGGAGACAAAAAGCTCAGATTTCTACACTGACCTTTTTCTGGGCTTTTCCTCTCTTGCTTCAAGAGTCACTCAGCGTTGCCTCCAGAGCACTGACATCCTGCAGCAAACTTATCCACGGACATCAGCACAAAACTGGGACACCTGGCTTGGTGACACAACTGCCACAAGGTCAGGTTTACTCCCTGCTCTCTTGCCCCAGCACAGGACTCAGTGTCAGAGCCTCTGGAGAAGCGTGGAGGGCAGGGCTCAGGCAGGTTGTGCCCGTGCAGGATTTGAACTCAAGGCAGCAGGAAGCACCAAGCCTGCAGACAGGAACTCAACCCTTCTCATCTCCCTTCCTGCCAGAGGCAGGCTCAGAGCAGCCATCTCACCCCTCTCTAAACCAGTGGGGCCTCTGTCCTTACCAAGCTCCTTGGGCTCCTGGGAATTGTTGCTGCAGCTCTCCGTGCTAGGCAAAGCTCCCTCTGCTGCAGCTCTGTCCACAGGCTCCCCTCCTAAAGACTCAGGGGCAACATTAATATTCCCCTTGAAAGAGAAACAGAAATGAAGAAACCCTTCTCACCACCTACAAAAAACACCTGGTCCACCAACTCCATGGCTCAGACACTTAATCCCTTCTTCCTAACAACAACTCGGGGCCCCAAAGCCATTCAACAGTCAGAAAAATTGACTTCTCAAACACAGTCCAAAAGCTGTCAGAGCTGACAGTGTTGAACATGGGGCTGACACTGAACACGTGGAATGGCTGCTAAGAAGGAGTCCTGCCAGCTCCTGGCACAGGGATGTGCTCCTTCCTCCACAGCCCTGAGCACAGCAGTCTCGTCCAGGCTGCAGCTTGGGAGGGACAGCATGGGAACACACATCTCTTCCCACAGAGATGCCCAAGAGCAACAGGAATGAGCTCTGCAACATGGACAGCAAGACTGGCCAGTTTGCCCAGCTGAGGATTTCCCAGATGGAAACTGGACTGCAGGCAGTAGCTTACTGAGAGGACAAGAAAGCTGCAGCTGCAGCCCAGCCCCAGCCAGGGCTCTGGGAGCGCCTACACACACGGCAGGGCTCACACAGCAGCAGCAGCTGCAGCCCAGCCCTTGCTTTGCCTTGGCCTTCCCACCCAAAAGAGGCACAGCCCACATCTGCTGCAGCTGCAACAGAGGCACCTCTGGCATGCCCCTCCCCGCATGGGACACTTGGCCTTCAGTGCCACTTCTCCAAACACTCTTCTCTTCTTTCCCATCAAACAAAGCCTCTTAGAACCTACAAAGCTTCCAATTCCTCACCACAAATGCTCCTGCATCAGGGGTTCTTCCCATGAAAAGGAGCACCCAAACCTGGCCAACACAAGCTCACACCTTTTCATCCTTAGTCCAGGATGACATTTTCATTCCCTCTTCTTTAGGAAGTCATGCTTTACCAGGCAAAACCTGCCTCGTCCATTCACAGCTGAACTCCAGAAGCCTTTCCTTCTCAGCCATGCAACAGCATTCACAAGTTCTCAGTCCAGCCCCTTTCTTCCCAGTCCAATGCAGTTGCCCAAGCAGAGGGAGAAAACATCTCCAGTGTCTCAAGCACCATGTCCAGATCCGGCGGTGGCAATTCCTCTTTCCCAGGAGTATTCCACAGCCAGCTGTGGCTGTCCATGCTGCAGAACCTGCACTGGCAGCTGGAGTGCTGGGGGCTGAAGTGTCTGGCCTGGCTGCAAGAATCCAAACACATTGGTCAGGCTCCACAATGTGTCTTTGGGACGCAGAGCTCTAGTGCTGCCTTGGATCAAACATCACAGGAAGCTCACAGCAACCTCCGTTCCAGAAATGTGTTCAGACTTCCAAGGGGATTGAAGGAGTGAGTTCTTCCTCTTAAAAATATTTATCCAAATTGACATGTACATAGATTAAAGCATGGACTGGAAATCTGATATAGACACACACAGAGACACAGACACACACAAAGACCCTATAATCACAGTTTTTTGCATCTTCCCAGCAGCTTTGGGATTTGGCTACATTTGGTTTCTCATCACAAAAGACCACAGAAAATGGATTCACCCAGGAAGAGCCCAGATCTGTAGACATGCATGCTAAACTTGTACTTTGAGTTTATCCTAGAAACAGCCTTGAGGGTGAGGCCATATTCTTCAGCTGCAGCTGTTGTGGGGCACACGGAGCTCATTTCAATGGCATGGCTTGATTTGCAGGGCAGGCAGTCTTAAACATCTGCAATGTCCTGTCAGAGTCCCAGTTTGGCTTCATTCAAAGAAAGAGGAGAGTGCACCTAACACTGGCCACTTGTTAGGCAATATCTTTCACAGTGCCCTTGTACCCTTACAGAGAGTCAGTCTACAAAATGCCCAGAACACCCTCCAAATCTGCAGCGAGGACAGGAAAATGAGGCAGAGAATCTTTCTGTTTTCAAGGTCCCCCTTCCTAGATGACTTGACACTTTCTACCTGCTTCTCACTTTAGATCTACCCATGATAGAGCACTGCAGGAAAACTCTTGAAAAGGGTCATTAACCAGGAGCTGCTTGGAAAGCAAGGGTAGAAGCTCTTTCCCTCCCTAATGGGCTGCGGGCTGGCAACTGCTGCTCTGAAGATGTGCAGCTGCTCCTCTCTCTCAAGGCCATGGAAGGGTTGTGATGGTCTATGGGTACCAGAGGAACGATGAGCTCAGGTTGGCATTTAAGCTCCATGGGAACAAGCAGAATGAAGAGCTCACAGTGGAGATGAAATTTGCCTGTTCTTGGCTCCTCTGGTGAAACGCCAAGAAGTCCAGATGAAGCAAACACCTTCTCCCAAGAAGCTAGGAAAACCTCAGAATCCTGAGCACCTGCACTTAGCCTGGAATGGCGTGGAGGCAGCTCTAAATGCTCAGGTGAGGCAGCACTGAGGTCCTAGTATGAGAGCTGTGTAGCAGTGAGGGAAGGAAAAGGGAAGCAAAGGGAAGGCTGGGTCACTATTGGTCTTTGGGTGTGCTTCCCTTGGCGGCAACTGTACTTCTGTCAGGGAAAACAAAAGCTCCCTGAATTGTTAAAACTGAAAATCACGGACAAAGACTCTCTAACTAGTCAAAGTTAGAAAGTGGTATGTTCATTACGCTGACGGCTGGCACAGGGGAGGGTCATTCCTGAAATGTGTGACCGCTGGCCGGGCTCGGCTCGGCACGGCACAGCACAGCAGGTTCCAGCAGGACAGGGAAGGGCAAGGCCAGCAGGGAAGGGCAGGGCAGGGCACTGGGAGCAGTGACAGGCTCTGTCCCCATGCTGCATCCCATGCCTGGGTAACCATCGGGGACAGAGAGGAAGGACATTGCTCTGGCTTGGCTAGGAAAGGATGAAAAGCGGGACTTGGAAAACATTAATGTGGACTCCTTTTTAGCGGACTAGCTGGTTTTATCTCAGCATGTCCTCCTGGCAGAGTTGGCGCATTTCTCGTGATTTGGAGTCAGCTAGAGCAGCAGGAAGGGGCAGCAATTTTGTCAGCATGGATATCAAAGTCAAAGTGCTGCCCTGTGGATGGATGTTGCTTTCCTCAAAGCATTTCTGGCCTAGAGTTGTAGTGAACTCACACTGGTGTCTTCCCAAACAGCGTTGCTATTTTCTTTCCTCAGGAATCACCTTTTCCTTTTCTTCCCCCCATCTGGGGAGATCTCCAATGCAAATGCCTCCTGCAGCCAACTCCTGTCACTGTAGACTGACAAAGGAGATCTTGCAATGGAGAGAGACTCCCTAGAGCTGCTGTGGAGAGCTGAAGGGGGAAACTTTGTCCGTTAGTCTTGAAGTCATGTTGGGGAGCTGCTTGTGCTCTGGGGGACGGACACCAATGATGTTTATCCAAGCCTTGCAGTTCATTCCAGAGTTTCTTGACACACCACAGAGACTTTGGGGTTGTCATATTGGCAAACCAATTTCAGTCTGGGCACTTCTTGAAATGCTTCAATTATCCTTTTTTTCACTTTTCTGCAGAAATATTGTCATCATCTATTCCTTCCAGAGAATCTCTTTCTACTTTTTGGAGAATTCCTTTTTCTGCCCTCCCAGATCAGCCCAATTCCCAGGGCTCCTTCCCAAAGTGAGGTGTAGCCCGTGGCCTCCACTCTCCAGCTGGAACAGAAAGAAAGCACAGAGTTTGCTGTTGTGGGAGAGGAGCTTCTCGTTCCTGCCTGCTTTCCCTTTGGGACAGGTTGGTGTGTGCTCATTTGATAAAGGCAGGTTTAAACTCTCAAGCAGTTGTTTCGAACTGCTCCCTTCTCGAGCTCTTCTGTGGGTATCGTTGGACAAAAGGCCTCTTGGTGGGAGCTCCCTGTGGCAGCTTAAGGAAGGAGGTTGATATTTCAGGGTTGTGCCTGCTGAAAGCAGCTGGTTTTTAGAGGTGTCCAGAATTAGAAGTGGCTCCTTTTCTCACCTGCCTGCAGAAAAGGAAGTTGCAAAGTGGGAATTTCATTTGTGGAGATGGCCACCAGGGGTGTTTACCAAGAGATGGGCTGGCAGAGAGGCAGGTCTCCTGCTAAACTGGCTGTGTGTTTGTTTTGATGGTGGGGAGGGTCAGAGATGCAGACATAGACACCAGCTGAAGAAACAGTGTAATTTACTGTAATGCAAAAGTGCAAAAAAGATTCAGAAAAGGATAAGCTAAGCAATGAACCTCAGCATTATTACAAAAGGGTGCCTCTGGTTATTAAGGAAGATACATCGCCAGGTACCCCAATGCTTTTCCCTTCATCCAGTGCTGCACATCAGCTGGGGGAAGCTGTCCCAGCCAAGCCCTGCAGAGCCACGGCCAGGAACCGGGAAATCCTGTGGTGCCTCCACCTTTGCTGGCCATGAGGCTCCCAAGTGCACTGTGAGAGTAGCCCGGCTCTGATAGTGCTGGACGAGCAATGTGCCAGAGCTTCTGCTGGGGGCACAGCTGGTTTCATTCTCCTCTTGCTCCTCGAGCCTGCCCAGGGCTCGAGAAGCAACCAAGGCCAGGTGTGGCCGTGTCCGTTTTCCTCATGCAGAAAGATGCAGACGTATTTCACCAGTGAATGGCTGCAACAATATTTTTGACAGTAATACTTGGTTAAGGAGCAGATACATAGAACATTGGGTTGGAAAGATCATCTAGAGGGCAGCTTTGGCTCAGGTCCTGTTGTTGAGGCTTCAGTCAGGGTCTGTTGTTCAGACCTTATTCCTTTGGTATTTTGTGGTGCAAATCAGTGCTGTGCAGAGCTGGAAACAAACAAGTCTGTCTTTAGCACATTTGAGACAGGGAACAGGATTAGCCCTTCAAGGCCAGGCTAGGGCCAAGAGCAGAAGGCCAGCACCCTGCTTTTGCCCAGAGGCAGCCCTGCAGAGCAAGCAGCCACTCCTGCCCAGGGCCTGAGGTGCCCGAAGCTGCCTCCCCGCTGTGCAGCTCTGCAGAGCCCGTGGGGCGCAGGGTCCTGGGCAGCCAGGGCAGCCCGGCTGCCTTGGAGCACAAGGAGTGGCCCAGAGAGAAGCTGCTGCCCTTTGCTTTGGAACTGTTCCTCAGAGTCTTGTCAATAATCCACAGTGTCTGATGTGTTTTCTTTTCCTCTCCCAACTTTACCAGAGCTTTTTGAGAAAATTGACTGAAGTAGCTTCTGCTGCTGCTGGTGGTGCTTTTGCCTGCAGGTGAGGGCAGGAGATTTGAACCAAGGACGGAGCCCATTGTTAACACCCCAGCTTTGCCAAGTCAAGAAAACCATTCACAATTGGGCAGCCAGTGCTGGGCAATTTTCCTAGTTTTTGGAAAGCTCCCACCTTAAGAAATCCAAGAGATTTTCCTCCATGAGGATACCAGCAGTACCATGATGCCAATGTTTTCCACCCCGTTGTCTGTGTCTTTGGTTCTTTTGAGACTTCCTCAGTTCCCAGCAGGAATGAAATTACCTGTGATCATGTGATTTGAGAGCTCTGTGTTGTTTGTTGCCCCATGAGTGTTCATGACAAGCTGGACACCCCAGTCGTGCCTCTGTTGAGTTAAATTCATCCCAATTCTGTGCAAACAGCAGCCCCGAGATGCTGAGAAGAGCAAGCACAGTGGGTGGGTGTGCATGCACATGCCCAGGGGCTGATTGCTGTGCGGGCAGAAGGTTTTGCACTGTTGTAATTCTTCACTCTCCCAAGCTGGAGGAAGAAACCAAATCTATATGAAATGAAAATATATAAATCTATATGAAATGAAAAAATATCAAAATGAATGAAATAATACCTATTAATTTCTCATAGATGTAATTTAACATCTATATACTATTGCCGGCTGGGGGTCTCTGTACGAATCACGAACGGGACGGGACTGCTGAGGAGCGCGCCTGGAGCTGTTTGTTTTCCAGCATCAGTCTCATGACTTGGGTATGACTATGGGAAGATACCAGCAGCTCACATCTGTGGCAGCAGGCAAAGAACTTAATGGTACAGCTTCCTTGAAAAGTTTTTTGACCAATCACACAAAGCAGAAGCATATTGACAGTAGTTCTATCCAACCACTATACGCACACGTACCTTTTGTTAAAACAGTGCTTGCTTCTTTTGAATAAAATACCTGCTTGTAAGCCTTAAAACACAATGCACTGAGCTCCAGTATTAAGCTGAGAAGTTCCTAATATCTTGCTAGAGATACTTTTTTGAAGGTTAGGGAGTTGTCCTAACCAAGCATTAATACACAGACCATTGTTCTTTTTGTCCTTACTTTTCTACTTCTTCTATAACTTTTCTGCTGACAAATCTTATGGCTGCTGCTTAGCTCTAATTGCAGGTCTGCTGTTTCTGAGGTCTGCCTTTTGCAGCTTTCCCAAAACTCTCTGATTTGAAGGATTCCCACAATTCCCCCTCACGGTACAACTAAAAAGAAACCTTTGTATCCGTGTAGTTTATTAACTACCTTGCATTTCATAGCTTTACTATAGTATACCTGCTTATTACTTGCTTCAAGCATCCTTTTTGCTCGCATTAAGCCTTGCTATATTCCAACACAGCAATTTTAATGCTGTGAAAGTCCAGTCAGTTCAAAGGGCAAAAGTCACGTCTGATAACAATTACAAGTCATTGTTCCAAAATAGTCTCGTCTGTTCCAAGGTCTTATTCAAAACCTTCCTCCATGTTCTATACCTTCCTTCACCATCTGTGTGAGATTTCAAGAACTCCCTGTGAAACCATTTCCTACCTCTCTCTCTTGTGTGAGAGAAACTTCTTTGATAGTTTTGCCCATCATTTGTCACACACACCAATGTATGCAAGGTATTACTACTAGTACCACTACCAAAACACCCAATCCATAGAGACCTATGCTACAAGGTCCCCTTAGCCAAGATGCAAAGCTCCATCCTTGGAACAAATCATCTAACCATGACCCACCATCTTCTTTAATTGGAGCTGTCAAATCTTTCAGCTTTTGTATGCTTTTGAGGATGGATTCAGAGTGATCAGACAGGTTCATGCAACGCAGTCCTTCAAATTCCTCACAACCATGTCCTTGTGCCAGTAAAAGAAAATCAAGTGCTGCTCTGTTCCGTAAGGTTGCATGTCTGACAACACTAACATCAGTCATCATGTCACTAATTGCAATGCAAGTAGCACTGTCTTCTTTCTTCAGCCAACACCCCAATCGCTATAATGGTTTCAGTGCCTCACCCGAGGCAAGTGGATGCAGAAATAAATTTGATGTAACTCATTTTGCAGGGCCCTAGGGTCTGAAATTGCTATAACACTTTTCTTTGTAATGATGGACAAATCTTTTTTCTCTGTGTTTTCTCTTGATGGCTTTTTTAACGATAGGTGCTTTCACAGTGAGTTGTCTGATGCTACATGGGCCACCTTTAATTTTTGAGGAATTCAGGCTCTACCTCCACAAATGAGCCAATATTCTGTTACTAATTGTTGTGGGGACTCATCTAGGTCATCTGCTTGTCAGCAGTTTCACCCTTAGGGGACACTGGGGTAGTACAGTTGCACCACAAACTTGAGTATCTGTCCACAGGATGATGGGGAGTAACATTTAACTGTGGATCTCCCTGGTACTGAAAGGCAGCACAGAATTCCATTAGAAATGAACCAAGAATTCCAATTCTTGAGGTTCAGAAGGTGCTTTAAAGAGATCAGGGGCTCAATGATGCCAGCTGCTTATGGGATTGGTCTCGTTGGCAGCCTCACACCAATATTTGTCACGATTGGGTATTGGCCATTCCTTGGCTGGCACTGGCACACCGACCAAACAGGTCACAAAGGGTTTGTCTGGGCTCAAATTGGTCAAACATATGGTGTCTGAGCCTGGTGACTTGGCTAAAGCAAGGTAAACGTTCATTTTTGGTTGATCTACAGGCATATATGCACTGCAAAAGCAAGCAAGCAAAACCAACAAATGCCAGTATATCATTTGATCAAGCTCCATGTTCCTGTGCAGCTGCTTTTTGGCAAAAGCTTCCCCATCTCTTTCAGTTCTCAAGCAAATCTTTTAGCACTTGTTCAGGGACTGGCCAACTATAGGGCACTAAACTGTCCCTCTGAACTCCAATTTTTACAAATGTGGATATCTTAGAATTCTTTTGAACAAAATGGGCACCATGCTTTTGCTGAAAGAGCTCTATGATACAAACAATTTTCACAGTCCAAGAATCAACAATCAGACTCAAGATTTGTAGCTTTCACAGGTTGAACAGGGAAGGTCTGGCATGAACCATAGTTTCTCGGTGCGGCTCACGTCTGCGTGCTCAGTTCCCTGCTGGTGGAATTGTCGGTGCGCTCTTGTGTATGAGACAGTTTCATGTCCTTCGCAGGGACCCACTTAGGTCTGGCACCTGTGCAAATAAATACAAGCATACCCTTTGCCCCAAGTGATTAGTGCAAATGTCCTTCAATTTGTCCTAACTCAAGGTTTCTGATCAAAATTTTCTTACAATTTTGCCTGTGTGCTGTTTGAAAAGTGCCTAAAAATTGGAGGATTATGTCCTGCAAATGAGCTATTCAAAGCATAAAGACATCTAAAGCTATGCTCAACACCTTATCAGAGGTGTTGCTTGGATCCCCCTTTTGTTGACCTAGAAAGGGTTTTAGAGTGTGGTGCGTCCTTTCAACAATTGCCTGACCTGTGTGGGAATAGGGAATTCCAAAAGTGTGGCAAACACTCCAGTCCATCAGAAATGTTGCCAATTTTTGAGCTCTGCATGTGGGGCCATTTGTCAGTTTTTGCCTCGTGGGGGATCAGTTTGGCAAGCTCTGGACTCCAGTGACACTGACAAGGACAAAAGCAAAAGACGAGAGGCGGTCTTTCTTCTCGGGACCAAAGTCCCACTGCTTTAATGGAGAACAACTCCAGGAGAGAAAGGGGAGAAAGGGAGCATCTAGGAGAGGAAAGAGGATGTCCAGGAGAGGAAAGAGAGCGTCCACCTGGTGGCAGGAGATTTTTAACCCTGGAGGAGGGGGGGTGGTAGAAAGGAACTACCATAGGTCAACATACGTAAATCACCACACTGTAGTTTTCTGCATAAATTGCTGCACTTGTTGCAAACAAAATCCTAAAATCTCCCCAAATACAACCATTCAGTCCCAAATGCTCACAATGAGGGAGAAAAACCACTCAACCCCCCTGTATACCCAGGCACCCGGTGTCACAGGGAGTACCAACCCCTGCAACTACAAAGTCCATACACACAAGCTCACCGGGAAAGGAGTATCTCTTTATGAGGGGACAGAGTGCTCGCTTTTCTCAACACAACACACACCATAAATCACAACAGCATCCACCCACATCATCTTCCTCAAACATTCACACACTGAAAACACAACCACAATTACAACACACAGGAAAAATTGCAGCAATAAAACAGGATTTGCTCAATTCACCCCCAGAATTGCTAGCAGGTCCTTATTGACACAGCAAATCCTTTCTGCTGGCGGCCAGACCCAAACCCAAACTGTACAGGCGTACGTTGTGCGCAGGACATCTCTGTGTGACTTAGGAACAGCCCTTCCCCTG
This sequence comes from Ammospiza caudacuta, assembly GCF_027887145.1. Classification (NCBI taxonomy): domain Eukaryota; kingdom Metazoa; phylum Chordata; class Aves; order Passeriformes; family Passerellidae; genus Ammospiza; species Ammospiza caudacuta. The sequence goes on along the minus strand of NC_080621.1, from coordinate 2,981,718 downwards.
CGTTCGCCGTACGGGTTACTTTATACAGAGTTAAACATTCCCTTTCTCCACAGTCCCAGCAGTCTTGTCTGTCCTCCATGAGGGACAGCCAAGAGCGGAGGTGCCTCCAGGAAAGGAATGTCCTGGCAGTGCCCAGAGACGTCCACAGCGCGGCTGTTCTCGCTGGAGCAGAGAAGCGTTCCTGGCGCGGTCACCAAATGAGGTGTGGAATAGAACTCACCACAGCTGAAGTTAGAAGGTGGTGTGTTTATTACAGCACCAGGCACAGGAGGAGTTGTCTCCTAAAGACATGTGTGAAGAATCACTGGCTCTCTACTTATCTAAAATATCTTACACATTCATATAATTCCCAAAAAACCCAACACATATTCATTAGGTAACACTGCCTACCCTCCTTTGTATTAAAATGTATTATAATTGAGTCCAAAGTTCCTTCACATTTCTGCAGTCTTTCACTTCAAATGGGTTGGTGGGTTTTAAAGTGGGGAATGGTGTCCTTCTGATGAAGGCCAAGACGTCTTCCTCAATTTGACCTCTTTCCTTATGACCTGTTGGCAGGCTTTTGCACTTCTTGGCTATAGCTGAAGTTTCGGGGCCCAGGTGCAGGCTCTGGTCCTCTTCTTTGTCACAAAGAAATCCGCATCCCATCCTGCTTCTTTAAACATAGTAAAGACAGGCAAGGGATATATTACCCTAGCCTTAACTACCTTACCTGCAAAACATTAACTATCCCTTATTATTTCTACTCTTCTTGCTATACTCCTTCCCCCTAACTAAATCTTGCTGAAATTTTAACTCTTCCAGTTCTTTTAAATCCTTGATTCATTGGCCTCATCTCGCCAGCCATGTGTGAGCCAATGACGTAACTGGGAAATTCCACTCCTGAGCAGGAGATATAGGGCCCGGTTCTGAGCTGGAAGGGTGAGAAGGATGAGATGCACACCATTTTCATCCAGGGGATGTCCTGAAAGTGCACTGCCTACCTTCCCCTGCAGCCGAGCACCATGCTCCACCTCCTTCTCCTGCTCCGCAGATTTTTAGGAATCCAGGGGTTGCTGTGTATTATTTGCTATTGCAGCTAATAGAATGAATTTGCTTTGCAAGCCCTGTTTTGTCCTGGGCTCTTTTGTGCATGGGGCTCCTCCTGAACCTGTGACAAAGGCCAGCAGGGACCTACAGGACACTCCTATACTCATGTCAGGAAATTCTGAGAAGTGCTTTAAGTATCAATAAGTCAAAAGGGTACATGGGTACAAACAAGTAAGTGAGATTGCTGGATGTGCACGTATCAGGGAAGTGATTCCCCACACACCCAGTGCTGAGATCAAGTATTGCCTCTCTTCTAACCCTGAGCTGGCAGCAGGGATCAGGCCCTGCTTGGTAACATTCATTTTGAAGACTTCTGTTGAGCAGGTAAGAATGGTCCAAATTAAATCTTTTCCAGCTGTTTCCCTTTGGTTCACCTGTTTGAGGGTTAAAATTCTGTGCTGCAGGTCTCCTGGGTGTGTGCAGAGCAGAGCAGCCCCAGAAACCCCTTGGCTTGCCCACCAGTTGTCATGCCTTGCTGCCAGGTGTGCCCAGCTGTGGCAGGAGAAGGAGCCCGCAGCACAGTGGGCACCGTGCCCTGCCCAGCCGGGGCTCTCTGGCACAGAGCAGCAGCAGCGCCAGCACCGTTCAACCCGCTCCTGCCTTGGCTTCCCCTGGCACACAGAAGCCTCTGGAAATCAGCACCGCCAGCAGCGTTCCCAGCTTGGAACAGCTGCTGCTGGCGGGCAGATGCTGCCGGTTCGACTGCTGCCAAAGGGCAAGAAAGGCAGAGATGTACATGCACCAGAGCTCTGGGCATGTCCAAGAAAGGTGCAAATATTTGGAGAGATTTGTTAGGAAGGATTTCAGTTGTGATGCCAACAGTGCCTTCTCTCCTGGTTCTGTGTGTTCTAGACAAGTAATGCAATGGTTGGCTCTGACAATTAAGAAGCAGATGTTATGTGGATGTTCAAATGTGTAGTGATGATATTGTTATATATCCTCCCATAGTCCTCTTTCTCCTCCCCTTTGTAATAGCCTTGATAGTCAGGGCATTTGGGGAGGGCTGGCTTGTGACCAGCAGGCAGGGGGAAACAACATCTGTCCTGCAGTCAAGGTGCAAGAAAGTAATCTCCACCAATGGACAGCAGAGAAAAAGTTGACTGACAAAACTTTTGGAGGGGCTAAGGGTATAAAAGGCAGAGCATCCTCTTTGTAGATGAGCACATGTCTGCTAGTCATGGAGGCTCTCAATGCTGCAATCATTCCTTATTCATTCCTTTGTTAATGTTTAATATACCTTTAAAATGTTAAAAGTGAGAGTCATTTCTCACACTTGCAATGCTGTGGGCCATTGTCTTGGTCTGATTTCCTTTGCTTGGGTGCCATCTGAGTGCTCAGTTGGGGTACAGACTGTACGTGCTTGGGGCACTCCTGGAGTTCCTCTTGGATCCCTTGAAAGACAGGGTTTGGCCCATGAGGGGAATTTGTGCTGCTTTGTGACAGAGGAGAACTTCCCAGGCTCTTTTGTGTTTGCTGTAGGGAAGGTTGGGTATTGCTTTGCATAAACTCACAGACCAACACAGAGCTGTTCCTTTGTGATGTCAGGGCATGGTTGCCACGTCGTCATAGTGACATCAGAAGGTTGCCTTGGTGCACAGAAGGCCTGAGTGTCAGAGCAGCCCTAGGCCTGCTCAGATCAGGAGAACCTTCCTGGTCAAAGCATGTGTCAGTAGGCAGCTGCCTACTGACAAGAGGCTTGTTTATTTAGCTTTTAGAAAAGTTGCAGAAATGCCAATAATGAACCATCTCGCCACTGCAGCTTTTGCTGCATATGGCATTGCTTATTCCATTTATTATTTTACGAATTTCGCACGTAAGTAGAGGTTTCCCTTCTGTTTAGGTTATGGTGTAACCTAACCTGGGTTTTCTATGTCTTCCTTCTCTTACTTAGTGACTGAGTGTCTGATTTTGAAACAGAAAGAGCATTAGGGTGCCACTGCTTTGGTAAAGCTCCTGTCAAGGCATTCATCTAAAAAGGGAGTGTCTGTAGCCACAGGGGCAGCATTTGCAAGGGAACCTGCAGGGCTTCCATTCCCTCCACAGGAGAGTCTGTGGCAGCAGAGTCTGTCATTTCCTCAGTTTGCTGGGACAAGCAAGACACCTTGGAAAATGTAGACTGGCAGACCTTCTTGGAATGCCTTTTAAAATCTCTGCAGTTGTTCCCAGAATTCAGAGAAAGCTTCTTTCTTTTTAAATTTTGTCATGAAAGGATTTGACTAACTTGACCTTTTACTGAGTGCTAAAATAGTTGTTCCCTTGGAAAGCAAGTGCAAACTCTAAAGCAGTGAGTGTCTGCTCCTGAACCTCAGAGGTGCTGCTGTGCTCTTCCACAATAGAACTGACATAGCTCAGGGGGATTTTGGGGAACCTTTTCTGGGACACTGTTTCCTGAAAGTTAATCAGAATTAGTGCATGACACTGATTGAAAAAAGAAGGAGTACCTGAAAGAGAGGATTTCAGAAGCTGTCTTATGTGTTTGGTAGAACAGGAGCATTGAGTGTTAAAGATCAATTTGCATTTTCTAGATCAAAGTTATATTCATTTACTGGCTAAACTGGCTGCAGTGTAGGCACAAGCAAGAAGATTGTCCTGATCCCTTGCTGGCTGTGTGAATGAAATGTGTCTCCTGGAGGGATGTTGTGAAACGGGAAATCATCTCTGTTTGGGTTGACTTGCTCTGTGGGATTCAGCAGCCCAGGCAGTTTTATGAGAGCATCTGGTTCATTTTCCCTTCCAAATACAGGACACCTGAAGCGTGTATTCAGCAGTGCTGAAGATCCGGAGGTGAGTGAGAAAGGAGCATTTCATGTTCCTGGTGATTAAGAATTGTAGAGGAAGATGTGAGCTTGGCCAGTAGCAGTAGAGTGTAGAGGGCCAGCTAGGAAGGCTGAAAGAAAATACATATTAATGCCTACAACAAAAATAACAAAGGCATGAGTGGATACTTTAAAATTTCCATCTCAGAGCTTGGAAGAACTACAAATCCAGTTTTGCAGAGAGAAACTTGCTTGCTGACGGCAGATAGGGTGGAATATTTACTTAAGAGCAAATTCCTGTACAGTTGAATTAGACCATTTTGAATTAGTCAGAGTGCCTTACAACTCTATTCTTATCAAACTTTATGATATCTACTTAGAAGATGTCGTTGTAGAAAAGGAAGGACATCTTGCAATGGTGCCTGCGGTATCTGAAGTGAAATGGGCACCATTGTGTCTGGGGAGCTGCGTGGCCCAAAAGGACGCAGGGCTGGTGGTCTTGAGTAGCTGAAGATGAGGCAGCGTGTGGCCAGGTGGCCAAGAAGGCCAAGGGCATGGTGGCCGGTGTCAGCAGCAGTGGGGCAGCAGGAGCAGGGCAGTGAGCGTGGCCCTGTGCTGGGCAATGCCGCGGCCACAGCTGGAGTGCTGTGTGCACTGTGGGCCCCTGGAAAACAGAGAGTCATGGAGGGGCTGCAGCGTGTGCACAGAAGGACAGGGGAGCTGGGCAAGGGGGTGGAGCACAAGGCCAGTGAGGAGGTGCTGAGGGAGCTTCAGCCTGGACAATGGGAGGCTCTTGAGGCACCTCCAGGCAGACTTCCATCAATCCCTGCATGACAGTGCTCAGCACAAGGGCTGTTTCAGTGCCAAACATGCCATCACTGCATCCAAGGGCTTTAGACACTGGAGTGGGCGACACTTCCATCTGGTGGTTTGTTGGCTCCTTGGTTTGCAAGCACGAGATAGGCTGTTCATTTTCCTGTTTATCCAGCAAGCCAAGATGCTTCTGCACAGCGTTTTCTGCTTTTTCCTGCCCTGGATGGGATTCTGATCCAGTTTTAGGTTTCCACATCTGCAGCAGCAGTAGCAAAGGCATTGCTGTTGCTTTCCTTGTTTACCATTTCAGTGCTTTCAAGAACTAAAAGCTCTGTTTTTCTGAGATAACCTTGCTTGCTGATAGCAGCCAGGCAGGAGAATCAACTTCATATCCATCTAGAGTGCTGTTGAATTGTCTCTTTTTAATTTGGTGGCTGTGACTTAGAACCCCTCTGTCGCCATGAAATGTTACGACTTTTTCCTTAGAAGATGTGGTGGTAGCTGTTAAAAGAAATGAGGTTCTACATGATAGGTACCGGGCTGTCCCTCATGCTTCTCTCTTGCCACAGATGACAGAAGCAAGAGCCGTCTCTCCCCTGGCTCCCGCTGCTCCTGGAGAAGAAGCCAAAGAGGAGCAAAATGAGGTGGATGACAACAACCCTCCAACGTTGTTCTCACCGCCCTATTCCAGACCTGTAAGTGCCAGTTGTGTGTGGTGCTGTCTTTAGTGCAAGGCAGAGCTGCAAGTTTTGGAGCAGCCAGCACTTTGCTGTTGCAGGCTGAGGATGCTGGGTGCTGGAGTCCTGCCAGGAGCTAGGGATTTCCACCAGGCAGCCACCGCACAACTTGGCCTTTGACCTGTCATGTTGAGGCCGCAAAGGGCTGGTGCCTCTGGGAGAGCATCTGGCAGCTTGGCTCAGGGAAGCTCTATCGCTTGGCTTCTGATGTGCTATGGCCAAGAGCAAAGGAGGAGGTGCTGGAGGTGCCAGGGCTTGGTTTGTTTGTTTTCCCTTTTTGGCAAGGTGTGTTTGGCTTGTGAAAGTGGTCTGCACTTTCCTTGAGCAGTTCTTCACTGGTAGAGTCTAATTTGGGCACACTGTCTTTTGGCTTTTGATAAGCTGCAAAGGGAGGATTGTGTTGTCCATGCAGCTGTGGGGGGCCATTCTTGTCCCATGTGGAAAAGGAACAAAGTGCGGAGTTGCGACGCCGCCTTGTCAGGCCAAAAGCAGAAGCGGCCAGTTTCTGTTGGGGCATATTTTGGTGTAGTCCGCAGCTTTAGCAAGTGCCTTGGAGCCATGAGTGCGGGTTAAGCTGCAAGTCCTTGCCTGCTGTCTTGTGTTTCTCGGAAGAGGTAGACCATCTTGCAATGGTGCCTGCTGTATCTGAAGTGAAATGGGCACCATTGTGTCTGGGGAGCTGCGTGGCCCAAAAGGACGCAGGGCTGGTGGTCTTGAGTAGCTGAAGATGAGGCAGCGTGTGGCCAGGTGGCCAAGAAGGCCAAGGGCATGGTGGCCTGTGTCAGCAGCAGTGGGGCAGCAGGAGCAGGGCAGTGAGCGTGGCCCTGTGCTGGGCAGCGCCGCGGCCACAGCTGGAGTGCTGTGTGCACTGTGGGCCCCTGGGAAGCAGAGAGTCATGGAGGGGCTGCAGCGTGTGCACAGAAGGACAGGGGAGCTGGGCAAGGGGGTGGAGCACAAGGCCCGTGAGGAGGTGCTGAGGGAGCTTCAGCCTGGACAATGGGAGGCTCTTGAGGCACCTCCAGGCAGACTTCCATCAATCCCTGCATGACAGTGCTCAGCACAAGGGCTGTTTCAGTGCCAAACATGCCATCACTGTATCCAAGGGCTTTAGACACTGGAGTGGGTGACACTTCCATCTTGTGGTTTGTTGGCTCCTAGGTTTGCAAGCACGAGATAGGCTGTTCATTTTCCTGTTTATCCAGCAAGCCAAGATGCTTCTGCACAGCGTTTTCTGCTTTTTCCTGCCCTGGATGGGATTCTGATCCAGTTTTAGGTTTCCACATCTGCAGCAGCAGTAGCAAAGGCATTGCTGTTGCTTTCCTTGTTTACCATTTCAGTGCTTTCAAGAACTAAAAGCTCTGTTTTTCTGAGATAACCTTGCTTGCTGATAGCAGCCAGGCAGGAGAATCAACTTCATATCCATCTAGAGTGCTGTTGAATTGTCTCTTTTTAATTTGGTGGCTGTGACTTAGAACCCCTCTGTCGCTATGAAATGTTACGACTTTTTCCTTAGAAGATGTGGTGGTAGCTGTTAAAAGAAATGAGGTTCTACATGATAGGTACCGGGCTGTCCCTCATGCTTCTCTCTTGCCACAGATGACAGAAGCAAGAGCCGTCTCTCCCCTGGCTCCCGCTGCTCCTGGAGAAGAAGCCAAAGAGGAGCAAAATGAGGTGGATGACAACAACCCTCCAACGTTGTTCTCACCGCCCTATTCCCGACCTGTAAGTGCCAGTTGTGTGTGGTGCTGTCTTTAGTGCAAGGCAGAGCTGCAAGTTTTGGAGCAGCCAGCACTTTGCTGTTGCAGGCTGAGGATGCTGGGTGCTGGAGTCCTGCCAGGAGCTAGGGATTTCCTCCAGGCAGCCACCGCACAACTTGGCCTTTGACCTGTCATGTTGAGGCCGCAAAGGGCTGGTGCCTCTGGGAGAGCATGTGGCTGCTTGGCTCAGGGAAGCTCTATGTCTTGGCTTCTGCAGTGCTATGGCCAAGAGCAAAGGAGGAGGTGCTGGAGGTGCCAGGGCTTGGTTTGTTTGTTTTCCCTTTATGGCAAGGTGTGTTTGGCTTGTGAAAGTGGTCTGCACTTTCCTTGAGCAGTTCTTCACTGGTAGAGTCTAATTTGGGCACACTGTCTTTTGGCTTTTGATAAGCTGCAAAGGGAGGATTGTGTTGTCCATGCAGCTGTGGGGGGCCATTCTTGTCCCATGTGGAAAAGGAACAAAGTGCGGAGTTGCGACGCCGCCTTGTCAGGCCAAAAGCAGAAGCGGCCAGTTTCTGTTGGGGCATATTTTGGTGTAGTCCGCAGCTTTAGCAAGTGCCTTGGAGCCATGAGTGCGGGTTAAGCTGCAAGTCCTTGCCTGCTGTCTTGTGTTTCTCGGAAGAGGTAGACCATCTTGCAATGGTGCCTGCTGTATCTGAAGTGAAATGGGCACCATTGTGTCTGGGGAGCTGCGTGGCCCAAAAGGACGCAGGGCTGGTGGCCTTGAGTAGCTGAAGATGAGGCAGCGTGTGGCCAGGTGGCCAAGAAGGCCAAGGGCATGGTGGCCTGTGTCAGCAGCAGTGGGGCAGCAGGAGCAGGGCAGTGAGCGTGGCCCTGTGCTGGGCAATGCCGCGGCCACAGCTGGAGTGCTGTGTGCACTGTGGGCCCCTGGGAAGCAGAGAGTCATGGAGGGGCTGCAGCGTGTGCACAGAAGGACAGGGGAGCTGGGCAAGGGGGTGGAGCACAAGGCCAGTGAGGAGGTGCTGAGGGAGCTTCAGCCTGGACAATGGGAGGCTCTTGAGGCACCTCCAGGCAGACTTCCATCAATCCCTGCATGACAGTGCTCAGCACAAGGGCTGTTTCAGTGCCAAACATGCCATCACTGTATCCAAGGGCTTTAGACACTGGAGTGGGTGACACTTCCATCTTGTGGTTTGTTGGCTCCTAGGTTTGCAAGCACGAGATAGGCTGTTCATTTTCCTGTTTATCCAGCAAGCCAAGATGCTTCTGCACAGCGTTTTCTGCTTTTTCCTGCCCTGGATGGGATTCTGATCCAGTTTTAGGTTTCCACATCTGCAGCAGCAGTAGCAAAGGCATTGCTGTTGCTTTCCTTGTTTACCATTTCAGTGCTTTCAAGAACTAAAAGCTCTGTTTTTCTGAGATAACCTTGCTTGCTGATAGCAGCCAGGCAGGAGAATCAACTTCATATCCATCTAGAGTGCTGTTGAATTGTCTCTTTTTAATTTGGTGGCTGTGACTTAGAACCCCTCTGTCGCTATGAAATGTTACGACTTTTTCCTTAGAAGATGTGGTGGTAGCTGTTAAAAGAAATGAGGTTCTACATGATAGGTACCGGGCTGTCCCTCATGCTTCTCTCTTGCCACAGATGACAGAAGCAAGAGCCGTCTCTCCCCTGGCTCCCGCTGCTCCTGGAGAAGAAGCCAAAGAGGAGCAAAATGAGGTGGATGACAACAACCCTCCAACGTTGTTCTCACCGCCCTATTCCCGACCTGTAAGTGCCAGTTGTGTGTGGTGCTGTCTTTAGTGCAAGGCAGAGCTGCAAGTTTTGGAGCAGCCAGCACTTTGCTGTTGCAGGCTGAGGATGCTGGGTGCTGGAGTCCTGCCAGGAGCTAGGGATTTCCTCCAGGCAGCCACCGCACAACTTGGCCTTTGACCTGTCATGTTGAGGCCGCAAAGGGCTGGTGCCTCTGGGAGAGCATCTGGCAGCTTGGCTCAGGGAAGCTCTATCGCTTGGCTTCTGCAGTGCTATGGCCAAGAGCAAAGGAGGAGGTGCTGGAGGTGCCAGGGCTTGGTTTGTTTGTTTTCCCTTTTTGGCAAGGTGTGTTTGGCTTGTGAAAATGGTCTGCACTTTCCTTGAGCAGTTCTTCACTGGTAGAGTCTAATTTGGGCACACTGTCTTTTGGCTTTTGATAAGCTGCAAAGGGAGGATTGTGTTGTCCATGCAGCTGTGGGGGGCCATTCTTGTCCCATGTGGAAAAGGAACAAAGTGCGGAGTTGCGACGCCGCCTTGTCAGGCCAAAAGCAGAAGCGGCCAGTTTCTGTTGGGGCATATTTTGGTGTAGTCCGCAGCTTTAGCAAGTGCCTTGGAGCCATGAGTGCGGGTTAAGCTGCAAGTCCTTGCCTGCTGTCTTGTGTTTCTCGGAAGAGGTAGACCATCTTGCAATGGTGCCTGCTGTATCTGAAGTGAAATGGGCACCATTGTGTCTGGGGAGCTGCGTGGCCCAAAAGGACGCAGGGCTGGTGGTCTTGAGTAGCTGAAGATGAGGCAGCGTGTGGCCAGGTGGCCAAGAAGGCCAAGGGCATGGTGGCCTGTGTCAGCAGCAGTGGGGCAGCAGGAGCAGGGCAGTGAGCGTGGCCCTGTGCTGGGCAATGCCGCGGCCACAGCTGGAGTGCTGTGTGCACTGTGGGCCCCTGGGAAGCAGAGAGTCATGGAGGGGCTGCAGCGTGTGCACAGAAGGACAGGGGAGCTGGGCAAGGGGGTGGAGCACAAGGCCAGTGAGGAGGTGCTGAGGGAGCTTCAGCCTGGACAATGGGAGGCTCTTGAGGCACCTCCAGGCAGACTTCCATCAATCCCTGCATGACAGTGCTCAGCACAAGGGCTGTTTCAGTGCCAAACATGCCATCACTGTATCCAAGGGCTTTAGACACTGGAGTGGGTGACACTTCCATCTTGTGGTTTGTTGGCTCCTAGGTTTGCAAGCACGAGATAGGCTGTTCATTTTCCTGTTTATCCAGCAAGCCAAGATGCTTCTGCACAGCGTTTTCTGCTTTTTCCTGCCCTGGATGGGATTCTGATCCAGTTTTAGGTTTCCACATCTGCAGCAGCAGTAGCAAAGGCATTGCTGTTGCTTTCCTTGTTTACCATTTCAGTGCTTTCAAGAACTAAAAGCTCTGTTTTTCTGAGATAACCTTGCTTGCTGATAGCAGCCAGGCAGGAGAATCAACTTCATATCCATCTAGAGTGCTGTTGAATTGTCTCTTTTTAATTTGGTGGCTGTGACTTAGAACCCCTCTGTCGCTATGAAATGTTACGACTTTTTCCTTAGAAGATGTGGTGGTAGCTGTTAAAAGAAATGAGGTTCTACATGATAGGTACCGGGCTGTCCCTCATGCTTCTCTCTTGCCACAGATGACAGAAGCAAGAGCCGTCTCTCCCCTGGCTCCCGCTGCTCCTGGAGAAGAAGCCAAAGAGGAGCAAAATGAGGTGGATGACAACAACCCTCCAACGTTGTTCTCACCGCCCTATTCCCGACCTGTAAGTGCCAGTTGTGTGTGGTGCTGTCTTTAGTGCAAGGCAGAGCTGCAAGTTTTGGAGCAGCCAGCACTTTGCTGTTGCAGGCTGAGGATGCTGGGTGCTGGAGTCCTGCCAGGAGCTAGGGATTTCCTCCAGGCAGCCACCGCACAACTTGGCCTTTGACCTGTCATGTTGAGGCCGCAAAGGGCTGGTGCCTCTGGGAGAGCATCTGGCAGCTTGGCTCAGGGAAGCTCTATGTCTTGGCTTCTGCAGTGCTATGGCCAAGAGCAAAGGAGGAGGTGCTGGAGGTGCCAGGGCTTGGTTTGTTTGTTTTCCCTTTTTGGCAAGGTGTGTTTGGCTTGTGAAAGTGGTCTGCACTTTCCTTGAGCAGTTCTTCACTGGTAGAGTCTAATTTGGGCACACTGTCTTTTGGCTTTTGATAAGCTGCAAAGGGAGGATTGTGTTGTCCATGCAGCTGTGGGGGGCCATTCTTGTCCCATGTGGAAAAGGAACAAAGTGCGGAGTTGCGACGCCGCCTTGTCAGGCCAAAAGCAGAAGCGGCCAGTTTCTGTTGGGGCATATTTTGGTGTAGTCCGCAGCTTTAGCAAGTGCCTTGGAGCCATGAGTGCGGGTTAAGCTGCAAGTCCTTGCCTGCTGTCTTGTGTTTCTCGGAAGAGGTAGACCATCTTGCAATGGTGCCTGCTGTATCTGAAGTGAAATGGGCACCATTGTGTCTGGGGAGCTGCGTGGCCCAAAAGGACGCAGGGCTGGTGACCTTGAGTAGCTGAAGATGAGGCAGCGTGTGGCCAGGTGGCCAAGAAGGCCAAGGGCATGGTGGCCTGTGTCAGCAGCAGTGGGGCAGCAGGAGCAGGGCAGTGAGCGTGGCCCTGTGCTGGGCAGCGCCGCGGCCACAGCTGGAGTGCTGTGTGCACTGTGGGCCCGTGGGAAGCAGAGAGTCATGGAGGGGCTGCAGCGTGTGCACAGAAGGACAGGGGAGCTGGGCAAGGGGGTGGAGCACAAGGCCAGTGAGGAGGTGCTGAGGGAGCTTCAGCCTGGACAATGGGAGGCTCTTGAGGCACCTCCAGGCAGACTTCCATCAATCCCTGCATGACCGTGCTCAGCGCAAGGGCCGTTTCAGTGCCAAACATGCCATCACTGCATCCAAGGGCTTTAGACTCTGGAGTGGGTGCCACTTCCATCTTGTGGTTTGTGAGTTTCCTAGGAGGAGAAGCCCTATACATTTTCTCTTTTTCCAGCAAGTAGGGATGCTTCCGCAAAAACTTTCCTGTCCTTATAGGCACTGGAAGGGATTCTGAGCCCTTTTTACTTTTCCATATCTGCTAAGCAGTTGCAAAGACCTTGCTGGCTCTTTCCTACTTTTCCATTTCAGAGCTTTCAAGAACCAAAAGCTGCCTTTTGTAGAGATAAATTTTCCTGCAAATAGCCAGGGAGGAATATCGAAGTCATAGCCATGTGCTGTTTTTTTGAATGTGCCCATTTTAATCTGGTTGGAGTGACTTAGAATGCCATTGCTAACAAAGTTGATGATTTCTCCTTAGAAGAGGTGGCGGTGGGTATGAGGAGAAACAAGGTTATAGGCATCAGGTAACGTCGTGTCCTTATGATTCTCTCTTGTCACAGGTGAGGAAAGCAAGAGCCGTCTTCCCCCTGGCTCTCTCTGCTATTGAAGAAGAAGCCAGAGAGAAGGATAATGAGAAAGACGACCACTGCCTTTGTCCAGCCATGGTCAGACCACGGCCTGCTCATCATTTCAAGAGAGTAAGTGCCCGTTGTGGGGGGCGCTGTCTTTAGTGCAAGGCAGAGATGCAAGTTTCTGAGCAGCCAGCACTTGCTGTGTCTGGCCGAGAATGCTGAGTACCGGAGTCCTGCAGGACGTAGCCATTTCCTGCAGGGAGTGACAGCGAGAAATTGGCCTTTGACCTGTCCTGTTGGGGCAGTGCAGAGTTGGGGGCTTCAGCTGTGCTTCTGTCTGCTTGGTTCAGGGAAGCTCCATCTCTGGGCTTCTGCGATGTCATGGCCAAGGGCACACATGGTAGTGCTGGAGGTCAAAAGGCTTTGTTTGCTTCTTTTCCCTTTTTGGAAAGGTGTCTTTGGCTTGTGGGAGTGTTCTACAGTTTTCTTGAGTCATTCTTCACTTGTAGAGACACTGTTGGCCCAGCTGTGTTTTGGCTTTTGGGAAGGTTCAAACACCAGATGGGGAAACTTTCGGCTGATCTGTTTAGTGGTGAAGAATGAAGCTTTGGCAAGTGCATTGGAGCCAAGAGTGGGGGTGATGCTGCAAGTCTTTGACTGCTGTCTTGTGTTGCTCAGAACAGGAAGGCCAACCTGCAGTTGTTCCTGCTGTATCTGAGGTGAAATGGGCACCTTTGTGGCTGCGGAGCTGCATGGGCCTAAAGGACGCAGGCTTGCTGCCGGCCTTGAGTAGCTGCAGATGAGTCAGCGTGTGGCCAGGTGGCCAAGAAGGCCAAGGGCATGGTGGCCTGTGTCAGCAGCAGTGGGGCAGCAGGAGCAGGGCAGTGAGCGTGGCCCTGTGCTGGGCAGCGCCGCGGCCACAGCTGGAGTGCTGTGTGCACTGTGGGCCCCTGGGAAGCAGAGAGTCATGGAGGGGCTGCAGCGTGTGCACAGAAGGACAGGGGAGCTGGGCAAGGGGGTGGAGCACAAGGCCAGTGAGGAGGTGCTGAGGGAGCTTCAGCCTGGACAATGGGAGGCTCTTGAGGCACCTCCAGGCAGACTTCCATCAATCCCTGCATGACAGTGCTCAGCACAAGGGCTGTTTCAGTGCCAAACATGCCATCACTGTATCCAAGGGCTTTAGACACTGGAGTGGGTGACACTTCCATCTTGTGGTTTGTTGGCTCCTAGGTTTGCAAGCACGAGATAGGCTGTTCATTTTCCTGTTTATCCAGCAAGCCAAGATGCTTCTGCACAGCGTTTTCTGCTTTTTCCTGCCCTGGATGGGATTCTGATCCAGTTTTAGGTTTCCACATCTGCAGCAGCAGTAGCAAAGGCATTGCTGTTGCTTTCCTTGTTTACCATTTCAGTGCTTTCAAGAACTAAAAGCTCTGTTTTTCTGAGATAACCTTGCTTGCTGATAGCAGCCAGGCAGGAGAATCAACTTCATATCCATCTAGAGTGCTGTTGAATTGTCTCTTTTTAATTTGGTGGCTGTGACTTAGAACCCCTCTGTCGCTATGAAATGTTACGACTTTTTCCTTAGAAGATGTGGTGGTAGCTGTTAAAAGAAATGAGGTTCTACATGATAGGTACCGGGCTGTCCCTCATGCTTCTCTCTTGCCACAGATGACAGAAGCAAGAGCCGTCTCTCCCCTGGCTCCCGCTGCTCCTGGAGAAGAAGCCAAAGAGGAGCAAAATGAGGTGGATGACAACAACCCTCCAACGTTGTTCTCACCGCCCTATTCCCGACTTGTAAGTGCCAGTTGTGTGTGGTGCTGTCTTTAGTGCAAGGCAGAGCTGCAAGTTTTGGAGCAGCCAGCACTTTGCTGTTGCAGGCTGAGGATGCTGGGTGCTGGAGTCCTGCCAGGAGCTAGGGATTTCCTCCAGGCAGCCACCGCACAACTTGGCCTTTGACCTGTCATGTTGAGGCCGCAAAGGGCTGGTGCCTCTGGGAGAGCATGTGGCTGCTTGGCTCAGGGAAGCTCTATGTCTTGGCTTCTGCAGTGCTATGGCCAAGAGCAAAGGAGGAGGTGCTGGAGGTGCCAGGGCTTGGTTTGTTTGTTTTCCCTTTATGGCAAGGTGTGTTTGGCTTGTGAAAGTGGTCTGCACTTTCCTTGAGCAGTTCTTCACTGGTAGAGTCTAATTTGGGCACACTGTCTTTTGGCTTTTGATAAGCTGCAAAGGGAGGATTGTGTTGTCCATGCAGCTGTGGGGGGCCATTCTTGTCCCATGTGGAAAAGGAACAAAGTGCGGAGTTGCGACGCCGCCTTGTCAGGCCAAAAGCAGAAGCGGCCAGTTTCTGTTGGGGCATATTTTGGTGTAGTCCGCAGCTTTAGCAAGTGCCTTGGAGCCATGAGTGCGGGTTAAGCTGCAAGTCCTTGCCTGCTGTCTTGTGTTTCTCGGAAGAGGTAGACCATCTTGCAATGGTGCCTGCTGTATCTGAAGTGAAATGGGCACCATTGTGTCTGGGGAGCTGCGTGGCCCAAAAGGACGCAGGGCTGGTGGCCTTGAGTAGCTGAAGATGAGGCAGCGTGTGGCCAGGTGGCCAAGAAGGCCAAGGGCATGGTGGCCTGTGTCAGCAGCAGTGGGGCAGCAGGAGCAGGGCAGTGAGCGTGGCCCTGTGCTGGGCAGCGCCGCGGCCACAGCTGGAGTGCTGTGTGCACTGTGGGCCCCTGGGAAGCAGAGAGTCATGGAGGGGCTGCAGCGTGTGCACAGAAGGACAGGGGAGCTGGGCAAGGGGGTGGAGCACAAGGCCAGTGAGGAGGTGCTGAGGGAGCTTCAGCCTGGACAATGGGAGGCTCTTGAGGCACCTCCAGGCAGACTTCCATCAATCCCTGCATGACAGTGCTCAGCACAAGGGCTGTTTCAGTGCCAAACATGCCATCACTGTATCCAAGGGCTTTAGACACTGGAGTGGGTGACACTTCCATCTTGTGGTTTGTTGGCTCCTAGGTTTGCAAGCACGAGATAGGCTGTTCATTTTCCTGTTTATCCAGCAAGCCAAGATGCTTCTGCACAGCGTTTTCTGCTTTTTCCTGCCCTGGATGGGATTCTGATCCAGTTTTAGGTTTCCACATCTGCAGCAGCAGTAGCAAAGGCATTGCTGTTGCTTTCCTTGTTTACCATTTCAGTGCTTTCAAGAACTAAAAGCTCTGTTTTTCTGAGATAACCTTGCTTGCTGATAGCAGCCAGGCAGGAGAATCAACTTCATATCCATCTAGAGTGCTGTTGAATTGTCTCTTTTTAATTTGGTGGCTGTGACTTAGAACCCCTCTGTCGCTATGAAACGTTACGACTTTTTCCTTAGAAGATGTGGTGGTAGCTGTTAAAAGAAATGAGGTTCTACATGATAGGTACCGGGCTGTCCCTCATGCTTCTCTCTTGCCACAGATGACAGAAGCAAGAGCCGTCTCTCCCCTGGCTCCCGCTGCTCCTGGAGAAGAAGCCAAAGAGGAGCAAAATGAGGTGGATGACAACAACCCTCCAACGTTGTTCTCACCGCCCTATTCCAGACCTGTAAGTGCCAGTTGTGTGTGGTGCTGTCTTTAGTGCAAGGCAGAGCTGCAAGTTTTGGAGCAGCCAGCACTTTGCTGTTGCAGGCTGAGGATGCTGGGTGCTGGAGTCCTGCCAGGAGCTAGGGATTTACACCAGGCAGCCACCGCACAACTTGGCCTTTGACCTGTCATGTTGAGGCCGCAAAGGGCTGGTGCCTCTGGGAGAGCATCTGGCTGCTTGGCTCAGGGAAGCTCTATGTCTTGGCTTCTGCAGTGCTATGGCCAAGAGCAAAGGAGGAGGTGCTGGAGGTGCCAGGGCTTGGTTTGTTTGTTTTCCCTTTTTGGCAAGGTGTGTTTGGCTTGTGAAAATGGTCTGCACTTTCCTTGAGCAGTTCTTCACTGGTAGAGTCTAATTTGGGCACACTGTCTTTTGGCTTTTGATAAGCTGCAAAGGGAGGATTGTGTTGTCCATGCAGCTGTGGGGGGCCATTCTTGTCCCATGTGGAAAAGGAACAAAGTGCGGAGTTGCGACGCCTCCTTGTGAGGCCAAAAGCAGAAGCGGCCAGTTTCTGTTGGGGCATATTTTGGTGTAGTCCGCAGCTTTAGCAAGTGCCTTGGAGCCATGAGTGCGGGTTAAGCTGCAAGTCCTTGCCTGCTGTCTTGTGTTTCTCGGAAGAGGTAGACCATCTTGCAATGGTGCCTGCTGTATCTGAAGTGAAATGGGCACCATTGTGTCTGGGGAGCTGCGTGGCCCAAAAGGACGCAGGGCTGGTGGTCTTGAGTAGCTGAAGATGAGGCAGCGTGTGGCCAGGTGGCCAAGAAGGCCAAGGGCATGGTGGGCTGTGTCAGCAGCAATGGGGCAGCAGGAGCAGGGCAGTGAGCGTGGCCCTGTGCTGGGCAGCGCCGCGGCCACAGCTGGAGTGCTGTGTGCACTGTGGGCCCGTGGGAAGCAGAGAGTCATGGAGGGGCTGCAGCGTGTGCACAGAAGGACAGGGGAGCTGGGCAAGGGGGTGGAGCACAAGGCCCGTGAGGAGGTGCTGAGGGAGCTTCAGCCTGGACAATGGGAGGCTCTTGAGGCACCTCCAGGCAGACTTCCATCAATCCCTGCATGACAGTGCTCAGCACAAGGGCTGTTTCAGTGCCAAACATGCCATCACTGTATCCAAGGGCTTTAGACACTGGAGTGGGTGACACTTCCATCTTGTGGTTTGTTGGCTCCTAGGTTTGCAAGCACGAGATAGGCTGTTCATTTTCCTGTTTATCCAGCAAGCCAAGATGCTTCTGCACAGCGTTTTCTGCTTTTTCCTGCCCTGGATGGGATTCTGATCCAGTTTTAGGTTTCCACATCTGCAGCAGCAGTAGCAAAGGCATTGCTGTTGCTTTCCTTGTTTACCATTTCAGTGCTTTCAAGAACTAAAAGCTCTGTTTTTCTGAGATAACCTTGCTTGCTGATAGCAGCCAGGCAGGAGAATCAACTTCATATCCATCTAGAGTGCTGTTGAATTGTCTCTTTTTAATTTGGTGGCTGTGACTTAGAACCCCTCTGTCGCTATGAAATGTTACGACTTTTTCCTTAGAAGATGTGGTGGTAGCTGTTAAAAGAAATGAGGTTCTACATGATAGGTACCGGGCTGTCCCTCATGCTTCTCTCTTGCCACAGATGACAGAAGCAAGAGCCGTCTCTCCCCTGGCTCCCGCTGCTCCTGGAGAAGAAGCCAAAGAGGAGCAAAATGAGGTGGATGACAACAACCCTCCAACGTTGTTCTCACCGCCCTATTCCCGACCTGTAAGTGCCAGTTGTGTGTGGTGCTGTCTTTAGTGCAAGGCAGAGCTGCAAGTTTTGGAGCAGCCAGCACTTTGCTGTTGCAGGCTGAGGATGCTGGGTGCTGGAGTCCTGCCAGGAGCTAGGGATTTCCTCCAGGCAGCCACCGCACAACTTGGCCTTTGACCTGTCATGTTGAGGCCGCAAAGGGCTGGTGCCTCTGGGAGAGCATGTGGCTGCTTGGCTCAGGGAAGCTCTATGTCTTGGCTTCTGCAGTGCTATGGCCAAGAGCAAAGGAGGAGGTGCTGGAGGTGCCAGGGCTTGGTTTGTTTGTTTTCCCTTTATGGCAAGGTGTGTTTGGCTTGTGAAAGTGGTCTGCACTTTCCTTGAGCAGTTCTTCACTGGTAGAGTCTAATTTGGGCACACTGTCTTTTGGCTTTTGATAAGCTGCAAAGGGAGGATTGTGTTGTCCATGCAGCTGTGGGGGGCCATTCTTGTCCCATGTGGAAAAGGAACAAAGTGCAAAGTTGCGACGCCTCCTTGTGAGGCCAAAAGCAGAAGCGGCCAGTTTCTGTTGGGGCATATTTTGGTGTAGTCCGCAGCTTTAGCAAGTGCCTTGGAGCCATGAGTGCGGGTTAAGCTGCAAGTCCTTGCCTGCTGTCTTGTGTTTCTCGGAAGAGGTAGACCATCTTGCAATGGTGCCTGCTGTATCTGAAGTGAAATGGGCACCATTGTGTCTGGGGAGCTGCGTGGCCCAAAAGGACGCAGGGCTGGTGGCCTTGAGTAGCTGAAGATGAGGCAGCGTGTGGCCAGGTGGCCAAGAAGGCCAAGGGCATGGTGGCCTGTGTCAGCAGCAGTGGGGCAGCAGGAGCAGGGCAGTGAGCGTGGCCCTGTGCTGGGCAGCGCCGCGGCCACAGCTGGAGTGCTGTGTGCACTGTGGGCCCCTGGGAAGCAGAGAGTCATGGAGGGGCTGCAGCGTGTGCACAGAAGGACAGGGGAGCTGGGCAAGGGGGTGGAGCACAAGGCCAGTGAGGAGGTGCTGAGGGAGCTTCAGCCTGGACAATGGGAGGCTCTTGAGGCACCTCCAGGCAGACTTCCATCAATCCCTGCATGACAGTGCTCAGCACAAGGGCTGTTTCAGTGCCAAACATGCCATCACTGCATCCAAGGGCTTTAGACACTGGAGTGGGTGACACTTCCATCTTGTGGTTTGTTGGCTCCTAGGTTTGCAAGCACGAGATAGGCTGTTCATTTTCCTGTTTATCCAGCAAGCCAAGATGCTTCTGCACAGCGTTTTCTGCTTTTTCCTGCCCTGGATGGGATTCTGATCCAGTTTTAGGTTTCCACATCTGCAGCAGCAGTAGCAAAGGCATTGCTGTTGCTTTCCTTGTTTACCATTTCAGTGCTTTCAAGAACTAAAAGCTCTGTTTTTCTGAGATAACCTTGCTTGCTGATAGCAGCCAGGCAGGAGAATCAACTTCATATCCATCTAGAGTGCTGTTGAATTGTCTCTTTTTAATTTGGTGGCTGTGACTTAGAACCCCTCTGTCGTCATGAAATGTTACGACTTTTTCCTTAGAAGATGTGGTGGTAGCTGTTAAAAGAAATGAGGTTCTACATGATAGGTACCGGGCTGTCCCTCATGCTTCTCTCTTGCCACAGATGACAGAAGCAAGAGCCGTCTCTCCCCTGGCTCCCGCTGCTCCTGGAGAAGAAGCCAAAGAGGAGCAAAATGAGGTGGATGACAACAACCCTCCAACGTTGTTCTCACCGCCCTATTCCAGACCTGTAAGTGCCAGTTGTGTGTGGTGCTGTCTTTAGTGCAAGGCAGAGCTGCAAGTTTTGGAGCAGCCAGCACTTTGCTGTTGCAGGCTGAGGATGCTGGGTGCTGGAGTCCTGCCAGGAGCTAGGGATTTCCTCCAGGCAGCCACCGCACAACTTGGCCTTTGACCTGTCATGTTGAGGCCGCAAAGGGCTGGTGCCTCTGGGAGAGCATGTGGCTGCTTGGCTCAGGGAAGCTCTATGTCTTGGCTTCTGCAGTGCTATGGCCAAGAGCAAAGGAGGAGGTGCTGGAGGTGCCAGGGCTTGGTTTGTTTGTTTTCCCTTTTTGGCAAGGTGTGTTTGGCTTGTGAAAGTGGTCTGCACTTTCCTTGAGCAGTTCTTCACTGGTAGAGTCTAATTTGGGCACACTGTCTTTTGGCTTTTGATAAGCTGCAAAGGGAGGATTGTGTTGTCCATGCAGCTGTGGGGGGCCATTCTTGTCCCATGTGGAAAAGGAACAAAGTGCAAAGTTGCGACGCCTCCTTGTGAGGCCAAAAGCAGAAGCGGCCAGTTTCTGTTGGGGCATATTTTGGTGTAGTCCGCAGCTTTAGCAAGTGCCTTGGAGCCATGAGTGCGGGTTAAGCTGCAAGTCCTTGCCTGCTGTCTTGTGTTTCTCGGAAGAGGTAGACCATCTTGCAATGGTGCCTGCTGTATCTGAAGTGAAATGGGCACCATTGTGTCTGGGGAGCTGCGTTGCCCAAAAGGACGCAGGGCTGGTGACCTTGAGTAGCTGAAGATGAGGCAGCGTGTGGCCAGGTGGCCAAGAAGGCCAAGGGCATGGTGGCCTGTGTCAGCAGCAGTGGGGCAGCAGGAGCAGGGCAGTGAGCGTGGCCCTGTGCTGGGCAGCGCTGCGGCCACAGCTGGAGTGCTGTGTGCACTGTGGGCCCGTGGGAAGCAGAGAGTCATGGAGGGGCTGCAGCGTGTGCACAGAAGGACAGGGGAGCTGGGCAAGGGGGTGGAGCACAAGGCCAGTGAGGAGGTGCTGAGGGAGCTTCAGCCTGGACAATGGGAGGCTCTTGAGGCACCTCCAGGCAGACTTCCATCAATCCCTACATGACCGTGCTCAGCGCAAGGGCCGTTTCAGTGCCAAACATGCCATCACTGCATCCAAGGGCTTTAGACTCTGGAGTGGGTGCCACTTCCATCTTGTGGTTTGTGAGTTTCCTAGGAGGAGAAGCCCTATACATTTTCTCTTTCTCCAGCAAGTAGGGATGCTTCCGCAAAAACTTTCCTGTCCTTATAGGCACTGGAAGGGATTCTGAGCCCTTTTTGCTTTTCCATATCTGCTAAGCAGTTGCAAAGACCTTGCTGGCTCTTTCCTACTTTTCCATTTCAGTGCTTTCAAGAACCAAAAACTGCCTTTTGTAGAGATAAATTTTCCTGCAAATAGCCAGGGAGGAATATCGAAGTCATAGCCATGTGCTGTTTTTTTGAATGTGCCCATTTTAATCTGGTTGGAGTGACTTAGAATGCCATTGCTAACAAAGTTGATGATTTCTCCTTAGAAGAGGTGGCGGTGGGTATGAGGAGAAACAAGGTTATAGGCATCAGGTAACGTCGTGTCCTTATGATTCTCTCTTGTCACAGGTGAGGAAAGCAAGAGCCGTCTTCCCCCTGGCTCTCTCTGCTATTGAAGAAGAAGCCAGAGAGAAGGATAATGAGAAAGACGACCACTGCCTTTGTCCAGCCATGGTCAGACCACGGCCTGCTCATCATTTCAAGAGAGTAAGTGCCCGTTGTGGGGGGCGCTGTCTTTAGTGCAAGGCAGAGATGCAAGTTTCTGAGCAGCCAGCACTTGCTGTGTCTGGCCGAGAATGCTGAGTACCGGAGTCCTGCAGGACGTAGCCATTTCCTGCAGGGAGTGACAGCGAGAAATTGGCCTTTGACCTGTCCTGTTGGGGCAGTGCAGAGTTGGGGGCTTCAGCTGTGCTTCTGTCTGCTTGGTTCAGGGAAGCTCCATCTCTGGGCTTCTGCGATGTCATGGCCAAGGGCACACATGGTAGTGCTGGAGGTCAAAAGGCTTTGTTTGCTTCTTTTCCCTTTTTGGAAAGGTGTCTTTGGCTTGTGGGAGTGTTCTGCAGTTTTCTTGAGTCATTCTTCACTTGTAGAGACACTGTTGGCCCAGCTGTGTTTTGGCTTTTGGGAAGGTTCAAACACCAGATGGGGAAACTTTCGGCTGATCTGTTTAGTGGTGAAGAATGAAGCTTTGGCAAGTGCATTGGAGCCAAGAGTGGGGGTGATGCTGCAAGTCTTTGACTGCTGTCTTGTGTTGCTCAGAACAGGAAGGCCAACCTGCAGTTGTTCCTGCTGTATCTGAGGTGAAATGGGCACCTTTGTGGCTGCGGAGCTGCATGGGCCTAAAGGACGCAGGCTTGCTGCCGGCCTTGAGTAGCTGCAGATGAGTCAGCGTGTGGCCAGGTGGCCAAGAAGGCCAAGGGCATGGTGGCCTGTGTCAGCAGCAGTGGGGCAGCAGGAGCAGGGCAGTGAGCGTGGCCCTGTGCTGGGCAGCGCCGCGGCCACAGCTGGAGTGCTGTGTGCACTGTGGGCCCCTGGGAAGCAGAGAGTCATGGAGGGGCTGCAGCGTGTGCACAGAAGGACAGGGGAGCTGGGCAAGGGGGTGGAGCACAAGGCCAGTGAGGAGGTGCTGAGGGAGCTTCAGCCTGGACAATGGGAGGCTCTTGAGGCACCTCCAGGCAGACTTCCATCAATCCCTGCATGACAGTGCTCAGCACAAGGGCTGTTTCAGTGCCAAACTTGCCATCACTGCATCCAAGGGCTTAAGATACTGGAGTGGTTGACACTTCCATCTTGTGGTTTGTGGGTTTCCTAGGAGGAAAAGCCCTGTTCATTTTCTCTTTTTCCAGCAAGCAAGGATGCTGCTGCACCATCTTTTCTGCCCTTATCAAGCTCTGGAAGGCATTTCGCACCCTTTTTTTACCTTGATGCAGATGGAGCATTTGTGTTTCCAAGCCTTCATGCATGGCCTTAAAGATCACTTTGGGTTTAACACTGTCTCTGTTTTTCAACAGCCCTGAGAATCACTGTGTGACGTGTTTGCAAATTTAGCCCGAGGTCAATGTCCTTGCATTCCATCTGCTCCTCAGAGATCACAGAAACTGGAAGGGGCTGGGCTGCATTTCTATTCCAGCCACTTTAGCACTGTCAGTGTGGTTGAGTCCAAGAGAACTTGCCCGAGCACAGATGCACAAAGAGTGCAGTTCCCACTGCAATGCTCTGGGTCTGACTCCTTTCCATAAGGACCTACAATCTCCACATTCCCCAAGAATGTGCTTTTTTGAGGAACAGGAGAACAATTTCAGGATTGCTGCTGATCGGCACACTGGCTACCAGGTTTGATGTGTGCAGCAACAGAGAGGGCAGTAACTGGAGATTATAGTAGTGAGATCTATCTGTCTATCTTCCTACCTATCTATCTATGTAACATTTACATAACTGAATCTTCCTGGCTCTGGCCCAAGGCAGTTGGGGATGCAAAGATCACCAAAAGCATCCCTTCTGGAGAGGATTAGAGACATGTTCCCTCGACCAATTCTGAGCAGGCAGAGATGTTTCCCCCTCCAGATATGATGGTTTTTCCATTCAGAATTGTTTTCCTCCTTAGGCTTTTTGTGTCCTGATGTCTCCTGTTAATTCTTTCAATTTCTGCCTGTCCTAGAGAGGTGCAACAATTCCATGTTTAGGTGGTGTTTGGTGACTCTGGTCATACATGCCATGCATTACATGACACATGGTTTCCTTCACTGGCTTCCTCAGGGCTGTGTAAGTGCATTCGTTCATGGGACCTTAGGAGAGTGTCTTTTTCTGCTGGTCAGAATTCTCAGTTGACAGAAGAGGGACTTTGGTCTTCCTCCATGTACTGAGGTGGCCATAGAGGCTCTGTGACCTCCATCAGAGATCTTTGCATGCATCCTCATCTCCTGAATGACCAGGTTTTCTAGCAAGAGAGTGGATGTCAGAAAGGCAGAAATGCTGGTGCAGGCCTGAAGAGAACATGAACTCCAGGAGTGTCTCTCACAAGGGCTGAGCTCACCCAGGATGCCACCTGCAGAGCCAGGATGGAGCTGTGGGACATGGTGGGGTGTCAGTCACTACAGAAAGACAAACAGGACATGGCAGAAGCAGAGGGAGGCCCTCACCAGACCCTTGAGAAATGCCACACCTTCCCTGTCAGCTGCCTGAGAGGCTGTTTAAGCTTCAATCCCAGATGGCCCCTGATTATAAGGCCAGGGTCACTTTGGAATCTGTGCCTCCTCTCGGGCAGAGAATGACCCAGCAGAGCAGCAGCACAGTGCTTTTGGAACGTGTGAGCCCAGCAGTCTTTGAGTCTTGACCCACAAAGGTCATGTGGGAAGTTGAAACCCATCTTCTCTTGCTTTCTGTGCAGGTGCTTCTAGAGAAAGAGCAGGAGCAGAGTGCTTCATCAGAGATGCCATGCCAGACTCAGGGAGAGCTGTGCCCAGCCCGAGAGCAGGAAGAGCAGATCAGGCAGCAGGTGGAAGAGCCACAGGAGAATGGCCAGGTGAGCCTGACTGGCCAGGAGACAGAGGGAAGGGCAGGAAGAGGGGCATAAACCAGAGCTCTTGGGACTGGGGAGGCCAGGAAGTCCCACAGGCACTGAAAGCACAGGGCCTTGGAATTTGCAGAGATCAGCCCTGGGACAGGAGGTTTGCAATGGAAGCAGATGTGGGGAGGGAAGCAGAAAGAAGTGGCTGAATAAATGTGATTTTGAGGCTGCAAGAGGAAAAAGCTGAGCTTGATGGCAGCTCCCAGTCACTTGCTCTGCATTTGTGTGCACAGAAGATCAAGGCAGAGCCACAAGCAGAGCTGCCCGAAGCTCAGAGTGCCATCATGGATGTGAAGAGAAAGAACAGGGAAGACATGGGAAGAATTCAAGAGGAGAATCTCCATCAGCACAGGAGCCATCAACAAAACCAGGTGAGTGAAAGAGTGGCAGCCACTCCACTCATGAAGTGTCCTTTCCCTTCTCCTTTACAGTCTATCAAAGGACATGTGCAGGCAGAGCTGCAGGACTCTGAGGCTAGCAACAGGGCAAGGGAGAAGAGGCTGGAGGAAGAAATGAAAATTGTCAGAGAGAAACTTAATCGCCTCCCTCAGGCTCTAGAATGAGTGAAAGTGGGATGCAGTCACTGCAGTCACCAAACTGGTGGTTTCTGCCCTTCTTGCCTTTCCACTCAGAGCAGCAGGGAGTGGGGCCATGCCTCTGAGTGCGATCCTGCTCTAGTGTGTATCACAGTCACTCTGAAGGACATTTCCTGGTGTGCTCAATCTCCACTGCTGCTCTGTTCTTCTGGCCTATTCCTGCTGTCCTTATTCCTTCAAGTGTTTGTACAGTGGAACGTGGTGACCCAGATGGAGGACTGAAACAAGCTGTCTGTATCCCTTGTCAATCTCTTCTTTGCCTTTCCTCACAGTCAACGACTCCTGGCTGACAGGGACAAGCTGTAGTGTCTGACTGCTTTGTTCTGTTTGACTTGAGGTGCGAGTGTTGACATCTCACCGGGCAGCCTGCAAAGAATTCCAGCCAATGTCTGGCAATGAAGGGCCCCAAGTTTGGAGTGAGGCACAGGAACAGTGCCCACCAGAAGTGCTCCAGGTCCAGCACATCATGGGCTCTGATCCTGCTGCCGCAGCAGCATCATCCCAAGGAAGCCTTTCTGTCGAAGCTCGGAGCTCAAGCTCGGGCAGTTACTTCATCTCCCTGAAAGAGGAGACTGAGAAGAAGCACCTGGAGATGCTGGGTACGTCTGGGGTGTTTCTTGTCTGAGGGACAGTGTGTTGTGGGCAGGTGTCAGCAGAGCTGTACCAAATGCTCCTCCTGAGTTTGGTGTCACAGGGCCATTTAGGACTCCCCAGAGGAAGTGCTGTGCTCCGAGGCAGCGAGAGAGAGCTCTGGGTGTTCCTGCTGCCTCTGAGGGCACCTTGGACTAGCTTGGGTTTGCCTGAGCTTCTCTCTGTGCTAAAGGTTGAAGCAGGGGATGTTCTGGGATCAACAGAAGGCTGTGACCTTGCAAATGATCTAGACAAGTCTCGTGTGCTAGTGCCAAACTGAACAGAATTTTTACTTTCCTAAATTCTCCTTAGACTCCTGACTTCGAACCAGTAATCAGAGCAAAAAACTTCACAGAAATGGACTGGTTTTGGAGTTTTGTCTTTTTGGTTGGGGACTTTTTTTTTGGGAGTGGGGCCATGTTTTTGTGTTGTTTATTTTTTGTGGAGGCCTTTTTTTTTTTTTCTGTGGCGGGTTTTTTTTGTGTTTTGGGTTTTTTTGGTTTATGGTTTGTGGGGCTTTTTTAGTGGAGTTGGTTTTTCTCCATCCTGAAAGCACCCTTCTGCCCCATGTCTTACTGATGGCATTTTTATGACTGCTACTGTTACCACTACTACATCTGCAGTTTATTTTGACAAGAATGCTATCTTTTTGTCAATAAGAACTATTTTGGAAGGACAACAGGTTACAGGACAAATAGAGAGCAAGAGATGTTTTCCATGTGCCCCCAAAGAAAAAAGCGATACTTTTGTAGCAACCTTTATTTAATCTTCTAGTTTTATGCTTATCAAGATGAGTCCAAGAGACGCATCCAAGTGGCATGATCAGATAAAACTGTACTACAGGCATTTCTCAGGAGAGAGCCTCCAGCCCAGCCATGGTATATTCCTCAGATCCATGGCACTTTTCCATACCCAATTCCCACTCTTTCCCATGACTGTTAGAATCCTACCCATTGGCCCAAGCCCTGCTCAGATCAGTCTCCAGGAAAACACATCAAGTCCTTTGTGATTCTGCAGCACAACCCAATGAATCTGCTTCTTGCCTGTAACAGCTGCCAGTGCTGTGCTCTCAGATAAGACCTGGTGGGGCTGAGACCAGAGCCCAGTGGATTCTGTGTCTGCTATCACCTGTTGGGACAAAAAGGGCACTTTTTGCCCACACACACCCTCAGTGTGGCTGATCTCAAAGCCCATCCTGTCGTGTCCTCAATGGGGGCAACAGCTTGTAAGAGGCTCAGGCTTGCTGTGGCTTCTTCCCACTGCTTGCCAGTGCTCATGCTTGGGCTTTGCCAGCCTTGATGTGCTAGCTGCCCTGCCCCTGAGGGCTGGAGGGACTGCAGAGGCTGCAGCCTTCCTTAGCTGGGAGAGGGGCATCTTTGAGCTCAGCCTGCTCATAAACAGGTCAGGCTCCTGATGCTGAAAGCCCCTTTGGGATCAGTTATAGCATGAGCTGCTCTGGTTTACAAATGGAAATAAATTCCTTTGGCCAACTGCTGAAAGGGTGGGGAAGATATCCTTCTCTCCTGGGAATACATCTCCCCATGCTTTGTTTCCTGTCAAGAGAACTCTTCAAAGGACTGTACAAAATCAGTCTCTGTGCCAGCCATCTGCACTGCAGGGCTGCCTGTCCTGTTGCTGTTGTGGTTGTGGTTGTTGTTACCCAGCTGACCACAAAGGGCTCAGAGCCCCAGACAGTGGGGCTGCCTTTTGTATCTCCTGGAAGCTGGGATCTCTGCTTTAAAGTCACCATCCCGCATTTTGTTTCCCTCAGAGAGAATGGTGAACCAGGAAAATCCCTTTAGGATATACACCGAAATGGAACACATTGGCAGCGGGTGAGTCCAACCACAGTTACTCCTGCACAGCCATGGCCCAGGTGTTCTTCTGGTGGAATGTCTATCCAGTGTGAAGTCAGGCCAGCTGCAAACATGTTCACACACTGGGGATAAGATGACCCCATCTCTCAGTGCTGCTCAGAATTTGTGAGTGTGCTCAGAAGGCATTGTCAGAGACATCTCCGTGCTGCCAAGGTCTTGCCTGCATCAAGGAACAGGACGTGGAAGATCTCCTTGTGTCTCAAGTGTGGGACAGCTCTGTGTTAATTTCCTTAGCATTTTTGTATGTCTCCAAATCATACTGCCCCATTAATGAGAAAAGAAGAAACTTGCTTGCCTGAAAGAGCAACCTAGCCTCTATCAAAGCTGTGTGAGATAACAGTTCCCAAGAACATTTCTTTCCCCTGCTTTGCAGAAGGAAATACTCTGTGGTCAGGATAGGAACCACACAGTTTAGAAAGTGAAACCCAAGAGGAATGACTAAACTCACTTTAGAAGTTGAACCCCAGTGCTTCAGAAACAGGCCCAGTGCCCATGCACTGGAGGAGAGGAAAATGCATCATCTGCCTTCCGGCAGAGCCCTCCTGCCTCCCGCAGGTTTTTGACACTTCCAGCAGACATCTCCTGTGTGGGCTGGCTTTCACTCTAGGAGCTGAACAGCTTCTCCTTTCTCTGCTTCTGTTTTGTTTCTAGGGGTTTTGGACAAGTGGTCAGAGCACTCAACAATGCCACAGGAGGAGAGGTAAATGTCAACAAGCCCCACAGACTCTGCTGCACATGAGGGCTTTCCCCTCTGGTGTGAGCTGTGGTTGGAGCTCTGGGCAGAGCTGTGCTGAAAAGGCACAAGAAGCACAGACTGGTGCCAGCCTGCACAATACATTTGGGACTTTGTCCTCCTCAGCTGCCAGAAGGAAGGCACGGAGGCAGCGGTTCCTTTCACAGAAGGACGTGCTCACTCACTCTCCATTGCTAAAACAAAGGTGGTGCCTTAGAGCACCTCACTGCTCTTTGGGGCTACAGCTTCAGAGTCCTGAATTCTTATTTCTGGCTGCCAGCAAATCCATCTGAAAGCTACTGGTAGTTCCTTAGCCACCTGCAGTGCTTCACTTGGGAACTGCACGTAGGGAGAGATCTGCAAGGTGTCCCTAAAAGCCCTAAGCCATGCCCATAGCCCAAGATGTATGCACAGAGTATTAAGGCATGGATTACTTCTTCTGAATCCCAAACAAAGCAGCAGAGAGTGTGGTCAGAGGTTTGTGGGTGATAGCTGAGACACCACTGTTACCAAGTGGACAAGGCAAAACGTCAGTGGCCCCACATGTCCTGTAACTGTCCCCCAAGGGAGCAGAGAAATGGGCTGTTGGAATGTCAGTTCCTAATTACTGCAGTGCCTAATCACAAGGCAGTTTGGCACAGCTCAGCTGTGTCATTGCAAAATCACTTGCTCCATGTGCGTTGTCGTCTCGTGCCACCAACTTCTCGAGTTACTGATTTTTAATGTCATTTTAGGTGGCCATAAAGAAAATACATCTTCAAGGACTGAGAACGAAGGAACTAACTGTTAATGAAATCATGATCATGAAGAAGTGTAGGAGTCCCAGTGTTGTGAATTATTTAGACAGGTGAGAGGTCATGGTCTTATCCCATCAAGGGGCATTTACATACAGCAAACATGAGAGGTTAAAAATCCACTTTGGTCAGTGGCAGAAAGTAGACCTGTTAATTTTTATTTATTCATATTTCTTTACTCATCTCCAATGGATGTGAGGAGAGTGCATCTTGTCTGCATGAGTTTTCCCTGCCACTTGTCGTTTGAAAATTATTCCAAAATTACTGAAACCTGGGTCAGCTGTATCTTACTAAGTCAACACCCTCAGAGTACATTGCCTCCACATTTTTTCGGGATTGATTTTTTAAAGTTTCTTAAATGCTGATGAACCATCCTAAAGTGGACTTCTCTTAGATCGTTGCCCCTCTTTGTCATTGCTGGGCATGCCAGGAAGACTTGGTGCTTATTTCCAGAACCACCATGCCTGACAGGTTTTTACCTGGGCTGTTACTAAACTGCATTTTTCACCTGCTGGCCATCTAAGACATCTCTAAGACATCTCCTTTTTCACTGCTGTGCCTTTCTCCTCCAGACTGCACAGACTGCAGATTGTCTATTCCTTTGATTCTGTCCTAGTCACAAAGGCACCTGGAAACAAGAAACTCGGAAGCAAAACATCAAGGTAGTCATGCATGTTTATCTCCCCGGCCTTGTTTCCTTCTTTCAGCTACCTTCTGGGTGAGGAACTCTGGCTGGTAATGGAGTACATGGATGGAGGCACCCTGAGTGATGTCATCCGCAAGACCTTCCTGTCTGAAGACCACATTGCAGCCATCAGTCGGGAGGTCAGCAATCCCATCTGTGCTTCTGAGGCCTTGGGCAGGATTGTCTGGGAACAGGGGCTCAGAACAGGAGTGATTTCATGTGCCAAGCTTTGTTTCTGTGTGGCTGGTATGCTATGGGCAAGTAAAAGCATCTCAAGTGAAAGGCCTGCCAGTGGCCCTGCACTCACTGTACTCAGTGCCAGTACTCTTATCTCCTACTGTTGTACTCTCGCTCCGCCTCTTGTATTTGCTGTTCCCCATCTTGCCTCGCTAAACTTTTTTCTGTCCTCACTGCATTCCTTGCCTGTTAAAGCAAAGGTGCTGGTGGCAGGATTTGAAACAAACAGCAAAGAAAAAAGTTAGACTCGATTCTCTCAGTCCTTAGCTAAGAAGGATAGAAGTGCAGCCAAAATGCTCTTTGCTTCTGAGCACATCCACTGCAGCAGGAGTCATCCTGGCTGGTTTGCAGGGGAAAGTCTAAAAGAGCAGGTGCTGTTGCTCTTTCCAAAGCTGACATGCCTTTCCTCAGAAAGGTCCTGCTCGGCAAGTGTTGGAGCAGCAAGCTCTTCCTCTCAATGGCACTGTGTTCTGCCATTACTCCCCATTCCCCTGGAGCGGGAATCTTTTAGATTCTTTGTTTCTTTCTCGTGTGATGAAATCACATCACTCATTTTTGCCCTCCTCTTTCTCTTTCCTCTCTCAGTGCCTGCAAGGACTGGATTTTCTTCATTCAAACAATGTGATCCATCGAGATGTTAAGAGTGACAACATCCTTCTCAGAACCGATGGCTCTGTCAAGCTGAGTCAGTAGATTCTTGGTCAGGTGCAGCGTTCCAGGGATGTGGGTGTGGGGCTGCTTGGAGTGACAGCCAGCTCCCCAAAAATGGTGCTGGTGGCAGCGCAGGGACACCCACTGTGAGCTGAGGGCTCAGTTGCCACGTGCACAGAGATAGGACAAGGAACAAGAAGTCAAGAGTAGTGTTATCCTGTGTGTGTCCAGGAAGAGGGAGGGAGCTACAAGTCTAAAGTTTCCAAAGAACAAAAGCCACTGCTGGAGGCAGTGTAAAAAATCGGGGGATTTTTTAAGTTGCCATTGTCAGGAGATTCAACAGCACATTTTCAAACCTCTACTGGGGAATTCTTTTGCTTGCTTTCCCAATTGCACAGAATTAAAATAAAACCAGTATTTTTCTTTCTCCTCAGCTGATTTTGGCCTCTCTACTCAGCTCAACTCTGAGCAGAGCAGACCGTGCTTGGTAGCCGGGACTCCTTGGTGGATGGCGCCTGAAGTGGCGACAGGTCAACCATATGGCCCCAAAGTGGACATATGGTCTTTTGGAATTGTGGGGATTGAAATGTTAGAAAAAGAACCTCCTTACTGGGACCAAAGTCATGCCTCGGTAAGCAGCAAATACTCACCGATCCCACTGTCTTTCTCACCTGTCCCATTCCCTGCATGCCATTGGACAAAATCCCATTGCCATCTGCTGGAACTACTTCCACCAAGGTCCCCTCTAAAAATGTCCCTGCAACACATCAGCATCTGCTGTAGATTTGGATACATCAGTGGTCGAACTCAAGCCTTACCACATGCAAACAAACTCCATTCTCAGGAAACACTTTCCTTTGGGTTATAAGTGGTTCCAGTTCTTTTGTCTGTGGAGATGGCCCCAGAAAAAGGAAACAAGCATCTTAGAACTTCTGTTATCTTTCCATAAATGAAGGAAGGAAACCCAAACCCAACAAAGTTTCTAAAACTGTAGTCTTTAGAGGGGAACCTAACCCAGTGTGCAGTTTCTTCTCACTGGGAAACATGCCTGCAACCTGGGCATGAGTGTGTAAAGGCCACTGAGTCTCTTCTGCTTCTTGTGCAGTGCTGCTGTACTGCATTTAGTGACCATGTTTTTTCACAGCCCAAGGCACGTTCTCTGTGTCACCAAGCCAGAGCCTGGTGATGTGGAGAGCCTGCCAAAACCTCCCGTTCGTTTCCTGGCACTTTCTGAGATGGGCCTACCACTAATGCATTGACTTGAGTAGCCAAATGAGCAGAGGGTGACCATAGGGATGGCACCTCTCCTTCTTCTGACCATGACAATTTTGTCTTTTGCTGCAAAATGGGAAGCTGCAATTTTCAGACTGCTGAGAGACAGAGCTGCAGGTGGCACCTGTGTGCCCAAGCAAGCATTTCCATCCCAATACACCGCAGCAGGCATCTTAATGTGGCTGTGTTGAAGATGAGTTTGTAAATCTTTATTTCCTTACCTGGGGATTACCTGATGGATTTTCTTTCTTTTCTTCCAATTCCCATTGTTTTCAAGAACAGCACAAAAAGCTTGATGAGTTTTGTTCTAAGGCACGTGTGCTTAAAGGACCAACAAGCAGTGCAGAGATGCCTTCCATGAACTAACCCTTGAAATTAGTTAGTATAGCACAGTCCCTCTTCCATAAAGCCTCTAAAACTGGTATGAATCCTCAGAGAAGTAAACATGCTTTTGCTGATGTAGTTCCCACTAACTAGGTCAGTCAATGAAATCAGCTGCCAAGGCAAGATCTGTGGGATGGTGGAAAAGCTGTGGCCGCATCAGGGTTTGGATTTTTGGTTGGGAAAGGAAAGTCATCTCTGGGTCTCTGTCAGGGCAGTAACTGCCACTGAGGAACAGAGGCTAAACAAAGGGATCTGGGAGAGCCTTAGAGATGTGAAAGCAGCAGGTGGAGCCTCATGGGTTTTTTTCTCCAGGCTCGACGCCTGATAGCCAAAGTAGGGACCCCAAAACTGCAGCATCCCAAGCTCCTCTCAGCTTTGCTGCGTGACTTCCTGAGCTGCTGCCTGCAGAGAGATGAGGAGCAGCGCTGGTCTGCCAAGGAGCTCCTGCAGGTAAAATGTGAAGGGGCTGCAGGTGAAACAGGCTCTGAGGGATGGGCTCCTCCTCCACTCAAGTCCAAGACATCAGATGAGCCCTCTTCTTCCTCACTTCCACTCTTGGGGCTCTTCAAATGAAAATGGTGAGGAATCCTAGACTGGGCTGGGCTGGCAGGGCCCTCTAAAGGTCCTCTGGTGCAAGTGTCCTGCAATGAGCAGGGACATCTTGAAAGAGAGCAGGTAGCTCAGAGCCCTTTCCCACCTGACTTGAAATGGTTGCAGGGACGGGGCACCTACAAGCTCTTGGGGCAACCTGTGCCAGGGTGGCACCATGCTCCGAGTAAACAAGTTCTTCCTTAGACCTACTCTGACTTGATCCCCATTTTGTTTAAAAATATTCACCCACATCCTATTGTAATTGGCCTAGTTAAAAAAGATGTCCCCCACGTTCTTCAAAGCCACTCTGAAGTCTTGGAAAGTGGCAATAAAGTCTCCCTGGGGCCTGTTCTTCACAAAGCTGAATAACTCCACCTCTCTCTACATTTCCTGAGAGGAGAGGTGCTCTGTTTTCTGTTTCTGTCACGCTCTTAGTTTTTTAATTTGGTGCTGTGTTCAGTTTTACCTAATGTCAAAAGAATTGAAGTAGAGCAATGCAGGGTACAGAGACATGAAATGGAGGTGCAGGAACCCAAGGAAGCCAGTCCCAGCTGAGCAGTCAGAGATTTGGCTGTGGGCAGGAGGGGCTGTGGGGGTTCACTCTGAGCCTCTGAGGGGCCCTGGTTTGTGCCCCCCAGCCCACCCTTAGAGGTTTCTGCCACAAACAGAGACAGCCAGGAGGGACTTGTCCCAGCCCCATCTGCTGCCTGGCACCCTCAAGCAGACGGGAACTGTGCCAGGGTTGCTGCCAGGTTGTGTGGCAGAGTGGGAACTGCAGGGCCCAGTGCCCCTGGGCTGGCCCTGCTGGGAAGGAAGGTGCCGACCAGCACACAAGGGGCAGGGCATGGAAAGGTAGACACTGCTCTGTCTCCCTGCGGAAATCAGCACAGTGCCTGTCTTACAAAGAGAGGGACCAATGAGAGGCTTTGGAGTTTCCTGAAAAGAAGAAACTCCAAGGACAGAAAGCACCATTTCTAGAGCACTGGCAGGGCTAAAATCTCAGCAAGATGAAGACACCTGTATAAATGGGTGAGTGAGATTCTGGGCCAGGTTTGCCTGTGATGGCAAAATCCTGCACATCAAGATGGAGGTGTAGACGGTCCCATTGTTCCTCTTCCTGCATCCTTCTAGGGGCAGGAGCAATCCTGTGAAGCACTGAGCTCGGAAAGTCATGGTTCATTGTATTTTGTTGATTTGGTTTTTTTCCCTTTGGGCAGCATCCATTTGTAAGATATGCTGAGCCTGCGTCCAGCCTGGTGCCACTGATTGTTGCAGTGAAGAGGAAGGAGACAAAAATGTGACAATCACATCAGGACCATTTATTTATTCCTTAACAGGTTTAGAGTAGGATTGTAGGTTAGGACTAGGATTAGGATTAGATTAAGGATTAGGATAAGAATAAGGATAAGGATAAGGATAAGGATAAGGATAAGGATAAGGATAAGGATAAGGATAAGCATAAGGATAAGGATAAGCATAAGGATAAGGATAAGCATAAGGATAAGGATAAGCATAGGCATAAGGATAAACATAAGGATAAACATATGGATAAGGATAAGGATAAGGATAGGCATAAGGATAAACATAAGGATAAACATATGGATAAACATATAGATAAGGATAAGGATAAGGATAAGGATAAGGATAAGGATAAGGATAAGGATAAGGATAAGGATAAGCATAAGGATAAGGATAAGGATAAGGATAAGCATAAGGATAAGGATAAGCATAGGCATAAGGATAAACATAAGGATAAACATATGGATAAGGATAAGGATAAGGATAAGGATAAGGATAAGCATAGGCATAAGGATAAACATAAGGATAAACATATGGATAAACATATAGATAAGGATAAGGATAAGGATAAGGATAAGGATAAGGATAAGGATAAGGATAAGGATAAGGATAAGGATAAGGATTAGGGTTAAGGTAAGGGTTAGGGTTAGAGTAGGATTGTCTAATAGGACTGCAGAATAGGATTGAAAATCAATAAAGTTTCTGAAACCACAACTCACCTTGAAGATCCCCTTCCTTCTCACTCTGCGAATGAACTCCAGAATTCCATCTGAATTGTCTGTTGTTTCTTAAAGGAGGAAAGTGAAATGGTGTCTTTGGTATGGTGTCAAAGTGGGGAAGGATCTTCTTCAGTCATCCTCTCCAGACCAGACTGCCTTTGGAATATGGCCCACTGGTCAGTTTTTGGCCATCTTTGGTACTTCTATTTGAGGCAGAAAGGACAATGGCATTTGCAGGCAAAAGCAAAGGAAGAATGGGGCAGCCCAAACATCTTATGCAGATGCAGGCCTTCAGCTGTGACTGGAGAGCATTGGAGCTCCTGCCACTTGGACTTGGATCCCTAAATGCAATAATCTCTTTGGCTGGAGGAAAGCCTTGATCAAGTGAGAAAGCAGAAAGATCAGAGAGGGTGCTCGGGAAGGTCTCCTGTGGTGCAGAGCTGTCAGCACCTGTGAGGTGAGAGCGGGCCCGGCCTTGCCCGGGCTGGAGCCCCAGCTGAGCCGCGGCCGAGACAGGGTGGAAAGAGGCCCTTGGAGCTGCAAGAGGCAGCAGCCGGGCCCTGGGTGCCTCTTCCTGGGAGCAGGCGAATCCTCTGCCCTCAGAGCCCAGGTGGCAGCTGGCTGCTGCCAAGGGGAAGCGCAGCCGTGCTCGGCACAGCCCAGCCTGGAGGCATTGGCCATCTGCAGTGTGCCCAGGAGCAGAGAAAGGCCAAGGGCAGCCGCGGGCCGCTGGGCTGGCGGAGGATTCCTCCTCTTCTGCTGGCTGCCCTGCAACTCCTGGCAAAGGCC
This sequence comes from Ammospiza caudacuta, assembly GCF_027887145.1. Taxonomy (NCBI): domain Eukaryota; kingdom Metazoa; phylum Chordata; class Aves; order Passeriformes; family Passerellidae; genus Ammospiza; species Ammospiza caudacuta. Next base: position 2,946,480 of record NC_080621.1, on the reverse strand, counting down.
AGCAGTGTGTGCAGCACTCTGGGCACCAGGGCAGGGAGCCGGGCTGCTCGGCAGGCTGGAGCACAGGGCAGCCTCCTTCAGGCCCGGCACTTGTGCCAGGGGAAGCGAGACCAGCGTGAGGCAGGGACAGCTTGGCAGGGCCCATCTGCAGGAGCCAGCGCCTCACGCAGCTCTGGGAGGAAGCACCTGCAACCCTGCAGTTCTGCACTGAGCCAGAGCAAAGGTGTGACATGCAGAGTGTTTGGCAGAAATATGCAGGCCCACCAGGCCAGCCTGCTTTGTGCTCTCTGGCGCACAGCAAGGGCTGTGCAATGCAGCTCTGAGCTCCTGGGAGAGAGGCACATCAGGGATTTGCCTGAGGCTTGTGCTTGAGGAGTGAACTGATTTGGCAGGGGGCAGAAGGGTTTCAGTAGGCAATTTGTGTTTTCTTCATTAATTTCTGAAAGAAAGTCATAATGTGCTGCACACAGGTAGGGTTATTAGAAAAGAAAGACCTTATAAAATCAGGCCTTCCTATTGCTATGTTTGCTCAGTTATCCCATCATAAAAAAACCCCAAACAATATTAAAAGTAGTAGCAATTTTAATTTATTATTTAAAATAAAAAAAATTAAAAATTGGTTATATTATATTTGATTAAAATAAGGGAGAATTTGGTTCCAATAATAGCACATAAGCAAAAGATAACCACGGAGTGTGGAGTGCAGGGCTCTGGGACCCTTGCCAAATCATGTACGAGCTTGCCAAGTGAAGATTCTTCCTTATATGCCATCTGTCAATGCCATCTCCTCCCATTTTCGATTCAGCACACTTCTACCTCCGTCCTCATTATCATCTTTACCACGCATGTGCCACCACTCGGTTTGGTGGTCGCACAAGTCTTTGGGGGTCATCTGAGGAAGATTTTGTAGTCTTCCTCTTTGTCCTTTAATTCAGCTTTGCGTTACACATGCCCACCAAGCCAATACAATGTAAGCCAAAACTAACAAAATTACTGCATTTAGGCATCAAGGCAATAAATCCCTTATAATTAGCATTTTCCTGGGACACAACCAGAGTGTCCCTTCTTTGTTAGTTTTTAGCAACCATTATCTCTTGCTTTCCTCCTGTTCCTGAACATCTGCGGGGAGGGGGGGGAAGGTAGAGCCCCGCCTCTCCCTTTTTCTTTGGCATTACAACTTTTTACTGTTTTAATATTTCTAAATATTAATTACTGTATCAATATTGATTCTTGTTTCAATTTTTATCAGCATGAATCATACCTATTTACCACACTATGGTAAATTCCCAACTGTCCTGTTGCATCTTCTACATGCAGCCAGCTAACTTCCCATGGGAATAGTCCTGAGTGCAGTTAGCACAACAAGCTATTGTGCTGACAAAACTGTTTGCATCTGTAATAAACAAGAAACCTGTCCATGAGCGTGCACGAAAAAAAATGTAATCACCTGAGTAAGAGTGAGTCTTAGAAAGTGTGAGTCTTAGCATGTACACACTAATACACCTTCTAAGCAATAAATTGTGTGGCAAGGAAACTACCAGCCAGTTGGAGTTGAACACGAGGTCTGTGAAAACAGTATAAAAATGAGTTATTTGACTAAAGAATTGGCTTTCCCTGCATGAAGAAACTGAGTCCTGGCTGCTTTATTGACACAGCAATGTGGCTTCACTCAGCAAGAGCACTTGCAGGGTGTATTGATGAAACACTTGTGTTTGATTCCCAGAATAGGATGGAGAGGCATTAAGTCCAACAAACAGGGCATAGTCTTTTCAATTCCTTTAGCTTTAACAGGAGTGCTGAACCACGTATTCCCCCACTGCAGTGCTTACTGTGTGCAAGTGGCTATCTTGGCCTTGAGAATAAGGAGAGTGGTCCTGCTAAGAAGGTAGCTGGAATGCATTCAGGGGGAAGAAAGTGTTTTTAGGAGGCTCTTGACCACCAAAGGAGAATTTGAGGAATGGGAATATTTCCCAAAGGACTGTGTCAGGAACTGGAGTTGTGTCCCAGGCCCTGCCATATTTGATCCATGTTTGAGCAGGTTGACAAGACAATGAAGAAAAGTGTCTTGTTTAAGAGCTGGGACCTTGAGCCTTGAAAGAGAAACAATGGATTGGTCAATGGGTGGGCAGTCAAGCTTTGAAAGGAGAGCAATGCACAATAGAGCCCTTGGTGGCAGGGAGTCATGGAGTCATCCTGAGCCATCATCTCACACGCCAGGCATGTGTGAGCTGATGCTGTAACTGGGGAAATTCCGCTCCTGAGCAGGAGATACAAGACCTAGTTCTGGGCTGGAGATTTGAGAAGGATGAGATGCATAGCGTTTTGATCAAGGGGATGTCCTGCAAGTGCACTGCCTACCTGCCCCTGCTGCTGAGCACCAAGCTCCAACTCCTTCTCCAGTTGATTTTTGGGAATCCAGAGGTCAGTATGTATTATATGCTATTGCAAGTAATGGAATGAATTTGCTTTGCAAGCCCAGTTTTGTCCTGGGTTATTTTGTGCATGGGTCACCTGAACCTGTGACAATGACCAGCAGGGATCTACAGGGCACTCCTACTCTGATGTCAATAAATTCTGAGAAGTGATTGAAATATGTCGATAAATTGGAGGTAATGTTTAGCCTGTGAGTTTCAGCAAAGTATTGAATATGTCTTAGTTCCATGGATACAAACTACTAGGTGAGATTGCTGGGTGTGCTTGACTTAGGGAAGTTACTCCCTGTGCACCCAGCAATGAAATCAAGTAATGCCTCCTTTCTAACCCTGAGCTGGCAGCAGGGATCAGGCCCTGCTTGGTCACTTTCATTTTGACAACTTCTGTTGGCAGGGAAGAAAGGTCCAAATGAAACCTTCTCCAGCTGTTTTCCTCTGGTTGATCTTTTTAGGCACCAAAGCTGTGTGCCACGGGGGGCCTGGGTGTGTGCAGAGCAATGCAGCCCCCACAAAGCCCTTGGTTTCCCCACAAGTTGCCAGGTTGACTGCTTCCAAAGGGCAAGAAAGGCAGAGATGTACATCCACAGGAGTCCTGGCCATGTCCAATAAAGGTGCAAATATGTGGGGAGATTTGTTAGCAATGATTTCAGCTGTTATGCCAACCCAGTGCCTTCTTTCTTGCTTCTGTGCATTATAGGTGAGTAATGTAATAGTTGGCTCTCACAATTAAGAGATAGATATTATGTGGATAAATATTCTGTTCAAATGTAAAGTGCTGCTATTGTAATATGTCCTCTCATAGTCCTCTTTCTTTTCCCCCTTGTAATAGCCTTGGTAGTCAGGGCAGTTGGGGAGGGCTGGTTTGTGACCAGCAGGCGGGGTGTAACAACACCTGACCTCCAATCAAGATGCAAGAAAGTAATCTCCACCACTGAACGGCAGAGAAAGAGTTGACTGAAAAAACATTGGGAGGGGTTAAGGGTATGAAAAGCAGAGCATCCCTTTTGTAGATGAGCATGTGGCTGCTAATCATGGAGACTTTCCAGTGCTCCAATCTTTCCTTATACAGCCTTTTCTTAAGGTTTAATAAACCTTTAAAAAGTTAAAAGGAGGGTAATTTCTCAGATGGGCAATGCTTTGGGCCATTTTCTTGGGCTCGTTTCCTTTGCTTGGGTGCCATCTGAGTGCTCAGTTGGGGTACAGGCTGTAGGTGCTTTGTGCACTCCTGGAGTTCCTGTTGGATCCCTTGAAAGACAGGGTTTGGCCCGCAAGGGGAATTTGTGCTGCTTTGTGACAGAGGAGAACTTCCCAGGCTATTTTGTGTTTCCTGTAGGGAAGGTTGGTTATTGCTTGGCATAAATTTACAGACCAACATGGAGCGTTTGCTTTGTGATGTCAGGGCATGTTTGCCACCTTGTCGTAGCAACATCAGAAGGTTACCCTGGTGCATGGAAGGCCTGAGTGTCAGAGCAGTCCTAGCACTTGCTCAGTTCAGGAGAATCCTCCTGATTGAGGAAATTGTCAGTGGGCTGTTGCACACCGACAGGAGCCTTGCTTTTTCCAGTGTGTGAGCACAGCCTGCAAACTTGCAGGACAGTGTTAAAATGATTGAGGGAATTGCTCCTTTGCTTTTCACTGCCTATGGAATTACCTATGGTGCCTATTTTGTAGCATATTTCACACGTAAGTAGATGTTTCCCCTCTGCTTAGGTTAGGGTGTATCCTAACCTGGCTTTTGTATGTCTTCCTTCTCTTTCTTAGTGACTGAGTTTCTGGTTTTGAAACAGAAAGAGCATTAGGATACCACTGTTTTGGTAAAGCTCCTGTCAAGGCGTTCATCTTAAAAATGGGTGTCTGCAGCCACAGGGGCAGCATTTGCAGAGGAACCTGCAGGGCTTCCGATGGCTCCATGGGAGAGTCTGTGGCAGCAGAGTCTGTCATTTCCTCAGTTTGCTGGGACAAGCAAGACATCTTTGAAAATGCAGACTGGCAGACCTTCAGGAAAGGCTGAATAGTTGGACTAGGACTACTGTTGTAATGTAGCTTAGGATTTTGCGCTCTGCTAGTGTAAGGAAGGCTACTGCGATTAAGTTTGGGAGGGCATAGGAGTGGGCTATGATGAGGTTAATAATGAGGGTGGTTTGGGTTAAGCTAGGAAGAGGATCGGAACCTCTGAGTTAAAGGACTGAAGTCTTTTGCATTTTCCAAGCTCTGCCACGCTAGCTGGTCCTTTTCTTGGACGTGGTGGGGTGTAATAGCCTTTTGTAATTTAGTTGTTTTCATTACTTAAGGCGAAGGCTTGCTTGTGGTATTGGCCTCACTTTTCCTATCCTTTCGTACTGGGAAGAGTTCATCATAGATAGAAACCGACCTGGATTGCGCCAGAACTCAGATCACGTAGGACTGTTAATCGTTGAACAAACAAACCCTTAGTAGCAGCTGCACCACTACGATGTCCTGATCCAACATCGAGGTCGTAAACCTCCTCGTCGATACAGACTCTCGGAGGACATTGTGCTGTTATCCCGGGGTAGCTTGGTCCATCGATCAATTGTATTGGGTCTGGATGCTATTAGCATGTTGAGGGGTTGCTCTTAGTCTAGAGGTGTGATCTAATTTTTGGAGGTTTTGTTTTGCTCCAAGGTCGCCTCAACCGAAAAACGCAGACCAGAAGCTTATGTGTCAGTGAAGCCAGTAGGTGAGTATGTGTTTTAAGGTGGTTGCTGGTTTTGAAATTCCACAGGGTCTTCTTGTCTTACAGGTTTATCCCTGCTTTTGTACAGGGAGATCAATTTCACTGATTACTGGTAAGAGACAGTTAAGACCTCGTTTAGCCATTCATACTAGTCTCGATTTGTGGGACAATTGATTCCACTACCTTTGCACGGTAAGGATACCACGGCCGTTGAACGTGAGTCACCGGACAGGCATCACCTTCAAAACTTGTTTTGCATTTGCTGAAGGCTATGCTTTTGGTAAACAGTCGGGCCTTGATGGGTTTGCCTAGTTCCTTTTACAGGTTTTAATCTTTCTTAATGGACGCTCCTCTGTCAGGTTAACAAGATACTTAATACTGTGCTTGTTTGATTTGACGTATATTGGTGGTTTGTTCATAATGTACAGATGTAAGCTTGTGTCATAGAGGGAGGACCCTGGTTACTCATTCTAGCATTATTTCTCCTATTTGAATATAGGTTAGCCTGTTAATGGGGAGGGAGTCATAAGGTTCTTATATTTTTGTAATGTAGAGCTTTAACGCACTCTTTGTTGATGGCTGCTTGAGGGCCCACAATGCAGTTGGAAAACCCAGTATTTATCTGCTCAGAGAGATTGTATTCTTTTTTAAAGGAGCTGTACCTCCTTTAAATGGCCCTTAATTCGCTTCATTAGGGTTTGTAGGTTTTCCTTGGAGAAGAATTAAGAGTGAACTTAGATTCGTTTCACAGGCAACTAGCTATCACCCAACTCAATTGGCTTTTCACCTCTACTGACAAGTCATCCCACTCTTTTGCCACAGAGACGGGTTCGCTCAATAATAGCTGCTCGTAAGTAGCTCACTTGGGTTTCGGGGTAGCAAACTTAAATTCATTTTGTATTATTTTTCTTGCTAGACCATGATGCAAAAGGTACAAGGGTTGATCTTTGCTGTTTATAGCTTAGTTTTCATTATTATTTCATCTTTCCCTTACGGTACGTGGTCTCTATCGCGCCAATGGTGTCTTTTCTATCACCTATACTGGGAATAGTGAATGCTTTAGTTGGGTGCGGGGGAGTAGCTTTGTTATTCCAGATCATGTCGATTGGGCTAGAGTTTGGCATCAAGACAATCTGGTGTTAGCAGACATTTTTCAGGTGTAAGTTCAATGCTTTTGCTGAAGCTACGTCTTGGTAGCCTAAGTGCACCTTCTGGTACACTGACCTTGTTACAATTTACATCATCTTTGGCTAAGTAGCTTATTAGTTCATTGGGGGGGCGCCTGCGAGGAGGGTGACGGGCAGTATGTAGGTGCCCCAGGGCCAGCTTAAAGAGGGCTCCATTGTCCCACTCTACTGCTAAATCCACCTTCCAGGGGTTATTTCATACCCCTTTGCCGCTATGTTCTAACATAGAAAATGTAACACATTGCTACCTTTCCATAGGCTATACCTTGACCTGTCTTGTTAGCGTGGTGGGGCTATTGAACTCACTGTTGAGCTTTCAGGGGAGGTGGGCTGGTGACAGCAGTATGTAGGCTGTTTTGGCAAGGAATGGTCAGACATATCGTGGATCATTGATTACAGAACAGGCTCCTCTAGGTGGCTTTGGGGCACCGCCAAGTCCTTAGAGTTTTACGCGTTGGTGCTTAAAGCATCAGGAGGATGCTTTAGTAGGTGTAAGCATCAAGATTTAGGGCCAGGCATAGTGGGGTATCTAATCCCAGTTTGGGCCCTGGCTTTCGTGGAGTTCAATTAATCGTTGTTCTAAGATCTTCTTTGATGGGGAGGCCTTTTTGGCATCTTGGGCTTGTGACAACTCAGTTGCTTTTTAACCTTTGCTACTTGGATAGCATGTGACCACTCTTTATGCCGTTATAAAGTTAATTTGGGTCTCCTGTATGACTGCGGTGGCTGGCCCAGGATTTACCAACCCTGGATATGCTATGGCTAAGTCAAGTTTACACTCATTGCATAATATTAACTACTGCTGATTACCCGTGGGGGTGAGGCAATTGCAAGGTATCTTGGGCTACGGTTGTGGTGAGCCTGATGCCCGCTCCTATCTCCCTGATTGAGGTGTTCAGGGCATCTACACTGGAGCGCGGATACTTGCATGTATATACCTAGCAAAAACTAACAGTAAGGTTAGGACTAAGTCTTTTGTCCTTGGGTGCGTGTGGCAGCCATCTTGACATCTTCAGTGTCATGCTTTCTATAAGCTACAAGGACGTGAAATTTGGTGGGTAGCTGGTTGATGGTTTGTCATCATGACTTGTGGTTTGTTTCGGTTTTTGGAGAGGGGCTAGCTTTGGGATTAATATTATGTTTGTTTGGGGGTGGTTAGGGGAGTGTTGATGGTGGCTGGTTATTATTTTTGACAGTAGGGAATATAGAGGAAAGTTAATTGAAAGTGTATTGATGGTAAGTAGTTTGGACAATGTAGGGATATGTGGCTTAGTTATTTGAAAAAAAAAAGTCTAGATAAAAAAACAGATGCATAAAACGGAATTTAAATGTTAATTCCTAGTGAATGATAAAATAATTACTATGTCTGGCAACCATTACACTATCTGTTGTCTAGAGGTAGGTAGCGCGCCCTCCATGAATGGGGTCAAAGTGCATCAGTGCCAAGTTTGCGACAACCTTATCCGTTAGATCATGACATTCTGGGTGTTAGGGGATTCATATGCTTGGCGGTCATGTCATGGACATGTCAAGAGGAAGATAACACCTGCTCTGCACTTGAGGGGCTTATTGAAGAGACGCTAAAAGAAAACAAGTGCAAGAGGTCGGGATGCCGAGGTAATGAAGTTAGGGAGGAGTATTCAACTGACCACTTGTATCTGTGAAGGGCAAGGAGGAAGGAATGAAGCAAGTTATGATCCTGAAGTTACAACCAATAGCGCAAAAGAGCAAGTATAGGAGAGGTATGTGCTTGACGGCAATAAACTAAAGCACATATGATGTTGATAGCTCAGTTCTCGTGAGAAATGCGATCAAAAGATAACCATGTCTGGCTTGGGAGTGCTTGAAGGCTTTTGGCTGAGAATATTACCTAGGAGGTGGGCGAATCCTGTAGACTAGGGGAATTCAAAGGTGTACTGGGACATTCCTCGTTCTCTAGGTTGGGTGTTGCGTACATTAGGTAAGATCCTGGGTCTTTGGGTGACACTTGCGGCTTGGACTTGGGTAGAAATACTTGGGTTGTATGGTACCTGAAGCAATAATGTGCCTGGTAGGTAGGCTGGACGAATACCATCCGTTTGGGTTTTTGGTGGAAGAGCTTGACGTGTAATGTGGATTATCCTACATTTCATGAACTGTCTGATGGGGCAGAGAGTGCGATGCATTATTATACATACCCTGAAAGCAAGAAGAAAACGTGCTGGGTAGGGGGGGAAGGGGGGGGGGGGGGGGGTAAGGGGATGGGGGAGGGAATGAAGGACGTATTTAGGTGTTCTTATAGTTAAATTTTGTAACGACTGCTTTTCAGGCCGTAAATCTCAGAGAGAGGCCAAGTGGGAATTTATGATAGAATCTGTTCTGTTTTTCGGGCTGAGTTTTGTTCTAGGGGGGTTGGCGGTTGCATTAACCTGTCTCCTTACTATGGGGTGTTGGGGCTGGTCGTAGCAGCGGTTGCAAGGTGCAGATGACTAGTGAGTTTGGGGGTCCCTTTTGTTTCTTTGGTACTTGTTATGGTTTATTTAGGGGGAATGTTGGTAGTGTTTGTGTATTCAGTGTCGCTGGCAGCGGATCCTTATCCGGAGGCTTGGGGTTGCTGGGGTGTTGTTGGTTATGGTTTTGGGATGGGGTTGGTTGTCATGGTGGAGCTTGTTATAGGGGGTGTGTTGGGGTTGTTGATGGACGAGGGGATGGTGAATAGTGGGGATTTGTTGTCGGTCCGGTTGGATTTCAGTGGGGTAGCTGTGTTGTATTCAGAGGGGGTGGGATTGCTTTTGATTGGGGGGTGAAGGTTGTTGTTGACTTTGTTTAGGATGTTGGAGCTTGTGCAGGGGTTGTCTCGGGGGGTGATTCGAGCTCTTTAGCAGTAGGGTCAGGAAGTAGTTTAGTGAAAAATGCCAGGTTTGGGAATTGGAGCAGAGGGTTTGAGTCCTTTCTTCCTGAGGTGGGTGGTGGGGTAACTCTAAAGAAGGGGTTTAGTCTTCAATCTTTGGCTTACAAGACCAATGTTTTTATAAACTATTAGAGTTAATTAAAGTTTAAGTAGCTTGTTTTCTAGGGCGGCCGCAAGGGGGAACAGAACTAGAATGATTGTGAAGTATGTGAATGAGGCTAGTTGGCCGTTGATGATGAAGGGGTGTTCTACTGGCTGGCTGCCTACTCAGGTTAGGATGAGGACATTGGCGACTAGGGTTCAGAATAGGGTTTGTGATAGGGGACGGAAGGGTATTGATCATAGTTTTGATGTATGTAGTAGTGGGGTGAGGAACAGGATGAGGATTGAGGCAGCTAGAGCTACTACGCCTCCTAGTTTGTTTGGGATGGATCGGAGGATGGCGTAAGCAAATAGGAAAGATCACTCGGGTTTGATGTGAGGAGGGGTGACTAGTGGGTTGGCTGGGGTGAAGTTTTCTGGGTCACCTAGGAGGCTGAGGGAGAATAGGGCTAGTGAGACAAGTAGGGAGAGCATTAGTACGAATCCTAGGATGTCTTTGATGGTGTAGTATGGGTGGAAGGGGATCTTGTCACAGTCTGAGGGAATGCCTAGCAGGTTGTTTGAGCCTGTTTTGTGGAGGAAGGTGAGATGGACAAGAGTAAGGCCTACGATGACGAAGGCAAGGAGGAAGTGGAGAGAAAGAATCGGGTCAGTGCAGGGTTGTCAACAGAGAACCCGCCTCAGGCTCACTTGACTAGTGTTTGCCCGATGTAAGGGATGGCAGAGAATAGGTTTGTGATTACTGCAGCTCCTAAGAATGATATTTGGCCTCACGGTAGGACATATCCTACAAAAGCAGTTGCTATGAGGGTTAGGAGGAGGATGACTCCAATGTTTCAGGTTTCTTTGTTTAGGTATGTGTCGACGGAAGGAGACCAGGACATCAATTAGATCATCACAGGCCCGATTTTATTGATTAGTACAGCAGGGTAAATACAGTTCATAATGAGCTTCATACATATTGCAAAAGTTGAGCTCAGGATTGGTTAGTTACATATCAGCAACTACGCCTACTTCTGCATTCTTATGGTCATACTTTTGATACTTTCTACATATTCTCAGGAAGAATCTCTCTTCCCTATCCTCATGTTGCAGCAAGGGCAGTCTTTCCTTGCCTGTCATTGGTCACCGACTGCTGACTTCTCCTTTCAGCTTACTGACTGCTGACTTCCCTCTCTCAGCTTAACCAGCGGCATTATGTCAGCATGGCCTTTCTCAGCTAACCAACTATTAATAATATTCTCCACAGGTATAAGCTGTAGTAGAGTCCTCGGCCGATGCGTAGGTAGATGCAGATGAAGAAGAAGGAGGCTCCGTTTGTGTGGAGGTTGCGGATGAGTCAGCCGAATTGTACGTCTCGGCATATGTGAGCGACAGAGGAGAAGGCTAGATTGGTTATTAATAATATCCTCCACATTTCCCCCGTTTTCTTCTTGAGCAAGAAGACTAGTGTGCCAGGTTTTTGCTATTGTACGGCTGACCATGTTTTGAATACAGTTAAAGATACAAGGCAAAATAAGCAAAAACAGTAAAATTACACCCAGTAGTCCTATGGCATAGATCACAATGTTCCTCAGCCATGGCCCAAGTCCTAAGCTTTTAAGCCATTCACCAATTCCTAATCCTTCTTCTTCCTTGAGACTGTGAAGTCCCTGTTGCAGTTCTTTTATCTTAGTGGGAATGGACACCGAATGATCAGACAAATTCATGCAACACATTCCCTCAAACTCTTCACATCCATGCCCTTGTGCTAAGAGCAAAAAATCTACAGCAGCTTTATTCTGCAAAACAGCATGGTTAACACTCTGCACATCTGCGGTTAGCATGTCTAGAATTTGTGATGTCTTGTTTAGCTCATCCTTTGCCCAGCACCCTAATTGCTTTGCTAAATTCATAGCTTTATTGGCAGATCCTCCTGGCAAGATAGTTGAAACTACCACTTGTTTGAATGTACCCCAAAACTGTGGATCTCCTATCTGGCTGCAGTCTAAGTCATGTATGCTACGTCTCTTCCTGTTTGAATTTAGACTCAGCTGCATTAGCAAGGATACGTTAGGGTGAAACAATGACAATTTCCCCAAATGACAGGATCTACCCTGTGGTTTGGCTGGTATACCATTCCACGCCCTGTCTCCACAAATCAAAAATATTCCTATGGGTAATTTCATTGGTGCGGTGATATTTGTGCCGTTACATTGACTGTAATGCTGCGGAGAGAATTTACTCACATTCAGGGATCAATCTAGGGTGGCCCATGTTTCTTTAGGTTGGTTTAAATTCTGAGCATCCGAAAATTTGAAGCTAAACCATCCGCCAGCTGTCGTGTTAGACATACTGGCGTTTGTACTTCCAAAAAGATCCAATTCCTCAGGAGGAGAATGCAAAGAAGTGTTAAGTGATTGGATTAGTAAGCATTGGCGAGAACCATCACTCTGACTTGCAGTATACCCTTGTTGTACTGGCAGTGTGATGTTTGACATGTTAGACATACATAAGGTTTGATTGTTTATCAAACTGCAAAATTCTCCAGGAGACCACAGCGGAAGTCCCACCAGGCATGTTCGAAATGGGTTAGTGACTCCTCCAAGACTAAGACAAAGCGATGATTGGTTAGTTTGATTAGCAAGTGTCACCCATAAATTTTCTCTTGGTTGACTAAAGTGTGTTATTCCTACTGCTTCACTTGCTACAGCATTGAGCAGTATAACAAGAACAAACCTCATTTTCCTTTCTGCTTGCTTTGTTTTTCCTTTCTTCGTTGTCTTTTCCCTGGTTTGCTAGATTGTCTATTGTAAGGCTGAGTCAGTTTTTGAATATACTAACTCTAAATCAGCATCCTTGCTTACAGGTATAGCATGAGGTAAGTTTGAAGGCTCACTGATATCCTTACTCAGATGAAATCGTTCCCTTTTTTGCCTTCCTTTTCTTATCTATCTTCAATCTTGCTGCTCCTAATTTTACTGGTCCTGCCACTTGCAAACTCAATTTTTGCAACTTTTCAATGCAGCAATCTAGTGCTCTATCAGGATTCCTCTTGAAGGGTCCTACAATTGAATGCTGTGTTAAAGGTACTAATTTCCTACACCTTATAGAAACTATGCGTGATTTACTTTGAACCTTAATTCTATTCACAATACATTGTACCTCCCATCGATAATAAGCAAGAATTTTCTGTTCAGGAGACTCATAAAGATTTAAAGCTATATATGCATTTTGCCCTGTTTGTCTCCTTAATTCATCTTGCCAGCTTTTACCCCACGTGTACTCGTGCTCACAAGTGTGACACCACAAATCCCACAATAATGATTGTTCTATCCAAAAAGTTCTATCACAACCCCCACAACGTAGGGCTATCCAAGCAGCACAATGTGGATTGTGACAGTCAAGGCAATGTTCTTTCGCTGGATTTGTTAAACGAAAGGTTGATAATGAGTCAATAAAACCAATCAGCTCCTGGGCTGTCCGGTAGTGATGTGTCAGTGCTCTGTCCACCGCTTTCGAGTACCCCTTCAATTGTAACAGTAGTGGTTGTAGGAGTAGAAGCAGTTTTTTCCCCAGTCGCTCCTTGTCCTCCTCCGTAAGGCGATCCACCAGAGGCTGCATCAAAAACAGGTTTAGTCCACTTAGCAGGCACCCACAAAGGCCCTGTAGGTGAGGAAACACAAAGATACCCCCGACCCCAATATAATACTTTTGCAGGTTTTTCCCATAATCCTGTACTCGGGTTCTTATACTTGACCCAGACCTCTGTTTCCTTAGTAGTTTCCTGACTTGACCTCGGGTGATGTTTAATTGCAGGGGGGGGTATCGTCTTCCCCAAAAATACATAAATGGTTAATCACATACAGAACCTTAGCCAAACATGCTTGTGGATCTCTCAAATCTTGATGTTTTTCAATATACTGCTTAAGGGTGCCGTTTGCTCTTTCCACTATTGCCTGTCCAGTAAGGGAGTATGGAATACCTGTCACATGCTTAACAGACCACTGATTCAAAAATTTCTAGCACTTACTAGGACTCTAGCACTTACATAAGCTGGACCATTATCCATTTTGATACTCTTTGGTACTCCCATAACAGCGACGCAACTTAACAGGTGTCTGGTAACGTGTATAGCTTTCTCTCCTGCCTGAGCCGTAGCCCATATGTAATGACTATATGTATCTATAGTGACGTGCACATGCTTGACTTTACCAAATCTAGCTATGTGTGTAACATCCATTTGCCATTTCTCATTTATTTCTAAACCTCGAGGATTAACCCCGATGCCTAGACCTATTCCACCATTATGATAACTACATGTTGGACATGCTCTAACAATGGCCTTGGCTTCTGACAAACTCAGCTCAAAGTGTTTTGCTAATCCTCTTGCATTTTGATGATACCTACTATGTGCTTCTCTGGCCAATGTATGCTTATCAATAGGACAAGAATTATCAATGGGTAGGGTAACCAATTTATCTGCACGTTCATTCCCTTCTCCTAAACCTTCAGACCATTTATGACTCCTAATATGAATCACAGAATACGCTGCTTTTCTCTCCCGTAAAGCTTTCCTTAACTGTATCAGTAACTCATACAATCATTTATTATTCACTTCCTTAATTGCCGCTTCCTCTATCCGTCTGACTACTCCTGTGACATACATAGAGTCTGTAACCACATTTAAAGGTTCCTGTAAGTTGGACACTGCCCATACTACTGCTAACAATTCCAGAGTTTGTAAGCTATCTGCAAGGTCTGCTGTGAGGAGTTGATGCTTCCATTGTCCTTTTTCTTGCCAGGTGACAGCAGCACGCCTTGATTTCTTTCCTGCATCTGTAAAAGCTGTAATAGCTCCTTCTATGGGGTATTTTTCTCTCAAAGGTCGAGTGATCCAGTTCCATTCTGTCATCCATTGCAAAACTCTAGGCACTAATTTGCTAGTCTCTACTTTAGCAGATGATGTCAATAATGCTTCCTGTAAATCCTTCGAATTAATCAAGTACCAGTCCAAGGTTTCTTCTTCCATAGGCAATCTAATGCTAGCAGGTTCTCTACCATCCACTTCAAGAATTCTGAGACGCCCCTTTTTAATTAATGCAGCCAATTGTTCAATTTTTGAAGATATTGTTTTCTTATGCTGTAGTGGTGGTGACAACCATTCCAACACCCGTATCTCCCCCGTTTTCTTTTGTAGTTGAGAGAGAGCACCAGGCAAATGGCAAGGGCTATTCCAAATAGTAAGGTCAATGGGATGATCAAGTTGTCGACGAGACACATACCCTTGCTGTACACAATTACTAATTTGCTGCAAAGCAAGATGATGCTCCTTTGTCAGGTGTACAGGAGTAGTAGGGTCAACGCCCTTTAACAAAGGCCAAAGGGTTTCTAATAAATGATTTGGTATTCCCACAATGGGCTTCAGCCACTGTAAGTCTCCCAGCAACTTCTGTGCATCGTGTAGAGTCTTAATGTCCAATTGTAATTCAAATTTTTGAGGTATTACTATCTGATCCGTCAAAGTCCATCCCAAATATTTCCAGGGCCTTGTAGTTTGAATTTTCTCTGTAGCAATAACAAGTGAATATGCAGCAAGAGTATTTTTAATGCTGTTAATCTGTAAAGAGGAGAATGGCTGTTGCTGTGCAAACAAAATATCGTCCATGTAATGATATATTATAGTTGCTGGCCATTTGCGACGTAGTGGCTATAATGCAGCATCAACATAAAGCTGATATAAAGTGGGGAAGTTGCGCATGCCTTGCGGAAGAGACGTCCATTCAAATCTTTTATCCGGTTCTCCACAATTTATTGCTGGTAAAGTAAAAGCAAACCTCTTCATATCATCAGGATGCAGCCCAATAGTGAAAAAACAATTCTTTAGGTCAATAATTAAAAGTGGCCAGTGTTCTGGAATCATAGCTGGATTTGGAAGACCAGGCTGTAAGGCCCCCATTGGTTCCATCTGGTCATTTACAGCCCTCAAATCATGTATCAAACGATATTTCCCTGATTTCTTTTTGATTACAAAAATAGGTGTATTCCAAGGGCTCGTGGATAGTCGTAGGTGTCCCTTTGTATATTGTTCTTTACCAATTCATGGGCATGCATAAGACTCTCCCCTTTTAATGGCCATTGCTTAACCATCACCGGTGTATCCGTTTTCCAGGTGAGTGGAATGGGGAAAGTCCAAGCAATGGCAATTACCCCAAAGGGTGCTGATTAGTTAACACCACTCCCAATTGTGTTAAAATGTCCCTTCCAATTAAACAGGAAACTGTAGGAGGCAGTTGAACAATTGAAAACACAGCAGATACTTGTCGATTCTCAATGCACACAGACAAAAGCGGCGATCTGCTTGCCAATGTAAATCCTCCTACTCCTGTGAGCATGTTTGATGATGGAAATAGAGGCCAATGTTGTGGCCACGCTTCTGGAGAAATGATGCTGGTATCTGCTCCTGTATCCAAAAATCCATAAAGGGTTATGCTTTGATGCCCATAAGTAATTAAAACCTTTTGCTTTGATCTATTTTGTAAATCCACAGTCAAAAGTGTAACGCCAGTAGAGCCAAAACCTTTTTCATTCCGTGTTTGCCCAGTAAATGATTGTATTCCCGATGTCATTTGTGATAGTGGTACCAATTGTGTGATGCGTTGTCCTTTTGTAATTTTAATCGGAGGATAAAGGGTGTAAACCAGGTGAGATGGACGAGAGTAAGGCCTACGATGACGAAGGCAAGGAGGAAGTGGAGAGAAAGAATCGGGTCAGTGCAGGGTTGTCAACAGAGAACCCGCCTCAGGCTCACTTGACTAGTGTTTGCCCGATGTAAGGGATGGCAGAGAATAGGTTTGTGATTACTGCAGCTCCTAAGAATGATATTTGGCCTCACGGTAGGACATATCCTACAAAAGCAGTTGCTATGAGGGTTAGGAGGAGGATGACTCCAATGTTTCAGGTTTCTTTGTTTAGGTATGTGTCGACGGAAGGAGACCAGGACATCAATTAGATCATCACAGGCCCGATTTTATTGATTAGTACAGCAGGGTAAATACAGTTCATAATGAGCTTCATACATATTGCAAAAGTTGAGCTCAGGATTGGTTAGTTACATATCAGCAACTACGCCTACTTCTGCATTCTTCTGGTTATACTTTTGATACTTTCTACATATTCTCAGGAAGAATCTCTCTTCCCTATCCTCATGTTGCGGCAAGGGCAGTCTGTCCGTGCCTGTCATTGGACACCGACTGCTGACTTCTCCTTTCAGCTTACTGACTGCTGACTTCCCTCTCTCAGCTTAACCAGCGGCATTATGTCAGCATGGCCTTTCTCAGCTAACCAACTATTAATAATATCCTCCACAGGTATAAGCCGTAGTAGAGTCCTCGGCCAATGCGTAGGTAGATGCAGATGAAGAAGAAGGAGGCTCCGTTTGTGTGGAGGTTGCGGATGAGTCAGCCGAATTGTACGTCTCGGCATATGTGAGCGACAGAGGAGAAGGCTAGATTGGTATCTGCTGTGTAGTACATAGCTAGCAGAAGACCTGTGACGATTTGAGTAATTAAGCAAACACCTACTAGATACCCAAAGTTTCATCATGTTGAGATGTTTGATGGCACTGGGAGGTCGATTAGGGCGTTGTTGATGATTTTGAGGATTTGGTGGTTTTTACAAAGGTTGAGGGCCATTGGTTATTTCTGTATGTGGATATGAGGATGATGAGAATGGATAAGGCGAATGATCCTAAGTAAGCTTTGATTAGGCCTGAGTGGAGGGTGGTGGCAGTTTTGGTTGCTATTAGTTGCAGGCTGGCTAGCCCCTCTGGACCTAGTATTTTGTATCAGGAGAGGTCAGTTAGGTGGGATGCGATGTTTTCTCCTCCTTTGAGGAAGTTGGTTATACTTAGGCAGTGGGTTAGGGGGTTAAAGTATCCTAGGGATGTTGAGAAGTTTTAGAAGGGAGCTTGTTTTGTGAGGATGAGTGTTTGGTCTATTTTTGAAATTTCTAGAATTAAAGCAATGCCTAGGGCTGTTACAATTAGGGAGGTTATTTTAATAGAGGGTGGCATGGTTATTGGAGGGGTTTTTGTGGGGATGATGAATGAGGTGATGAGGAATCCTGCCAGGATGCTTCCCAGCACAAGGCGAGTGACAGGGGAAGTTACTGCGGGGTTGTTTTCACTTACTGGGGTCAAGGGCGGAATTCAAACAAAGCCGGTCTGTACTAGTACGGTTATGCGGATTGTGTGTACCGTGGTGAATGATGTGGCTAGAAGGGTTAGGAGTAGGGCTCAAGTGTTTGAGTAGGATGTGTTTAGGCTTTCAATTATTTGGTCTTTTGAGTAGAATCCTGCTAGGAACGATGTTCCTGTTAGGGCGAGGTTGCCGATGGTAAGGCATGCAGTGGTTGTGGAGAGTATTTTTTGGAGTCCTCCTATTTTTCACATGTCCTGTTCTCCATTTAAGCTGTGAATGATGGAGCCTGAGCATAGGAAGAGCATGGCTTTGAAGAATGTGTGAGTTGAGATGTGGAGGAAGGCTAGTTCGGGTAGGTTTAGTTCAATTGTGACTATTATTAGTCCTAGTTGGCTTGAAGTGGAGAAGGCAATGATTTTTTTAATGTTGTTTTGGGTGAGGGCGCACATGGCTCCAAATAGTGAGGATAAAGCTCCTAGGCAGAGGCACAGGGTTTGGGTGGTTTGGTTATTATTGAATAGAAGGTGGGTTCGGATAAGTAGGAAAATTCCAGCAACTACTATTGTGCTGGAGTGGAGTAGGGCGGATACGGGCGTTGGCCCTTCTATTGCAGCTGGGAGTCATGGCTGGAGGCCGAATTGAGCGGATTTTCTGGTTGCAGCTAGGATGAGACCTAGTAGAGGTAGTGTAGGAGATTGGGATGGGGTAGGAAGTTGTTGGATTTCTCAGGTGTTTGTGGTGGAGCCTAGTTGTGCTATGCAAAGGATAAGTCTGATGTCTCTGATTCAGTTGTAAATTACGACTTGGAGGGCGGCGGTGTCGGCCTCTGCTCGGCCGTGTCATCAGCTGATTAGTAGGAAGGTTATGATTCCAACTCCTTCTCAGGAAATCAACAGGACAAATAGGTTGTTGGCAATGATTAGGATGAGTATGGTGATTAGGAAGAATAGTAGGTAGTTGTTCCCAGAATTCAGGGAAGATTCTTTCCTTCTACAGTTTCTCCTGAAATAATCTGACTGTCTACCTTGACCCTTGACTGAGTGCTAAAATAGTGATCTTCCCATTGCAATGAAATGCAAACTCCAAAGCAGTGAGTGTCTGCTCAAGAACCATGGAGATGCTGCTGTGCTGTTTCACAACAGAAATGCCAGAGCTCAGAGGGATTTTGGGGAAGATTTTCTGGGCAACAGTTTCCAGCAAGTTTAGAAGAATTGGTGCATGCAACTGATTTTTTTTAAAAAGTACCTGAAGGAGAGGATTTTAGAAGCATTTTTATGGTTTTGGTAGAACAGTAGCATTGAGTGTTAAAGAAGAACCTGCATTTTCTTGGTTATGTTTTTAGTCATTTACTGGCAAAACAGGCCAAATTGTAGGCACAACCAAGAACATTGTCCTGATCTCTTGCTGGCTGTGTGAATGAAACGTGTCTCCTGGAGGGAAGTTGGCAAACAGGAAATCAGCTTGTTTGGGTTTACTTGTTCTGTGGGATTCAACAGCCCAGGCAGTTTTCTCACAGCATCTGACTCATTTCCCGTGCCCACTACAGGTCACCTCAGGCGTGTATTCAGCGGTGCTGATTCTGAGCTGAGTGAGAAAGGGACATTTCATGTTCCTGGTGTTTAAGAATTCTAGAGCTAGCTGTCACCTTGGCTAGTAGCAGTAGAGGACCGGCTAGGGAGACCGAAAGAAAATCCATTTTGATGCCTTCAACAAAGGTAACAAAGGCGTAAGTGGATAGTTCCTAGTTTCCCTCTCAGAGTCCTGAAGAACTACAAACTCAGTTTTGCAGAGAAAATGTCACTTGCTGACAGCAGCCAGAGGAGAACACTGAACTAAGAGCAACATGCCAGAGAGTAGAATTAGCCCAGTTCAATTTAGTCAGAGAGACTGAGAATTCTATTCCTGTCAATTTAGTGACATCTCCTTAGAAGATGCAGTTGTGGAACAAGAAGGCCATCTTGAAAAGGTGGATGCTGTATTTGAAGTCAAACAGGCAACTTTTTGCCTGGAGAGCTGCGTGGGCCAAAAGGAGCCAGGGGTGGTGGCCTTGAGTAGCTGAAGATGAGACAGCGTGTGGCCAGGTGGCCAAGAAAGCCAAGGGCATGGTGGCCTGAGTCAGCAGCAGTGGGGCAGCAGAAGCAGGGCAGTGAGTGTGGCCCTGTGCTGGGCAGCGCCACGGCCACAGCTGAGGTCATTCTTGGAGTTCCTCTTGGATCCCATGAACAACAGGCTTCGGCCCACAAGGAGAATTTGTGCTGCTTTGTGATGCAGGAGAACTTCCCAGGCTCTTTTGCATTTGCTGTAGGGAAGATTGGTTATTGCTTGGTATAAATTCACAGACCAATACAGAGCGTTTGCTTTGTCTTGTCGGGGCATGGTTGCCACCTCGTCATAGTGACATCAGAAGGTTGCCTTGGTGCATGGAAGGCCTGAGTGTCAGAGCAGCCCTAGGCCTTGCCCAGTGCAGGAGGAACCTCGTGTATGAGTCATTTTTTGGTGGGCACTTGCACACTTTCAAACGCCTTGTTTTTTCTGGTGTTGCAGCACAGCCTGCAAACTTGCAGAGCAGTGCTATAATGATTCACCATCTTGCTCCTGCGCTTTTTGCTGTATATGGTGTTTCCTTTTCAATCTACTATTTGACTCTTTTTTCACATAAGTAGAGACAAGATAAGAAGAGCAAGAGCCGTTTTTCCCCTGACTCTCTCTGTTATTGCAGAAGAAGCCAAAGAGGAGCAAAATGAGGTGGATGACAACAACCCTCCAACGTTGTTCTCACCGCCCTATTCCAGACCTGTAAGTGCCAGTTGTGTGTGGTGCTGTCTTTAGTGCAAGGCAGAGCTGCAAGTTTTGGAGCAGCCAGTACTTTGCTGTTGCAGGCTGAGGATGCTGGGTGCTGGAGTCCTGCCAGGAGCTAGGGATTTCCTCTAGGCAGTGACCGCAGAACTTGGCCTTTGACCTGTCCTGTTGGGGCAGTGCAGAGCTGGGGGCTCTGGCTGTGCTTCTGGCTGCTTGGTTCAGGGAAGCTCCATCTCTGGACTTGTGTGGGGTCATGTCCAAGGGCACATGTGGTAGTGCTGGAGGTCAAAAGGCTTTCTTGGTTTCTTTTCCCTTTTTGGAAAGGTGTCTTTGGCTTGTGCAAGTGTTCTGCAGTTTTCTTGAGTTGTTCTTCACTTGTAGAGTCACTGCTGACTCAATTAATTTTGGCTTTTGAGAAGCTGCAAACAGCAGACGGGGAAAGTTTCTGCTGATCCATTTTGCACTGAAGTCTGCAACTTTGGCAAGTGCCTTGGAGCACAGAGTGGGGGTGAAGCTGCAAGTCTTTGACTGCTGTCTTATGTTGCTCAGAAAAGGAAGGCCATCTTGAAATGGTGCCTGCTGTATCTGAAGTGAAATAGGCAATTTTGTGGCTGGGGAGCTGCATAGGCCAAAACAAGCCAGGGTTGCTGCTGGTCTTGAGCAGCTGAAGATGAGGCAGCGTGTGGCCAGGTGGCCAAGAAGGCCAAGGGCATGGTGGCCTGTGTCAGCAGCAGTGGGGCAGCAGGAGCAGGGCAGTGAGCGTGGCCCTGTGCTGGGCAGCGCCGCGGCCACAGCTGGAGTGCTGTGTGCAGTTGTGGGCCCCTGGGAAGCAGAGAGTCATGGAGGGGCTGCAGCGTGTGCACAGAAGGACAGGGGAGCTGGGCAAGGGGGTGGAGCACAAGGCCAGTGAGGAGGCGCAGAAGAAGCTTCTGCTTGGACATGAGGAGCCTCATGAGGGACCTTCAGCATTTCCCCAGTGCATCCAAATATTTGAGCTGCTTTTGGAAGCAACTTCTCCCCCTTTTTTCCTTAGTAGTTTTTTTTTTTTTGTTTGCTGGGAGGAAGAGGCTTTTTCATTTTCTTTTTCTCCCAGCTAAAGTTGTTTTCATCATTTTTTTCTGCCCTTTTATAGCACTGGGACTGAGTCTGCTAGAATTTTAATTTCCAATGTATCACTTCTGGAGAATGCAGTAGTTTTGCATGAGAACACATCATTCTGTGCAGGGACCTTGGTGCAGAAGGAGCTGTTGTGGTTCCGGCATGGCCTCACACATCACTTTGAGCTTAGTAGTGACCGTGCCTTTTTGCAGCCCAGGGAATCAGTGTGTGTTGTTTGGGAATTGAGCAGCAGGTCAATGCCCTTGCATTCCAGCTGCTCCTCAGAGATTACAGGAGCTGGAGGGAGATGGGCTTTATTTCTCATTCCAGCCACTTTAGCACCACCAGTGTGGTTGAGTCCAAGAGAAGAACTTGCCCGAGCACAGATGCACAAAGTGTGCAATTCCCAGTGCAATGCTCTGGGTCTGATCCCTTTCCGTAAGGACCTACACGCTCCAGATTCCCCAGGCGTGTGCTTTTTTGAAGCAACAGGAGAGCAGTCTCAGGATTGTAATTGAGCAGGGCACTGGCTACCAAGTTCTGATGTCTGTAGCAACACAGAGGGGACAGTAAAGAGAGATTTCAGTAACGAAATCTGTCAATCTCTCTCTCTCTCTCTCTCTCTCTCTATCTATCTATGTAACATTTGCATAATTGAATCTTCCTGGCTCTGGTCCGAGGCAGTTGGAGGTGCAAAGCTCACCTAAAACATCCCTTTCTGGCTAGGATTAGACACATATTCCCTCGACTGATTCTGAGCAGGCAGAGATGTTTCCCCCTCCAGATATGATGGTTTTCCCTTTAGAGTTGTTTCCCTCCTCTGGCCTCTTCTGCCCTGAAGTCTCCAATTAATTCTTTCAATTTCTGCCTGTCCTAGAGAGGTGCAACAATTCCATGTTTAGGTGGTGTTTGGTGACTCTGGTCATACATGCATTACGTGACACGTGGTTTCCTTCACTGGCATCCCCAGGGCTGTGTAAGTGCATTCGTTCACGGGGCCTTAGGAGAGTCTCTTTCCCTCAGCAGCAGCAGCAGCAGCAGCAGGGAGCGGTGGAGGGTCAGGACGAGGAGGAGGTGCCTGCCCTGGCCCTTTGCGCCCAGGCCCCAGGCCGGGAGGGCTCTGGCTGCAGCAGGGCGCTCTTCGGGCAGCCCCTGGCAGCCTCTGCACGGAGCACAGCGCGCTGCCCCGTCCTGCTTGTGCCACTTTTTTTCAACAATACCCTAGCTCCTCTTCACAAGGAAAAAACTCCAGCAATGTAAAAAGAGCTAATTCAAGTACAGTTCTATCTGCCTTTGTATTGTAGTTCAGGGCATGTATTTTTTTGTCTAGAATTTCATGATTTTTATGAAAACATGCATTCATATCTGCACATTTTTGTGGTTTTAATTATTCATATACCAAAACACTCCTTTTTAAACTCTTGATTTATTGCAGTTGATAATTCTGACGTTGTATATTTTAAAATGTCATACAACAACACCCTTTGGGTAGTTTTTCTCACACTTAAAAAAAAACCCTGTAAGTAATTTTAGTCTCTGTCTCTCCAAGTTGGTTCATACTGGCCTGTTTTAAATCAGGGCTATAATACTTTTAGAGGCTTGAGAGAGGTCCAATGAAATGCACACCAGTGATTCCTCTTCTGCAATGTCCTGGCCCTGCCAGAAAGCCTCTTTTCACTTTTTTTTTCTCTCATTAGCTCAACTGCAAACACACGTTTAGTTGCAAACTTACACAAGATGAGCAAAATGAAAATGATGTGAGGGGCCTTTGGGAGCTCCTTGCTGATCTTTCTGCTTCTTCAGCTGTGCAAGGCTCTGATCCAGGCAAAGCGATTGCACTTAGTGCTACACAACCATTTGTCTGGAACTCTGCTGATTTCTAGGGACAGCTGGAGGCCTCAATCTCCCTAGGATGTTTTGGCTGAGCCAAGCTTTGCTGGGTTTTGGCTGCAAATACCATTGCCCTTGCTGTCTTATATCCACAAGTACCATGGCTGGGCAAAAACTGCCACGTGGGCCATCTTCCAAAGGCACTTTGGTCTGGAGTTTGTGACTGAATGAGAGCCTCATCCACTGCCAAACCACATGAAAAAAATCATGAAACAGAACTTCCCATCCTTAACAAACAACTGACAATTCAGAAGTGGATCTAGAGCATCGGAATGAAAAGGAAGGCAATCTTCCAATGGAGTTGTGCTTTCGGGAGTTTTTCTTCTGACTCCCACTCACAGCTGGCACTGGAAAAAGACACGTCTCTGCAAGCGTCAGTATCTTCTGTCTGCCATCAGTTGTTTTGCTGCAACAATCAGAACAGGCAACAGGCTGGAGAGAGGCTCAGCTGATGCTAGCAACAGGAGCTGCCCCAAGGAGAAAAAAGAAATGAACTTTTACCTCCCAAACCCAGAGGCTCAAGCAGGATTCCTCTGGTTCCCAGAAATACAAAGAAATAGGGCTGAGAAGACCCTCTGCAGCTATGTGTTCATGCACAAGACTTTGCTGATGCCATTTGCGTTTTGCCTTTTTTTCTTTTCTATCTTTTCTGTATTCCTTGCACATCAATTTAGAGCTCTGTAGGCTACTCTATATGTGACTACTTTTCCCAGTCCATTTCCATGGCCTTTGCCTAAGTAGAAAGACAAACTTCCAGAGCTCCAAGCGCCGGCGGGTAGAAGGCCCCAGTGTTATCTTGGTTCTTCCTGGGACAGACCCCTCTGGGGAGATGGTGGACTCACCATCCCTGCAATCCTTTAAAAGAAGACTGGATGTGGCACTCGGGGCCATGCTTTAGTTCACGTGTTAGGCCATGGGTTGGACTCGATGGTCTTGAAAGTATCTGTCTTCCAAGCCAGGGATTCTGTGATTTTGTGACTGAGGCAGCTTTTCCTGCAGCCCTGGAAAGGGCTGCGGGGGCACTTGGCCAAGGACCGGGATCAGGGCTCATGGAAAAGAAGCGAAGGGCTCAAGGCGAAGGCCGAGAGGGCAGAGCTGCCACAGCGCGGCTCAGAGAGAGCCTCATGTCCTCCTCCTCAACCTGCGCCCTCTGCGCTGCCCTTTGCGGCGCCGGCGGCTCCTCTCGTTGCGGGGCTCCAGGGCGTGCTGGGGACCGGGCCCCTCGTCTCCGGGAAGCGCCGGAGCCTCGGAGGCGAGCGGCAGCTATTGTGACCGGCAGGGGAGAGCTGCGGCTGCGGCCCTGGGCACGGCGAGCTGCCGCTATGGCCGGCTCCTGCCGCGGCTCCTGACTCTGCTCTGGCCTCTGCTCCTGCCCTGTGCGCACAGACACGGCCGAGGGCTGCCCGGCAGCTCCCTGCCGCTCCGCAGCGGGCCCGGCCGGGCTGCTGCTCTCTGCGGCCTCTGCCCGCCGCTGCCAGCCCCGCCGCGCTCCCGCCGGCCTCTGCCGCAGCCGGACCCACACGGGGAGGCAGCACATTGTGGCCAGCTCGGAAAAGCCCTGCCCGCAAACCGCCCGCCGCAGCCTCGGCCTCAGGGCACAGGCTGCCGGCGTCCTCGCAGCTGCGAGCCGGCCCGGGCCGCCTGCCGGCCTCGGCCACAGCTCCCGCCTGTGTCTCCATGGCCGCGGCTGCTCGGCACAGCGGGCTGAGCCCAGCCAGTGCCAGCAGCAGCTCCTCACGGGCCCAGGCTCCGGGCGCTCCGAGCCCGCCCTCCCCCGAATCCCAGCCCTGAGGGGCTTGGCGTCCCAATGCATCCCCTGGGGACAGCAGGGTCGGCCGCTGAGCTCAGCCCAAGATGACACCACCAAGTGAACAATGGAAAATACACCAAATCCTCATCAGAGACAAGAGAAAACTCCCATGGTGCCTGACAGCCTGAAGCAACTGCCAATTACAGATCATTCCATCCATGTGGGAAAAGAGACTTTTGCGTTAAAGCAAAACAGTTATTAAAAAGGAGGACAGGAACAAACAACAAAGTTATTTGGACTCATGCTTCTTGTCTCTGTTAGAAAGGCCAAGAAATGCAATCCTTGCTCTTCTGACACAGCTCTCTCTGTTCATGGTGTGGGACAGCGAGTGCTGATGATATGCAGGACCTAATGCAAGGGACAGGGAGGAGGATGCAGCAGGCACAGTGCCAAGCTGACAGAGGGACGATCTCTGGCAGTGGCACTGAAGGAGAAGAGTTTGCAGGCAGCACAGAAAATGGCTCTTTTTTTCCCCTCTTCTTTCAGTGTTGCTAAGAATGTAGCCTGGAGCAAGCTGGGAACACCAGAGCATGGAGCCCTTTCCAGGCAGGGCTGCATCTGCTGAAGGGGCACAGGGAGCTCAGCAAGAATCACACACAAACCAGCAGGGGACTGAGGAGCCCCTCTGGTGGCAGTGAGCAGCCTCGGGCTCTGCTTACTGCTGCTGCCATTTTCTATTGAACCATCTCCAAGGACTTCTGTTGTGCTCTGTATTTCTAAGTGGTTTCCCCCTTGTTTTTTTTTTTTTTTGTTTGTCTCCTGCACCTTGATTTCTCCAAATTTTCCTATCCTGTCAGCAGCAGCCCCTGTCCAGAACTGGCTCTAAAATATCAGCAAAGCAGCTAAGAACAACAACGGATGGTATCCTGTGGCTCAGGAATTCGTATGCCAGAGCCCTGCCTGTGCATTATGCTTTGTCAGGACCTCCTTTTCTGTGCAAAAACTAGTGAGCAGTGCAGTTTTTTTGCCTAAGAGCTCCTGAGAAGCAAATGTTGTGCTAGGTTTCTCAGAGTGTATCCGTTAAATTCGTTACTGGCAAACAGAAAGTAAGGCCAGGGTAGCAGAGCACCTGGGAGCTGGTCACTCCCTGCAAAGGGCTGGTGTATGATGTGAGAACACCACGTTCCAGGATGGGCAAGCAGGGTAAATGTGCTCAAGGTGCTGCAGGTGAGGTTTGGGCTCACTTACAGGGCAGTCAAGGGTGGTGAGCACTGCAAGATCCAGCTGCAGTCCCCATCCGCATCCCTTTCAGTGCTGGCTTTAGTGTGTCTGCAGCCTGGATCCAGAGTGCCCTGGGCGGCTCCTGAGGCTGCCTTTTCACTCAGGGTGAGGATGCCCAGGAGCCCCTGAGGCCGGCAGTGGAGACCAGGGCTGGGGCTTGTGGCCTGGCCGATGTGGCTCTGGGGGCTGGGACATGCCAGGGCATGGGTCACTGTCACTGCCCTCCGCAGCCCCGGCTAGCTCTGGGATGTTCCAGGGACAATGCCAAGAGTGGAGAACTGGCTAGACTAGGGTTTGCCTGAGCCAGAACCTCTAGGTCAGCTGCCTAGCAGTAGAGACCCCTGGAGGACCAAGTAGAGAAGACAGCAGAAGCTCTTCTGTGGTGTAAAGTGCAATGAATTTATTAGGAGCGGCTGAAAGAAGGTACTTAACAGAAAATCCCCAAAGGGAAGCAAAAGTTAAAAGAACCCCCAACACCCCTGTGCACAGGTTTTTAAAATCTTTCAAAAACGGGGGTGGACACCATACAGTAACCAATAAGTGACTGTTGGGGTGTGGTTTCGAGGGCCACAACAAATCAGAACAAGGGGAGGAGAGAGGGTTGGGATAGAGATTGGATCTTGGGGTAAGAGACAGGGAACTTTCTGGAACAAAGGGTAGGGTTTGGGCTGATGGATGGGCCAAAGGGGCCGGGTTGTCTTGACAGACAGGGAAAAATCTGGTGAGGAGGGAGGGGATTCCTTGAGAGACACGTAGGGAAGAGAGCATAACACGGGGGAGAAATTAACTGTAATAACTCGGGGAACACTTGAACATACCCCAAACTAACAGAACATTTGGCTCAATAAACTAACACACTGCAACACAGAAATTCAGGCTTTCAGCAGCTGAGAGGTGGCAGTGTTAGAACCCGCAGCAGCTGGTGAAAGCCATCTCTCTCCTTCAGGTTCTTGCTGTGTGCGAAGGTGCTGTGAGTTGTGGTGGCTGCACTCCCCCTTTGCTGGGAGGATGATCTGTACCAGGGGACGGCACAAAGCTGCCATGGTGAGCAGAACATGCTCAGAGCATTACAGTTCAGAGAATGGCACTGCCCCTGAAGGGCAAAAAGCTTGAAAGCATAGAATTCTGTGCAGAACCGTGTCACAAATTTTCTCTTCTAGAACATGCTCATTTTTGAATACTGTAAGCGAATACTCTGGGTTTTATAGAATACGTGGGGTTTTTCTCTTAAGGTTTTTGGGAGAACTCTCAAGTTTATTTTTAGTTGCATTTTACATCCAGCAGGTATACAGATTTTTTTTTTTTAACTGTTCTTTTGTAAATACTTAGGGAAAAAATAAGTAAGCATTTTTAAATCTTTTGGGATATTGTGGTTAATATCCTTAGAAAGAAAACATTATTGAACAAGTGTGAAAAGACAGAGAGAGGGAAAATAGCATAAAAGTCTTTTAGTACAGGGTGTGTAATAAGGACTGCAGAACTGAGTAATTCCTCCAAGGGCATAGTTAGCAAGATATATCACCAAGAATACCTGCCAAGATACTTCTTAAAACAAGGGAAATGTGCCCTGCAGCCATACGAAGTACAGCCAAAGCAAATGAAAACCTTTGAAAAAGAAGGAATTTTGCCAGTGACATGAGTCTGTCTGGATAATTGAGGGATGCCCATCAACCTTGCACTGAATTCCTCAATATTTGTAAAGTCTTTTCTCCCAATTTCTGTGAAGTGAAGAAGCTGCAGTTGTTTAACCATTAATTTAAACTCTTTGGGGAATTACCAAGCACCGTGTATGTTCTTTTGTAGCTGAGCAGGACTTGAGTTTCCCAAATCTTTTACAAAGCAGAAGGGAACCACAGAGTTACTTGTGCTAGTATTAATGAAGGGTTTCATGAAAGCAGGTGAATGAGAGCATTGCATTATAGAACTTCCACATTCATGGAAACAGGAGTCCACTTAGAATAAAACCTATAAGGCTAGCATAACATCAGAACAGGATAAAATGAAATTACGAGACAGGAAGTGGTGCGTCAGAAATGAAGTGTATCATTTCTGATACATCTGCATGCATTTGCAAGCTAAAACAGAAAAAGAAGGGCAGAGATAGAAAGGAACGAAGATTTTGAAATTGCACCATGCAGAAGAGACACACAAACCATCAGTGTGAACACAGCTGAGAGATTCATCTTGGAGATGGATTAGAGTGGAATCCATTCACTGAAGATCTCTGGTGCACAGGAGTGCAAAGACTGAGGAAAAAAGGAGAAAAGTTTAATTTCTGAAATCTATTTAGATTCCTGGAAGCATTGTCCAGAGACGTAAAAATCTAAAGCCTCAGAGAATCTGAACCTCAAACTTCCCCAAATGGATTGATCGGGTATTATGGGCACATCTCTGCTGTTTTCAGGGTCAGTGAAATTGACAATGGGCTTCTGGAAATTAGGAGTGCCCACCCAGATTTTACCTCCATTACTTGAAGAACACCTTAATAAGGCACTTCAGGAACTGAACACTGACGTTCTCACCCTGCTCTATTTACTTTACGTTTGGGTACAGGCTGGTAGAAGGAGAGATCTGGCTTTGATTTCCAAGAGGAAGGTAAGGAGAAAGACAGGCAGCACAGGAAGCACAAGGCCCTGTCAGAGGACCTGTGGAAGGTAACTTTGTGCCCCAGCACTGTTGGAGGACGTTCCCTGTCATTGGTGCAAGTAGCTGGAGACATAAATACTGATTTATTTGGGGGCCGCAGTCTTGGTAAGTGCAGAGGTGGTTCAGTAACGTGACATGAGGGAGTTCCCTCAGGGCAACTGGGATGCCTGAAAGAAGTGAACAGCTCACCACAGCCTGGGCCGCTCGGCTGCTTTCTCTTTCCGACCCTCTTGGGGAGGCTCTGACATTTCCTCTTCCCTGATGGAAGTGCTGCTGCTGCCAAGAGAAACGTCCCCTTACTCACTCAGTGTTCCCTTTGCTTGCCGGATGCCCCATCTGCTGTCGCTGTCCAGGAGAGCTGCTCTGTACGGGAGGAGGAGCCCGAGGGAGAGGCTTTGAAGATGGGGCAGCTGGGATCCCTCTGCTTGGAGCTCTGTTTAAAGATACACGGACTTGCATGTGAACAGGCATAATTATATGGACTTGTACATATGTAGCCTGCTATTTGTACAGGCCTATTTCTGTACATATGCTATCAGATTTATGAATGTACTGTGTATATATGCACTTATAGATACCTGCATACATACAGGTTTTCAGTCACATCTTTGTGTGTATATGTATCTAGTTCTTTATGTGTATTGTAATATCTGTGTTTAGATTTCCTTATGTATACGGTTGTGTAGGTATCTATTTCTATTGATGTATTGATGTAGTTTTTTTTAAATAGCTATATTGGTATTTGTTTTGGCATGTATGTATTTTTAAATTTTTTTAGATGTGTATTGATGTATTTCTATATATATTATATTTACATATATATCCTTATATATTGCTGTAAATTTGTATTGATGCAGTTGTACAGATATTTAGATTGGTACTGCTGTTTGTCTATTTACAGATAGGTTTGTTTTATGTATCTCTTTCTTGAATGTAATAGGTAACATTTAATCTGTATTCACATCTGTACATTGTGGTGGTTATTTATGTATTCAGTTCTATTTAAAAGTGTCTGGAGTGGTATAGTGGTGGAATTCTATTTGTAGAGTACTTGGTATTACAGTACTTGGTATTTCGTATTTGTATATGGGCTGTATGTTTGCCATAATATGCAATAAATTAAGTTATTAATTTTCCCTTGATCTCTGTGTATAGTGAGTGTTTGTAGAGGTTTGCAAAAAATTAGTTTTTGTTACCAGAAGTTGTTATTTGTATGTTTTTAAATAGTGTGGTGTAACAAATACATAAATTACTTTTTTAAAATTTAACAAAGATTTGTATGGTTCTGTTTTGTCAGCACTGGTGTAGCAATTGGTAAGAAATGCCATTTGTCAAGTGAGATGAATGTGTTGTAATTTGTGCTACCCAAAGCCATGGGCAGATGGCCATGCAAATCTCCAGCCATGCCCAGCACATGCCCCACCTGCACTCAGGCTGGGCAAGGGAAGCGCAGATTTGGGCTGGCAGCAGAGCCCACGTTGGCTCAGAACTCGCTGCAAAGGCCTGCTGGCTGAGAAAAAGATCAGGGATACATTTTATATATTCTATTTCTTACAGTACATATACTAAAATATATATTATGTAGTGTATTGTAGAAATCCTTAAAATCAGAGGAATTGCTGCTTTGGAAATTTGGAAAGCTGCTTCTCAGTGAAGAGGATTTCTAGGCTAGAGGAATATAAAAATAAAAAGAAGACCATGGACAGTGCCATTGCCAGAGGCCCAGGCTGTTAAAAGGAGAAATGGATCGTCCCCTTTGCCGTCTGTAGCTGATACCCCTGTCAGTAATAAGTAGCAACTCCGGGGGCAATGAGATGGGAAACCATCTCTCTAAACCAGAATGGGGCGTCTTTTAAACCAGCTAGAGGCAATTTTACAGGGTAAAGGACATTCAAACATCTCAAAATGTGAAATAAAAGACTTACTAATCTGGGTAAAAGTGAATACTCAAAATACAGACTTGAAGTCTGATTTTACCTTTGATTTCTGGGACCAGATAAAGTGGAAAATTCACAATCTAGTCTCTCTCAAAAAGGAAGAGTCTTTGGCCAAACTTATGCCTGTCTCCAGAGCTTTAATGGAGCGCTTTGATCAGAATGATTGTAACAGAGACTTTCTCAAACATCAGAACAGAACACCTGGCTCTGAGACTTCAATTCTGTGTGGTGCTGGACCTTCATCCTCCTCTGGGGAGAACTTGGATTTTGTTCAGGGTGTCCTGGCATGTCCAGGGTTTCTCCAGGCAGTGTGGACAGCACCCCGAAGCCCAGAAAAGGGGAGTCAGATCAGCTTCCAGCTTTGGTCGTGCACTCTGTTTTTTCCAGGATTCCCTGAGTCACTGACGCTGCAACCAGGCATCGTCCCAACTCCTCCGGGAAATCATCCACCCCCAGAATTCCCAGAAAAGTGTTTGGGATTTTTCTTGCATTCCAAGAGTTTGGGGGCTCATGGGACATGTTCTAGGGAGGCTGGGAATCAAACGGGTCCAGGAGATTAATGTTTGGTGAAGCTTTGCAAAACAGGAGCTGCTGTTTCTGTGCTCTGCTGCTCTTCTGAAAAAGATGCGGCTGGATCTTATTCTGAAGTTGTGCAGGTGGGGTCAGCCAAGGGGGGGCCTGGATCCGCTCTGCCTGGCTGAGAGGCTGCAGGGTCGCTCCTGTCACTGTTTGCCCTTCCCAGGAAGTCACCCCCTGGGATCGGGCTCAGGCTGGCAGTTTGCTTTGGAGCTCTGAGGACTCTTTTCATATAGATTCCTCTACCAAAACTTTCCAGGATTTTCACCACTTTTGGCTCCCCAGCCTCCGGTTACAGCAGGTGGGGGGGCTTTGGATTTGGCTCTGCCTGCAGGGGAGCGGGCAGTGGGGAGGACAGAGGTAGCGGGGGCAGCCAGGGCTTGAGCAGGGCATGAATGGCTCTGCCCAGAGAGATGGATGGGATGGAGGTGGAAGAGCTCAGGAAAGTTGCTGTGGAGGCACAGACAGTTCATTCAGAAGCCTTGAAGCCTGTCTCATTGGCTGCTGGAGTTGGGGTGGAAAGCATGCTGAGATTGCAGATCAGACCTGAGAGTTTTCCAGCTGAATACCTGCGGGCAGGGATACAGTGTGGAACCTGTCACAATCCATTGGAAAGCATCACAAAGACAAAGTCGGGGTCTACAGCTGGAGAGCAGCCCAATTTGTATGAATCTAAAAAGATCCAATTTAGTGAATCCAGATGTGAGATAGCAGGCTCTGGCCTTTCTTCCTGTCACCAAGAACTTGGAGCTCTCCTCCCCAGCACTTCCTGGCAGGGCTCCCAGGAAAGTTGCTGCAGCAACACTACTGCCAAGTGACGCCAGCTGGGGGCTATTTACAGACTACGAACAAGACAGGGCTGCTTTGGAAGGTGCCTAGAGCTGTTTATTTTTCAGCATCAGTCTCATTACATGATTATGATAATGGGAAGCTGCTAGCAGCTCACAATCCAGGCAGCAGGCCAAAAAATGTAAGGTTACAACTTACTTTATAAGCTTCTTGACCAATCACACAAAGCAAAAGCATATTGACAGTAGTTCTATCCAATCACCAGAAGCACACGTAGCTTTGGTTAAAACAATGCTGTCTTATTTCGAATACAATACCTGTTGATAAGCCTTAAAACACAACACACAGAACTCCATTATTAAGCTCCAACCTTCCTACTATCTTGCTAGATAAGCTTTCTGCAGCTTAAAGAGCTATTCAGACAAGCGTTAATACACAGGCTTATTGTTCAATTTGCCCTTGCCTTTTCCTACTGTTTAAATATTTTTTTCTGCTGACCTATCTCATGACTGTTGCTTTAGCTCTGCTCACAATTCTGCTGTATCTGAGGCCTGCCTTTTGCAGCTTTCCCAAAACCCTCTAATTTTATGGATTCCCTCAATTCCCTCTCTCTCTTCACCCAAAAAGAAACCTTACCAATCGTATCATTTATTACTTGCGTTTTGTAGCCTTACTATAATATTTTTGTTTCTTATCTGCTTAAAGCATGTTTTTGTTGGCACTAAGCATTGCTGTATTACAACACAGTAATTTAATGCAGTGAAGGTCCAGTCATTGGAAAGGGCATAAATTATGCCTGACAATAGTTACAAGTCATTATTCAAAAATCTCTTGTCGATTCCAGGGTCTTAACTCAAAACCTTCCTCCACTTCTATTCCTTCATCCACCACCTCCATGACCTTTTGAGCACCTGTCTGTGAATCCATTTCCTACCTCTCTCTCTTGAGTGAGAGAAACTTCTTGGACAGTTTTGTTAAACATTCATCACACACACTGAAGTGTTCAAGGTATTACTATTAATATCACTACCAAAACACCCAAAACATGAGACCTATCTTGCAAAGTTCCCTTAGCCAAGGTGCAAAGCTCTATTCTTGGAACAAATCATCTAACCAGGACCCACTATCTTCTTTAATTTGGGCTGTCAAATCTCTCAGTTTTTGTATGCTTTTGAGGATGGATTCAGAGTGGTCAGACAGGTTCATACAACACAATCCTTCAAATTCTTCACAACCATGTCCTTGTGCCAGTAAAAGAAAATCAGTTGTTGCTCTATTTGGAAGGGTAGCATGTCTAACACTATTAACATCGGTCAACATGTCACTGATTGCAGTGGATGTGGCATTAGTTTGTTTACTCAGCCAATATGCAAACCAATCTAATTGTTTCAATGCCATTGCTGAAGCCAGTTGGGGTGAAAAGAAACCTGCTGAAACCCTTTTCGCAGCCTTCCAAGGCATGAAATCACTTCTACAGTTCTCATCTTAATGATGAGAACTTGGAGCTTTTTGGCAGCATTCATGGGATGGCTGATTGCTGTGAAAACACTTACTGTTCTGATGGATCATATACAGGAGTGATGAAAAGGAAAAACAACCACGGTCTAAATCTTCCATTGCAACTACCTAATTGGTCTAATATTATTCAAAATTTAGAAAAACTTTGAATTCAAACAAACACTTCCTTGCCTTACCTGTAAGATATGGTCATAATGATGTAAATCCACAATACAAAATTCCTTCTCACCATGAGATCAAAGAACTTATAGGAAGAATGCAAAAAAAAATTATTATAACTTTACCTGATCAGCCTCCAACTGTAACAGAGATGCTAACAGCTTGCAGTAAGCTCACCTCTCCAAAACATCTTGCTAATGTGCTAGTCAATGCTTTTGGAAAGCAGATTGCAGATTCTTAAGAAAAGTTAGGAAACCATTGGGAGATAATTTGGGAAAGGCTTTGGGAGAAAATTTGGGACAAAAAATGGAAAAGCTTGAAAAGACCCTTGAAGCATAAAGAAACATTTTCTAAAAATCTGCTGGTACAGTTGGACTCTGATAAAAAGGCTTGTGGCTTTGCTTGTGGTAAAGCAGGACACATGAATAGAGATTGTCCTACAACAACAATCAAACTTAAACCTCTTTCTATTTGCCCTCAATGTAGGAAAGGGAAGCATCTTGCTAAGTACTGTCATTCTCAATTTGACATCGATGGCAAAGCTTTATCATTATACTCAAAAAAGAGCTCGGATTATCACCACACCTCGACACAAGTAGTGACCTCCCTACAGTCAATTACCCAGTCAAATGGCATTGGTACCTCAGTCATTTATCCCTCAGTCATCCATCCCTCAAATGGTCCCAGGTCAATACCCTCATGTACAAGGTTTGAATTGGCCTCCTCAAAAATTGATACACCTTTTAAATAAGTTCTGTTATGAAAGTATGAGACGGAGTGGGGATCCATTCTGAATTAGGTGAAGTGCCTAGAAGAGGTGAGAGGTCTGTAGGGCCAAAGCTGAAGAAAGGCCGCATTCCAGAGACAGCAAGGAGACAGAGAAAGAAAAACAGAAATTACCGCAAGGTCGATCTGCCCCAGACCTAGGAATTCCTCTGATAAAGAAGAACTAGTGCTAAATGTCACGCGGAATGAATATGTATGAACTTATTGTGAAACTGTATGCATATGCATTTGGGAGGGGATAAAAGACGACCTGAGATCTTCAGAGGTACGCATGCCTTGTTGGGGGACTTGCGTCCGGCGCGTGTCGTAAAATAAACATACCGGGCTTTACAACTTTTATAAAGTTGTGAAGTTTCTTCTTTTCTCCGCAAAACATTATGGCGAGCCAGATAGGAGTTCTCTGTCCCCGCAGGGGCAGGGGGGATAGACGGACCTCCAAGGCGCGCCCTAGGATTTTTTCCTGGTGGGGCTCCGCTCGTCTCAACTTGCCACCTGCGAGGACAGACAAGGACCTGCTGGCCTGCGGAGGAAGATACGGTATGTACTGAGGGGCCCCTGGGGGAGGGAAAGGAGAGCAAGGGAGTAAACCACCCGGAGACGTCTGGGTTCAGCTGATAGAGCAGCTGTATTAGAGATGGGGTTCATCGTTCTGATAGAGCAGACCGCTAGTGGCTCTGGGGGTGAGCCGGGTGAACCCGTGTATGTGTGTTGAGGGTTCATAGTTCTGATGGAGCAGAACCGCTAGAGGCTCTGGGGGTGAGCCGGGTGAACCCGTGTATGTGTGTTGAGGGTTCATAGTTCTGATAGAGCAGAACCGCTAGAGGCTCTGGGGGTGAGCCGGGTGAACCCGTGTATGTGTGTTAGGGGTTCATAGTTCTGATAGAGCAGAAGTGTTGAGCCCGTGTATGTTTTGTTTGCATGTGTGTGAT
Organism: Ammospiza caudacuta; assembly: GCF_027887145.1. Taxonomy (NCBI): domain Eukaryota; kingdom Metazoa; phylum Chordata; class Aves; order Passeriformes; family Passerellidae; genus Ammospiza; species Ammospiza caudacuta. The sequence continues at coordinate 2,910,836 of NC_080621.1, read as the reverse complement.
GTCCAGACACTGTGTTGCTGTATGGTTAATGTGTGCATTGTGTGGTCGGTGCACTGTGTTTCTAATCGTGCAAGTGTATAAGTGTATGGTGTATAAAAGAGAATAAATCTACAGTGCGGGGGGGTCAGTACTACCCGTGTTTGAAGCAGCCGAGTGAGGCCTGAGGCGCCGGCTGCAGCAGGCTGTGGGGGCAGGGACAGAAGTGCCCCGCAGAGAAGCGAGTGGAAGAATGTCAGTGATGGTACTTATCGTGTTTAAATGTAGTGATTTGTGTAGATCTGGTACATTTTAACCGTGAGTATGAGTGTGAGCTCAGAGAGTTCCTTTGCCTTGGATGTTTGATTTTGATTGTGTCCAAGAAAATTGATGTGAGTAAATGCTGAATTATGGTATGCTATGTTGTGTTGAGAAAAGTGAGCACTTTGAGAGATATGCCCTTTCCCAGTGGTTTTGTGTGGTGATTTTCTTCCGCTGCATTGTGGTAATTTGATTTTCATTGTATAGTAGTGTTTGTGGAGATTTTAAGATTTTGTTGCAACAAGAGTGGCATTTTACATAGGAGAACTATAGTACAGTGATTTATGCTTAACTACGATAGAGTTAAAGGAATTCTAAGAATTCCCCCCCTCACAGCAATTCAAGCCTTGGCTCTAGGGAATTTGAGATAAAGGGGGGTGCAGGTGCGAGTGTTTCTGTCTGAAGGCATATCAGAGTTTCGGCTGTGACTAGCACAGCCTTTTTGCAAAGCAGTAAAACAAGTGTAAGTAGGCACAGTGCTTAATTAGATTGTGCAAGGAAAGAACTAGAAAAGACTGATATTTTGTCTGATCAGAATATAGTGTCTATATCACGTTTTTGATTAGCATGCTGTGTGAGGTGACAGTGGCTGTCCCCTGGGCACAGGGACAGCTCTGGCTGCCCCGTCTCCCCAGGGAACACGGGATTGGCCTGTGAGCAAAAGCTGGATGTGCAGTTATTATTGCAGTGCGGTGTTTATGAGAAACACTGGTTTTGCTGTTCTAATAAGTGTTAGGGCACATGTAAATTAGAAGTTTCTGGTCAAGCAGATTCAGAACCTAAGGTCTTAGAACTTGTGTGTGGGAACCACATCTGATACCTGCCACCTGGAGCTGTGTGTATAGGAGGAAAACTGAGAAACTACTGTGAAGGTCTGTAAAAAGGTTTGAGTGGAAGCGAGATAGGGCAAAGAGAAATAAATAATGAGAACTGACCAGAGCAAAGAGGTTCCTAAATTAGCCCCTTTTGAGAGGGGCTCACTGGGAGAAGGCTGCCAGTAGGAGCAGCTCAGAAAATAAAAAGATTTATAATACTTCATTGCTGTTAGTACTGTTTTAAAGTAGGAGGATAAATGGGATAGAGTTTTGTATGCTGAAATGTCTTTGTGTTTTAAGAAATCACCCAGATTTCTTGAAAAGGGAAAACAAGGCAAAGAGAAAGCAAATCAAACATGTTGTTCAGCATGCAGCATAAGATAGCAACGTATGAAACCAGGCAAAGATCATCATGCTGAAATGCAAAGCAATCACAGTTCACAAAATGAGTACACATGATTTGCTAAAGGCTCCTCCCAAGGTAAGGGAGGAAGGGTAAAGATGACCTCCCCAAAAGGGAAGAATTTTTGTTGACACAAGGGCCATATATTCAGTTTTAAATAAAACTTTAGTACCTGTGGAGAATGTTTATGTTGTAGTGTGGGGAATGAACAACTGGCCAGTCTGAGAAGGCATACTTGTGCAAACCTTTAAAGTAACATGTGTACTATGTGTACCTAAAAGCTTTTGTACAATTCGCTCAATTTGCTAAACATTCTCAAATGAGAAAGGTTACTCTGGAGGCAAATGATATAAAGATGTTTAGCTTAACATTAACAGACACTGAAATTAAGAAAGACATTAGTAAGGAGGTATTAGAATAAGTAAACAAGTGTTTTCAAGGGTATGGGCCTCTGCTGTACCAGGGAGACTGAAAGATGCTCCCCCATGAGCATCAAGTTTAAGGAAAGAACACAACTAGTGAGAACTGAGTAGTACCCTCAAAAGAAAGATAAGGAAGGAATCAGCCCAATAACTGATAGTACTGGATTAAGAGCTGTCAATAAGATAACACAGAATTTATACCCTGTGGTAGCAAATCCATATACCTTACTAACTTGTTTAACACCTGAGCTAACCTGGTTCACTCTTTTAGGCCTAAGAGATGCCTTCTTTTGCCTCCCTATCCACGAAGCCAGCCAGAAAATTTTTGCATTCAAACACAAGCTCACATAGTCCATGTGCCTGAAGGCTTCAAGATTCCCCACTCCGATTGGAGAACAGCTTGCAAAGACCCAGAGTCCCAGGAAGCTCCACAAGAGGAAAGGAGGCTGTTGCAGTACATGGACGATTTTCTAGTAGCCACTCAGATGAGGGAAGCGAGAGAAGCCTGGACAGTAAGCCTTTTGAATTTCCTAGGACTCCAAGGACGCAGAGTCTCAAAGAAAAGGCACAGGTAGTGAAACAGAAGGTAATCTACCTGGGGTAAGAATTATGGACTGCTCGCCAGACCCCTCTATGCTCTTATTGCCAATGGAAACAGAGATCTCCAGTGGACACAAGACACCACATGGGCCTTTCGCCAACTAGAGGGAGTGCCCTCGTGTCAGTTCCAGCTTTGAAACTTCCAGATGTAAGTAAACCATTCTTTCTATTTTTCCCAAGCAAAGAATTGCCCAGGGAATACTGGCTCAGGACTTAGACCCTTACTGAAGGGCAGTTGCTTACTTCTCTAAGCAACTAGATGCAACAGCCAAAGGATGGCCAGGTTGCCTCAGAGCTGTAGCAGCAGTCATGCTGAATATTCAAGAGGCATGCAAGTTTACCCTGGGACAAAAATGTGCTAGTGTCCCACACAGTGTCGCAGTACTGGAAGTAAAGGGTGGCCACTGGCTCTCACCACAGAGGTTTACGATGTAGAGATAGTGGTGACTAACATTGTCAACCCAGCTTCTTTTCTCAGTGGACACCATAGTTGCCTAGAGACCACCGAAGCTACGTACTCCCGTCGCCCAGACTTAAGGGACACTCCTCCGGACGATGCAGAGACCTGGTTCACTGACAGGAAAGCGACATTGCAAAGTTCACAGTGACCACCTGCAGAGAGGTAATCGAGTCTAGACCCTTACCAACAGGTACCTCTGCGCAGAAGGCTGAGGTAATTGCCCTGACCCGTGCCCTGGAAAGGGCAAAAGGGAGGAGAATAACCATCTACACAGACCCAAGGAATGCATTTGGAGTCACACATGCACATGGAGCCATCTAGAAAGGGAGGGGACTGCTGACCTCACAAGGAAAGAAGAGACAATCCAGCTGCTAGAAGCAGTTCAGCTACCTGAAAAGGCATATTAAGGCACACTAGAGAGTGAGCTTAAAATTGGAGGAAAGAAATGAGCTGGCGGATGGAGAGGCAAAGAAAGCAGCAAAGGGTGAGGTACAGATTTTCCTCGAAGGTAAGCCATAATACAATAATACTAACCAAAAGAGACGTACAACTGCAAGGGGTGGGCTACCATTGAAAGAGAGCTAATAATCCCTTCCCATTTTCGTAGTTACTAGTGAAGGAAGAGCACTAGAAAACACACTAGGGCCTAACTACTTAGAAGCCTTTTATAGAGTGTGGCTCCTTTTCAAAATGACCAAGGCTGCGAGTGATACAGAGTGCATTACACAAATCTGATTGAAACAATCGTTGTATCGTTGTCAAGAATTTATATGCCACTATCACTCAGGTAAGCCGACAATGTGATCCTTGCCTCCAGACTAACCCCAAAATACACCCCCGGCCAAAACTCGGTCAGACTGGGAGAGGCCATGGGCCTGTACAGCAGTGGCAAATTAACTTTTCAGAACTCCCAAGGAAAGGGGGGTATCAGTATTTACTGGTATTGATAGATACATTTTCAGGGTGGCCAGAAACATTCCCCACCAGAACTGTCAAAGCTCAAGAGGTGACCAGATTATTTTTATAAGGAATAATACCACGCTTCAGAGTTCCAGCCACGATATCCTCAGATAAAGAATCACATTTCATTTCCAAAATAGTGCAACAGATTAGTAGCCATCTAGGCACAGATTAAGAACTTCACACCCCATACCACCCCCAATCAAGCGGCCAGGTAGAGAGAATGAATCATTTGATTAAGCAGCAAATCATAAGACTGGGGCAAGAAGTTAATCTACCCTAGCCCAAGCTCTTCCACTAGCAATATTGCAAATTCAAACTAAAACCTTGAGCTAAAGGAATGCTGAGTCCTTTTGGAATGCCTTATAGAAGACCATATAGAACACAAAGAGAATGTCCAGAATACATGGTGGCATTAAGCAAACAGCTCAGAGTAATTGAGAAACATGTAGCTGGAACTTGGAGCAAGGAGTTAGATAGCCTGGGGATGATGTATATGTTAAGTCTCTTACAAAGAAGACTTCAGAACCACAGTAAGACAGACCACTGCGAGTACTTCTCACCACCTTCACTGCAATCAAAATCAAGGAGCAGAATGCCTAGATCCATCACTCTCGGGTGAAGAAGGCCCAGAAACCCCTTAAGGAGTGACGCCAGGAGACAATGAACTGCGATTAAAACTTACTCGGGCAAAATGAGTATATTGCGGTCGGGAGTAGCTCATATTTTAGTTTGTAGAATTGTATTGTGTGTAATCATAACTAAAGTTTCAGAACTTGAGAGTACCTCTGTTCAAAGTAATGCTAAATGGCCTTGGTCCCTGGCATTTAATCAGTATACTGGATCATAAGAAAACCTTCTGAGATAAAAGATTTAAACATATCTACTGTAGTCATCCACGAGAATCAGATATGTGAGGAGCAAGAATGGCAAGAACAGGAACTGTGGACTCTTCAAGGAATCAGAGGAGAAGAAATCAAAGTAGGGTGCCAGGTCATCAATAGGGTAGCTTATGAGAGACCAGATGTAATTAGTGTCTGAACCTCTCCTGGTGTATATGAACACCAGGAAGTCTGTGATAACCTAAGTGAATCAGACTGTTAGTGTAATTTCACCTTGATGCAGCCTGTAGAAGTGACCTGCCTTTGAGCTCGAATTACTATCAGACTTTCATTTGAATTCAAAGTGGATGTGACTGAACAACAGCTATTATTCAATCCAGAATGGTCTCTCAAATGTGTAGAGTTGATAATGCAAATTAACATCTCAAAAATCCAACCAGCCTGCTCCTCCTTCCTAAAAACTCCCTTTGAGGGCTGGACACTGCACTTTTTACCACAGCAAGGCCTTATACACCCCATACTAGTTCAGACTAAAACAGGCATATCTCAGGAGCAGAACAAGAAAAGAAGGAGACAGCTCTCCTGGTGCCTAAAACCAGGAACACCAAGAAATCAGTTTCCTTAGGTCATTTTCCAAGCCGGTTGGCTGAACACTCAGGCAATGACTGGTAAAGGGCGCTGAACTGCAGGTGGTAAATTAACCCAAGCAAGGAAGGTGATTTTCTTTATTTATAGCTATCCCTTTTCCTACTGAGATTTGGATCAGTGATTGTCCCAGTCTGAAGCAGTTAGATTCTGCTTAAAAGAGGTAGAGAGAGACTCCCCCTCAGAGCTCAGCAGCAAGCTGTAAGATTTTGAGCATCACTTTTGTGCTGAGTGTTTCAAGTAGCAGAAACCTAGTCCCAGTTTCTTCTGAAGCACTGCAAATGAATTTAAGCTCTTCTCTTAGACTTCCCCTTCATTATTTACTTGAGACTTAGACCTGAAGCTAAGGGCAAGGTGGGTGAAGTTTCGTAGACCAAGAGAGACATTCCTGCTTGCCACACATCTGAGAAATCAGGTGCTCTAGAGGGGAAAGGAGATTCCTGAAGTCTCTACATTTCAGAACAAACATTGCCTCAAATATGACCTAAACCTCTGTCAGATACACTTGTGAAGTGTGTCTGAATTTGCAGTGTGAGCCCAGCACATCCCTCTGGCAGGGAGGGATGGTCATAAACAGAAAGCAGTTCCTGTTCCCCATAACAAACATCTAACTGGTATATTAGAGACAAAATTAAGAGTTTTAAATAGAATTGATTCAGAAATACTGGTGAATAAACTGGCCACTGCAGCAAGTAGCCTAACAAAATTGAAGCAGCCTTTATAGTAATCTCTATTGGCATTAAGAACTAGCCAGTGACAGATTTCAAAAGTACTGCCAAAGTAAAGAAGTATGAAAAGGCCGGGGACCAAGACCACAAGTTGATAGTAGAAACACTTAGTATAGTACAAGATAATGTGTCTTTAGCTTTCAGTTGTATACAAGCACAGTTATAGATACAAGCAACAGCAGCTCTGATCATATGGGAAAGGGGTGAAAGTAATTTTCCAGCTAAAATTCAAGAAATTGTGTGAGATAATGCAATTGATATTGAAAGGAAGTTTCAATCCTGGCAGACTATGGTGAATTTCACCTATGATCCTGTTTCTAATGTGGCAACTGCCTTTGTGCTTACCATACATAATGCCACTGTTTATGTTGTCCATCCCATCATTGCTCTAAGATCAAACCACGAAAAAACAATACTCTATCCTTCAGAACATAGAGTATGGGCACGAAAGATGAATAGAAAGTGGCAGACAGTAAACTTAGAATCCTGCATTACTAGAGAACAGATGGGATTCATTTGCGAAAGCAATACTATTAATGCTCAAGGTGTGTGTTTGGACACTGAACAGAGTATTTGTCCCTTCAAAGTCCATCCAGTCACTGACAAGAAAACTGTGCTCGTATATACTAGAAAAGGGGGTATGCTTGAGAACTGCTTGTGCTGCTGTACAAATTGATAGCAATGATGTTATTCTGTCTAGTAGAAACCATTCTAATCTCTGTATATGTAATTTTGTTAAAGTTATTAGATGTGATCTTTGGGTGGTCACCAACTGCGAATAGAATCTTTAATAAGTTGTGTCACCCCATTGTAGTCTTACTAATATTAGTTGGGATAAATTTAGGACTATCTATTATATTGTTAATTTAGTACTGGAGAATGCTACAACAAATAGCTGTACTAACATCTTTGTCAAAAGCACACGGTGAAGCACTAAAAGACACTTACTGTTGTGAAAGTTTTCATTAAGTAAAAGAATTTACTTATTTCCTAGGAAAGGGGGGAATGAGACGGAGTGGGGATCCATTCTGAATTAGGTGAAGTGCCTAGAAGAGGTGAGAGGTCTGTAGGGCCAAAGCTGAAGAAAGGCCGCATTCCAGAGACAGCAAGGAGACAGAGAAAGAAAAACAGAAATTACCGCAAGGTCGATCTGCCCCAGACCTAGGAATTCCTCTGATAAAGAAGAACTAGTGCTAAATGTCACGCGGAATGAATATGTATGAACTTATTGTGAAACTGTATGCATATGCATTTGGGAGGGGGATAAAAGACGACCTGAGATCTTCAGAGGTATGCATGCCTTGTTGGGGGACTTGCGTCCGGCGCGTGTCGTGAAATAAACATACCGGGCTTTACAACTTTTATAAAGTTGTGAAGTTTCTTCATTTCTCCGCAAAACACCTCGACACAAGTAGTGACCTCCTTACAGTCAATTACCCAGTCAAATGGCATTGGTACCTCAGTCATTTATCCCTCAGTCATCCATCCCTCAAATGGTCCCAGGTCAATACCCTCATGTACAAGGTTTGAATTGGCCTCTTCAGTAATTGATACACCTTTTAAATAAGTTCTGTTATGAAAGTATTTCTACTGGAATTATCAGGTTTTTCAGCAAAGACAAGAGCTTTTGATTCTAGGCTTTTTTCAGACTTTCAGTCCTTCCAGTGGTTGTTTCAATAAATTGTAACAAAGAGCTAATATATTTAACTCTTGCTTTTAATGTTCCTATAGTGACTCCATCAAAAACACCTATAGCTATTGCATTTCTTCTACCCATGAGTACAGCCAAGCAAAACAACTTTCCAGAGAATTCAGTGCTGTCTGTGCCATTTGGAAGCTCAGGTCCTGAGGTCTTTTGGGTGCAATTTTTGGACCGCAACCAAGCAAAATTGACTTGCTGCCTGACTCACTGTGGTAAAACAATCTACATTACAGGCATGCTGGATACTGGTGCAGATGTCACTGTAATCTCTCACATGTTTTGTCCCAGCCATTCGGATTTAGTAGCTCCTGCAGGTTCCCTCACAGGGATTGGAGGTGCTACTGTATGTTGGCAAAGTGCATCCATGATTAACATTACAGGTCCTGAAGGAAAGACAGCAATAGTGCACCCTTTTCTTGTTCAGAAGCTTCTCACCGTCTGGGGGAGAGACATCCTGTCCCAATGGGGAGCAGAACGGGAGGTGGGCCTGTGATGGAAACCACGTCAAAACCTGCCACTTGAAAGCTGAACTGGAAAACTGATCATCCTATATGGACTGATCAATGGCCTTTAACAGAGAAAAATTTAAATATCCTTAAATCATTGGTAAAGGAGCAATTACAACAAGGTCACATCACTCCCACAAATAGTCCCTGGAATTCACGAGTATTCATCATCCACAGGAAGACATTGGACTCCTGGAGGCTGTTTCATGACATGAAGATCAATGTAATGACTGAAGACATGCGACCTCTTCAACCTGGACTTCCTTTTTTATCAATGATCCCAAAACACTGGCCTCTCATTGTCATTGATTTAAAGGATTGTTTTTTCCACATCCCACTTCATCCCAATGATGCTCCAAGATTTACCTTTTCAGTTCCAGTCATCAATCAAAGAGAACCCATGCAGAGATAGCACTGGAAAACATTGCCTCTAGAAATTAAGAATTTGCCTATAATTTGACAATATTTTGTTGCACAAGTTTTGTCTCCAGTTCAACAGAAGTATCCAAGATCCGTGATTTCACACTACAGGAATGATTTGCTCATCGCAGCTCCAATGAAGCCAGAGATGGAGCAAGCTTGTCCTAGTGTTGTTACTGAAATCCAAAATGCTGGACTTAAAATTTCTATACCCAAAATTCAAGAAGTTCCACCTTGGAACTATCTGGGATGGAAGATGACTGAAAAAAACAATTACACTGCAGAAGATACAGCTCCAGACCGGTGTCAACACCCTGCAAGATTTACAACAGCTTCTAGAAGAAATCAGTTGGGTCAGACCTGCTTTGGGAATCACCAACGATGAATTGGGTCCAATTTTTAATTTGTCGAGAGGAAGCCGCGTCATCGACTCTCCTGAACTCTAATACCTGAAGCTTGTGCAGCGCGTGACAAGGTCATGGAGGCTCTCCAAAGATAACAAGCTCATCGCTGTATTCCAGAAAAGCCATTCTTTTCTGCAATTTTAGGAGGAAAGATGCAACTTTGTTCTGTCATTTTTCAATGAGACCCTTCTGAGAGAGATCCTTTGTTGAAAATAGAATGGGGTTTTCTTCCCTCAAGGTTTCAAAGACTATTTTTACAGTCTTAGAGAGGATAACACAAATTCTGATTAAGGCCCGAACAAGGTTGTTAAGTTTAGCAGGTGAAGAATTTGCAGTTCTCTATTTGCCACTGAAAAAAATTATCTTGATTGGGCAATGCAAAATTCTGCAAATTCTGATGATTTGCAAGGAGAATTATTAAATGTTGCAGATATTGCTTCTATTCATTACCCAGCTCACAAATTGTTGCAGGCAAAACTGAGTTTTAGAGAGAAACCTTTGTTAAGTAAAGAACCTTAAAACACAATAACTCTCTTCACTGATGGGATCTGGCAGAAGTCACAAATCAGTCATTACTTGGTTGAACCAAACCAAGTTCCCAACTAAAACTTGGGAATCATCTATTCAAATAGTAGAGGGATCTCCTCTGATTGCTGAGCTTGCTGCTGTGGTTCAGGCTTCTCAGTTCTTCCCACAACCTTTTAATTTATTCACACATTCTGCATTTGTTGCCAATGTGGTTAAAAGACTAGAAGGATCAGTTCTAAAGAATCCTAGTAACGACACTTGATATCATTGGCTTTCATGGCTTTTTACAACTTTGCAATAACGAACTAATCCACAGTTTGTTTCTCACATCAGGGCTCATTCTTCGCTTCCTGGATTTTTTGTAGAAGGAAACGCCAGAGCAGACAAACTGACAGTGGTTATTTCAAACACTTTGCCAAACATTTTGGAACAAGCAAAACTGAGTCATGCCTTTTTTCACCAAGACGCACAAGCACTTGTGCGAATGTTTCAAATTTCCAAAAGTCAAGCTAAAGCTATCATTAGTACTTGCCCTGACTGTCAGCTTGTGCAGCCTCCTGTTTCTAGAAAGAGTTGTTCGACCCACGGGGTTTGCAAAGCCTGCAGTTATGGCAAATAGATATCATTAAATAGCCTTCCTTTGGTAAATTTACCAGTACTCATGTTTCAGCGGACACGTTGTCTGGTGCAGTTTTTGCATCTCTTCACAGAGGGGAAGCAGGTATTCATGCCTGTCAACATTTTTAGCAGAGCTTTTGCTTCACTGGGTGTGCCCCAAGAAGAAAAAACTGTCAATGATCCCACATATATATCTCAAAAATTGGCCACATTTTTAAAGATTGGGGTGTTCGTCATATCCTTGGTATTCCACATTCTCCCACAAGCCAAGCAGTTGCTGAGAGGACACATCAGACATTAAAACGCATTCTTGATCAAGAGAGGGGGGAGTCAAAGTCACACCACAGATGAGGTTAAACAAAGCTTTGCATGGTTTTAATTTCTTAAACAATTCTGTTGCAGAACCTGATCCACCAATTTCTAGGCATTTTTACAATAACACACAGGCAAAACTGAAAGAAAATCCCCCTGTTTTAATTAGAAACCATGGGACAGGACCAATTGAAGGTCCTTTCTGATTAATCCCTTGGGACAAAGGGTATGCTTCTGTCTCTACAGGTGCAGGAATTAAGTGGGTCCCAGCAAAAAACGTCAAACCATATCGCACCCCAGGAAAGTTGACGAGTTCAAGACCGTAGAAGCAAGTACGCAGACGTGAGCCAAACAGAGGGATCACGGGTCACACCTGACGTTCCTTGTGCATCGGTGGAACCTGCAAACACTAATTTTATGTGGTTTATAAATGTGTCACTTGTTGGTTTCATAGAGCTCTATTGGAGAAAGTGTAGGTTTTGTTTGGTTCATTTTTATTAAAGGTCAAAAGTAATGTTTTTGAATTGAGAAGAATATGGGAGGAGCTTTAGCCAACAATTAGCTCACAAAAAGGATGATGCAAAATCAAATGTTACTATGGTGCTAGTTTTGATTGCTTCTTATAGTGTGGAGTTTTGGTCGATTTGTAGTGTAGATTTGTCTGTGGAACAACCAAAACCAAATGTCTGGGTGACCTTAGCCAAGACAGCAGGCTCGGATACCATGTGTTTGTCTAATTCGGAACAGAAAAGCCTTTCTCAACCTGACTAGTCAGTGTGCCAGTAAAGAATATGCCCTTGGTTAAAAAGCAATTCAATAGTAAGCCTGGTGAAATTGACAATGGGAGCAGCCCTGTATAGGCTTGTAACATTTGGGAAAAAGAACTTCCCAAAGCAGTACCTGAACCCCAAGAATCGGAAATCCTTGGTCCTTTAACAATGGATTTTTGCCTTACGTTTACAGCTAATGATTAGTGAGAAAGTGATCCTCCAAAGTACAATGTTACTCCTCATTATAGTGCATATAGAAATTCAAGGTTTTGGTGTAATTATTAAGAATGTTGGGATGTGCTTTCTAAGGCTGACCAATATCCACGACAATTACCAAAAGGATGTTGGTTCACCTGTGTAGATAGGCCCTGGCAGGGCATCCCATCATGCCCTGAAGGTGGCCCATGTAGCAATGGGATGCTCACTGTAGTTGCGCCTACTGCCAAAGTGGTCATTAAGAAGAAGCAAAGGGGAACAAGATCTGGTCGTCATTATCGTGAAAACTGTAGAAGTTATTTCAGGCCTTAAAAGGCTGCAAAAAGGGTATCAGCAGGTTTGTTTTTACCCCAACTGGCTTCAGCAATGGCATTGAAACAATTAGATCAGGTTGGATGTTGGCTGAGTAAACAAACTAATGCCACATCCACTGCAATCAGTGACATGTTGACCGATGTTAATAGTGTTAGACATGCTACCCTTCCAAATAGAGCAGCAATTGATTTTCTTTGACTGGCACAAGGACATGGTTGTGAAGAATTTGAAGGATTGTGTTGTATGAACCTGTCTGATCACTCTGAATCCACCCACAAAAGCATACAAAAACTGAATGATTTGACAGCCCAAATTAAAGAAGATAGTGGGTCCTGGTTAGATGATTTGTTCCAAGAATAGAGCTTTGCACCTCGGCTAAGGGAACTTTTCAAGATAAGTCTCATGTTTTGGGTGTTTTGGTAGTGATATTAATAGTAATACCTTGAACACTTCAGTGTGTGCGACGAGAGAGGAACAAAACTTTCCAATAAGTTTTTATCATACAAGAGAGAGAAGTAGGAAGTAGATTCACAGAAAGTGCTCAAAATCTCACAAAGATGGTGGATGAAGGAATAGAAATTGAAGAAGGTTTTGAGTTAAGACCCTGGAATTGACAAGAGATTTTTGAACAATGACTTGTAACTATTGTCAGGCATAATTTATGCCCTTTCCACTGACTGGACCTTCACAGCATTAAATTGCTGTGTTGTAATACAGCAATGCTTAGTGCCAACAAAAACATGCTTTAAGCAGAGAATAAGGAAAAATATTAGAGTAAGGCTACAAAAGGCAAGTAATAAATTACACGATTGTGTAATATTTTTTAAGTGAACAGAGAGGGGGAACTTTGGGAATCCTTAAAATTAGAGGGTTTCAGAAAAGCTGCAGAAGGCAGGCACCTCAGATACATCAGATTTGTGAACAGTGCTAAAGCAACAGTCATGAGATAGGTCAGCAGAAAAAGTATTTAAACTGTAGAAAAGACAAGGGCAAATCGAACAATAAGCCTGTGTATTAATGCTTGTCTGAATAGCTCTCTAAAATGCAGAAAGTTTATCTAGGAAGATATTAGGAAGGTTAAAGCTTAAAAATAGAGCTCTTTGCATTGTGTCTTACAAACAGGTACTGTATTCAAAATAAGCAAGCATTGTTTTAACCAAAGCTACGTGTGCTTCTGGTGATTGGATAGAACTACTGTCAATATGCTTTTGCTTTGTGTGATTGGTCAAGAAGCTTATAAAGTAAGTTGTAACCTTACATTTTTTGGCCTGCTGCCTGGATTGTGAGCTGTTAGCATCTTCCCATTTTCATAATCATGTAATGAGACTGATACTGAAAAAATAAGTAGCTCAAGGCACTTTCCCAGCAGCCCTGTCGTGTTCGCGTCTGTAAATAAACCCCTGACTGGCGTCATTTCTGACTGGGCCTGAGGCAGGGGCTGCCATTCCTCACTTGTGGGGAGACTGGAGCTGCCAGAACCACACTGAGCCTGCAGGCACTGCCTGACAGCGCTGCAGCCACTGGGATGGTCGCGCCTCTGAGGCTCAGCCACTCCCTGCTGCTGCTGCTGCTGCTTTTAGGCACACGCAAAGCTCACTGTTAGGCCACGACGGTCTCTGCTTTTGCCCTCTTCCTGTCCCTGTGTAGGGATGGAGCATTGCTATGCTTTCAGGAAGCTCTCTAGGAAAAACTTCAGCATTGCAAGCTCCTCTGCGCCCTCCATAGATGCATGCTGTGGAATCCCTGACAGCTGCCTTCAGAGCATCCTCAAGCTGGCTCTTCTAAAACCCAGGGTCCTTGTTCCCTTCAGCATGCTCAGCATGACTTTGAACTCCATGGTGCTGTGCAACTGAAGCAACAGGAGAGGGACCTTTGCAGCCTGAGCAGCCCTTGTTGCTCTCTGCCCGTGCACATAACACAGCGTGGAAGAGAACGGCAGCAGGGCCCTGCATGTCCCCGGGCTCAGGATTTGTGCCACTTCAGCACAGGTGTGTAAAAAGTGACAAAGCCAAACTGTTTGTTAAGGGAAGGCAAAGCAAAGGGGTGAACTGGGAGGCAAAAAAGGGGATGGGCAGGGCCTGGGGGTTGGAGAGAGGGAGGGAGGGAGCTGCCAACAGGGAGGGAGATGACAGGAGCTACTGGAGCTTCCCACAGCTGTGACCAACAAGAGCTGTGCCTGGAGTTCCAGTTGGAACCCTGTGCTCTGCAGGTGGTCTCATCGTCATTGGGAACTGGGGGTTACCGAAGGACACGGGTTCTTCTGGTCCTGCAGACCAAGTTTGGCAGCTCTTGCCTCGAAGTTCACCTGGATAAATTGGGTGATCAAGGAGGGGCACTCGTATTCCCTCAGGGCTTGAAGAGCTAGAGAAAAGAAGCACAGAGCCACGGTTAGAGGCCGGATTGCAGGAATCCAGGGAAACACTCCTGCCAGGGCCATTCCAACCATCTCCTGCTATGGCCAGAAGGGAGGCAGAGACAAGGGCTTGGGCCAAAAGGTGCTGGCCTCGGCTCCCTCACATGTGCCTGAAAGCTCTCCGGGCTCTGCCCCCGCTGCCCCTTGTCTGCACAGGGAGCAGAGCCCTCGGCAGCCTGGGCAGGGATTGTAGCTCCGGAGCCAGGATTTGCAGCTGCCCCCGGCGGCCCGCACTGGCACCCGTGTGGCTGCCCTCATTCACCCTGACTGAGGATCTGGAGCTATTCCTTCTGCCCCATCATGAGCACTCCGGTGACCTCTGGCAAGACAGAGCCCGTGGCGGCCCCGGGTGGCACAGCTGCCCGACACGGGCAATGCCAGCCCTGCGGCCGCACGCCCTCCTGCCCCTGCAGGGCTCCTGCCGGGTCCCTGCCTCCCGCTGTCGCCCCAGGGCATGGCTGCAGGAGGGCGGCGGCAGTGCCGAGGGCGGGCGGGGCTGCAGCGGCCCGGGCGCGGCTCCCGCTGCCGGGGCAGCAGCTGGGCTGGGGGCAAGGAGGGGCGTGGGGCTGATGGCTCATCGATCAACCTGACGGCCGCCTGTCGCAGGCGCCTCTGTGGGCTCTGCAGGAAGAGCAGGGCCCAGCGCAGGTGCTCGGCCGCTCGGCTCTTGTCCTCCAGCAGCTGCGGGGAGCACCGACAGGGAAGGCTTGGCGCGGGCTCTGCCCCTCGGCCAGGCGCTCTCTTCGCCCAGCCGCGGCCGAGCAGGCCCGCATGGGCCAGGGCAGGTAGCGACGTGTGGGGCGCAGGCTGGCGGGCCCGGCTGCGGCGCCAGGCGGGGGCACAGCTGCCAGCCCCAGCACGGGGGGCAGGGGGCTTCTCCAGCCTTTGTCTGGGCCTCCTGGGCTGTTCTTACTAGGCGCTTGGCGAACTTCATCCGCTGCTGCTTTGTCAGCAGCTCCTCCAGGTCCCTCTTCCTCTGGAAGCGGGCTGCACAAAGCAGGGCTTGGAAAGAGGCCTGGAGAGCAGCAGAGAGCCGCAGGTGGCACCACAGCCCAGGGCACAGGACCCGCATGCCTGTGCCAAGGCCAGGGAAGGCCGGAGCCTGCAAGCTGCCAGGGCAGGAGGCAGCCCAGCTCCTTGCCAGGGATGCAGCAGCGTCACACAAAACCTGACCTTTGCCACACCCCGGATGTCATCGTGCCAGAGCAAGGAGAGAGGGAGCAGGCTCTGGCTCACAATTCTCATGTGAGGCTTTTCCCCCTCTTCCTCTGCCAGCTCCATCACTTTGCAGAAGAGCCGAATGGAGAGCAGCTGCACCTGGCTGTCCTCCTGGAGGAAAGGAAAAGACCTCAGCACCAACTACTCCAGGCCCATCGGGGCAGAGGCCCAAATGTGCACAGGCACAACATTTCTGGGCAGCGTCCAGTGCCCATGGCTGGGGGTACAGAGCCTTACATTCTCCAGATATGGCAGGAGGTGCTCAGCCAGCTTCAGGGCGGTGGCGCTGGGTATCTTGAGGTCTTCCATGTGGAGCATGTGTGTGAGCACAGGGAGGATGATGGCGACCGTTGCTACATCTGCATGTGCCAGCTGCTCCAGCAGGTGTTGACAGAGGCCGCGTATTCCTCCACCCTGTGTGCAAGGGCAGGCCATGCTGTGAGGCTGAGGACAGCCGCAGCACCAACAGCTGTTTGGGGCACTCGGGCAGCTGAAGGGGGAGGCAGGAGAGCTGGGAGCAGCTGCCTCTGCTGCCAAAGGCCAGCCAAGGCCAAAGGTCTGTGTTGGCCAGCCCCACGCTGTCAGCGTGTCTTCAGCCACTGCCCCTTCTCACCAGCGAGTGCTCCTTGCTGAGCACCATGAGGCCTCTGAGCTCCGGGTGCAGCCTGTCCCTGCACTCACTTGGCAGGTGCCTGAACACAACCAACAGGGCACTGCTACTTTGCTTGGTCAAGTGCACAGCCTGCAGGGCCGTGACAGCCTCCAGTCTTCCCTCAGCCACTGCCCTGACAGAGTCTGCTGCATGCTCAGGGGAGGCTGAGGTGACATCAGCCTCTGCCCACAGCTCAGCCGTACCCTCGGTTGTTGCGGCGCTGGTGTTTCTGCGCCCAAGGCCCAGGAACCTCCGCAGTATCTGCAACAGAAGGAAGGGCGGGAAGAGAGGGACATTCTGTGGCCTGCTTCAAGCGTGGCGCTGGGCCGAGCAGTGCCAGCAGGCCCAGCCCAGGTGGGGATGTCTGCAGGTACCTGCGCTGCTCTGTGGAAGCGGCCGCGAGTGGGGTCCTGCTCTTGTGTCCCATCCTTGCCCGCATCTGGCAAAGAGCGAGTGCAGCCAGAGCTGAGGGGCTGCGGGAGAGGCCGGAGAACACGGCCCAGCCCTGCACGGCCCAGGCAGGGACAGCCCCCAGGTGCCCAGGGGACAGAGCTTTGCCAGCGGGGGCAGCCCCAGCCCCTCTTCCATCCTGTCTGCGGGCACGTCCACAGGGGCACGTAGAGGTTTGCAGTTACGTATGATCTTTTTCTCCGCCAGCAGGCCTTACCAGCAAGTACTGAGCTAACGTAGGGCTATGCTGCCAGCCCAAATCTGCACTTCCTTTGCCCAGCCTGTGTGCAAGTGGGGCATGTGCTGGGCATGGCTGGAGATTTGCATGGCCAAAATCCTCCTGCATTTACATCTGCCCATGGCTTTGACTAGCACAAATTACAACACATTCATCTCACTTGACAAATGGCATTTGTTATAAATTGATACACCAGCACTGACAGCATATAACTATAGAGATCTTTGTTAAATTTTAAAAAAGTAATTTTTTTGATTGTTTCACCATACTATTTAGAAACATACAAATATAAACTTCTTTTAATAAAAACTACTCTGCAAACCTCTACTACACACAAAAAGATCAATGGAAATTATCAACTGAATTTATTGCATATTACAAGTGTACAGCCCATATAGAGATACAAAACTATCAGTATCTCCACGTAATACCAAGAACTCGATAAATAGAATTCCTCCACTATACAACCCCAAACAAATTTAAATAGAACTATATACATATATAACCACCACAATATACACATGTGAATATTGATTAAATGTTACATATTACATTCAAGATTCAGATACAAAAAAAACCCTATTTATAAAGAGACACACAGCACTACCTGTGGAGAGTTTTGTTAACAGTTGCTTAGCTGAGCAAGGCCATGCCAACATAATGCCGCTGGTTAAGCTTGAAAGGGAAGTCAGCAGTCGGTGACCAATGACAGGCAAGGACATGATGCCCTTGCCGCAACATGAGGATAGGGAAGAGAAATTCTTGCTGAAAATATGCAGAAAGTACCAAAAGAATAACTACAAAGATGCAGAAGTAGGCGTAGTTGATGATATGTAACTAACCAATCCTGAGCTCAGCTTTTGCAATATGTATGAAGCTTATTATGAACTGTATTTAACCCGCTGTATCGATCAATAAAATTGGACCTGTGATGAACCAATTGGTGTCCAGGTCTCCTTCCATCGACAAATGGTGACCCCGAACGTTTGCCCTCTCATCTCGGATTAAAAGAAAAAGCGGGGAACGCGCCACGGTCGAGGAAGTTGGGTTTGGCTCTTTGCAGCCAGGACGGTGCGGAATTTGAAGCACCCTCGAGGTTCACAACGGTGAATCGAGCCAATACGTGCTGCTGGAAGCCTGGAGAGCTGCAACAGGGCGCGCTGATGAATAGTATGGATAGGCGAACAGCATATGATCTTTTCGCCGCGTATTTAGAATGGCGAGGAGTAAAGGGGATAGATTCAAAAAAGGAATTACCAGGGTTACTGGCTTACGGCCATGCTAAAGGAATTTTCGCTAACCCACATACAGTTCATGAGCTAGCAGAGTGGAAAAAGTTTGGGGATATCCTGTGGGATAGTGTTAGACGATGATAAGCCAGCAAAGAAATTAGGCAAGCTATGGTGGGTGGTGTATAACACGTTGCTTCAGCAGGTATCTGAGAGAAAGACAGCAGAAAGGGTGACAGAAGCTCATAAGAGGAATATAGGGTATGGTCCTGAGGATGATCCCCTGGCACCTTCTTTAACTAAGATACTTATGACTAAGAGTCCCCAGCAAAGTGGTGTGGAGGATTTTCCTATAGACACAGTGGAACTGTCTGTACCCTTCCTGTTAGGGGGGGAGGGCGAGTTGGATGATGGAGGTAAGAGCAAGCCAGCTTTGCCTCTGCTGCCAGCTTCAGGCGGGTTGGATGGTGGGGGTGGGAGCAAGCCAGCTTTGCCTCCGCCGCCAGCTTTGCCTCCGCCGCCAGCTTTGCCTCCGCCGCCAGCTTTGCCTCCACCGCTTCCCCCGAGCGAGCCAGCTCCGGCGGGGGGGCCGCTTCCCCTGCGCGAGCCGGCTCCAGTTCCACTTCCCCCCCCCCCCCCGGAAAGCTCGGTGTCTGTACCGAAGCACCAGCAGCATAGCACCCTTAAAAAGTCAGACCCTGTCCCAGGGGCACACAGTGACCTATGGGGGGAGATGGCTAAACAGAGGAGGGAAGCGTAGCTTCTAGTCTTGCATGTCCGGTCACATACACACCACAGTATGATGCACAGGAGAATCTTACGCATAATATAGCGGAATATGCTCCCTTAGATTGGAAGTTGTTAGCTCAGTTACATTCTACGGTTAGTCAGTTTGGAGTAAAAAGTGAACCTGTTAGGCAAATGCTAGATAACCTTTTTAATACTCAGGTTTTATGCCCTAATGATTTAAGAGGAATAATGCATTTAATATTCACTCAGCACCAGCAGTTATTGTTTAATGCACATTGGCAAGCTCTGGTTAATGAGTCGGTTGCTGTACAATGAGTTCAGGGAGATCCATTACATGGAGTAACAGTAGAGGAGCTTATGGGCTTAGGGGCATATTTGCGTACAGAGGCACAGATGATATCAGGAGCAGATAAACTTAGAGAGTCTATGCGATTAGTGCGTGATGCAATAGACATGGTTAAAGAGCCAGGAGGGTTACCGGCTTATATGGGTATTAAACAGGGTAGAGAAGAATCATTTGGAAGTTTTATCAATAGGGCAGCTGCTGCCATAGATCGGGCTGGTGTTGCGGACTATGTGAAAGGGGCGCTATTAAAGCAGTGGGCCTTGCAAAATAGCAATCCAGCAACACAAAGAGTGTTAGCTACTTTAGGGGCAAATTGGACCATTGAGGAGGCATTAGAGCGAATGGCATTAATGCCAACAGCTTCACAGGCATTTATAGCAGAAGCTTTAAAGGAATTAGGATTAGGGTTGCAAAAGCAAGCAGAGTCTACTCAGAATCAGGTGTTAGCTGCTCTTGCTCCTCTCCGAAGCGGCTCACTGGCAGTCACGCAAGGAGGCTCAAGACCATTCATCAAGTGTTACCGATGCAGCAATGAGGGACATACGCGCCAAGGATGTCGAGCAACTGGCATATGGTGTCAAAACTGCCAGTCCAGCTCCCACAATTCTACGGCTTGTAAGCACTGGTCGGGAAACGATTGGAGGAGCGCAAAGGGGGCGGCGCCCAGACACAAGTTGCTGCCGTGACATCGGAGACACCAGCTGCTGCCATAACATCACTGCCACCTCCTGTCTGCAACTAGCAACAACAGGGAGCCTCGGTTTGGACTTAACAGCAGCAGTAGACGTCACACTAATGACGAACCGGCCTGAGAGGATACCCACTGGAGTAAAGGGTCCTCTTATATTAAATGGACAAAGATGTGGAGCATTGTTACTAGGACGTTCCTCAACAACCATGCTGGGATTATTTGTAATGACTAGTGTTATTGATGCGGACTATACAGTGGAAATACAAATCATGGTTTACACCCTTTATCCCCCGATTAAAATAACAAAAGGACAACGCATCGCACAATTGGTACCGCTATCACAAATGACATCAGGTATACCATCATTTTCTGGGCAAACACGGAATGAGAAGGGTTTTGGCTCTACTGGTGTTACACTTTTGACTGTGGATTTACAAAATAGACCAAAGCAAAAAGTTGACATTACCCATGGACATCAAAGCATAACCCTTTATGGATTTTTGGATACAGGAGCAGATACCAGCATCATTTCTCCAGAAGCGTGGCCACAACATTGGCCCCTATTCCCATCATCAAACATGCTCACAGGAGTAGGAGGATTTACATTAGCCAGCAGATCGCCGCCTTTGTCGGTGTACATTGATAATCAACAAGTATCTGCTGTGTTTTCAATTGTTCAATTGCCTCCTACAGTTTCCTGTTTAATTGGAAGGGACATTTTAACACAATTGGGAGTGGTGTTAACTAATCAGCACCCTTTGGGGTAATTGCCATTGCTTGGACTTTCCCCATTCCACTCACCTGGAAAACGGATACACCGGTGATGGTTAAGCAATGGCCATTAAAAGGGGAGAGTCTTATGCACGCCCATGAATTGGTAAAGGAAAAATACACACAGGGACACCTACGACTCTCTACGAGCCCTTGGAATACACCTATTTTTGTAATCAAAAAGAAATCAGGGAAATACCGTTTGTTACATGATTTACAAGCTGTAAATGACCAGATGGAACTAATGGGGGCCTTACAGCCTGGTCTTCCAAATCCAGCTATGATTCCAGAACATTGGCCACTTTTAATTATTGACCTAAAGGATTGTTTTTTCACTACTGGGCTGCATCCTGATGACATGAAGAGATTTGCTTTTACTTTACTGGCAATATATCATGGAGAACCAGACAAAAGATTTGAATGGATGGCATTACCACAGGGCATGCGCAATTCGCCCACGTTTGTCAGCTTTATGTTGATGCTGCATTACAGCCACTACGTCGCAAATGGCCAGCAACTATAATATATCATTATATGGACGATATTTTGTTTGCACAGCAACAACCATTTTCCTCTTTGCAGATTGACAGCATTAGAGATACTCTTGCAGCATATTCGCTTGTTATTGCTACAGAGAAAATTCAGACCACAAAGCCATGGAAATATTTGGGATGGACTTTAACTGATCAAATAGTAATACCTCAAAAACTGGAATTACAATTAGATATTAAGACTCTGCATGATGCACAGAAGTTGCTGGGAGACTTACAGTGGTTGAAGCCCATTGTGGGAATACCAAATCATTTGTTAGAATCCTTACGGCCTTTGTTAAAGGGCGTTGACCCCACTACTCCTGTATACCTGACAAAGGAGCACCATCTTGCCTTGCAGCAAATTAGTAACTGTGTACAACAAGGGTATGTGTCTCGTCGACAACTCGATCACCCCATTGACCTTACCATCTGGAATAGCCCTTGCCATTTGCTTGGTGCTCTCTCTCAACAACAAAAGAAAACGGGGGAGATACGGGTGTTGGAATGGTTGTCACCACCACTACAGCATAAGAAAACAATATTTTCAAAAATCGAACAATTGGCTGCGTTAATCAAAAAGGGGCGTCTCAGAATTACTGAAGTGGATGGTCGAGAACCCGCTACCATTAGATTGCCTATGGTAAAAGAAACCCTGGACTGGTACTTGATTAATTCAAAGGATCTACAGGAAGCATTATTGACATCATCTGCTAAAGCAGAGACCAGCAAATTAGTGCCCAGAGTTTTGCAATAGATGACAGAATGGAACTGGATTACCCGACCGTTGAGAGAAGAACACCCCATAGAAGGAGCTATTACAGCTTTTACAGATGCAGGAAAGATATCAAGGCGTGCTGCTGTCACCTGGCAAGA
This sequence comes from Ammospiza caudacuta, assembly GCF_027887145.1. Taxonomy (NCBI): domain Eukaryota; kingdom Metazoa; phylum Chordata; class Aves; order Passeriformes; family Passerellidae; genus Ammospiza; species Ammospiza caudacuta. The sequence goes on along the minus strand of NC_080621.1, from coordinate 2,888,709 downwards.
AAAAGGACAATGGAAGCATCAGCTCCTCACAGCAGACCCTGCAGATAGCTCACAAACCTTGGAATTGTTAGCAGTAGTATGGGCAGTATCCAACTTACAGGAGCCTTTAAATGTGGTCACAGACTCTATGTATGTCACAGGAGTAGTCAGACAAATAGAGGAAGCATCAATTAAGGAAGTGAATAATAAACGATTGTATGAGTTACTGGTACAATTAAGAAAAGCTTTACGGGAGAGAAATGCAGCGCATTCTGTGATTCATATTAGGACCCATAAATGGTCTGAAGGTTTAGGAGAAGGGAATGAACGTGCAGACAAATTGGTTACCTTACCCATTGATAACTCTTGTCCTGTTGATAAGCATACATTGGCAAGAGAAGCACATAGTAGATATCATCAAAATGCAAAAGGATTAATTAGCAAGGCACTTTGAGCTGAGTTTGTCAGAAGCCAAGGCCATTGTTAGAGCATGTCCAACATGTAGTTATCATAATGGTGGAATAGATTTAGGCGTCGGAGTTAATCCTCAAGGTTTAGAAATAAATGAGAAATGGGAAATGGATGTTACGCATGTAGCTATATTTGGTAGAGACAAGTATGTGCATGTCACTATAGATACATATCGTCATTACATATGGGCTACGGCTCAGGCAGGAGAGAAAGCTATACATGTTATCAGGCACCTGTTAAGTTGTTTCGCTGTCATGGGAGTCCCAAAGAGTATCAAAACGGTTAATGGTCCAGCTTATGTAAGTGCTAGGGTCCAGAAATTTTTGAATCAGTGGTCCGTTAAGCATGTGACAGGTATTCCATACTCCCCTACTGGACAGGCAATAGTGGAAAGAGCAAACGGCACCCTTAAGCAGTATATTGAAAAGCATCAAGATTTAAGAGACCCACAAGCATGTTTGGCTAAGGTTCTGTATGTGATCAACCATTTATGTATTTTTGGGGAAGACAATACCCCCCCTGCAATTAAACATCACCCGAGGTCAAGTCAGGAAACTACTAAGGAAACAGAGGTCTGGGTTAAGTATAAGAACCCGAGTACAGGATTATGGGAAAAACCTGCAAAAGTGTTATACTGGGGTCGGGGGTATCTTTGTGTTTCCTCACCTACAGGGCCTTTGTGGGTGCCTGCTAAGTGGACTAAACCTGTTTTTGATGCAGCATCTGGTGATCAACCTCACAGAGGAGGACAAGGAGCGACTGGGGAAAAAACTGCCTCTAGTCCTACGACCGCTACTGCTACAGCTGAAGGGATACTCGAAAGCGGTGGACAGAGCACTGACGCATCACTACCGGACAGCTCAGGAGCTGATTGGTTTTATTGACTCATTATCAACCTTTCGTTTAACAGGTCCAGCAAATGAAAATTGCTTTGACTGTCACAATCCACATTGTGCTGCTTGGATAGCCCTACGTTGTGGGGGTTGTGGTAGAACTTTTTGGATAGAACAATCGTTATTATTGGGTTTGTGGTGTAATACTTGCCGGCACGAGTACACGTGGGGTGAAAACTGGCAGGATGAATTAAGGAGACAAACGGGGCAAAATGCATATGCAGCTTTAAATCTTTATGAGTCTCCTGAACAGAAAATTCTTACTTATTACCGATGGGACTTACAATGTATTGTGAATAGAATCAAGGTTCAAAGTAAATCACGCTTAGTCTCTGCAAGGTGTAGAAAATTAGTACCCCTAACGCAGCGTTCAATTATAGGACCCATCAGGGGGGATCCCAAAAGAGCATTAGACTGCTGCATTGAAAAGTTGCAAAAATTGAGTTTGCAAGTGACAGGACCAGTGAAATTAGGAGCAGCAAAACTGAAGACAGTTAAGAAAAAGAAGGCAAGAAAGGGAACGACCTCATCTGAGTAAGGCTATTAGTGATTGCTAATTAGTTTTCTATGATTAGGGCAATTGCACGTATATGGGACCCTGCCTGGTGGGAGGGTGTAGTTGTTGAAGAAGACAAAGAACAGCGATTACGAAATAAGGTACGCCTTGCGCTAAAGAAAGAGCTTGAATTGTTAGCCTAATATAGTAAGAAAGGTGAAGAGGCTTTGCAATCACCACCATTGAATTGGTTGGATTGGGTTATAGAGATGAGATTTAATACTGATCTTTTCTTATGTTCACTTCCTTGCTATGTTTGTAAAAAGGATAATGACAAGTGCTATGCATGGGTAGCTTTGCATTGTGCAGATTGCAATAAGGTTTATTGGTACTCACAAAGGGCAATAGGATATTTATGGTGTAGACCTTGTTTTGGGAAGTGGATTCGAGACTCTTCCTGGTATAGAGCTCTTGAGCAAAGTACTGGCCTACCAGGAAGGTCAGGATTACAACTTTATGAGAGTGCAGAACAAGTAGCTATAGCATATATTAGGTGGAAGTTGCAGCAAGTACTTAGAGAATTTGAAATTACTACAGCCTCACGCATCATAGCAGCTTGCTGTAAAGCTAATTTGCCTTTAAACCTACCTGACGCTATACCTGTGAGCAAGGATGCTGATTTGGAATTAGATCAATGTATTCAAAGACTGACTCAGGACCCCATTAGCCGTTCTAGCAAACCAGGGAAAAGACAGCGAAGAAAGGAAAAACAGGGAAAGAAGAGAGAAAAATGAGGTTTGTTTATATTATTCTGCTCAATGCGGTAACATGTGAAGCAGTAGGAATAACACATTTTAGTCAGCCAAGAGAAAATCTATGGGTAACACTTGCTAATCAAATTAACCAATCATCGCTTTGTCTTAGTCTTGGGGGGGTTAATAACCCATTTCGAACATGCCTGGTGGGACTTCTGGTGTGGTCTCCTGGAGAATTTTGCAGTTTAATAAATAATTGAACCTTATGCATGCATAACATGTCAAACATTAAATTGCCAGCACAACAAGGGTATACTGCACGTCAGAGTGATGGCTATCGTGAATGCTTACTAATCCAATCACTTAACACTTCTTTGCATTCTCCTCCTGAGGAATTGGATCTTTTTGGAAGTACAAGCGCCAGTATGTCTAACACTACAGCTGGCGGATGGTTTAGCTTCAAACCCTTGGGTGCCTAGAATTTAAATCAACCTAAAGAAACATGGGCCACCTTAGATTCATCCCTGAATTTGAGTAAATTCTCTCCACAGCATTACAGTCAATGTAACGACACAAATATCATGGCACCAATGAAATTACCCACAGGAATATTTTTGATTTGTGGAGACAGAGCGTGGAATGGTATACCAGCTAAACCACAGGGTGGACCCTCTTATTTGGGAAAATTGTCATTGTTTCACCCTAACGTATCCTTGCTAATGCAGCTGAGTCAAAATTCAAACAGGAAGAGACGTAGCATACATGACTTAGACTGCAGCCAGATAGGAGATCCACAGTTTTGGGGTACATTCAAACAAGTGGTAGTTTCAACTATCTTGCCAGGAGGATCTGCCAATAAAGCTATGAATTTAGCAAAGCAATTAGGGTGCTGGGCAAAGGATGAGCTAAACAAGACATCACAAATTCTAGACATGCTAACCGCAGATGTGCAGAGTGTTAACCATGCTGTTTTGCAGAATAAAGCTGCTGTAGATTTTTTGCTCTTAGCACAAGGGCATGGATGTGAAGAGTTTGAGGGAATGTGTTGCATGAATTTGTCTGATCATTCAGTGTCCATTCCCACTAAGATAAAAGAACTGCAACAGGGACTTCACAATCTCAAGGAAGAAGACGGTTTAGGAATTGACGAATGGCTTAAAAGCTTAGGACTTGGACCATGGCTGAGGAACCTTGTGACATATGCTATAGGACTACTGGGTGTAATTTTAATGTTTTTTCTTATTTTGCCTTGTGTCTTTAATTGTATTCAAAACATGGTCAGCCGTATGATAGCAAAAACCTGGCACACTAGTCTTCTTGCTCAAGAAGAAAACGGGGGAAATGTGGAGAGTTTTGTTAACAGTTGGTTAGCTGAGAAAGGCCATGCTGACATAATGTCGCTGGTTAAGCTTGAAAGGGAAGTCAGCAGTCAGTGACCAATGACAGGCAAGGACATGATGCCCTTGCCGCAACATGAGGATAGGGAAGAGAGATTCTTGCTGAAAATATGCAGAAAGTATCAAAAGAATAACCACAAAGATGCAGAAGTAGGCATAGTTGATGATATGTAACTAACCAATCCTGAGCTCAGCTTTTGCAATGTGTATGAAGCTTATTATGAACTGTATTTAACCCACTGTATCAATCAATTAATCGGACCTGTGATGAACCAATTGGTGTCCGGGTCTCCTTCCATCAACAACTACCAATCTAAATAACTGTACAACTGCATCAATAGAAATATACAGCTATACATCCGGATATATATGTAAATATAGCAGATATAGAAATAGATCAATATACATCTAAAACTACAAAACCAGACATATATGCCGATACAAATACCAGTATACCTATTTAAAAAGAGATATACCAAAAACTACATCAATACAAATAGATACCTATACAACTGTATACTTATGGAAATCTAAACACAGATATTAAAACATACATAAAGAACTAGATACATATACACACAAATATGTAACTGCAAACCTCTATGTATGTATATGCGTCCATATATATACATATAACATTCATAAATATAATATATATTAATAACTATATTATAATATAATATGTATGGAAATAGGCTTGTACAAATAGCAGGCTACATATGCACAAGTCCATATAATTATGCCTGTTCACATGCAAGTCCGTGTATCTTTAAACAGAGCTCCAAGCAGAGGGATCCCAGCTGCCCCATCTTCAAAGCCTCTCCCTCGGGCTCCTCCTCCCGTGCAGAGCAGCTCTCCTGGACAGCGACAGCAGATGGGGCATCCGGCAAGCAAAGGGAACACTGAGTGAGTAAGGGGACGTTTCTCTTGGCAGCAGCTGCACTTCCATCAGGGAAGAGGAAATGTCAGAGCCTCCCCAAGAGGGTCGGAAAGAGAAAGCAGCCGAGCGGCCCAGACTGTGGTGAGCGCAGCCGCGGCGGGACTGTCCCGCCGCCCCGGCAGCCCGGCAGAGCCGGCACAGCTCCCGATCCCTGCTGGCACAGCTGCCTTGCCCAAGGACTGCCTGTGCCAGCCGGGGCAGTTGCGCTGAGGAGTCCCAGAACGGGCAGGGCCCGCTGCTGCCCCGCCGGGCAGTGCCCACGGCCACAGCCCACAGCAGCCTCAGCCCCAGCCTGCCTCCCCGGGCCTGTGGCCTCAGCCGGGCTCCCTGCAGGCTGGCAGCAGCAGGTCCCCGTTCACTGCTCTCGCTGCTGGCCTTCAGCTCCTCCCTGCTGCCTCCCGTCAGTCTCTGGCTGTCCTCTGCAGCTGTGGCAAAAGTGGAGGCTCTGGAATTGCTTCCGAGGCTTGGCAGAGCTGCAGTCCCAGAGCCCTCTGCGCTCCCTGCTGGCCCTGTCCACCCGCTCAGCCCCGCCATGCTCTGGGTGAAGCCCCAGCCCCTTTCAGTTTCTTCAGCCCCTCACAGTCCTCTCACCCCCCTCAGTCCCTTCTGAGCCATCCCGTCACCTGAGACCCTCCACCCCATCAGCCTGTGCCACTTCCGTGTAACCTCAGTGCCACCATGGCCCTCGGCTGCCCCACAGCCCTCAGCCCCAGCAGCAGCTCAGGGTCACCGTCCCTTCGACGCCACCGCCCCCTCAGCCCCCTCAGCCCCCTCAGTCTCACCGTCCTTCAGCAGTTCCTCAGGGGACAGTGCCTGTGGCCAGCTGCAGCTCCCACCACTCCAGGGACAGCTGGGGCTGGAAGTGCTGCTCCACCCAGCCCGGCCACCAGCTCGGACCCAGCACAGGGACAGGGGACACAGGGGGCACCGGGGGAAAAGCAAGAGGTGAAATGGCAGCCGAGGGGGGAAAGAGGTAAAAATGCAGCCTAGGCTTACACAGCTCGATCTATGCATCTAAACTTCCACATACCTCTAACTAAATAACTATGCATATTTCTAGATCTATATCTAAGCATCTAAATTTAGGTATCTAAATGTAGGCATCTAAATGTAGACCTCTAAATGTAACTCCATTAATGTATAAATGTAAATCTCAAAATCTAGAAATGTAACTAATTCTATCCCATCTATAACAACATAGATCAATTTTACTATATAGATGTATATATATGCACATATAAACACACCTCTGTAAATCTATAAATACAACTATATGGATATAGAATTAGAATTGTGGAAATCTGTGAATCTATGTGTACACGAAGGGATTCCAGTTGTCTCATACTCACAGGCTCTCCTTCTGATCCTTCTTCCCATGCAGGGCAGCCCTCCTGGCAAGGCAGATCAGCTGGAAGTCTGGGAAGCAAAGGGAACACTGGGTCAATATTGGCCTTTGTGCATCATTTGTCCTTTTGGAAGTAACTGTCCTTCTATCAAAGTCTGTAAAAGATGGGCCGAAAGGCAAAATCTCACTTGGCAATTTGAAGCCTGCTTTTCAAAGAGCCAGACTCCTTCCAAGAGTTTATAACTTCTGAAGTTTTGAAGTATCCCAATACACTGAAAGCCCTCGCAGTGCAGAGGGCCCCCATGAGAGCTTGAAACACAGACAGTGCCAGCTGCCACAAAGAAGCCCAGCCTGGTTCTTTCTCTGTGCTGACAGAGAGATCTCAGTCATCCCTGAAATGGCTGAAGCTGAAGGTGCTGGGAGCTGAGTTATGAACTAGCACCGTTCCCTGCCATCTGCAACCTGCCCTCTGCAGTGAGCCACAGCTCCTCCAAAACAACCACTAGCTCTGGGATGAACAGCTCTGTGACAAATGACCAGGTAATATTGATTTGGAATTTAGGTATTAGCTTATGGACGTTGTTAGTGATTATAAGTATTTAGAAATAACATCAGTTAGAACTCTTTTAGCTGCTTGTAATAGAACAGAATCCATCAGCTTAAGCTTGCACTGTGTTGCTCATAGAAACATTAGTGTAATGAATATATCATCTATGGATCACTTATGGAAACAATTGTGTGATGAATGGATTGTGTTACAGAGCGTAGCAAAACATAAGGGGAAAAAAGGCTTGTGTGTAACTAAAAACAGTGTAAGGCTGTCCACTGACCAACCTGTCCAAGTGATAAAATAACCCTGACACAAACCAGAGCACCAGAGGACAATTAGAGAATACCATGTGAAATTTAGGGAGAACATACTAATGCCTTATCAGAGGATGTGAAACAGCAGGAAAGAGAATCAAGAAGAAGTAAAATATGTTGACCTGACAAACAGGATGTCATGCAGTAAACCTGAGTGTGCAGAAGTCAAACAAAGGAGTTGCCAAAACATCGGAAAATTCCCAAGAATGCTTGAATAATTCATGAAACACATGAATACGCTTGCATCTCAGCAACGTAACACCATAAAAATAACACTGTGGCTACACACCAGGTGTTGTTTGGGTGTTAGCCCCAAGCACCACAGTGCTGCAAATATTGTCTTTTCTTATCCTATTAGTATTAAACTTTTAACAATTCTAAGAAGTGAGTTCTGTTTTTCACAGCTGTGAAGGAAAGAGCTCCCTAACAGGACTGCAGGCAGCACCAGCTTTGCTCAAGGATGCAGACCCAAAGTGCTCTCTCTCTACTTTAGTTCTCACTAATTTAAAGGGGTAATTTCAGTTTTTCCTTGAGCTCCTAGATTTGTGACTAATGATTTCCTTGGCCTCAGAGCTTCTCCTGCTTGTATTTTTAATGTATCTCACTACAGCTATCAGCAGAGTGGCATTACATTGATTTAATGCTTGGAGACAAAAAGCTCAGATTTCTACACTGACCTTTTTCTGGGCTTTTCCTCTCTTGCTTCAAGAGTCACTCAGCGTTGCCTCCAGAGCACTGACATCCTGCAGCAAACTTATCCACGGACATCAGCACAAAACTGGGACACCTGGCTTGGTGACACAACTGCCACAAGGTCAGGTTTACTCCCTGCTCTCTTGCCCCAGCACAGGACTCAGTGTCAGAGCCTCTGGAGAAGCGTGGAGGGCAGGGCTCAGGCAGGTTGTGCCCGTGCAGGATTTGAACTCAAGGCAGCAGGAAGCACCAAGCCTGCAGACAGGAACTCAACCCTTCTCATCTCCCTTCCTGCCAGAGGCAGGCTCAGAGCAGCCATCTCACCCCTCTCTAAACCAGTGGGGCCTCTGTCCTTACCAAGCTCCTTGGGCTCCTGGGAATTGTTGCTGCAGCTCTCCGTGCTAGGCAAAGCTCCCTCTGCTGCAGCTCTGTCCACAGGCTCCCCTCCTAAAGACTCAGGGGCAACATTAATATTCCCCTTGAAAAAGAAACAGAAATGAAGAAACCCTTCTCACCACCTACAAAAAACACCTGGTCCACCAACTCCATGGCTCAGACACTTAATCCCTTCTTCCTAACAACAACTCGGGGCCCCAAAGCCATTCAACAGTCAGAAAAATTGACTTCTCAAACACAGTCCAAAAGCTGTCAGAGCTGACAGTGTTGAACATGGGGCTGACACTGAACACGTGGAATGGCTGCTAAGGAGGAGTCCTGCCAGCTCCTGGCACAGGGATGTGCTCCTTCCTCCACAGCCCTGAGCACAGCAGTCTCGTCCAGGCTGCAGCTTGGGAGGGACAGCATGGGAACACACATCTCTTCCCACAGAGATGCCCAAGAGCAACAGGAATGAGCTCTGCAACATGGACAGCAAGACTGGCCAGTTTGCCCAGCTGAGGATTTCCCAGATGGAAACTGGACTGCAGGCAGTAGCTTACTGAGAGGACAAGAAAGCTGCAGCTGCAGCCCAGCCCCAGCCAGGGCTCTGGGAGCGCCTACACACACGGCAGGGCTCACACAGCAGCAGCAGCTGCAGCCCAGCCCTTGCTTTGCCTTGGCCTTCCCACCCAAAAGAGGCACAGCCCACATCTGCTGCAGCTGCAACAGAGGCACCTCTGGCATGCCCCTCCCCGCATGGGACACTTGGCCTTCAGTGCCACTTCTCCAAACACTCTTCTCTTCTTTCCCATCAAACAAAGCCTCTTAGAACCTACAAAGCTTCCAATTCCTCACCACAAATGCTCCTGCATCAGGGGTTCTTCCCATGAAAAGGAGCACCCAAACCTGGCCAACACAAGCTCACACCTTTTCATCCTTAGTCCAGGATGACATTTTCATTCCCTCTTCTTTAGGAAGTCATGCTTTACCAGGCAAAACCTGCCTCGTCCATTCACAGCTGAACTCCAGAAGCCTTTCCTTCTCAGCCATGCAACAGCATTCACAAGTTCTCAGTCCAGCCCCTTTCTTCCCAGTCCAATGCAGTTGCCCAAGCAGAGGGAGAAAACATCTCCAGTGTCTCAAGCACCATGTCCAGATCCGGCGGTGGCAATTCCTCTTTCCCAGGAGTATTCCACAGCCAGCTGTGGCTGTCCATGCTGCAGAACCTGCACTGGCAGCTGGAGTGCTGGGGGCTGAAGTGTCTGCCCTGGCTGCAAGAATCCAAACACATTGGTCAGGCTCCACAATGTGTCTTTGGGACGCAGAGCTCTAGTGCTGCCTTGGATCAAACATCACAGGAAGCTCACAGCAACCTCCGTTCCAGAAATGTGTTCAGACTTCCAAGGGGATTGAAGGAGTGAGTTCTTCCTCTTAAAAATATTTATCCAAATTGACATGTACATAGATTAAAGCATGGACTGGAAATCTGATATAGACACACACAGAGACACAGACACACACAAAGACCCTATAATCACAGTTTTTTGCATCTTCCCAGCAGCTTTGGGATTTGGCTACATTTGGTTTCTCATCACAAAAGACCACAGAAAATGGATTCACCCAGGAAGAGCCCAGATCTGTAGACATGCATGCTAAACTTGTACTTTGAGTTTATTCTAGAAACAGCCTTGAGGGTGAGGCCATATTCTTCAGCTGCAGCTGTTGTGGGGCACACGGAGCTCATTTCAATGGCATGGCTTGATTTGCAGGACAGGCAGTCTTAAACATCTGCAGTGTCCTGTCAGAGTCCCAGTTTGGCTTCATTCAAAGAAAGAGGAGAGTGCACCTAACACTGGCCACTTGTTAGGCAATATCTTTCACAGTGCCCTTGTACCCTTACAGAGAGTCAGTCTACAAAATGCCCAGAACACCCTCCAAATCTGCAGCGAGGACAGGAAAATGAGGCAGAGAATCTTTCTGTTTTCAAGGTCCCCCTTCCTAGATGACTTGACACTTTCTACCTGCTTCTCACTTTAGATCTACCCATGATAGAGCACTGCAGGAAAACTCTTGAAAAGGGTCATTAACCAGGAGCTGCTTGGAAAGCAAGGGTAGAAGCTCTTTCCCTCCCTAATGGGCTGCGGGCTGGCAACTGCTGCTCTGAAGATGTGCAGCTGCTCCTCTCTCTCGAGGCCATGGAAGGGTTGTGATGGTCTATGGGTACCAGAGGAACGATGAGCTCAGGTTGGCATTTAAGCTCCATGGGAACAAGCAGAATGAAGAGCTCACAGTGGAGATGAAATTTGCCTGTTCTTGGCTCCTCTGGTGAAACGCCAAGAAGTCCAGATGAAGCAAACACCTTCTCCCAAGAAGCTAGGAAAACCTCAGAATCCTGAGCACCTGCACTTAGCCTGGAATGGCGTGGAGGCAGCTCTAAATACTCAGGTGAGGCAGCACTGAGGTCCTAGTATGAGAGCTGTGTAGCAGTGAGGGAAGGAAAAGGGAAGCAAAGGGAAGGCTGGGTCACTATTGGTCTTTGGGTGTGCTTCCCTTGGCGGCAACTGTACTTCTGTCAGGGAAAACAAAAGCTCCCTGAATTGTTAAAACTGAAAATCACGGACAAAGACTCTCTAACTAGTCAAAGTTAGAAAGTGGTATGTTCATTACGCTGACGGCTGGCACAGGGGAGGGTCATTCCTGAAATGTGTGACCGCTGGCCGGGCTTGGCTCGGCACGGCACAGCACAGCAGGTTCCAGCAGGACAGGGAAGGGCAAGGCCAGCAGGGAAGGGCAGGGCAGGGCACTGGGAGCAGTGACAGGCTCTGTCCCCATGCTGCATCCCATGCCTGGGTAACCATCGGGGACAGAGAGGAAGGACATTGCTCTGGCTTGGCTAGGAAAGGATGAAAAGCGGGACTTGGAAAACATTAATGTGGACTCCTTTTTAGCGGACTAGCTGGTTTTATCTCAGCATGTCCTCCTGGCAGAGTTGGCGCATTTCTCGTGATTTGGAGTCAGCTAGAGCAGCAGGAAGGGGCAGCAATTTTGTCAGCATGGATATCAAAGTCAAAGTGCTGCCCTGTGGATGGATGTTGCTTTCCTCAAAGCATTTCTGGCCTAGAGTTGTAGTGAACTCACACTGGTGTCTTCCCAAACAGCGTTGCTATTTTCTTTCCTCAGGAATCACCTTTTCCTTTTCTTCCCCCCATCTGGGGAGATCTCCAATGCAAATGCCTCCTGCAGCCAACTCCTGTCACTGTAGACTGACAAAGGAGATCTTGCAATGGAGAGAGACTCCCTAGAGCTGCTGTGGAGAGCTGAAGGGGGAAACTTTGTCCGTTAGTCTTGAAGTCGTGTTGGGGAGCTGCTTGTGCTCTGGGGGACGGACACCAATGATGTTTATCCAAGCCTTGCAGTTCATTCCAGAGTTTCTTGACACACCACAGAGACTTTGGGGTTGTCATATTGGCAAACCAATTTCAGTCTGGGCACTTCTTGAAATGCTTCAATTATCCTTTTTTTCACTTTTCTGCAGAAATATTGTCATCATCTATTTCTTCCAGAGAATCTCTTTCTACTTTTTGGAGAATTCCTTTTTCTGCCCTCCCAGATCAGCCCAATTCCCAGGGCTCCTTCCCAAAGTGAGGTGTAGCCCGTGGCCTCCACTCTCCAGCCGGAACAGAAAGAAAGCACAGAGTTTGCTGTTGTGGGAGAGGAGCTTCTCGTTCCTGCCTGCTTTCCCTTTGGGACAGGTTGGTGTGTGCTCATTTGATAAAGGCAGGTTTAAACTCTGAAGCAGTTGTTTCGAACTGCTCCCTTCTCGACCTCTTCTGTGGGTATCGTTGGACAAAAGGCCTCTTGGTGGGAGCTCCCTGTGGCAGCTTAAGGAAGGAGGTTGATATTTCAGGGTTGTGCCTGCTGAAAGCAGCTGGTTTTTAGAGGTGTCCAGAATTAGGAGTGGCTCCTTTTCTCACCTGCCTGCAGAAAAGGAAGTTGCAAAGTGGGAATTTCATTTGTGGAGATGGCCACCAGGGGTGTTTACCAAGAGATGGGCTGGCAGAGAGGCAGGTCTCCTGCTAAACTGGCTGTGTGTTTGTTTTGATGGTGGGGAGGGTCAGAGATGCAGACATAGACACCAGCTGAAGGAACAGTGTAATTTACTGTAATGCAAAAGTGCAAAAAAGATTCAGAAAAGGATAAGCTAAGCAATGAACCTCAGCATTATTACAAAAGGGTGTCTCTGGTTATTAAGGAAGATACATCGCCAGGTACCCCAATGCTTTTCCCTTCATCCAGTGCTGCACATCAGCTGGGGGAAGCTGTCCCAGCCAAGCCCTGCAGAGCCACGGCCAGGAACCGGGAAATCCTGTGGTGCCTCCACCTTTGCTGGCCATGAGGCTCCCAAGTGCACTGTGAGAGTAGCCCAGCTCTGATAGTGCTGGACGAGCAATGTGCCAGAGCTTCTGCTGGGGGCACAGCTGGTTTCATTCTCCTCTTGCTCCTCGAGCCTGCCCAGGGCTCGAGAAGCAACCAAGGCCAGGTGTGGCCATGTCCGTTTTCCTCATGCAGAAAGATGCAGACGTATTTCACCAGTGAATGGCTGCAACAATATTTTTGACAGTAATACTTGGTTAAGGAGCAGATACATAGAACATTGGGTTGGAAAGATCATCTAGAGGGCAGCTTTGGCTCAGGTCCTGTTGTTGAGGCTTCAGTCAGGGTCTGTTGTTCAGGCCTTAGTCCTTTGGTATTTTGTGGTGCAAATCAAAGCTGTGCAGAGCTGGAAACAAACAAGTCTGTCTTTAGCACATTTGAGACAGGGAACAGGATTAGCCCTTCAAGGCCAGGCTAGGGCCAAGAGCAGAAGACCAGCACCCTGCTTTTGCCCAGAGGCAGCCCTGCAGAGCAAGCAGCCACTCCTGCCCAGGGCCTGAGGTGCCCGAAGCTGCCTCCCCGCTGTGCAGCTCTGCAGAGCCCGTGGGGCGCAGGGTCCTGGGCAGCCAGGGCAGCCCGGCTGCCTTGGAGCACAAGGAGTGGCCCAGAGAGAAGCTGCTGCCCTTTGCTCTGGAACTGTTCCTCAGAGTCTTGTCAATAATCCACAGTGTCTGATGTGTTTTCTTTTCCTCTCCCAACTTTACTAGAGCTTTTTGAGAAAATTGACTGAAGTAGCTTCTGCTGCTGCTGGTGGTGCTTTTGCCTGCAGGTGAGGGCAGGAGATTTGAACCAAGGACGGAGCCCATTGTTAACACCCCAGCTTTGCCAAGTCAAGAAAACCATTCACAATTGGGCAGCCAGTGCTGGGCAATTTTCCTAGATTTTGGAAAGCTCCCACCTTAAGAAATCCAAGAGATTTTCCTCCATGAGGATACCAGCAGTACCATGATGCCAATGTTTTCCACCCCGTTGTCTGTGTCTTTGGTTCTTTTGAGATTTCCTCAGTTCCCAGCAGGAATGAAATTACCTGTGATCATGTGATTTGAGAGCTCTGTGTTGTTTGTTGCCCCATGAGTGTTCATGACAAGCTGGACACCCCAGTCGTGCCTCTGTTGAGTTAAATTCATCCCAATTCTGTGCAAACAGCAGCCCCGAGATGCTGAGAAGAGCAAGCACAGTGGGTGGGTGTGCATGCACATGCCCAGGGGCTGATTGCTGTGCGGGCAGAAGGTTTTGCACTGTTGTAATTCTTCACTCTCCCAAGCTGGAGGAAGAAACCAAATCTATATGAAATGAAAATATATAAATCTATATGAAATGAAAAAATATCAAAATGAATGAAATAATACCTATTAATTTCTCATAGATGTAATTTAACATCTATATACTATTGCCGGCTGGGGGTCTCTGTACGAATCACGAACGGGACGGGACTGCTGAGGAGCGCGCCTTGAGCTGTTTGTTTTCCAGCATCAGTCTCATGACTTGGGTATGACTATGGGAAGATACCAGCAGCTCACATCTGTGGCAGCAGGCAAAGAACTTAATGGTACAGCTTCCTTGAAAAGTTTTTTGACCAATCACACAAAGCAGAAGCATATTGACAGTAGTTCTATCCAACCACTATACGCACACGTACCTTTTGTTAAAACAGTGCTTGCTTCTTTTGAATAAAATACCTGCTTGTAAGCCTTAAAACACAATGCACTGAGCTCCATTATTAAGCTGAGAAGTTCCTAATATCTTGCTAGAGATACTTTTTTGAAGGTTAGGGAGTTGTCCTAACCAAGCATTAATACACAGACCATTGTTCTTTTTGTCCTTACTTTTCTACTTCTTCTATAACTTTTCTGCTGACAAATCTTAGACAAATCTTATGGCTGCTGCTTAGCTCTAATTGCAGGTCTGCTGTTTCTGAGGTCTGCCTTTTGCAGCTTTCCCAAAACTCTCTGATTTGAAGGATTCCCACAATTCCCCCTCACGGTACAACTAAAAAGAAACCTTTGTATCCGTGTAGTTTATTAACTACCTTGCATTTCATAGCTTTACTATAGTATACCTGCTTATTACTTGCTTCAAGCATCCTTTTTGCTCGCATTAAGCCTTGCTATATTCCAACACAGCAATTTTAATGCTGTGAAAGTCCAGTCAGTTCAAAGGGCAAAAGTCATGTCTGATAACAATTACAAGTCATTGTTCCAAAAAAGTCTCGTCTGTTCCAAGGTCTTATTCAAAACCTTCCTCCATGTCTATACCTTCCTTCACCATCTGTGTGAGATTTCAAGAACTCCCTGTGAAACCATTTCCTACCTCTCTCTCTTGTGTGAGAGAAACTTCTTTGATAGTTTTGCCCATCATTTGTCACACACACCAATGTATGCAAGGTATTACTACTAGTACCACTACCAAAACACCCAATCCATAGAGACCTATGCTACAAGGTCCCCTTAGCCAAGATGCAAAGCTCCATCCTTGGAACAAATCATCTAACCATGACCCACCATCTTCTTTAATTGGAGCTGTCAAATCTTTCAGCTTTTGTATGCTTTTGAGGATGGATTCAGAGTGATCAGACAGGTTCATGCAACGCAGTCCTTCAAATTCCTCACAACCATGTCCTTGTGCCAGTAAAAGAAAATCAAGTGCTGCTCTGTTCCGTAAGGTTGCATGTCTGACAACACTAACATCAGTCATCATGTCACTAATTGCAATGCAAGTAGCACTGTCTTCTTTCTTCAGCCAACACCCCAATCGCTATAATGGTTTCAGTGCCTCACCCGAGGCAAGTGGATGCAGAAATAAATTTGATGTAACTCATTTTGCAGGGCCCTAGGGTCTGAAATTGCTATAACACTTTTCTTTGTAATGATGGACAAATCTTTTTTCTCTGTGTTTTCTCTTGATGGCTTTTTTAACGATAGGTGCTTTCACAGTGAGTTGTCTGATGCTACATGGGCCACCTTTAATTTTTGAGGAATTCAGGCTCTACCTCCACAAATGAGCCAATATTCTGTTACTAATTGTTGTGGGGACTCATCTAGGTCATCTGCTTGTCAGCAGTTTCACCCTTAGGGGACACTGGGGTAGTACAATTGCACCACAAACTTGAGTATCTGTCCACAGGATGATGGGGAGTAACATTTAACTGTGGATCTCCCTGGTACTGAAAGGCAGCACAGAATTCCATTAGAAATGAACCAAGAATTCCAATTCTTGAGGTTCAGAAGGTGCTCTAAGAAGATCAGGGGCTCAATGATGCCAGCTGCTTATGGGATTGGTCTCGTTGGCAGCCTCACACCAATATTTGTCACGATTGGGTATTGGCCATTCCTTGGCTGGCACTGGCACACCGACCAAACAGGTCACAAAGGGTTTGTCTGGGCTCAAATTGGTCAAACATATGGTGTCTGAGCCTGGTGACTTGGCTAAAGCAAGGTAAACGTTCATTTTTGGTTGATCTACAGGCATATATGCACTGCAAAAGCAAGCAAGCAAAACCAACAAATGCCAGTATATCATTTGATCAAGCTCCATGTTCCTGTGCAGCTGCTTTTTGGCAAAAGCTTCCCCATCTCTTTCAGTTCTCAAGCAAATCTTTTAGCACTTGTTCAGGGACTGGCCAACTATAGGGCACTAAACTGTCCCTCTGAACTCCAATTTTTACAAATGTGGATATCTTAGAATTCTTTTGAACAAAATGGGCACCATGCTTTTGCTGAAAGAGCTCTATGATACAAACAATTTTCACAGTCCAAGAATCAACAATCAGACTCAAGATTTGTAGCTTTCACAGGTTGAACAGGGAAGGTCTGGCATGAACCATAGTTTCTCGGTGCGGCTCACGTCTGCGTGCTCAGTTCCCTGCTGGTGGAATTGTCGGTGCGCTCTTGTGTATGAGACGGTTTCATGTCCTTCGCAGGGACCCACTTAGGTCTGGCACCTGTGCAAATAAATACAAGCATACCCTTTGCCCCAAGTGATTAGTGCAAATGGTCCTTCAATTTGTCCTAACTCAAGGTTTCTGATCAAAATTTTCTTACAATTTTGCCTGTGTGCTGTTTGAAAAGTGCCTAAAAATTGGAGGATTATGTCCTGCAAATGAGCTATTCAAAGCATAAAGACATCTAAAGCTATGCTCAACACCTTATCAGAGGTGTTGCTTGGATCCCCCTTTTGTTGACCTAGAAAGGGTTTTAGAGTGTGGTGCGTCCTTTCAACAATTGCCTGACCTGTGTGGGAATAGGGAATTCCAAAAGTGTGGCAAACACTCCAGTCCATCAGAAATGTTGCCAGTTTTTGAGCTCTGCATGTGGGGCCATTTGTCAGTTTTTGCCTCGTGGGGGATCAGTTTGGCGAGCTCTGGACTCCAGTGACACTGACAAGGACAAAAGCAAAAGACGAGAGGCGGTCTTTCTTCTCGGGACCAAAGTCCCACTGCTTTAATGGAGAACAACTCCAGGAGAGAAAGGGGAGAAAGGGAGCATCTAGGAGAGGAAAGAGGATGTCCAGGAGAGGAAAGAGAGCGTCCACCTGGTGGCAGGAGATTTTTAACCCTGGAGGAGGGGGGGTGGTAGAAAGGAACTACCATAGGTCAACATACGTAAATCACCACACTGTAGTTTTCTGCATAAATTGCTGCACTTGTTGCAAACAAAATCCTAAAATCTCCCCAAATACAACCATTCAGTCCCAAATGCTCACAATGAGGGAGAAAAACCACTCAACCCCCCTGTATACCCAGGCACCCGGTGTCACAGGGAGTACCAACCCCTGCAACTACAAAGTCCATACACACAAGCTCACCGGGAAAGGAGTATCTCTTTATGAGGGGACAGAGTGCTCGCTTTTCTCAACACAACACACACCATAAATCACAACAGCATCCACCCACATCATCTTCCTCAAACATTCACACACTGAAAACACAACCACAATTACAACACACAGGAAAAATTGCAGCAATAAAACAGGATTTGCTCAATTCACCCCCAGAATTGCTAGCAGGTCCTTATTGACACAGCAAATCCTTTCTGCTGGCGGCCAGACCCAAACCCAAACTGTACAGGCGTACGTTGTGTGCAGGACATCTCTGTGTGACTTAGGAACAGCCCTTCCCCTGCGTTCGCCGTACGGGTTACTTTATACAGAGTTAAACATTCCCTTTCTCCACAGTCCCAGCAGTCTTGTCTGTCCTCCATGAGGGACAGCCAAGAGCGGAGGTGCCTCCAGGAAAGGAATGTCCTGGCAGTGCCCAGAGACGTCCACAGCGCGGCTGTTCTCGCTGGAGCAGAGAAGCGTTCCTGGCGCGGTCACCAAATGAGGTGTGGAATAGAACTCACCACAGCTGAAGTTAGAAGGTGGTGTGTTTATTACAGCACCAGGCACAGGAGGAGTTGTCTCCTAAAGACATGTGTGAAGAATCACTGGCTCTCTACTTATCTAAAATATCTTACACATTCATATAATTCCCAAAAAACCCAACACATATTCATTAGGTAACACTGCCTACCCTCCTTTGTATTAAAATGTATTATAATTGAGTCCAAAGTTCCTTCACATTTCTGCAGTCTTTCACTTCAAATGGGTTGGTGGGTTTTAAAGTGGGGAATGGTGTCCTTCTGATGAAGGCCAAGACGTCTTCCTCAATTTGACCTCTTTCCTTATGACCTGTTGGCAGGCTTTTGCACTTCTTGGCTATAGCTGAAGTTTCGGGGCCCAGGTGCAGGCTCTGGTCCTCTTCTTTGTCACAAAGAAATCCGCATCCCATCCTGCTTCTTTAAACATAGTAAAGACAGGCAAGGGATATATTACCCTAGCCTTAACTACCTTACCTGCAAAACATTAACTATCCCTTATTATTTCTACTCTTCTTGCTATACTCCTTCCCCCTAACTAAATCTTGCTGAAATTTTAACTCTTCCAGTTCTTTTAAATCCTTGATTCATTGGCCTCATCTCGCCAGCCATGTGTGAGCCAATGACGTAACTGGGAAATTCCACTCCTGAGCAGGAGATATAGGGCCCGGTTCTGAGCTGGAAGGGTGAGAAGGATGAGATGCACACCATTTTCATCCAGGGGATGTCCTGAAAGTGCACTGCCTACCTTCCCCTGCAGCCGAGCACCATGCTCCACCTCCTTCTCCTGCTCCGCAGATTTTTAGGAATCTAGGGGTTGCTGTGTATTATTTGCTATTGCAACTAATAGAATGAATTTGCTTTGCAAGCCCTGTTTTGTCCTGGGCTCTTTTGTGCATGGGGCTCCTCCTGAACCTGTGACAAAGGCCAGCAGGGACCTACAGGACACTCCTATACTCATGTCAGGAAATTCTGAGAAGTGCTTTAAGTATCAATAAGTCAAAAGGTATCAATCAGTAAATCAAATAATTTGGCGGAATATTTAGCCTGTGAGTTTTAGCAAAGTATTGAAAATGTCTTAGATCCATGGGTACAAACAAGTAAGTGAGATTGCTGGATGTGCACGTATCAGGGAAGTGATTCCCCACACACCCAGTGCTGAGATCAAGTATTGCCTCTCTTCTAACCCTGAGCTGGCAGCAGGGATCAGGCCCTGCTTGGTAACATTCATTTTGAAGACTTCTGTTGAGCAGGTAAGAATGGTCCAAATTAAATCTTTTCCAGCTGTTTCCCTTTGGTTCACCTGTTTGAGGGTTAAAATTCTGTGCTGCAGGTCTCCTGGGTGTGTGCAGAGCAGAGCAGCCCCAGAAACCCCTTGGCTTGCCCACCAGTTGTCATGCCTTGCTGCCAGGTGTGCCCAGCTGTGGCAGGAGAAGGAGCCCGCAGCACAGTGGGCACCGTGCCCTGCCCAGCCGGGGCTCTCTGGCACAGAGCAGCAGCAGCGCCAGCACCGTTCAACCCGCTCCTGCCTTGGCTTCCCCTGGCACACAGAAGCCTCTGGAAATCAGCACCGCCAGCAGCGTTCCCAGCTTGGAGCAGCTGCTGCTGGCGGGCAGATGCTGCCGGTTCGACTGCTGCCAAAGGGCAAGAAAGGCAGAGATGTACATGCACCAGAGCTCTGGGCATGTCCAAGAAAGGTGCAAATATTTGGAGAGATTTGTTAGGAAGGATTTCAGTTGTGATGCCAACAGTGCCTTCTCTCCTGGTTCTGTGTGTTCTAGACAAGTAATGCAATGGTTGGCTCTGACAATTAAGAAGCAGATGTTATGTGGATGTTCAAATGTGTAGTGATGATATTGTTATATATCCTCCCATAGTCCTCTTTCTCCTCCCCTTTGTAATAGCCTTGGTAGTCAGGGCATTTGGGGAGGGCTGGCTTGTGACCAGCAGGCAGGGGGAAACAACATCTGTCCTGCAGTCAAGGTGCAAGAAAGTAATCTCCACCAATGGACAGCAGAGAAAAAGTTGACTGACAAAACTTTTGGAGGGGCTAAGGGTATAAAAGGCAGAGCATCCTCTTTGTAGATGAGCACATGTCTGCTAGTCATGGAGGCTCTCAATGTTGCAATCATTCCTTATTCATTCCTTTGTTAATGTTTAATATACCTTTAAAATGTTAAAAGTGAGAGTCATTTCTCGCACTTGCAATGCTGTGGGCCATTGTCTTGGTCTGATTTCCTTTGCTTGGGTGCCATCTGAGTGCTCAGTTGGGGTACAGACTGTACGTGCTTGGGGCACTCCTGGAGTTCCTCTTGGATCCCTTGAAAGACAGGGTTTGGCCCATGAGGGGAATTTGTGCTGCTTTGTGACAGAGGAGAACTTCCCAGGCTCTTTTGTGTTTGCTGTAGGGAAGGTTGGGTATTGCTTTGCATAAACTCACAGACCAACACAGAGCTGTTCCTTTGTGATGTCAGGGCATGGTTGCCACGTCGTCATAGTGACATCAGAAGGTTGCCTTGGTGCACAGAAGGCCTGAGTGTCAGAGCAGCCCTAGGCCTGCTCAGATCAGGAGAACCTTCCTGGTCAAAGCATGTGTCAGTAGGCAGCTGCCTACTGACAAGAGGCTTGTTTATTTAGCTTTTAGAAAAGTTGCAGAAATGCCAATAATGAACCATCTCGCCACTGCAGCTTTTGCTGCATATGGCATTGCTTATTCCATTTATTATTTTACGAATTTCACACGTAAGTAGAGGTTTCCCTTCCGTTTAGGTTATGGTGTAACCTAACCTGGGTTTTCTATGTCTTCCTTCTCTTACTTAGTGACTGAGTGTCTGATTTTGAAACAGAAAGAGCATTAGGGTGCCACTGCTTTGGTAAAGCTCCTGTCAAGGCATTCATCTAAAAAGGGAGTGTCTGTAGCCACAGGGGCAGCATTTGCAAGGGAACCTGCAGGGCTTCCATTCCCTCCACAGGAGAGTCTGTGGCAGCAGAGTCTGTCATTTCCTCAGTTTGCTGGGACAAGCAAGACACCTTGGAAAATGTAGACTGGCAGACCTTCTTGGAATGCCTTTTAAAATCTCTGCAGTTGTTCCCAGAATTCAGAGAAAGCTTCTTTCTTTTAAAATTTTGTCATGAAAGGATTTGACTAACTTGACCTTTTACTGAGTGCTAAAATAGTTGTTCCCTTGGAAAGCAAGTGCAAACTCTAAAGCAGTGAGTGTCTGCTCCTGAACCTCAGAGGTGCTGCTGTGCTCTTCCACAATAGAACTGACATAGCTCAGGGGGATTTTGGGGAACCTTTTCTGGGACACTGTTTCCTGAAAGTTAATCAGAATTAGTGCATGACACTGATTGAAAAAAGAAGGAGTACCTGAAAGAGAGGATTTCAGAAGCTGTCTTATGTGTTTGGTAGAACAGGAGCATTGAGTGTTAAAGATCAATTTGCATTTTCTAGATCAAAGTTATATTCATTTACTGGCGAAACTGGCTGCAGTGTAGGCACAAGCAAGAAGATTGTCCTGATCTCTTGCTAGCTGTGTGAATGAAATGTGTCTCCTGGAGGGATGTTGTGAAACGGGAAATCATCTCTGTTTGGGTTGACTTGCTCTGTGGGATTCAGCAGCCCAGGCAGTTTTATGAGAGCATCTGGTTCATTTTCCCTTCCAAATACAGGACACCTGAAGCGTGTATTCAGCAGTGCTGAAGATCCGGAGGTGAGTGAGAAAGGAGCATTTCATATTCCTGGTGTTTAAGAATTGTAGAGGAAGATGTGAGCTTGGCCAGTAGCAGTAGAGTGTAGACGGCCAGCTAGGAAGGCTGAAAGAAAATACATATTAATGCCTACAACAAAAATAACAAAGGCATGAGTGGATATTTTAAAATTTCCATCTCAGAGCTTGGAAGAACTACAAATCCAGTTTTGCAGAGAGAACCTTGCTTGCTGACGGCAGATAGGGTGGAATATTTACTTAAGAGCAAATTCCTGTACAGTTGAATTAGACCATTTTGAATTAGTCAGAGTGCCTTACAATTCTATTCTTATCAAACGTTATGATATCTACTTAGAAGATGTTGTTGTAGAAAAGGAAGGACATCTTGCAATGGTGCCTGCTGTATCTGAAGTGAAATGGGCACCATTGTGTCTGGGGAGCTGCGTGGCCCAAAAGGACGCAGGGCTGGTGGTCTTGAGTAGCTGAAGATGAGGCAGCGTGTGGCCAGGTGGCCAAGAAGGCCAAGGGCATGGTGGCCTGTGTCAGCAGCAGTGGGGCAGCAGGAGCAGGGCAGTGAGCGTGGCCCTGTGCTGGGCAGCGCCGCGGCCACAGCTGGAGTGCTGTGTGCACTGTGGGCCCCTGGGAAGCAGAGAGTCATGGAGGGGCTGCAGCGTGTGCACAGAAGGACAGGGGAGCTGGGCAAGGCGGTGGAGCACAAGGCCAGTGAGGAGGTGCTGAGGGAGCTTCAGCCTGGACAATGGGAGGCTCTTGAGGCACCTCCAGGCAGACTTCCATCAATCCCTGCATGACAGTGCTCAGCACAAGGGCTGTTTCAGTGCCAAACATGCCATCACTGTATCCAAGGGCTTTAGACACTGGAGTGGGCGACACTTCCATCTTGTGGTTTGTTGGCTCCTAGGTTTGCAAGCACGAGATAGGCTGTTCATTTTCCTGTTTATCCAGCAAGCCAAGATGCTTCTGCACAGCGTTTTCTGCTTTTTCCTGCCCTGGATGGGATTCTGATCCAGTTTTAGGTTTCCACATCTGCAGCAGCAGTAGCAAAGGCATTGCTGTTGCTTTCCTTGTTTACCATTTCAGTGCTTTCAAGAACTAAAAGCTCTGTTTTTCTGAGATAACCTTGCTTGCTGATAGCAGCCAGGCAGGAGAATCAACTTCATATCCATCTAGAGTGCTGTTGAATTGTCTCTTTTTAATTTGGTGGCTGTGACTTAGAACCCCTCTGTCGTCATGAAATGTTACAACTTTTTCCTTAGAAGATGTGGTGGTAGCTGTTAAAAGAAATGAGGTTCTACATGATAGGTACCGGGCTGTCCCTCATGCTTCTCTCTTGCCACAGATGACAGAAGCAAGAGCCGTCTCTCCCCTGGCTCCCGCTGCTCCTGGAGAAGAAGCCAAAGAGGAGCAAAATGAGGTGGATGACAACAACCCTCCAACGTTGTTCTCACCGCCCTATTCCAGACCTGTAAGTGCCAGTTGTGTGTGGTGCTGTCTTTAGTGCAAGGCAGAGCTGCAAGTTTTGGAGCAGCCAGCACTTTGCTGTTGCAGGCTGAGGATGCTGGGCGCTGGAGTCCTGCCAGGAGCTAGGGATTTCCTCCAGGCAGCCACCGCACAACTTGGCCTTTGACCTGTCATGTTGAGGCCGCAAAGGGCTGGTGCCTCTGGGAGAGCATCTGGCAGCTTGGCTCAGGGAAGCTCTATGTCTTGGCTTCTGCAGTGCTATGGCCAAGAGCAAAGGAGGAGGTGCTGGAGGTGCCAGGGCTTGGTTTGTTTGTTTTCCCTTTTTGGCAAGGTGTGTTTGGCTTGTGAAAGTGGTCTGCACTTTCCTTGAGCAGTTCTTCACTGGTAGAGTCTAATTTGGGCACACTGTCTTTTGGCTTTTGATAAGCTGCAAAGGGAGGATTGTGTTGTCCATGCAGCTGTGGGGGGCCATTCTTGTCCCATGTGGAAAAGGAACAAAGTGCGGAGTTGCGACGCCTCCTTGTCAGGCCAAAAGCAGAAGCGGCCAGTTTCTGTTGGGGCATATTTTGGTGTAGTCCGCAGCTTTAGCAAGTGCCTTGGAGCCATGAGTGCGGGTTAAGCTGCAAGTCCTTGCCTGCTGTCTTGTGTTTCTCGGAAGAGGTAGACCATCTTGCAATGGTGCCTGCTGTATCTGAAGTGAAATGGGCACCATTGTGTCTGGGGAGCTGCGTGGCCCAAAAGGACGCAGGGCTGGTGGCCTTGAGTAGCTGAAGATGAGGCAGCGTGTGGCCAGGTGGCCAAGAAGGCCAAGGGCATGGTGGCCTGTGTCAGCAGCAGTGGGGCAGCAGGAGCAGGGCAGTGAGCGTGGCCCTGTGCTGGGCAGCGCCGCGGCCACAGCTGGAGTGCTGTGTGCACTGTGGGCCCCTGGGAAGCAGAGAGTCATGGAGGGGCTGCAGCGTGTGCACAGAAGGACAGGGGAGCTGGGCAAGGGGGTGGAGCACAAGGCCCGTGAGGAGGTGCTGAGGGAGCTTCAGCCTGGACAATGGGAGGCTCTTGAGGCACCTCCAGGCAGACTTCCATCAATCCCTGCATGACAGTGCTCAGCACAAGGGCTGTTTCAGTGCCAAACATGCCATCACTGTATCCAAGGGCTTTAGACACTGGAGTGCGTGACACTTCCATCTTGTGGTTTGTTGGCTCCTAGGTTTGCAAGCACGAGATAGGCTGTTCATTTTTCTGTTTATCCAGCAAGCCAAGATGCTTCTGCACAGCGTTTTCTGCTTTTTCCTGCCCTGGATGGGATTCTGATCCAGTTTTAGGTTTCCACATCTGCAGCAGCAGTAGCAAAGGCATTGCTGTTGCTTTCCTTGTTTACCATTTCAGTGCTTTCAAGAACTAAAAGCTCTGTTTTTCTGAGATAACCTTGCTTGCTGATAGCAGCCAGGCAGGAGAATCAACTTCATATCCATCTAGAGTGCTGTTGAATTGTCTCTTTTTAATTTGGTGGCTGTGACTTAGAACCCCTCTGTCGTCATGAAATGTTACAACTTTTTCCTTAGAAGATGTGGTGGTAGCTGTTAAAAGAAATGAGGTTCTACATGATAGGTACCGGGCTGTCCCTCATGCTTCTCTCTTGCCACAGATGACAGAAGCAAGAGCCGTCTCTCCCCTGGCTCCCGCTGCTCCTGGAGAAGAAGCCAAAGAGGAGCAAAATGAGGTGGATGACAACAACCCTCCAACGTTGTTCTCACCGCCCTATTCCAGACCTGTAAGTGCCAGTTGTGTGTGGTGCTGTCTTTAGTGCAAGGCAGAGCTGCAAGTTTTGGAGCAGCCAGCACTTTGCTGTTGCAGGCTGAGGATGCTGGGCGCTGGAGTCCTGCCAGGAGCTAGGGATTTCCTCCAGGCAGCCACCGCACAACTTGGCCTTTGACCTGTCATGTTGAGGCCGCAAAGGGCTGGTGCCTCTGGGAGAGCATGTGGCTGCTTGGCTCAGGGAAGCTCTATGTCTTGGCTTCTGCAGTGCTATGGCCAAGAGCAAAGGAGGAGGTGCTGGAGGTGCCAGGGCTTGGTTTGTTTGTTTTCCCTTTTTGGCAAGGTGTGTTTGGCTTGTGAAAGTGGTCTGCACTTTCCTTGAGCAGTTCTTCACTGGTAGAGTCTAATTTGGGCACACTGTCTTTTGGCTTTTGATAAGCTGCAAAGGGAGGATTGTGTTGTCCATGAAGCTGTGGGGGGCCATTCTTGTCCCATGTGGAAAAGGAACAAAGTGCGGAGTTGCGACGCCGCCTTGTCAGGCCAAAAGCAGAAGCGGCCAGTTTCTGTTGGGGCATATTTTGGTGTAGTCCGCAGCTTTAGCAAGTGCCTTGGAGCCATGAGTGCGGGTTAAGCTGCAAGTCCTTGCCTGCTGTCTTGTGTTTCTCGGAAGAGGTAGACCATCTTGCAATGGTGCCTGCTGTATCTGAAGTGAAATGGGCACCATTGTGTCTGGGGAGCTGCGTGGCCCAAAAGGACGCAGGGCTGGTGGCCTTGAGTAGCTGAAGATGAGGCAGCGTGTGGCCAGGTGGCCAAGAAGGCCAAGGGCATGGTGGCCTGTGTCAGCAGCAGTGGGGCAGCAGGAGCAGGGCAGTGAGCGTGGCCCTGTGCTGGGCAATGCCGCGGCCACAGCTGGAGTGCTGTGTGCACTGTGGGCCCGTGGGAAGCAGAGAGTCATTGAGGGGCTGCAGCGTGTGCACAGAAGGACAGGGGAGCTGGGCAAGGGGGTGGAGCACAAGGCCAGTGAGGAGGTGCTGAGGGAGCTTCAGCCTGGACAATGGGAGGCTCTTGAGGCACCTCCAGGCAGACTTCCATCAATCCCTGCATGACAGTGCTCAGCACAAGGGCTGTTTCAGTGCCAAACATGACATCACTGTATCCAAGGGCTTTAGACACTGGAGTGGGTGACACTTCCATCTTGTGGTTTGTTGGCTCCTAGGTTTGCAAGCACGAGATAGGCTGTTCATTTTCCTGTTTATCCAGCAAGCCAAGATGCTTCTGCACAGCGTTTTCTGCTTTTTCCTGCCCTGGATGGGATTCTGATCCAGTTTTAGGTTTCCACATCTGCAGCAGCAGTAGCAAAGGCATTGCTGTTGCTTTCCTTGTTTACCATTTCAGTGCTTTCAAGAACTAAAAGCTCTGTTTTTCTGAGATAACCTTGCTTGCTGATAGCAGCCAGGCAGGAGAATCAACTTCATATCCATCTAGAGTGCTGTTGAATTGTCTCTTTTTAATTTGGTGGCTGTGACTTAGAACCCCTCTGTCGTCATGAAATGTTACAACTTTTTCCTTAGAAGATGTGGTGGTAGCTGTTAAAAGAAATGAGGTTCTACATGATAGGTACCGGGCTGTCCCTCATGCTTCTCTCTTGCCACAGATGACAGAAGCAAGAGCCGTCTCTCCCCTGGCTCCCGCTGCTCCTGGAGAAGAAGCCAAAGAGGAGCAAAATGAGGTGGATGACAACAACCCTCCAACGTTGTTCTCACCGCCCTATTCCCGACCTGTATGTGCCAGTTGTGTGTGGTGCTGTCTTTAGTGCAAGGCAGAGCTGCAAGTTTTGGAGCAGCCAGCACTTTGCTGTTGCAGGCTGAGGATGCTGGGCGCTGGAGTCCTGCCAGGAGCTAGGGATTTCCTCCAGGCAGCCACCGCACAACTTGGCCTTTGACCTGTCATGTTGAGGCCGCAAAGGGCTGGTGCCTCTGGGAGAGCATCTGGCTGCTTGGCTCAGGGAAGCTCTATGTCTTGGCTTCTGCAGTGCTATGGCCAAGAGCAAAGGAGGAGGTGCTGGAGGTGCCAGGGCTTGGTTTGTTTGTTTTCCCTTTTTGGCAAGGTGTGTTTGGCTTGTGAAAGTGGTCTGCACTTTCCTTGAGCAGTTCTTCACTGGTAGAGTCTAATTTGGGCACACTGTCTTTTGGCTTTTGATAAGCTGCAAAGGGAGGATTGTGTTGTCCATGCAGCTGTGGGGGGCCATTCTTGTCCCATGTGGAAAAGGAACAAAGTGCGGAGTTGCGACGCCGCCTTGTCAGGCCAAAAGCAGAAGCGGCCAGTTTCTGTTGGGGCATATTTTGGTGTAGTCCGCAGCTTTAGCAAGTGCCTTGGAGCCATGAGTGCGGGTTAAGCTGCAAGTCCTTGCCTGCTGTCTTGTGTTTCTCGGAAGAGGTAGACCATCTTGCAATGGTGCCTGCTGTATCTGAAGTGAAATGGGCACCATTGTGTCTGGGGAGCTGCATGGCCCAAAAGGACGCAGGGCTGGTGGCCTTGAGTAGCTGAAGATGAGGCAGCGTGTGGCCAGGTGGCCAAGAAGGCCAAGGGCATGGTGGCCTGTGTCAGCAGCAGTGGGGCAGCAGGAGCAGGGCAGTGAGCGTGGCCCTGTGCTGGGCAGCGCCGCGGCCACAGCTGGAGTGCTGTGTGCACTGTGGGCCCGTGGGAAGCAGAGAGTCATGGAGGGGCTGCAGCGTGTGCACAGAAGGACAGGGGAGCTGGGCAAGGCGGTGGAGCACAAGGCCAGTGAGGAGGTGCTGAGGGAGCTTCAGCCTGGACAATGGGAGGCTCTTGAGGCACCTCCAGGCAGACTTCCATCAATCCCTGCATGACAGTGCTCAGCACAAGGGCTGTTTCAGTGCCAAACATGCCATCACTGTATCCAAGGGCTTTAGACACTGGAGTGGGTGACACTTCCATCTTGTGGTTTGTTGGCTCCTAGGTTTGCAAGCACGAGATAGGCTGTTCATTTTCCTGTTTATCCAGCAAGCCAAGATGCTTCTGCACAGCGTTTTCTGCTTTTTCCTGCCCTGGATGGGATTCTGATCCAGTTTTAGGTTTCCACATCTGCAGCAGCAGTAGCAAAGGCATTGCTGTTGCTTTCCTTGTTTACCATTTCAGTGCTTTCAAGAACTAAAAGCTCTGTTTTTCTGAGATAACCTTGCTTGCTGATAGCAGCCAGGCAGGAGAATCAACTTCATATCCATCTAGAGTGCTGTTGAATTGTCTCTTTTTAATTTGGTGGCTGTGACTTAGAACCCCTCTGTCGCCATGAAATGTTGCGACTTTTTCCTTAGAAGATGTGGTGGTAGCTGTTAAAAGAAATGAGGTTCTACATGATGTCCCTCATGCTTCTCTCTTGCCACAGATGACAGAAGCAAGAGCCGTCTCTCCCCTGGCTCCCGCTGCTCCTGGAGAAGAAGCCAAAGAGGAGCAAAATGAGGTGGATGACAACAACCCTCCAACGTTGTTCTCACCGCCCTATTCCAGACCTGTAAGTGCCAGTTGTGTGTGGTGCTGTCTTTAGTGCAAGGCAGAGCTGCAAGTTTTGGAGCAGCCAGCACTTTGCTGTTGCAGGCTGAGGATGCTGGGCGCTGGAGTCCTGCCAGGAGCTAGGGATTTCCTCCAGGCAGCCACCGCACAACTTGGCCTTTGACCTGTCATGTTGAGGCCGCAAAGGGCTGGTGCCTCTGGGAGAGCATCTGGCTGCTTGGCTCAGGGAAGCTCTATGTCTTGGCTTCTGCAGTGCTATGGCCAAGAGCAAAGGAGGAGGTGCTGGAGGTGCCAGGGCTTGGTTTGTTTGTTTTCCCTTTTTGGCAAGGTGTGTTTGGCTTGTGAAAGTGGTCTGCACTTTCCTTGAGCAGTTCTTCACTGGTAGAGTCTAATTTGGGCACACTGTCTTTTGGCTTTTGATAAGCTGCAAAGGGAGGATTGTGTTGTCCATGCAGCTGTGGGGGGCCATTCTTGTCCCATGTGGAAAAGGAACAAAGTGCAAAGTTGCGACGCCTCCTTGTGAGGCCAAAAGCAGAAGCGGCCAGTTTCTGTTGGGGCATATTTTGGTGTAGTCCGCAGCTTCGGCAAGTGCCTTGGAGCCATGAGTGCGGGTTAAGCTGCAAGTCCTTGCCTGCTGTCTTGTGTTTCTCGGAAGAGGTAGACCATCTTGCAATGGTGCCTGCTGTATCTGAAGTGAAATGGGCACCATTGTGTCTGGGGAGCTGCGTGGCCCAAAAGGACGCAGGGCTGGTGACCTTGAGTAGCTGAAGATGAGGCAGCGTGTGGCCAGGTGGCCAAGAAGGCCAAGGGCATGGTGGCCTGTGTCAGCAGCAGTGGGGCAGCAGGGGCAGGGCAGTGAGCGTGGCCCTGTGCTGGGCAGCGCCGCGGCCACAGCTGGAGTGCTGTGTGCACTGTGGGCCCGTGGGAAGCAGAGAGTCATGGAGGGGCTGCAGCGTGTGCACAGAAGGACAGGGGAGCTGGGCAAGGGGGTGGAGCACAAGGCCAGTGAGGAGGTGCTGAGGGAGCTTCAGCCTGGACAATGGGAGGCTCTTGAGGCACCTCCAGGCAGACTTCCATCAATCCCTGCATGACCGTGCTCAGCGCAAGGGCCGTTTCAGTGCCAAACATGCCATCACTGCATCCAAGGGCTTTAGACTCTGGAGTGGGTGCCACTTCCATCTTGTGGTTTGTGAGTTTCCTAGGAGGAGAAGCCCTATACATTTTCTCTTTTTCCAGCAAGTAGGGATGCTTCCGCAAAAACTTTCCTGTCCTTATAGGCACTGGAAGGGATTCTGAGCCCTTTTTACTTTTCCATATCTGCTAAGCAGTTGCAAAGACCTTGCTGGCTCTTTCCTACTTTTCCATTTCAGAGCTTTCAAGAACCAAAAGCTGCCTTTTGTAGAGATAAATTTTCCTGCAAATAGCCAGGGAGGAATATCGAAGTCATAGCCATGTGCTGTTTTTTTGAATGTGCCCATTTTAATCTGGTTGGAGTGACTTAGAATGCCATTGCTAACAAAGTTGATGATTTCTCCTTAGAAGAGGTGGCGGTGGGTATGAGGAGAAACAAGGTTATAGGCATCAGGTAACGTCGTGTCCTTATGATTCTCTCTTGTCACAGGTGAGGAAAGCAAGAGCCGTCTTCCCCCTGGCTCTCTCTGCTATTGAAGAAGAAGCCAGAGAGAAGGATAATGAGAAAGACGACCACTGCCTTTGTCCAGCCATGGTCAGACCACGGCCTGCTCATCATTTCAAGAGAGTAAGTGCCCGTTGTGGGGGGCGCTGTCTTTAGTGCAAGGCAGAGATGCAAGTTTCTGAGCAGCCAGCACTTGCTGTGTCTGGCCGAGAATGCTGAGTACCGGAGTCCTGCAGGACGTAGCCATTTCCTGCAGGGAGTGACAGCGAGAAATTGGCCTTTGACCTGTCCTGTTGGGGCAGTGCAGAGTTGGGGGCTTCAGCTGTGCTTCTGTCTGCTTGGTTCAGGGAAGCTCCATCTCTGGGCTTCTGCGATGTCATGGCCAAGGGCACACATGGTAGTGCTGGAGGTCAAAAGGCTTTGTTTGCTTCTTTTCCCTTTTTGGAAAGGTGTCTTTGGCTTGTGGGAGTGTTCTGCAGTTTTCTTGAGTCATTCTTCACTTGTAGAGACACTGTTGGCCCAGCTGTGTTTTGGCTTTTGGGAAGGTTCAAACACCAGATGGGGAAACTTTCGGCTGATCTGTTTAGTGGTGAAGAATGAAGCTTTGGCAAGTGCATTGGAGCCAAGAGTGGGGGTGATGCTGCAAGTCTTTGACTGCTGTCTTGTGTTGCTCAGAACAGGAAGGCCAACCTGCAGTTGTTCCTGCTGTATCTGAGGTGAAATGGGCACCTTTGTGGCTGCGGAGCTGCATGGGCCTAAAGGACGCAGGCTTGCTGCCGGCCTTGAGTAGCTGCAGATGAGTCAGCGTGTGGCCAGGTGGCCAAGAAGGCCAAGGGCATGGTGGCCTGTGTCAGCAGCAGTGGGGCAGCAGGAGCAGGGCAGTGAGCGTGGCCCTGTGCTGGGCAGCGCCGCGGCCACAGCTGGAGTGCTGTGTGCACTGTGGGCCCCTGGGAAGCAGAGAGTCATGGAGGGGCTGCAGCGTGTGCACAGAAGGACAGGGGAGCTGGGCAAGGCGGTGGAGCACAAGGCCAGTGAGGAGGTGCTGAGGGAGCTTCAGCCTGGACAATGGGAGGCTCTTGAGGCACCTCCAGGCAGACTTCCATCAATCCCTGCATGACAGTGCTCAGCACAAGGGCTGTTTCAGTGCCAAACTTGCCATCACTGCATCCAAGGGCTTAAGATACTGGAGTGGTTGACACTTCCATCTTGTGGTTTGTTGGCTCCTAGGTTTGCAAGCACGAGATAGGCTGTTCATTTTCCTGTTTATCCAGCAAGCCAAGATGCTTCTGCACAGCGTTTTCTGCTTTTTCCTGCCCTGGATGGGATTCTGATCCAGTTTTAGGTTTCCACATCTGCAGCAGCAGTAGCAAAGGCATTGCTGTTGCTTTCCTTGTTTACCATTTCAGTGCTTTCAAGAACTAAAAGCTCTGTTTTTCTGAGATAACCTTGCTTGCTGATAGCAGCCAGGCAGGAGAATCAACTTCATATCCATCTAGAGTGCTGTTGAATTGTCTCTTTTTAATTTGGTGGCTGTGACTTAGAACCCCTCTGTCGCCATGAAATGTTACGACTTTTTCCTTAGAAGATGTGGTGGTAGCTGTTAAAAGAAATGAGGTTCTACATGATAGGTACCGGGCTGTCCCTCATGCTTCTCTCTTGCCACAGATGACAGAAGCAAGAGCCGTCTCTCCCCTGGCTCCCGCTGCTCCTGGAGAAGAAGCCAAAGAGGAGCAAAATGAGGTGGATGACAACAACCCTCCAACGTTGTTCTCACCGCCCTATTCCAGACCTGTAAGTGCCAGTTGTGTGTGGTACTGTCTTTAGTGCAAGGCAGAGCTGCAAGTTTTGGAGCAGCCAGCACTTTGCTGTTGCAGGCTGAGGATGCTGGGTGCTGGAGTCCTGCCAGGAGCTAGGGATTTCCTCCAGGCAGCCACCGCACAACTTGGCCTTTGACCTGTCATGTTGAGGCCGCAAAGGGCTGGTGCCTCTGGGAGAGCATCTGGCTGCTTGGCTCAGGGAAGCTCTATGTCTTGGCTTCTGCAGTGCTATGGCCAAGAGCAAAGGAGGAGGTGCTGGAGGTGCCAGGGCTTGGTTTGTTTGTTTTCCCTTTTTGGCAAGGTGTGTTTGGCTTGTGAAAGTGGTCTGCACTTTCCTTGAGCAGTTCTTCACTGGTAGAGTCTAATTTGGGCACACTGTCTTTTGGCTTTTGATAAGCTGCAAAGGGAGGATTGTGTTGTCCATGCAGCTGTGGGGGGCCATTCTTGTCCCATGTGGAAAAGGAACAAAGTGCGGAGTTGCGACGCCGCCTTGTCAGGCCAAAAGCAGAAGCGGCCAGTTTCTGTTGGGGCATATTTTGGTGTAGTCCGCAGCTTTAGCAAGTGCCTTGGAGCCATGAGTGCGGGTTAAGCTGCAAGTCCTTGCCTGCTGTCTTGTGTTTCTCGGAAGAGGTAGACCATCTTGCAATGGTGCCTGCTGTATCTGAAGTGAAATGGGCACCATTGTGTCTGGGGAGCTGCATGGCCCAAAAGGACGCAGGGCTGGTGACCTTGAGTAGCTGAAGTTGAGGCAGCGTGTGGCCAGGTGGCCAAGAAGGCCAAGGGCATGGTGGCCTGTGTCAGCAGCAGTGAGGCAGCAGGAGCAGGGCAGTGAGCGTGGCCCTGTGCTGGGCAGCGCCGCGGCCACAGCTGGAGTGCTGTGTGCACTGTGGGCCCCTGGGAAGCAGAGAGTCATGGAGGGGCTGCAGCGTGTGCACAGAAGGACAGGGGAGCTGGGCAAGGGGGTGGAGCACAAGGCCCGTGAGGAGGTGCTGAGGGAGCTTCAGCCTGGACAATGGGAGGCTCTTGAGGCACCTCCAGGCAGACTTCCATCAATCCCTGCATGACAGTGCTCAGCACAAGGGCTGTTTCAGTGCCAAACATGCCATCACTGCATCCAAGGGCTTTAGACACTGGAGTGGGTGACACTTCCATCTTGTGGTTTGTTGGCTCCTAGGTTTGCAAGCACGAGATAGGCTGTTCATTTTCCTGTTTATCCAGCAAGCCAAGATGCTTCTGCACAGCGTTTTCTGCTTTTTCCTGCCCTGGATGGGATTCTGATCCAGTTTTAGGTTTCCACATCTGCAGCAGCAGTAGCAAAGGCATTGCTGTTGCTTTCCTTGTTTACCATTTCAGTGCTTTCAAGAACTAAAAGCTCTGTTTTTCTGAGATAACCTTGCTTGCTGATAGCAGCCAGGCAGGAGAATCAACTTCATATCCATCTAGAGTGCTGTTGAATTGTCTCTTTTTAATTTGGTGGCTGTGACTTAGAACTCCTCTGTCGCCATGAAATGTTACGACTTTTTCCTTAGAAGATGTGGTGGTAGCTGTTAAAAGAAATGAGGTTCTACATGATAGGTACCGGGCTGTCCCTCATGCTTCTCTCTTGCCACAGATGACAGAAGCAAGAGCCGTCTCTCCCCTGGCTCCCGCTGCTCCTGGAGAAGAAGCCAAAGAGGAGCAAAATGAGGTGGATGACAACAACCCTCCAACGTTGTTCTCACCGCCCTATTCCCGACCTGTAAGTGCCAGTTGTGTGTGGTGCTGTCTTTAGTGCAAGGCAGAGCTGCAAGTTTTGGAGCAGCCAGCACTTTGCTGTTGCAGGCTGAGGATGCTGGGTGCTGGAGTCCTGCCAGGAGCTAGGGATTTCCTCCAGGCAGCCACCGCACAACTTGGCCTTTGACCTGTCATGTTGAGGCCGCAAAGGGCTGGTGCCTCTGGGAGAGCATCTGGCTGCTTGGCTCAGGGAAGCTCTATGTCTTGGCTTCTGCAGTGCTATGGCCAAGAGCAAAGGAGGAGGTGCTGGAGGTGCCAGGGCTTGGTTTGTTTGTTTTCCCTTTATGGCAAGGTGTGTTTGGCTTGTGAAAGTGGTCTGCACTTTCCTTGAGCAGTTCTTCACTGGTAGAGTCTAATTTGGGCACACTGTCTTTTGGCTTTTGATAAGCTGCAAAGGGAGGATTGTGTTGTCCATGCAGCTGTGGGGGGCCATTCTTGTCCCATGTGGAAAAGGAACAAAGTGCAAAGTTGCGACGCCTCCTTGTGAGGCCAAAAGCAGAAGCGGCCAGTTTCTGTTGGGGCATATTTTGGTGTAGTCCGCAGCTTCGGCAAGT
The DNA here is from genome assembly GCF_027887145.1 of Ammospiza caudacuta. Lineage (NCBI taxonomy): Eukaryota > Metazoa > Chordata > Aves > Passeriformes > Passerellidae > Ammospiza > Ammospiza caudacuta. The sequence continues at coordinate 2,854,458 of NC_080621.1, read as the reverse complement.
GCCTTGGAGCCATGAGTGCGGGTTAAGCTGCAAGTCCTTGCCTGCTGTCTTGTGTTTCTCGGAAGAGGTAGACCATCTTGCAATGGTGCCTGCTGTATCTGAAGTGAAATGGGCACCATTGTGTCTGGGGAGCTGCGTGGCCCAAAAGGACGCAGGGCTGGTGACCTTGAGTAGCTGAAGATGAGGCAGCGTGTGGCCAGGTGGCCAAGAAGGCCAAGGGCATGGTGGCCTGTGTCAGCAGCAGTGGGGCAGCAGGGGCAGGGCAGTGAGCGTGGCCCTGTGCTGGGCAGCGCCGCGGCCACAGCTGGAGTGCTGTGTGCACTGTGGGCCCGTGGGAAGCAGAGAGTCATGGAGGGGCTGCAGCGTGTGCACAGAAGGACAGGGGAGCTGGGCAAGGGGGTGGAGCACAAGGCCAGTGAGGAGGTGCTGAGGGAGCTTCAGCCTGGACAATGGGAGGCTCTTGAGGCACCTCCAGGCAGACTTCCATCAATCCCTGCATGACCGTGCTCAGCGCAAGGGCCGTTTCAGTGCCAAACATGCCATCACTGCATCCAAGGGCTTTAGACTCTGGAGTGGGTGCCACTTCCATCTTGTGGTTTGTGAGTTTCCTAGGAGGAGAAGCCCTATACATTTTCTCTTTTTCCAGCAAGTAGGGATGCTTCCGCAAAAACTTTCCTGTCCTTATAGGCACTGGAAGGGATTCTGAGCCCTTTTTACTTTTCCATATCTGCTAAGCAGTTGCAAAGACCTTGCTGGCTCTTTCCTACTTTTCCATTTCAGAGCTTTCAAGAACCAAAAGCTGCCTTTTGTAGAGATAAATTTTCCTGCAAATAGCCAGGGAGGAATATCGAAGTCATAGCCATGTGCTGTTTTTTTGAATGTGCCCATTTTAATCTGGTTGGAGTGACTTAGAATGCCATTGCTAACAAAGTTGATGATTTCTCCTTAGAAGAGGTGGCGGTGGGTATGAGGAGAAACAAGGTTATAGGCATCAGGTAACGTCGTGTCCTTATGATTCTCTCTTGTCACAGGTGAGGAAAGCAAGAGCCGTCTTCCCCCTGGCTCTCTCTGCTATTGAAGAAGAAGCCAGAGAGAAGGATAATGAGAAAGACGACCACTGCCTTTGTCCAGCCATGGTCAGACCACGGCCTGCTCATCATTTCAAGAGAGTAAGTGCCCGTTGTGGGGGGCGCTGTCTTTAGTGCAAGGCAGAGATGCAAGTTTCTGAGCAGCCAGCACTTGCTGTGTCTGGCCGAGAATGCTGAGTACCGGAGTCCTGCAGGACGTAGCCATTTCCTGCAGGGAGTGACAGCGAGAAATTGGCCTTTGACCTGTCCTGTTGGGGCAGTGCAGAGTTGGGGGCTTCAGCTGTGCTTCTGTCTGCTTGGTTCAGGGAAGCTCCATCTCTGGGCTTCTGCGATGTCATGGCCAAGGGCACACATGGTAGTGCTGGAGGTCAAAAGGCTTTGTTTGCTTCTTTTCCCTTTTTGGAAAGGTGTCTTTGGCTTGTGGGAGTGTTCTGCAGTTTTCTTGAGTCATTCTTCACTTGTAGAGACACTGTTGGCCCAGCTGTGTTTTGGCTTTTGGGAAGGTTCAAACACCAGATGGGGAAACTTTCGGCTGATCTGTTTAGTGGTGAAGAATGAAGCTTTGGCAAGTGCATTGGAGCCAAGAGTGGGGGTGATGCTGCAAGTCTTTGACTGCTGTCTTGTGTTGCTCAGAACAGGAAGGCCAACCTGCAGTTGTTCCTGCTGTATCTGAGGTGAAATGGGCACCTTTGTGGCTGCGGAGCTGCATGGGCCTAAAGGACGCAGGCTTGCTGCCGGCCTTGAGTAGCTGCAGATGAGTCAGCGTGTGGCCAGGTGGCCAAGAAGGCCAAGGGCATGGTGGCCTGTGTCAGCAGCAGTGGGGCAGCAGGAGCAGGGCAGTGAGCGTGGCCCTGTGCTGGGCAGCGCCGCGGCCACAGCTGGAGTGCTGTGTGCACTGTGGGCCCCTGGGAAGCAGAGAGTCATGGAGGGGCTGCAGCGTGTGCACAGAAGGACAGGGGAGCTGGGCAAGGGGGTGGAGCACAAGGCCCGTGAGGAGGTGCTGAGGGAGCTTCAGCCTGGACAATGGGAGGCTCTTGAGGCACCTCCAGGCAGACTTCCATCAATCCCTGCATGACAGTGCTCAGCACAAGGGCTGTTTCAGTGCCAAACTTGCCATCACTGCATCCAAGGGCTTAAGATACTGGAGTGGTTGACACTTCCATCTTGTGGTTTGTGGGTTTCCTAGGAGGAAAAGCCCTGTTCATTTTCTCTTTTTCCAGCAAGCAAGGATGCTGCTGCACCATCTTTTCTGCCCTTATCAAGCTCTGGAAGGCATTTCGCACCCTTTTTTTACCTTGATGCAGATGGAGCATTTGTGTTTCCAAGCCTTCATGCATGGCCTTAAAGATCACTTTGGGTTTAACACTGTCTCTGTTTTTCAACAGCCCTGAGAATCACTGTGTGACGTGTTTGCAAATTTAGCCCGAGGTCAATGTCCTTGCATTCCATCTGCTCCTCAGAGATCACAGAAACTGGAAGGGGCTGGGCTGCATTTCTATTCCAGCCACTTTAGCACTGTCAGTGTGGTTGAGTCCAAGAGAACTTGCCCGAGCACAGATGCACAAAGAGTGCAGTTCCCACTGCAATGCTCTGGGTCTGACTCCTTTCCATAAGGACCTACAATCTCCACATTCCCCAAGAATGTGCTTTTTTGAGGAACAGGAGAACAATTTCAGGATTGCTGCTGATCGGCACACTGGCTACCAGGTTTGATGTGTGCAGCAACAGAGAGGGCAGTAACTGGAGATTATAGTAGTGAGATCTATCTGTCTATCTTCCTACCTATCTATCTATGTAACATTTACATAACTGAATCTTCCTGGCTCTGGCCCAAGGCAGTTGGGGATGCAAAGATCACCAAAAGCATCCCTTCTGGAGAGGATTAGAGACATGTTCCCTCGACCAATTCTGAGCAGGCAGAGATGTTTCCCCCTCCAGATATGATGGTTTTTCCATTCAGAATTGTTTTCCTCCTTAGGCTTTTTGTGTCCTGATGTCTCCTGTTAATTCTTTCAATTTCTGCCTGTCCTAGAGAGGTGCAACAATTCCATGTTTAGGTGGTGTTTGGTGACTCTGGTCATACATGCCATGCATTACATGACACATGGTTTCCTTCACTGGCTTCCTCAGGGCTGTGTAAGTGCATTCGTTCATGGGACCTTAGGAGAGTGTCTTTTTCTGCTGGTCAGAATTCTCAGTTGACAGAAGAGGGACTTTGGTCTTCCTCCATGTACTGAGGTGGCCATAGAGGCTCTGTGACCTCCATCAGAGATCTTTGCATGCATCCTCATCTCCTGAATGACCAGGTTTTCTAGCAAGAGAGTGGATGTCAGAAAGGCAGAAATGCTGGTGCAGGCCTGAAGAGAACATGAACTCCAGGAGTGTCTCTCACAAGGGCTGAGCTCACCCAGGATGCCACCTGCAGAGCCAGGATGGAGCTGTGGGACATGGTGGGGTGTCAGTCACTACAGAAAGACAAACAGGACATGGCAGAAGCAGAGGGAGGCCCTCACCAGACCCTTGAGAAATGCCACACCTTCCCTGTCAGCTGCCTGAGAGGCTGTTTAAGCTTCAATCCCAGATGGCCCCTGATTATAAGGCCAGGGTCACTTTGGAATCTGTGCCTCCTCTCGGGCAGAGAATGACCCAGCAGAGCAGCAGCACAGTGCTTTTGGAACGTGTGAGCCCAGCAGTCTTTGAGTCTTGACCCACAAAGGTCATGTGGGAAGTTGAAACCCATCTTCTCTTGCTTTCTGTGCAGGTGCTTCTAGAGAAAGAGCAGGAGCAGAGTGCTTCATCAGAGATGCCATGCCAGACTCAGGGAGAGCTGTTCCCAGCCCGAGAGCAGGAAGAGCAGATCAGGCAGCAGGTGGAAGAGCCACAGGAGAATGGCCAGGTGAGCCTGACTGGCCAGGAGACAGAGGGAAGGGCAGGAAGAGGGGCATAAACCAGAGCTCTTGGGACTGGGGAGGCCAGGAAGTCCCACAGGCACTGAAAGCACAGGGCCTTGGAATTTGCAGAGATCAGCCCTGGGACAGGAGGTTTGCAATGGAAGCAGATGTGGGGAGGGAAGCAGAAAGAAGTGGCTGAATAAATGTGATTTTGAGGCTGCAAGAGGAAAAAGCTGAGCTTGATGGCAGCTCCCAGTCACTTGCTCTGCATTTGTGTGCACAGAAGATCAAGGCAGAGCCACAAGCAGAGCTGCCCGAAGCTCAGAGTGCCATCATGGATGTGAAGAGAAAGAACAGGGAAGACATGGGAAGAATTCAAGAGGAGAATCTCCATCAGCACAGGAGCCATCAACAAAACCAGGTGAGTGAAAGAGTGGCAGCCACTCCACTCATGAAGTGTCCTTTCCCTTCTCCTTTACAGTCTATCAAAGGACATGTGCAGGCAGAGCTGCAGGACTCTGAGGCTAGCAACAGGGCAAGGGAGAAGAGGCTGGAGGAAGAAATGAAAATTGTCAGAGAGAAACTTAATCGCCTCCCTCAGGCTCTAGAATGAGTGAAAGTGGGATGCAGTCACTGCAGTCACCAAACTGGTGGTTTCTGCCCTTCTTGCCTTTCCACTCAGAGCAGCAGGGAGTGGGGCCATGCCTCTGAGTGCGATCCTGCTCTAGTGTGTATCACAGTCACTCTGAAGGACATTTCCTGGTGTGCTCAATCTCCACTGCTGCTCTGTTCTTCTGGCCTATTCCTGCTGTCCTTATTCCTTCAAGTGTTTGTACAGTGGAACGTGGTGACCCAGATGGAGGACTGAAACAAGCTGTCTGTATCCCTTGTCAATCTCTTCTTTGCCTTTCCTCACAGTCAACGACTCCTGGCTGACAGGGACAAGCTGTAGTGTCTGACTGCTTTGTTCTGTTTGACTTGAGGTGCGAGTGTTGACATCTCACCGGGCAGCCTGCAAAGAATTCCAGCCAATGTCTGGCAATGAAGGGCCCCAAGTTTGGAGTGAGGCACAGGAACAGTGCCCACCAGAAGTGCTCCAGGTCCAGCACATCATGGGCTCTGATCCTGCTGCCGCAGCAGCATCATCCCAAGGAAGCCTTTCTGTCGAAGCTCGGAGCTCAAGCTCGGGCAGTTACTTCATCTCCCTGAAAGAGGAGACTGAGAAGAAGCACCTGGAGATGCTGGGTACGTCTGGGGTGTTTCTTGTCTGAGGGACAGTGTGTTGTGGGCAGGTGTCAGCAGAGCTGTACCAAATGCTCCTCCTGAGTTTGGTGTCACAGGGCCATTTAGGACTCCCCAGAGGAAGTGCTGTGCTCCGAGGCAGCGAGAGAGAGCTCTGGGTGTTCCTGCTGCCTCTGAGGGCACCTTGGACTAGCTTGGGTTTGCCTGAGCTTCTCTCTGTGCTAAAGGTTGAAGCAGGGGATGTTCTGGGATCAACAGAAGGCTGTGACCTTGCAAATGATCTAGACAAGTCTCGTGTGCTAGTGCCAAACTGAACAGAATTTTTACTTTCCTAAATTCTCCTTAGACTCCTGACTTCGAACCAGTAATCAGAGCAAAAAACTTCACAGAAATGGACTGGTTTTGGAGTTTTGTCTTTTTGGTTGGGGACTTTTTTTTTGGGAGTGGGGCCATGTTTTTGTGTTGTTTATTTTTTGTGGAGGCCTTTTTTTTTTTTTTCTGTGGCGGGTTTTTTTTGTGTTTTGGGTTTTTTCGGTTTATGGTTTGTGGGGCTTTTTTAGTGGAGTTGGTTTTTCTCCATCCTGAAAGCACCCTTCTGCCCCATGTCTTACTGATGGCATTTTTATGACTGCTACTGTTACCACTACTACATCTGCAGTTTATTTTGACAAGAATGCTATCTTTTTGTCAATAAGAACTGTTTTGGAAGGACAACAGGTTACAGGACAAATAGAGAGCAAGAGATGTTTTCCATGTGCCCCCAAAGAAAAAAGCGATACTTTTGTAGCAACCTTTATTTAATCTTCTAGTTTTATGCTTATCAAGATGAGTCCAAGAGACGCATCCAAGTGGCATGATCAGATAAAACTGTACTACAGGCATTTCTCAGGAGAGAGCCTCCAGCCCAGCCATGGTATATTCCTCAGATCCATGGCACTTTTCCATACCCAATTCCCACTCTTTCCCATGACTGTTAGAATCCTACCCATTGGCCCAAGCCCTGCTCAGATCAGTCTCCAGGAAAACACATCAAGTCCTTTGTGATTCTGCAGCACAACCCAATGAATCTGCTTCTTGCCTGTAACAGCTGCCAGTGCTGTGCTCTCAGATAAGACCTGGTGGGGCTGAGACCAGAGCCCAGTGGATTCTGTGTCTGCTATCACCTGTTGGGACAAAAAGGGCACTTTTTGCCCACACACACCCTCGGTGTGGCTGATCTCAAAGCCCATCCTGTCGTGTCCTCAATGGGGGCAACAGCTTGTAAGAGGCTCAGGCTTGCTGTGGCTTCTTCCCACTGCTTGCCAGTGCTCATGCTTGGGCTTTGCCAGCCTTGATGTGCTAGCTGCCCTGCCCCTGAGGGCTGGAGGGACTGCAGAGGCTGCAGCCTTCCTTAGCTGGGAGAGGGGCATCTTTGAGCTCAGCCTGCTCATAAACAGGTCAGGCTCCTGATGCTGAAAGCCCCTTTGGGATCAGTTATAGCATGAGCTGCTCTGGTTTACAAATGGAAATAAATTCCTTTGGCCAACTGCTGAAAGGGTGGGGAAGATCTCCTTCTCTCCTGGGAATACATCTCCCCATGCTTTGTTTCCTGTCAAGAGAACTCTTCAAAGGACTGTACAAAATCAGTCTCTGTGCCAGCCATCTGCACTGCAGGGCTGCCTGTCCTGTTGCTGTTGTGGTTGTGGTTGTTGTTACCCAGCTGACCACAAAGGGCTCAGAGCCCCAGACAGTGGGGCTGCCTTTTGTATCTCCTGGAAGCTGGGATCTCTGCTTTAAAGTCACCATCCCGCATTTTGTTTCCCTCAGAGAGAATGGTGAACCAGGAAAATCCCTTTAGGATATACACCGAAATGGAACACATTGGCAGCGGGTGAGTCCAACCACAGTTACTCCTGCACAGCCATGGCCCAGGTGTTCTTCTGGTGGAATGTCTATCCAGTGTGAAGTCAGGCCAGCTGCAAACATGTTCACACACTGGGGATAAGATGACCCCATCTCTCAGTGCTGCTCAGAATTTGTGAGTGTGCTCAGAAGGCATTGTCAGAGACATCTCCGTGCTGCCAAGGTCTTGCCTGCATCAAGGAACAGGACGTGGAAGATCTCCTTGTGTCTCAAGTGTGGGACAGCTCTGTGTTAATTTCCTTAGCATTTTTGTATGTCTCCAAATCATACTGCCCCATTAATGAGAAAAGAAGAAACTTGCTTGCCTGAAAGAGCAACCTAGCCTCTATCAAAGCTGTGTGAGATAACAGTTCCCAAGAACATTTCTTTCCCCTGCTTTGCAGAAGGAAATACTCTGTGGTCAGGATAGGAACCACACAGTTTAGAAAGTGAAACCCAAGAGGAATGACTAAACTCCCTTTAGAAGTTGAACCCCAGTGCTTCAGAAACAGGCCCAGTGCCCATGCACTGGAGGAGAGGAAAATGCATCATCTGCCTTCCGGCAGAGCCCTCCTGCCTCCCGCAGGTTTTTGACACTTCCAGCAGACATCTCCTGTGTGGGCTGGCTTTCACTCTAGGAGCTGAACAGCTTCTCCTTTCTCTGCTTCTGTTTTGTTTCTAGGGGTTTTGGACAAGTGGTCAGAGCACTCAACAATGCCACAGGAGGAGAGGTAAATGTCAACAAGCCCCACAGACTCTGCTGCACATGAGGGCTTTCCCCTCTGGTGTGAGCTGTGGTTGGAGCTCTGGGCAGAGCTGTGCTGAAAAGGCACAAGAAGCACAGACTGGTGCCAGCCTGCACAATACATTTGGGACTTTGTCCTCCTCAGCTGCCAGAAGGAAGGCACGGAGGCAGCGGTTCCTTTCACAGAAGGACGTGCTCACTCACTCTCCATTGCTAAAACAAAGGTGGTGCCTTAGAGCACCTCACTGCTCTTTGGGGCTACAGCTTCAGAGTCCTGAATTCTTATTTCTGGCTGCCAGCAAATCCATCTGAAAGCTACTGGTAGTTCCTTAGCCACCTGCAGTGCTTCACTTGGGAACTGCACGTAGGGAGAGATCTGCAAGGTGTCCCTAAAAGCCCTAAGCCATGCCCATAGCCCAAGATGTATGCACAGAGTATTAAGGCATGGATTACTTCTTCTGAATCCCAAACAAAGCAGCAGAGAGTGTGGTCAGAGGTTTGTGGGTGATAGCTGAGACACCACTGTTACCAAGTGGACAAGGCAAAACGTCAGTGGCCCCACATGTCCTGTAACTGTCCCCCAAGGGAGCAGAGAAATGGGCTGTTGGAATGTCAGTTCCTAATTACTGCAGTGCCTAATCACAAGGCAGTTTGGCACAGCTCAGCTGTGTCATTGCAAAATCACTTGCTCCATGTGCGTTGTCGTCTCGTGCCACCAACTTCTCGAGTTACTGATTTTTAATGTCATTTTAGGTGGCCATAAAGAAAATACATCTTCAAGGACTGAGAACGAAGGAACTAACTGTTAATGAAATCATGATCATGAAGAAGTGTAGGAGTCCCAGTGTTGTGAATTATTTAGACAGGTGAGAGGTCATGGTCTTATCCCATCAAGGGGCATTTACATACAGCAAACATGAGAGGTTAAAAATCCACTTTGGTCAGTGGCAGAAAGTAGACCTGTTAATTTTTATTTATTCATATTTCTTTACTCATCTCCAATGGATGTGAGGAGAGTGCATCTTGTCTGCATGAGTTTTCCCTGCCACTTGTCGTTTGAAAATTATTCCAAAATTACTGAAACCTGGGTCAGCTGTATCTTACTAAGTCAACACCCTCAGAGTACATTGCCTCCACATTTTTTCGGGATTGATTTTTTAAAGTTTCTTAAATGCTGATGAACCATCCTAAAGTGGACTTCTCTTAGATCGTTGCCCCTCTTTGTCATTGCTGGGCATGCCAGGAAGACTTGGTGCTTATTTCCAGAAACACCATGCCTGACAGGTTTTTACCTGGGCTGTTACTAAACTGCATTTTTCACCTGCTGGCCATCTAAGACATCTCTAAGACATCTCCTTTTTCACTGCTGTGCCTTTCTCCTCCAGACTGCACAGACTGCAGATTGTCTATTCCTTTGATTCTGTCCTAGTCACAAAGGCACCTGGAAACAAGAAACTCGGAAGCAAAACATCAAGGTAGTCATGCATGTTTATCTCCCCGGCCTTGTTTCCTTCTTTCAGCTACCTTCTGGGTGAGGAACTCTGGCTGGTAATGGAGTACATGGATGGAGGCACCCTGAGTGATGTCATCCGCAAGACCTTCCTGTCTGAAGACCACATTGCAGCCATCAGTCGGGAGGTCAGCAATCCCATCTGTGCTTCTGAGGCCTTGGGCAGGATTGTCTGGGAACAGGGGCTCAGAACAGGAGTGATTTCATGTGCCAAGCTTTGTTTCTGTGTGGCTGGTATGCTATGGGCAAGTAAAAGCATCTCAAGTGAAAGGCCTGCCAGTGGCCCTGCACTCACTGTACTCAGTGCCAGTACTCTTATCTCCTACTGTTGTACTCTCGCTCCGCCTCTTGTATTTGCTGTTCCCCATCTTGCCTTGCTAAACTTTTTTCTGTCCTCACTGCATTCCTTGCCTGTTAAAGCAAAGGTGCTGGTGGCAGGATTTGAAACAAACAGCAAAGAAAAAAGTTAGACTCGATTCTCTCAGTCCTTAGCTAAGAAGGATAGAAGTGCAGCCAAAATGCTCTTTGCTTCTGAGCACATCCACTGCAGCAGGAGTCATCCTGGCTGGTTTGCAGGGGAAAGTCTAAAAGAGCAGGTGCTGTTGCTCTTTCCAAAGCTGACATGCCTTTCCTCAGAAAGGTCCTGCTCGGCAAGTGTTGGAGCAGCAAGCTCTTCCTCTCAATGGCACTGTGTTCTGCCATTACTCCCCATTCCCCTGGAGCGGGAATCTTTTAGATTCTTTGTTTCTTTCTCGTGTGATGAAATCACATCACTCATTTTTGCCCTCCTCTTTCTCTTTCCTCTCTCAGTGCCTGCAAGGACTGGATTTTCTTCATTCAAACAATGTGATCCATCGAGATGTTAAGAGTGACAACATCCTTCTCAGAACCGATGGCTCTGTCAAGCTGAGTCAGTAGATTCTTGGTCAGGTGCAGCGTTCCAGGGATGTGGGTGTGGGGCTGCTTGGAGTGACAGCCAGCTCCCCAAAAATGGTGCTGGTGGCAGCGCAGGGACACCCACTGTGAGCTGAGGGCGCAGTTGCCACGTGCACAGAGATAGGACAAGGAACAAGAAGTCAAGAGTAGTGTTATCCTGTGTGTGTCCAGGAAGAGGGAGGGAGCTACAAGTCTAAAGTTTCCAAAGAACAAAAGCCACTGCTGGAGGCAGTGTAAAAAATCGGGGGATTTTTTAAGTTGCCATTGTCAGGAGATTCAACAGCACATTTTCAAACCTCTACTGGGGAATTCTTTTGCTTGCTTTCCCAATTGCACAGAATTAAAATAAAACCAGTATTTTTCTTTCTCCTCAGCTGATTTTGGCCTCTCTACTCAGCTGAACTCTGAGCAGAGCAGACCGTGTTTGGTAGCCGGGACTCCTTGGTGGATGGCGCCTGAAGTGGCGACAGGTCAACCATATGGCCCCAAAGTGGACATATGGTCTTTTGGAATTGTGGGGATTGAAATGTTAGAAAAAGAACCTCCTTACTGGGACCAAAGTCATGCCTCGGTAAGCAGCAAATACTCACCGATCCCACTGTCTTTCTCACCTGTCCCATTCCCTGCATGCCATTGGACAAAATCCCATTGCCATCTGCTGGAACTACTTCCACCAAGGTCCCCTCTAAAAATGTCCCTGCAACACATCAGCATCTGCTGTAGATTTGGATACATCAGTGGTCGAACTCAAGCCTTACCACATGCAAACAAACTCCATTCTCAGGAAACACTTTCCTTTGGGTTATAAGTGGTTCCAGTTCTTTTGTCTGTGGAGATGGCCCCAGAAAAAGGAAACAAGCATCTTAGAACTTCTGTTATCTTTCCATAAATGAAGGAAGGAAACCCAAACCCAACAAAGTTTCTAAAACTGTAGTCTTTAGAGGGGAACCTAACCCAGTGTGCAGTTTCTTCTCACTGGGAAACATGCCTGCAACCTGGGCATGAGTGTGTAAAGGCCACTGAGTCTCTTCTGCTTCTTGTGCAGTGCTGCTGTACTGCATTTAGTGACCATGTTTTTTCACAGCCCAAGGCACGTTCTCTGTGTCACCAAGCCAGAGCCTGGTGATGTGGAGAGCCTGCCAAAACCTCCCGTTTGTTTCCTGGCACTTTCTGAGATGGGCCTACCACTAATGCATTGACTTGAGTAGCCAAATGAGCAGAGGGTGACCATAGGGATGGCACCTCTCCTTCTTCTGACCATGACAATTTTGTCTTTTGCTGCAAAATGGGAAGCTGCAATTTTCAGACTGCTGAGAGACAGAGCTGCAGGTGGCACCTGTGTGCCCAAGCAAGCATTTCCATCCCAATACACCGCAGCAGGCATCTTAATGTGGCTGTGTTGAAGATGAGTTTGTAAATCTTTATTTCCTTACCTGGGGATTACCTGATGGATTTTCTTTCTTTTCTTCCAATTCCCATTGTTTTCAAGAACAGCACAAAAAGCTTGATGAGTTTTGTTCTAAGGCACGTGTGCTTAAAGGACCAACAAGCAGTGCAGAGATGCCTTCCATGAACTAACCCTTGAAATTAGTTAGTATAGCACAGTCCCTCTTCCATAAAGCCTCTAAAACTGGTATGAATCCTCAGAGAAGTAAACATGCTTTTGCTGATGTAGTTCCCACTAACTAGGTCAGTCAATGAAATCAGCTGCCAAGGCAAGATCTGTGGGATGGTGGAAAAGCTGTGGCCGCATCAGGGTTTGGATTTTTGGTTGGGAAAGGAAAGTCATCTCTGGGTCTCTGTCAGGGCAGTAACTGCCACTGAGGAACAGAGGCTAAACAAAGGGATCTGGGAGAGCCTTAGAGATGTGAAAGCAGCAGGTGGAGCCTCATGGGTTTTTTTCTCCAGGCTCGACGCCTGATAGCCAAAGTAGGGACCCCAAAACTGCAGCATCCCAAGCTCCTCTCAGCTTTGCTGCGTGACTTCCTGAGCTGCTGCCTGCAGAGAGATGAGGAGCAGCGCTGGTCTGCCGAGGAGCTCCTGCAGGTAAAATGTGAAGGGGCTGCAGGTGAAACAGGCTCTGAGGGATGGGCTCCTCCTCCACTCAAGTCCAAGACATCAGATGAGCCCTCTTCTTCCTCACTTCCACTCTTGGGGCTCTTCAAATGAAAATGGTGAGGAATCCTAGACTGGGCTGGGCTGGCAGGGCCCTCTAAAGGTCCTCTGGTGCAAGTGTCCTGCAATGAGCAGGGACATCTTGAAAGAGAGCAGGTAGCTCAGAGCCCTTTCCCACCTGACTTGAAATGGTTGCAGGGACGGGGCACCTACAAGCTCTTGGGGCAACCTGTGCCAGGGTGGCACCATGCTCCGAGTAAACAAGTTCTTCCTTAGACCTACTCTGACTTGATCCCCATTTTGTTTAAAAATATTCACCCACATCCTATTGTAATTGGCCTAGTTAAAAAAGATGTCCCCCACGTTCTTCAAAGCCACTCTGAAGTCTTGGAAAGTGGCAATAAAGTCTCCCTGGGGCCTGTTCTTCACAAAGCTGAATAACTCCACCTCTCTCTACATTTCCTGAGAGGAGAGGTGCTCTGTTTTCTGTTTCTGTCACGCTCTTAGTTTTTTAATTTGGTGCTGTGTTCAGTTTTACCTAATGTCAAAAGAATTGAAGTAGAGCAATGCAGGGTACAGAGACATGAAATGGAGGTGCAGGAACCCAAGGAAGCCAGTCCCAGCTGAGCAGTCAGAGATTTGGCTGTGGGCAGGAGGGGCTGTGGGGGTTCACTCTGAGCCTCTGAGGGGCCCTGGTTTGTGCCCCCCAGCCCACCCTTAGAGGTTTCTGCCACAAACAGAGACAGCCAGGAGGGACTTGTCCCAGCCCCATCTGCTGCCTGGCACCCTCAAGCAGACGGGAACTGTGCCAGGGTTGCTGCCAGGTTGTGTGGCAGAGTGGGAACTGCAGGGCCCAGTGCCCCTGGGCTGGCCCTGCTGGGAAGGAAGGTGCCGACCAGCACACAAGGGGCAGGGCATGGAAAGGTAGACACTGCTCTGTCTCCCTGCGGAAATCAGCACAGTGCCTGTCTTACAAAGAGAGGGACCAATGAGAGGCTTTGGAGTTTCCTGAAAAGAAGAAACTCCAAGGACAGAAAGCACCATTTCTAGAGCACTGGCAGGGCTAAAATCTCAGCAAGATGAAGACACCTGTATAAATGGGTGAGTGAGATTCTGGGCCAGGTTTGCCTGTGATGGCAAAATCCTGCACATCAAGATGGAGGTGTAGACGGTCCCATTGTTCCTCTTCCTGCATCCTTCTAGGGGCAGGAGCAATCCTGTGAAGCACTGAGCTCGGAAAGTCATGGTTCATTGTATTTTGTTGATTTGGTTTTTTTCCCTTTGGGCAGCATCCATTTGTAAGATATGCTGAGCCTGCGTCCAGCCTGGTGCCACTGATTGTTGCAGTGAAGAGGAAGGAGACAAAAATGTGACAATCACATCAGGACCATTTATTTATTCCTTAACAGGTTTAGAGTAGGATTGTAGGTTAGGACTAGGATTAGGATTAGATTAAGGATTAGGATAAGAATAAGGATAAGGATAAGGATAAGGATAAGGATAAGGATAAGGATAAGCATAAGGATAAGGATAAGCATAAGGATAAGGATAAGCATAAGGATAAGGATAAGCATAGGCATAAGGATAAACATAAGGATAAACATATGGATAAGGATAAGGATAAGGATAAGCATAGGCATAAGGATAAGGATAAGCATAGGCATAAGGATAAACATAAGGATAAACATATGGATAAACATATAGATAAGGATAAGGATAAGGATAAGGATAAGGATAAGGATAAGGATAAGGATAAGGATAAGGATAAGGATAAGGATAAGGATTAGGGTTAAGGTAAGGGTTAGGGTTAGAGTAGGATTGTCTAATAGGACTGCAGAATAGGATTGAAAATCAATAAAGTTTCTGAAACCACAACTCACCTTGAAGATCCCCTTCCTTCTCACTCTGCGAATGAACTCCAGAATTCCATCTGAATTGTCTGTTGTTTCTTAAAGGAGGAAAGTGAAATGGTGTCTTTGGTATGGTGTCAAAGTGGGGAAGGATCTTCTTCAGTCATCCTCTCCAGACCAGACTGCCTTTGGAATATGGCCCACTGGTCAGTTTTTGGCCATCTTTGGTACTTCTATTTGAGGCAGAAAGGACAATGGCATTTGCAGGCAAAAGCAAAGGAAGAATGGGGCAGCCCAAACATCTTATGCAGATGCAGGCCTTCAGCTGTGACTGGAGAGCATTGGAGCTCCTGCCACTTGGACTTGGATCCCTAAATGCAATAATCTCTTTGGCTGGAGGAAAGCCTTGATCAAGTGAGAAAGCAGAAAGATCAGAGAGGGTGCTCGGGAAGGTCTCCTGTGGTGCAGAGCTGTCAGCACCTGTGAGGTGAGAGCGGGCCCGGCCTTGCCCGGGCTGGAGCCCCAGCTGAGCCGCGGCCGAGACAGGGTGGAAAGAGGCCCTTGGAGCTGCAAGAGGCAGCAGCCGGGCCCTGGGTGCCTCTTCCTGGGAGCAGGCGAATCCTCTGCCCTCAGAGCCCAGGTGGCAGCTGGCTGCTGCCAAGGGGAAGCGCAGCCGTGCTGGGCACAGCCCAGCCTGGAGGCATTGGCCATCTGCAGTGTGCCCAGGAGCAGAGAAAGGCCAAGGGCAGCCAAGGGCCGCTGGGCTGGCGGAGGATTCCTCCTCTTCTGCTGGCTGCCCTGCAACTCCTGGCAAAGGCCAGCAGTGTGTGCAGCACTCTGGGCACCAGGGCAGGGAGCCGGGCTGCTCGGCAGGCTGGAGCACAGGGCAGCCTCCTTCAGGCCCGGCACTTGTGCCAGGGGAAGCGAGACCAGCGTGAGGCAGGGACAGCTTGGCAGGGCCCATCTGCAGGAGCCAGCGCCTCACGCAGCTCTGGGAGGAAGCGCCTGCAACCCTGCAGTTCTGCACTGAGCCAGAGCAAAGGTGTGACATGCAGAGTGTTTGGCAGAAATATGCAGGCCCACCAGGCCAGCCTGCTTTGTGCTCTCTGGCGCACAGCAAGGGCTGTGCAATGCAGCTCTGAGCTCCTGGGAGAGAGGCACATCAGGGATTTGCCTGAGGCTTGTGCTTGAGGAGTGAACTGATTTGGCAGGGGGCATAAGGCTTTCAGTAGGCAATTTGTGTTTTCTTCATTAATTTCTGAAAGAAAGTCATAATGTGCTGCACACAGGTAGGGTTATTAGAAAAGAAAGGCCTTATAAAATCAGGCCTTCCTATTGCTATGTTTGCTCAGTTATCCCATCATAAAAAAACCCCAAACAATATTAAAAGTAGTAGCAATTTTAATTTATTATTTAAAATAAAAAAAATTAAAAATTGGTTATATTATATTTGATTAAAATAAGGGAGAATTTGGTTCCAATAATAGCACATAAGCAAAAGATAACCACGGAGTGTGGAGTGCAGGGCTCTGGGACCCTTGCCAAATCACGTACGAGCTTGCCAAGTGAAGATTCTTCCTTATATGCCATCTGTCAATGCCATCTCCTCCCATTTTCGATTCAGCACACTTCTACCTCCGTCCTCATTATCATCTTTACCACGCATGTGCCACCACTCGGTTTGGTGGTCGCACAAGTCTTTGGGGGTCATCTGAGGAAGATTTTGTAGTCTTCCTCTTTGTCCTTTAATTCAGCTTTGCGTTACACATGCCCACCAAGCCAATACAATGTAAGCCAAAACTAACAAAATTACTGCATTTAGGCATCAAGGCAATAAATCCCTTATAATTAGCATTTTCCTGGGACACAACCAGAGTGTCCCTTCTTTGTTAGTTTTTAGCAACCATTATCTCTTGCTTTCCTCCTGTTCCTGAACATCTGCGGGGAGGGGGGGGAAGGTAGAGCCCCGCCTCTCCCTTTTTCTTTGGCATTACAACTTTTTACTGTTTTAATATTTCTAAATATTAATTACTGTATCAATATTGATTCTTGTTTCAATTTTTATCAGCATGAATCATACCTATTTACCACACTATGGTAAATTCCCAACTGTCCTGTTGCATCTTCTACATGCAGCCAGCTAACTTCCCATGGGAATAGTCCTGAGTGCAGTTAGCACAACAAGCTATTGTGCTGACAAAACTGTTTGCATCTGTAATAAACAAGAAACCTGTCCATGAGCGTGCACGAAAAAAAATGTAATCACCTGAGTAAGAGTGAGTCTTAGAAAGTGTGAGTCTTAGCATGTACACACTAATACACCTTCTAAGCAATAAATTGTGTGGCAAGGAAACTACCAGCCAGTTGGAGTTGAACACGAGGTCTGTGAAAACAGTATAAAAATGAGTTATTTGACTAAAGAATTGGCTTTCCCTGCATGAAGAAACTGAGTCCTGGCTGCTTTATTGACACAGCAATGTGGCTTCACTCAGCAAGAGCACTTGCAGGGTGTATTGATGAAACACTTGTGTTTGATTCCCAGAATAGGATGGAGAGGCATTAAGTCCAACAAACAGGGCATAGTCTTTTCAATTCCTTTAGCTTTAACAGGAGTGCTGAACCACGTATTCCCCCACTGCAGTGCTTACTGTGTGCAAGTGGCTATCTTGGCCTTGAGAATAAGGAGAGTGGTCCTGCTAAGAAGGTAGCTGGAATGCATTCAGGGGGAAGAAAGTGTTTTTAGGAGGCTCTTGACCACCAAAGGAGAATTTGAGGAATGGGAATATTTCCCAAAGGACTGTGTCAGGAACTGGAGTTGTGTCCCAGGCCCTGCCATATTTGATCCATGTTTGAGCAGGTTGACAAGACAATGAAGAAAAGTGTCTTGTTTAAGAGCTGGGACCTTGAGCCTTGAAAGAGAAACAATGGATTGGTCAATGGGTGGGCAGTCAAGCTTTGAAAGGAGAGCAATGCACAATAGAGCCCTTGGTGGCAGGGAGTCATGGAGTCATCCTGAGCCATCATCTCACACGCCAGGCATGTGTGAGCTGATGCTGTAACTGGGGAAATTCCGCTCCTGAGCAGGAGATACAAGACCTAGTTCTGGGCTGGAGATTTGAGAAGGACGAGATGCATAGCGTTTTGATCAAGGGGATGTCCTGCAAGTGCACTGCCTACCTGCCCCTGCTGCTGAGCACCAAGCTCCAACTCCTTCTCCAGTTGATTTTTGGGAATCCAGAGGTCAGTATGTATTATATGCTATTGCAAGTAATGGAATGAATTTGCTTTGCAAGCCCAGTTTTGTCCTGGGTTATTTTGTGCATGGGTCACCTGAACCTGTGACAATGACCAGCAGGGATCTACAGGGCACTCCTACTCTGATGTCAATAAATTCTGAGAAGTGATTGAAATATGTCGATAAATTGGAGGTAATGTTTAGCCTGTGAGTTTCAGCAAAGTATTGAATATGTCTTAGTTCCATGGATACAAACTACTAGGTGAGATTGCTGGGTGTGCTTGACTTAGGGAAGTTACTCCCTGTGCACCCAGCAATGAAATCAAGTAATGCCTCCTTTCTAACCCTGAGCTGGCAGCAGGGATCAGGCCCTGCTTGGTCACTTTCATTTTGACAACTTCTGTTGGCAGGGAAGAAAGGTGCAAATGAAACCTTCTCCAGCTGTTTTCCTCTGGTTGATCTTTTTAGGCACCAAAGCTGTGTGCCACGGGGGGCCTGGGTGTGTGCAGAGCAATGCAGCCCCCACAAAGCCCTTGGTTTCCCCACAAGTTGCCAGGTTGACTGCTTCCAAAGGGCAAGAAAGGCAGAGATGTACATCCACAGGAGTCCTGGCCATGTCCAATAAAGGTGCAAATATGTGGGGAGATTTGTTAGCAATGATTTCAGCTGTTATGCCAACCCAGTGCCTTCTTTCTTGCTTCTGTGCATTATAGGTGAGTAATGTAATAGTTGGCTCTCACAATTAAGAGATAGATATTATGTGGATAAATATTCTGTTCAAATGTAAAGTGCTGCTATTGTAATATGTCCTCTCATAGTCCTCTTTCTTTTCCCCCTTGTAATAGCCTTGGTAGTCAGGGCAGTTGGGGAGGGCTGGTTTGTGACCAGCAGGCGGGGTGTAACAACACCTGACCTCCAATCAAGATGCAAGAAAGTAATCTCCACCACTGAACGGCAGAGAAAGAGTTGACTGAAAAAACATTGGGAGGGGTTAAGGGTATGAAAAGCAGAGCATCCCTTTTGTAGATGAGCATGTGGCTGCTAATCATGGAGACTTTCCAGTGCTCCAATCTTTCCTTATACAGCCTTTTCTTAAGGTTTAATAAACCTTTAAAAAGTTAAAAGGAGGGTAATTTCTCAGATGGGCAATGCTTTGGGCCATTTTCTTGGGCTCGTTTCCTTTGCTTGGGTGCCATCTGAGTGCTCAGTTGGGGTACAGGCTGTAGGTGCTTTGTGCACTCCTGGAGTTCCTGTTGGATCCCTTGAAAGACAGGGTTTGGCCCGCAAGGGGAATTTGTGCTGCTTTGTGACAGAGGAGAACTTCCCAGGCTATTTTGTGTTTGCTGTAGGGAAGGTTGGTTATTGCTTGGCATAAATTTACAGACCAACATGGAGCGTTTGCTTTGTGATGTCAGGGCATGTTTGCCACCTTGTCGTAGCAACATCAGAAGGTTACCCTGGTGCATGGAAGGCCTGAGTGTCAGAGCAGTCCTAGCACTTGCTCAGTTCAGGAGAATCCTCCTGATTGAGGAAATTGTCAGTGGGCTGTTGCACACCGACAGGAGCCTTGCTTTTTCCAGTGTGTGAGCACAGCCTGCAAACTTGCAGGACAGTGTTAAAATGATTGAGGGAATTGCTCCTTTGCTTTTCACTGCCTATGGAATTACCTATGGTGCCTATTTTGTAGCATATTTCACACGTAAGTAGATGTTTCCCCTCTGCTTAGGTTAGGGTGTATCCTAACCTGGCTTTTGTATGTCTTCCTTCTCTTTCTTAGTGACTGAGTTTCTGGTTTTGAAACAGAAAGAGCATTAGGATACCACTGTTTTGGTAAAGCTCCTGTCAAGGCGTTCATCTTAAAAATGGGTGTCTGCAGCCACAGGGGCAGCATTTGCAGGGGAATCTGCAGGGCTTCCGATGGCTCCATGGGAGAGTCTGTGGCAGCAGAGTCTGTCATTTCCTCAGTTTGCTGGGACAAGCAAGACATCTTTGAAAATGCAGACTGGCAGACCTTCAGGAAAGGCTGAATAGTTGGACTAGGACTACTGTTGTAATGTAGCTTAGGATTTTGCGCTCTGCTAGTGTAAGGAAGGCTACTGCGATTAAGTTTGGGAGGGCATAGGAGTGGGCTATGATGAGGTTAATAATGAGGGTGGTTTGGGTTAAGCTAGGAAGAGGATCGGAACCTCTGAGTTAAAGGACTGAAGTCTTTTGCATTTTCCAAGCTCTGCCACGCTAGCTGGTCCTTTTCTTGGACGTGGTGGGGTGTAATAGCCTTTTGTAATTTAGTTGTTTTCATTACTTAAGGCGAAGGCTTGCTTGTGGTATTGGCCTCACTTTTCCTATCCTTTCGTACTGGGAAGAGTTCATCATAGATAGAAACCGACCTGGATTGCGCCAGAACTCAGATCACGTAGGACTGTTAATCGTTGAACAAACAAACCCTTAGTAGCAGCTGCACCACTACGATGTCCTGATCCAACATCGAGGTCGTAAACCTCCTCGTCGATACAGACTCTCGGAGGACATTGTGCTGTTATCCCCGGGGTAGCTTGGTCCATCGATCAATTGTATTGGGTCTGGATGCTATTAGCATGTTGAGGGGTTGCTCTTAGTCTAGAGGTGTGATCTAATTTTTGGAGGTTTTGTTTTGCTCCAAGGTCGCCTCAACCGAAAAACGCAGACCAGAAGCTTATGTGTCAGTGAAGCCAGTAGGTGAGTATGTGTTTTAAGGTGGTTGCTGGTTTTGAAATTCCACAGGGTCTTCTTGTCTTACAGGTTTATCCCTGCTTTTGTACAGGGAGATCAATTTCACTGATTACTGGTAAGAGACAGTTAAGACCTCGTTTAGCCATTCATACTAGTCTCGATTTGTGGGACAATTGATTCCACTACCTTTGCACGGTAAGGATACCACGGCCGTTGAACGTGAGTCACCGGACACGCATCACCTTCAAAACTTGTTTTGCATTTGCTGAAGGCTATGCTTTTGGTAAACAGTCGGGCCTTGATGGGTTTGCCTAGTTCCTTTTACAGGTTTTAATCTTTCTTAATGGACGCTCCTCTGTCAGGTTAACAAGATACTTAATACTGTGCTTGTTTGATTTGACGTATATTGGTGGTTTGTTCATAATGTACAGATGTAAGCTTGTGTCATAGAGGGAGGACCCTGGTTACTCATTCTAGCATTATTTCTCCTATTTGAATATAGGTTAGCCTGTTAATGGGGAGGGAGTCATAAGGTTCTTATATTTTTGTAATGTAGAGCTTTAACGCACTCTTTGTTGATGGCTGCTTGAGGGCCCACAATGCAGTTGGAAAACCCAGTATTTATCTGCTCAGAGAGATTGTATTCTTTTTTAAAGGAGCTGTACCTCCTTTAAATGGCCCTTAATTCGCTTCATTAGGGTTTGTAGGTTTTCCTTGGAGAAGAATTAAGAGTGAACTTAGATTCGTTTCACAGGCAACTAGCTATCACCCAACTCAATTGGCTTTTCACCTCTACTGACAAGTCATCCCACTCTTTTGCCACAGAGACGGGTTCGCTCAATAATAGCTGCTCGTAAGTAGCTCACTTGGGTTTCGGGGTAGCAAACTTAAATTCATTTTGTATTATTTTTCTTGCTAGACCATGATGCAAAAGGTACAAGGGTTGATCTTTGCTGTTTATAGCTTAGTTTTCATTATTATTTCATCTTTCCCTTACGGTACGTGGTCTCTATCGCGCCAATGGTGTCTTTTCTATCACCTATACTGGGAATAGTGAATGCTTTAGTTGGGTGCGGGGGAGTAGCTTTGTTATTCCAGATCATGTCGATTGGGCTAGAGTTTGGCATCAAGACAATCTGGTGTTAGCAGACATTTTTCAGGTGTAAGTTCAATGCTTTTGCTGAAGCTACGTCTTGGTAGCCTAAGTGCACCTTCTGGTACACTGACCTTGTTACAACTTACATCATCTTTGGCTAAGTAGCTTATTAGTTCATTGGGGGGGCGCCTGCGAGGAGGGTGACGGGCAGTATGTAGGTGCCCCAGGGCCAGCTTAAAGAGGGCTCCATTGTCCCACTCTACTGCTAAATCCACCTTCCAGGGGTTATTTCATACCCCTTTGCCGCTATGTTCTAACATAGAAAATGTAACACATTGCTACCTTTCCATAGGCTATACCTTGACCTGTCTTGTTAGCGTGGTGGGGCTATTGAACTCACTGTTGAGCTTTCAGGGGAGGTGGGCTGGTGACAGCAGTATGTAGGCTGTTTTGGCAAGGAATGGTCAGACATATCGTGGATCATTGATTACAGAACAGGCTCCTCTAGGTGGCTTTGGGGCACCGCCAAGTCCTTAGAGTTTTACGCGTTGGTGCTTAAAGCATCAGGAGGATGCTTTAGTAGGTGTAAGCATCAAGATTTAGGGCCAGGCATAGTGGGGTATCTAATCCCAGTTTGGGCCCTGGCTTTCGTGGAGTTCAATTAATCGTTGTTCTAAGATCTTCTTTGATGGGGAGGCCTTTTTGGCATCTTGGGCTTGTGACAACTCAGTTGCTTTTTAACCTTTGCTACTTGGATAGCATGTGACCACTCTTTATGCCGTTATAAAGTTAATTTGGGTCTCCTGTATGACTGCGGTGGCTGGCCCAGGATTTACCAACCCTGGATATGCTATGGCTAAGTCAAGTTTACACTCATTGCATAATATTAACTACTGCTGATTACCCGTGGGGGTGAGGCAATTGCAAGGTATCTTGGGCTACGGTTGTGGTGAGCCTGATGCCCGCTCCTATCTCCCTGATTGAGGTGTTCAGGGCATCTACACTGGAGCGCGGATACTTGCATGTATATACCTAGCAAAAACTAACAGTAAGGTTAGGACTAAGTCTTTTGTCCTTGGGTGCGTGTGGCAGCCATCTTGACATCTTCAGTGTCATGCTTTCTATAAGCTACAAGGACGTGAAATTTGGTGGGTAGCTGGTTGATGGTTTGTCATCATGACTTGTGGTTTGTTTCGGTTTTTGGAGAGGGGCTAGCTTTGGGATTAATATTATGTTTGTTTGGGGGTGGTTAGGGGAGTGTTGATGGTGGCTGGTTATTATTTTTGACAGTAGGGAATATAGAGGAAAGTTAATTGAAAGTGTATTGATGGTAAGTAGTTTGGACAATGTAGGGATATGTGGCTTAGTTATTTGAAAAAAAAAAAGTCTAGATAAAAAAACAGATGCATAAAACGGAATTTAAATGTTAATTCCTAGTGAATGATAAAATAATTACTATGTCTGGCAACCATTACACTATCTGCTGTCTAGAGGTAGGTAGCGCGCCCTCCATGAATGGGGTCAAAGTGCATCAGTGCCAAGTTTGCGACAACCTTATCCGTTAGATCATGACATTCTGGGTGTTAGGGGATTCATATGCTTGGCGGTCATGTCATGGACATGTCAAGAGGAAGATAACACCTGCTCTGCACTTGAGGGGCTTATTGAAGAGACGCTAAAAGAAAACAAGTGCAAGAGGTCGGGATGCCGAGGTAATGAAGTTAGGGAGGAGTATTCAACCAACCACTTGTATCTGTGAAGGGCAAGGAGGAAGGAATGAAGCAAGTTATGATCCTGAAGTTACAACCAATAGCGCAAAAGAGCAAGTATAGGAGAGGTATGTGCTTGACGGCAATAAACTAAAGCACATATGATGTTGATAGCTCAGTTCTCGTGAGAAATGCGATCAAAAGATAACCATGTCTGGCTTGGGAGTGCTTGAAGGCTTTTGGCTGAGAATATTACCTAGGAGGTGGGCGAATCCTGTAGACTAGGGGAATTCAAAGGTGTACTGGGACATTCCTCGTTCTCTAGGTTGGGTGTTGCGTACATTAGGTAAGATCCTGGGTCTTTGGGTGACACTTGCGGCTTGGACTTGGGTAGAAATACTTGGGTTGTATGGTACCTGAAGCAATAATGTGCCTGGTAGGTAGGCTGGACGAATACCATCCGTTTGGGTTTTTGGTGGAAGAGCTTGACGTGTAATGTGGATTATCCTACATTTCATGAACTGTCTGATGGGGCAGAGAGTGCGATGCATTATTATACATACCCTGAAAGCAAGAAGAAAACGTGCTGGGTAGGGGGGGAAGGGGGGGGGGGGGGTAAGGGGATGGGGGAGGGAATGAAGGACGTATTTAGGTGTTCTTATAGTTAAATTTTGTAACGACTGCTTTTCAGGCCGTAAATCTCAGAGAGAGGCCAAGTGGGAATTTATGATAGAATCTGTTCTGTTTTTCGGGCTGAGTTTTGTTCTAGGGGGGTTGGCGGTTGCATTAACCTGTCTCCTTACTATGGGGTGTTGGGGCTGGTCGTAGCAGCGGTTGCAAGGTGCAGATGACTAGTGAGTTTGGGGGTCCCTTTTGTTTCTTTGGTACTTGTTATGGTTTATTTAGGGGGAATGTTGGTAGTGTTTGTGTATTCAGTGTCGCTGGCAGCGGATCCTTATCCGGAGGCTTGGGGTTGCTGGGGTGTTGTTGGTTATGGTTTTGGGATGGGGTTGGTTGTCATGGTGGAGCTTGTTATAGGGGGTGTGTTGGGGTTGTTGATGGACAAGGGGATGGTGAATAGTGGGGATTTGTTGTCGGTCCGGTTGGATTTCAGTGGGGTAGCTGTGTTGTATTCAGAGGGGGTGGGATTGCTTTTGATTGGGGGGTGAAGGTTGTTGTTGACTTTGTTTAGGATGTTGGAGCTTGTGCAGGGGTTGTCTCGGGGGGCGATTCGAGCTCTTTAGCAGTAGGGTCAGGAAGTAGTTTAGTTAAAAATGCCAGGTTTGGGAATTGGAGCAGAGGGTTTGAGTCCTTTCTTCCTGAGGTGTGTGGTGGGGTAACTCTAAAGAAGGGGTTTAGTCTTCAATCTTTGGCTTACAAGACCAATGTTTTTATAAACTATTAGAGTTAATTAAAGTAGCTTGTTTTCTAGGGCGGCCGCAAGGGGGAACAGAACTAGAATGATTGTGAAGTATGTGGATGAGGCTAGTTGGCCGTTGATGATGAAGGGGTGTTCTACTGGCTGGCTGCCTACTCAGGTTAGGATGAGGACATTGGCGACTAGGGTTCAGAATAGGGTTTGTGATAGGGGACGGAAGGGTATTGATCATAGTTTTGATGTATGTAGTAGTGGGGTGAGGAACAGGATGAGGATTGAGGCAGCTAGAGCTACTACGCCTCCTAGTTTGTTTGGGATGGATCGGAGGATGGCGTAAGCAAATAGGAAAGATCACTCGGGTTTGATGTGAGGAGGGGTGACTAGTGGGTTGGCTGGGGTGAAGTTTTCTGGGTCACCTAGGAGGCTGAGGGAGAATAGGGCTAGTGAGACAAGTAGGGAGAGCATTAGGACGAATCCTAGGATGTCTTTGATGGTGTAGTATGGGTGGAAGGGGATCTTGTCACAGTCTGAGGGAATGCCTAGCAGGTTGTTTGAGCCTGTTTTGTGGAGGAAGGTGAGATGGACAAGAGTAAGGCCTACGATGACGAAGGCAAGGAGGAAGTGGAGAGAAAGAATCGGATCAGTGCAGGGTTGTCAACAGAGAACCCGCCTCAGGCTCACTTGACTAGTGTTTGCCCGATGTAAGGGATGGCAGAGAATAGGTTTGTGATTACTGCAGCTCCTAAGAATGATATTTGGCCTCACGGTAGGACATATCCTACAAAAGCAGTTGCTATGAGGGTTAGGAGGAGGATGACTCCAATGTTTCAGGTTTCTTTGTTTAGGTATGTGTCGACGGAAGGAGACCAGGACATCAATTAGATCATCACAGGCCCGATTTTATTGATTAGTACAGCAGGGTAAATACAGTTCATAATGAGCTTCATACATATTGCAAAAGTTGAGCTCAGGATTGGTTAGTTACATATCAGCAACTACGCCTACTTCTGCATTCTTATGGTTATACTTTTGATACTTTCTACATATTCTCAGGAAGAATTTCTCTTCCCTATCCTCATGTTGCAGCAAGGGCAGTCTTTCCTTGCCTGTCATTGGTCACCGACTGCTGACTTCTCCTTTCAGCTTACTGACTGCTGACTTCCCTCTCTCAGCTTAACCAGCGGCATTATGTCAGCATGGCCTTTCTCAGCTAACCAACTATTAATAATATCCTCCACAGGTATAAGCCGTAGTAGAGTCCTCGGCCGATGCGTAGGTAGATGCAGATGAAGAAGAAGGAGGCTCCGTTTGTGTGGAGGTTGCGGATGAGTCAGCCGAATTGTACGTCTTGGCATATGTGAGCGACAGAGGAGAAGGCTAGATTGGTTATTAATAATATCCTCCACATTTCCCCCGTTTTCTTCTTGAGCAAGAAGACTAGTGTGCCAGGTTTTTGCTATTGTACGGCTGACCATGTTTTGAATACAGTTAAAGATACAAGGCAAAATAAGCAAAAACAGTAAAATTACACTCCGAAGTCCTATGGCATAGATCACAATGTTCCTCAGCCATGACCCAAGTCCTAAGCTTTTAAGCCATTCACCAATTCCTAATCCTTCTTCTTCCTTGAGACTGTGAAGTCCCTGTTGCAGTTCTTTTATCTTAGTGGGAATGGACACCGAATGATCAGACAAATTCATGCAACACATTCCCTCAAACTCTTCACATCCATGCCCTTGTGCTAAGAGCAAAAAATCTACAGCAGCTTTATTCTGCAAAACAGCATGGTTAACACTCTGCACATCTGCGGTTAGCATGTCTAGAATTTGTGATGTCTTGTTTAGCTCATCCTTTGCCCAGCACCCTAATTGCTTTGCTAAATTCATAGCTTTATTGGCAGATCCTCCTGGCAAGATAGTTGAAACTACCACTTGTTTGAATGTACCCCAAAACTGTGGATCTCCTATCTGGCTGCAGTCTAAGTCATGTATGCTACGTCTCTTCCTGTTTGAATTTAGACTCAGCTGCATTAGCAAGGATACGTTAGGGTGAAACAATGACAATTTCCCCAAATGACAGGATCCACCCTGTGGTTTGGCTGGTATACCATTCCACGCCCTGTCTCCACAAATCAAAAATATTCCTATGGGTAATTTCATTGGTGCGGTGATATTTGTGCCGTTACATTGACTGTAATGCTGCGGAGAGAATTTACTCACATTCAGGGATCAATCTAGGGTGGCCCATGTTTCTTTAGGTTGGTTTAAATTCTGAGCATCCGAAAATTTGAAGCTAAACCATCCGCCAGCTGTCGTGTTAGACATACTGGCGTTTGTACTTCCAAAAAGATCCAATTCCTCAGGAGGAGAATGCAAAGAAGTGTTAAGTGATTGGATTAGTAAGCATTGGCGATAACCATCACTCTGACTTGCAGTATACCCTTGTTGTACTGGCAGTGTGATGTTTGACATGTTAGACATACATAAGGTTTGATTGTTTATCAAACTGCAAAATTCTCCAGGAGACCACAGCGGAAGTCCCACCAGGCATGTTCGAAATGGGTTAGTGACTCCTCCAAGACTAAGACAAAGCGATGATTGGTTAGTTTGATTAGCAAGTGTCACCCATAAATTTTCTCTTGGTTGACTAAAGTGTGTTATTCCTACTGCTTCACTTGCTACAGCATTGAGCAGTATAACAAGAACAAACCTCATTTTTCTTTCTGCTTGCTTTGTTTTTCCTTTCTTCGTTGTCTTTTCCCTGGTTTGCTAGATTGTCTATTGTAAGGCTGAGTCAGTTTTTGAATATACTAACTCTAAATCAGCATCCTTGCTTACAGGTATAGCATGAGGTAAGTTTGAAGGCTCACTGATATCCTTACTCAGATGAAATCGTTCCCTTTTTTGCCTTCCTTTTCTTATCTATCTTCAATCTTGCTGCTCCTAATTTTACTGGTCCTGCCACTTGCAAACTCAATTTTTGCAACTTTTCAATGCAGCAATCTAGTGCTCTATCAGGATTCCTCTTGAAGGGTCCTACAATTGAATGCTGTGTTAAAGGTACTAATTTCCTACACCTTATAGAAACTATGCGTGATTTACTTTGAACCTTAATTCTATTCACAATACATTGTACCTCCCATCGATAATAAGCAAGAATTTTCTGTTCAGGAGACTCATAAAGATTTAAAGCTATATATGCATTTTGCCCTGTTTGTCTCCTTAATTCATCTTGCCAGCTTTTACCCCACGTGTACTCGTGCTCACAAGTGTGACACCACAAATCCCACAATAATGATTGTTCTATCCAAAAAGTTCTATCACAACCCCCACAACGTAGGGCTATCCAAGCAGCACAATGTGGATTGTGACAGTCAAGGCAATGTTCTTTCGCTGGATTTGTTAAACGAAAGGTTGATACTGAGTCAATAAAACCAATCAACTCCTGGGCTGTCCGGTAGTGATGTGTCAGTGCTCTGTCCACCGCTTTCGAGTACCCCTTCAATTGTAACAGTAGTGGTTGTAGGACTAGAAGCAGTTTCTTCCCCAGTCGCTCCTTGTCCTCCTCCGTAAGGCGATCCACCAGAGGCTGCATCAAAAACAGGTTTAGTCCACTTAGCAGGCACCCACAAAGGCCCTGTAGGTGAGGAAACACAAAGATACCCCCGACCCCAATATAATACTTTTGCAGGTTTTTCCCATAATCCTGTACTCGGGTTCTTATACTTGACCCAGACCTCTGTTTCCTTAGTAGTTTCCTGACTTGACCTCGGGTGATGTTTAATTGCAGGGGGGGGTATCGTCTTCCCCAAAAATACATAAATGGTTAATCACATACAGAACCTTAGCCAAACATGCTTGTGGATCTCTCAAATCTTGATGTTTTTCAATATACTGCTTAAGGGTGCCGTTTGCTCTTTCCACTATTGCCTGTCCAGTAAGGGAGTATGGAATACCTGTCACATGCTTAACAGACCACTGATTCAAAAATTTCTAGCACTTACTAGGACTCTAGCACTTACATAAGCTGGACCATTATCCATTTTGATACTCTTTGGTACTCCCATAACAGCGACGCAACTTAACAGGTGTCTGGTAACGTGTATAGCTTTCTCTCCTGCCTGAGCCGTAGCCCATATGTAATGACTATATGTATCTATAGTGACGTGCACATGCTTGACTTTACCAAATCTAGCTATGTGTGTAACATCCATTTGCCATTTCTCATTTATTTCTAAACCTCGAGGATTAACCCCGATGCCTAGACCTATTCCACCATTATGATAACTACATGTTGGACATGCTCTAACAATGGCCTTGGCTTCTGACAAACTCAGCTCAAAGTGTTTTGCTAATCCTCTTGCATTTTGATGATACCTACTATGTGCTTCTCTGGCCAATGTATGCTTATCAATAGGACAAGAATTATCAATGGGTAGGGTAACCAATTTATCTGCACGTTCATTCCCTTCTCCTAAACCTTCAGACCATTTATGACTCCTAATATGAATCACAGAATACGCTGCTTTTCTCTCCCGTAAAGCTTTCCTTAACTGTATCAGTAACTCATACAATCATTTATTATTCACTTCCTTAATTGCCGCTTCCTCTATCCGTCTGACTACTCCTGTGACATACATAGAGTCTGTGACCACATTTAAAGGTTCCTGTAAGTTGGACACTGCCCATACTACTGCTAACAATTCCAGAGTTTGTAAGCTATCTGCAAGGTCTGCTGTGAGGAGTTGATGCTTCCATTGTCCTTTTTCTTGCCAGGTGACAGCAGCACGCCTTGATTTCTTTCCTGCATCTGTAAAAGCTGTAATAGCTCCTTCTATGGGGTATTTTTCTCTCAAAGGTCGAGTGATCCAGTTCTATTCTGTCATCCATTGCAAAACTCTAGGCACTAATTTGCTAGTCTCTACTTTAGCAAATGATGTCAATAATGCTTCCTGTAAATCCTTCGAATTAATCAAGTACCAGTCCAAGGTTTCTTCTTCCATAGGCAATCTAATGCTAGCAGGTTCTCTACCATCCACTTCAAGAATTCTGAGACACCCCTTTTTAATTAATGCAGCCAATTGTTCAATTTTTGAAGATATTGTTTTCTTATGCTGTAGTGGTGGTGACAACCATTCCAACACCCGTATCTCCCCCGTTTTCTTTTGTAGTTGAGAGAGAGCACCAGGCAAATGGCAAGGGCTATTCCAAATAGTAAGGTCAATGGGATGATCAAGTTGTCGACGAGACACATACCCTTGCTGTACACAATTACTAATTTGCTGCAAAGCAAGATGATGCTCCTTTGTCAGGTGTACAGGAGTAGTAGGGTCAACGCCCTTTAACAAAGGCCAAAGGGTTTCTAATAAATGATTTGGTATTCCCACAATGGGCTTCAGCCACTGTAAGTCTCCCAGCAACTTCTGTGCATCGTGTAGAGTCTTAATGTCCAATTGTAATTCAAATTTTTGAGGTATTACTATCTGATCCGTCAAAGTCCATCCCAAATATTTCCAGGGCCTTGTAGTTTGAATTTTCTCTGTAGCAATAACAAGTGAATATGCAGCAAGTGTATTTTTAATGCTGTTAATCTGTAAAGAGGAGAATGGCTGTTGCTGTGCAAACAAAATATCGTCCATGTAATGATATATTATAGTTGCTGGCCATTTGCGACGTAGTGGCTATAATGCAGCATCAACATAAAGCTGATATAAAGTGGGGAAGTTGCGCATGCCTTGCGGAAGAGATGTCCATTCAAATCTTTTATCCGGTTCTCCACAATTTATTGCTGGTAAAGTAAAAGCAAACCTCTTCATATCATCAGGATGCAGCCCAATAGTGAAAAAACAATTCTTTAGGTCAATAATTAAAAGTGGCCAGTGTTCTGGAATCATAGCTGGATTTGGAAGACCAGGCTGTAAGGCCCCCATTGGTTCCATCTGGTCATTTACAGCCCTCAAATCATGTATCAAACGATATTTCCCTGATTTCTTTTTGATTACAAAAATAGGTGTATTCCAAGGGCTCGTGGATAGTCGTAGGTGTCCCTTTGTATATTGTTCCTTTACCAATTCATGGGCATGCATAAGACTCTCCCCTTTTAATGGCCATTGCTTAACCATCACCGGTGTATCCGTTTTCCAGGTGAGTGGAATGGGGAAAGTCCAAGCAATGGCAATTACCCCAAAGGGTGCTGATTAGTTAACACCACTCCCAATTGTGTTAAAATGTCCCTTCCAATTAAACAGGAAACTGTAGGAGGCAGTTGAACAATTGAAAACACAGCAGATACTTGTCGATTCTCAATGCACACAGACAAAAGCGGCGATCTGCTTGCCAATGTAAATCCTCCTACTCCTGTGAGCATGTTTGATGATGGAAATAGAGGCCAATGTTGTGGCCACGCTTCTGGAGAAATGATGCTGGTATCTGCTCCTGTATCCAAAAATCCATAAAGGGTTATGCTTTGATGCCCATAAGTAATTAAAACCTTTTGCTTTGATCTATTTTGTAAATCCACAGTCAAAAGTGTAACGCCAGTAGAGCCAAAACCTTTTTCATTCCGTGTTTGCCCAGTAAATGATTGTATTCCCGATGTCATTTGTGATAGTGGTACCAATTGTGTGATGCGTTGTCCTTTTGTAATTTTAATCGGAGGATAAAGGGTGTAAACCAGGTGAGATGGACGAGAGTAAGGCCTACGATGACGAAGGCAAGGAGGAAGTGGAGAGAAAGAATCGGGTCAGTGCAGGGTTGTCAACAGAGAACCCGCCTCAGGCTCACTTGACTAGTGTTTGCCCGATGTAAGGGATGGCAGAGAATAGGTTTGTGATTACTGCAGCTCCTAAGAATGATATTTGGCCTCACGGTAGGACATATCCTACAAAAGCAGTTGCTATGAGGGTTAGGAGGAGGATGACTCCAATGTTTCAGGTTTCTTTGTTTAGGTATGTGTCGACGGAAGGAGACCAGGACATCAATTAGATCATCACAGGCCCGATTTTATTGATTAGTACAGCAGGGTAAATACAGTTCATAATGAGCTTCATACATATTGCAAAAGTTGAGCTCAGGATTGGTTAGTTACATATCAGCAACTACGCCTACTTCTGCATTCTTATGGTTATACTTTTGATACTTTCTACATATTCTCAGGAAGAATCTCTCTTCCCTATCCTCATGTTGCGGCAAGGGCAGTCTGTCCGTGCCTGTCATTGGACACCGACTGCTGACTTCTCCTTTCAGCTTACTGACTGCTGACTTCCCTCTCTCAGCTTAACCAGCGGCATTATGTCAGCATGGCCTTTCTCAGCTAACCAACTATTAATAATATCCTCCACAGGTATAAGCCGTAGTAGAGTCCTCGGCCGATGCGTAGGTAGATGCAGATGAAGAAGAAGGAGGCTCCGTTTGTGTGGAGGTTGCGGATGAGTCAGCCGAATTGTACGTCTCGGCATATGTGAGCGACAGAGGAGAAGGCTAGATTGGTATCTGCTGTGTAGTACATAGCTAGCAGAAGACCTGTGACGATTTGAGTAATTAAGCAAACGCCTACTAGATACCCAAAGTTTCATCATGTTGAGATGTTTGATGGCACTGGGAGGTCGATTAGGGCGTTGTTGATGATTTTGAGGATTTGGTGGTTTTTACAAAGGTTGAGGGCCATTGGTTATTTCTGTATGTGGATATGAGGATGATGAGAATGGATAAGGCGAATGATCCTAAGTAAGCTTTGATTAGGCCTGAGTGGAGGGTGGTGGCAGTTTTGGTTGCTATTAGTTGCAGGCTGGCTAGCCCCTCTGGACCTAGTATTTTGTATCAGGAGAGGTCAGTTAGGTGGGATGCGATGTTTTCTCCTCCTTTGAGGAAGTTGGTTATACTTAGGCAGTGGGTTAGGGGGTTAAAGTATCCTAGGGATGTTGAGAAGTTTTAGAAGGGAGCTTGTTTTGTGAGGATGAGTGTTTGGTCTATTTTTGAAATTTCTAGAACTAAAGCAATGCCTAGGGCTGTTACAATTAGGGAGGTTATTTTAATAGAGGGTGGCATGGTTATTGGAGGGGTTTTTGTGGGGATGATGAATGAGGTGATGAGGAATCCTGCCAGGATGCTTCCCAGCACAAGGCGAGTGACAGGGGAAGTTACTGCGGGGTTGTTTTCACTTACTGGGGTCAAGGGCGGAATTCAAACAAAGCCGGTCTGTACTAGTACGGTTATGCGGATTGTGTGTACCGTGGTGAATGATGTGGCTAGAAGGGTTAGGAGTAGGGCTCAAGTGTTTGAGGAGGATGTGTTTAGGCTTTCAATTATTTGGTCTTTTGAGTAGAATCCTGCTAGGAACGATGTTCCTGTTAGGGCGAGGTTGCCGATGGTAAGGCATGCAGTGGTTGTGGAGAGTATTTTTTGGAGTCCTCCTATTTTTCACATGTCCTGTTCTCCATTTAAGCTGTGAATGATGGAGCCTGAGCATAGGAAGAGCATGGCTTTGAAGAATGTGTGAGTTGAGATGTGGAGGAAGGCTAGTTCGGGTAGGTTTAGTTCAATTGTGACTATTATTAGTCCTAGTTGGCTTGAAGTGGAGAAGGCAATGATTTTTTTAATGTTGTTTTGGGTGAGGGCGCACATGGCTCCAAATAGTGAGGATAAAGCTCCTAGGCAGAGGCACAGGGTTTGGGTGGTTTGGTTATTATTGAATAGAGGGTGGGTTCGGATAAGTAGGAAAATTCCAGCAACTACTATTGTGCTGGAGTGGAGTAGGGCGGATACGAGCGTTGGCCCTTCTATTGCAGCTGGGAGTCATGGCTGGAGGCCGAATTGAGCGGATTTTCTGGTTGCAGCTAGGATGAGACCTAGTAGAGGTAGTGTAGGAGATTGGGATGGGGTAGGAAGTTGTTGGATTTCTCAGGTGTTTGTGGTGGAGCCTAGTTGTGCTATGCAAAGGATAAGTCTGATGTCTCTGATTCAGTTGTAAATTACGACTTGGAGGGCGGCGGTGTCGGCCTCTGCTCGGCCGTGTCATCAGCTGATTAGTAGGAAGGTTATGATTCCAACTCCTTCTCAGGAAATCAACAGGACAAATAGGTTGTTGGCAATGATTAGGATGAGTATGGTGATTAGGAAGAATAGTAGGTAGTTGTTCCCAGAATTCAGGGAAGATTCTTTCCTTCTACAGTTTCTCCTGAAATAATCTGACTGTCTACCTTGACCCTTGACTGAGTGCTAAAATAGTGATCTTCCCATTGCAATGAAATGCAAACTCCAAAGCAGTGAGTGTCTGCTCAAGAACCATGGAGATGCTGCTGTGCTGTTTCACAACAGAAATGCCAGAGCTCAGAGGGATTTTGGGGAAGATTTTCTGGGCAACAGTTTCCAGCAAGTTTAGAAGAATTGGTGCATGCAACTGATTTTTTTTAAAAAGTACCTGAAGGAGAGGATTTTAGAAGCATTTTTATGGTTTTGGTAGAACAGTAGCATTGAGTGTTAAAGAAGAACCTGCATTTTCTTGGTTATGTTTTTAGTCATTTACTGGCAAAACAGGCCAAATTGTAGGCACAACCAAGAACATTGTCCTGATCTCTTGCTGGCTGTGTGAATGAAACGTGTCTCCTGGAGGGAAGTTGGCAAACAGGAAATCAGCTTGTTTGGGTTTACTTGTTCTGTGGGATTCAACAGCCCAGGCAGTTTTCTCACAGCATCTGACTCATTTCCCGTGCCCACTACAGGTCACCTCAGGCGTGTATTCAGCAGTGCTGATTCTGAGCTGAGTGAGAAAGGGACATTTCATGTTCCTGGTGTTTAAGAATTCTAGAGCTAGCTGTCACCTTGGCCAGTAGCAGTAGAGGACCGGCTAGGGAGACCGAAAGAAAATCCATTTTGATGCCTTCAACAAAGGTAACAAAGGCGTAAGTGGATAGTTCCTAGTTTCCCTCTCAGAGTCCTGAAGAACTACAAACTCAGTTTTGCAGAGAAAATGTCACTTGCTGACAGCAGCCAGAGGAGAACACTGAACTAAGAGCAACATGCCAGAGAGTAGAATTAGCCCAGTTCAATTTAGTCAGAGAGACTGAGAATTCTATTCCTGTCAATTTAGTGACATCTCCTTAGAAGATGCAGTTGTGGAACAAGAAGGCCATCTTGAAAAGGTGGATGCTGTATTTGAAGTCAAACAGGCAACTTTTTGCCTGGAGAGCTGCGTGGGCCAAAAGGAGCCAGGGGTGGTGGCCTTGAGTACCTGAAGATGAGACAGCGTGTGGCCAGGTGGCCAAGAAAGCCAAGGGCATGGTGGCCTGAGTCAGCAGCAGTGGGGCAGCAGGAGCAGGGCAGTGAGTGTGGCCCTGTGCTGGGCAGCGCCACGGCCACAGCTGAGGTCATTCTTGGAGTTCCTCTTGGATCCCATGAACAACAGGCTTCGGCCCACAAGGAGAATTTGTGCTGCTTTGTGATGCAGGAGAACTTCCCAGGCTCTTTTGCATTTGCTGTAGGGAAGATTGGTTATTGCTTGGTATAAATTCACAGACCAATACAGAGCGTTTGCTTTGTCTTGTTGGGGCATGGTTGCCACCTCGTCATAGTGACATCAGAAGGTTGCCTTGGTGCATGGAAGGCCTGAGTGTCAGAGCAGCCCTAGGCCTTGCCCAGTGCAGGAGGAACCTCGTGTATGAGTCATTTTTTGGTGGGCACTTGCACACTTTCAAACGCCTTGTTTTTTCTGGTGTTGCAGCACAGCCTGCAAACTTGCAGAGCAGTGCTATAATGATTCACCATCTTGCTCCTGCGCTTTTTGCTGTATATGGTGTTTCCTTTTCAATCTACTATTTGACTCTTTTTTCACATAAGTAGAGACAAGATAAGAAGAGCAAGAGCCGTTTTTCCCCTGACTCTCTCTGTTATTGCAGAAGAAGCCAAAGAGGAGCAAAATGAGGTGGATGACAACAACCCTCCAACGTTGTTCTCACCGCCCTATTCCAGACCTGTAAGTGCCAGTTGTGTGTGGTGCTGTCTTTAGTGCAAGGCAGAGCTGCAAGTTTTGGAGCAGCCAGTACTTTGCTGTTGCAGGCTGAGGATGCTGGGTGCTGGAGTCCTGCCAGGAGCTAGGGATTTCCTCTAGGCAGTGACCGCAGAACTTGGCCTTTGACCTGTCCTGTTGGGGCAGTGCAGAGCTGGGGGCTCCGGCTGTGCTTCTGGCTGCTTGGTTCAGGGAAGCTCCATCTCTGGACTTGTGTGGGGTCATGTCCAAGGGCACATGTGGTAGTGCTGGAGGTCAAAAGGCTTTCTTGGTTTCTTTTCCCTTTTTGGAAAGGTGTCTTTGGCTTGTGCAAGTGTTCTGCAGTTTTCTTGAGTTGTTCTTCACTTGTAGAGTCACTGCTGACTCAATTGACTTTTGGCTTTTGAGAAGCTGCAAACAGCAGACGGGGAAAGTTTCTGCTGATCCATTTTGCACTGAAGTCTGCAACTTTGGCAAGTGCCTTGGAGCCCAGAGTGGGGGTGAAGCTGCAAGTCTTTGACTGCTGTCTTATGTTGCTCAGAAAAGGAAGGCCATCTTGAAATGGTGCCTGCTGTATCTGAAGTGAAATAGGCAATTTTGTGGCTGGGGAGCTGCATAGGCCAAAACAAGCCAGGGTTGCTGCCGGTCTTGAGCAGCTGAAGATGAGGCAGCGTGTGGCCAGGTGGCCAAGAAGGCCAAGGGCATGGTGGCCTGTGTCAGCAGCAGTGGGGCAGCAGGAGCAGGGCAGTGAGCGTGGCCCTGTGCTGGGCAGCGCCGCGGCCACAGCTGGAATGCTGTGTGCAGTTGTGGGCCCCTGGGAAGCAGAGAGTCATGGAGGGGCTGCAGCGTGTGCACAGAAGGACAGGGGAGCTGGGCAAGGGGGTGGAGCACAAGGCCAGTGAGGAGGCGCAGAAGAAGCTTCTGCTTGGACATGAGGAGCCTCATGAGGGACCTTCAGCATTTCCCCAGTGCATCCAAATATTTGAGCTGCTTTTGGAAGCAACTTCTCCCCCTTTTTTCCTTAGTAGTTTTTTTTTTTTTTTGTTTGCTGGGAGGAAGAGGCTTTTTCATTTTCTTTTTCTCCCAACTAAAGTTGTTTTCATCATTTTTTTCTGCCCTTTTATAGCACTGGGACTGAGTCTGCTAGAATTTTAATTTCCAATGTATCACTTCTGGAGAATGCAGTAGTTTTGCATGAGAACACATCATTCTGTGCAGGGACCTTGGTGCAGAAGGAGCTGTTGTGGTTCCGGCATGGCCTCACACATCACTTTGAGCTTAGTAGTGACCGTGCCTTTTTGCAGCCCAGGGAATCAGTGTGTGTTGTTTGGGAATTGAGCAGCAGGTCAATGCCCTTGCATTCCAGCTGCTCCTCAGAGATTACAGGAGCTGGAGGGAGATGGGCTTTATTTCTCATTCCAGCCACTTTAGCACCACCAGTGTGGTTGAGTCCAAGAGAAGAACTTGCCCGAGCACAGATGCACAAAGAGTGCAATTCCCAGTGCAATGCTCTGGGTCTGATCCCTTTCCGTAAGGACCTACACGCTCCAGATTCCCCAGGCGTGTGCTTTTTTGAAGCAACAGGAGAGCAGTCTCAGGATTGTAATTGAGCAGGGCACTGGCTACCAAGTTCTGATGTCTGTAGCAACACAGAGGGGACAGTAAAGAGAGATTTCAGTAACGAAATCTGTCAATCTCTCTCTCTCTCTCTCTCTCTCTATCTATCTATGTAACATTTGCATAATTGAATCTTCCTGGCTCTGGTCCGAGGCAGTTGGAGGTGCAAAGCTCACCTAAAACATCCCTTTCTGGCTAGGATTAGACACATATTCCCTCGACTGATTCTGAGCAGGCAGAGATGTTTCCCCCTCCAGATATGATGGTTTTCCCTTTAGAGTTGTTTCCCTCCTCTGGCCTCTTCTGCCCTGAAGTCTCCAATTAATTCTTTCAATTTCTGCCTGTCCTAGAGAGGTGCAACAATTCCATGTTTAGGTGGTGTTTGGTGACTCTGGTCATACATGCATTACGTGACACGTGGTTTCCTTCACTGGCATCCCCAGGGCTGTGTAAGTGCATTCGTTCATGGGGCCTTAGGAGAGTCTCTTTCCCTCAGCAGCAGCAGCAGCAGCAGCAGCAGGGAGCGGTGGAGGGTCAGGACGAGGAGGAGGTGCCTGCCCTGGCCCTTTGCTCCCAGGCCCCAGGCCGGGAGGGCTCTGGCTGCAGCAGGGCGCTCTTCGGGCAGCCCCTGGCAGCCTCTGCACGGAGCACAGCGCGCTGCCCCGTCCTGCTTGTGCCACTTTTTTTCAACAATACCCTAGCTCCTCTTCACAAGGAAAAAACTCCAGCAATGTAAAAAGAGCTAATTCAAGTACAGTTCTATCTGCCTTTGTATTGTAGTTCAGGGCATGTATTTTTTTGTCTAGAATTTCATGATTTTTATGAAAACATGCATTCATATCTGCACATTTTTGTGGTTTTAATTATTCATATACCAAAACACTCCTTTTTAAACTCTTGATTTATTGCAGTTGATAATTCTGACGTTGTATATTTTAAAATGTCATACAACAACACCCTTTGGGTAGTTTTTCTCACACTTAAAAAAAAAACATGTAAGTAATTTTAGTCTCTGTCTCTCCAAGTTGGTTCATACTGGCCTGTTTTAAATCAGGGCTATAATACTTTTAGAGGCTTGAGAGAGGTCCAATGAAATGCACACCAGTGATTCCTCTTCTGCAATGTCCTGGCCCTGCCAGAAAGCCTCTTTTCACTTTTTTTTTCTCTCATTAGCTCAACTGCAAACACACGTTTAGTTGCAAACTTACACAAGATGAGCAAAATGAAAATGATGTGAGGGGCCTTTGGGAGCTCCTTGCTGATCTTTCTGCTTCTTCAGCTGTGCAAGGCTCTGATCCAGGCAAAGCGATTGCACTTAGTGCTACACAACCATTTGTCTGGAACTCTGCTGATTTCTAGGGACAGCTGGAGGCCTCAATCTCCCTAGGATGTTTTGGCTGAGCCAAGCTTTGCTGGGTTTTGGCTGCAAATACCATTGCCCTTGCTGTCTTATATCCACAAGTACCATGGCTGGGCAAAAACTGCCACGTGGGCCATCTTCCAAAGGCACTTTGGTCTGGAGTTTGTGACTGAATGAGAGCCTCATCCACTGCCAAACCACATGAAAAAAATCATGAAACAGAACTTCCCATCCTTAACAAACAACTGACAATTCAGAAGTGGATCTAGAGCATCGGAATGAAAAGGAAGGCAATCTTCCAATGGAGTTGTGCTTTCGGGAGTTTTTCTTCTGACTCCCACTCACAGCTGGCACTGGAAAAAGACACGTCTCTGCAAGCGTCAGTATCTTCTGTCTGCCATCAGTTGTTTTGCTGCAACAATCAGAACAGGCAACAGGCTGGAGAGAGGCTCAGCTGATGCTAGCAACAGGAGCTGCCCCAAGGAGAAAAAAGAAATGAACTTTTACCTCCCAAACCCAGAGGCTCAAGCAGGATTCCTCTGGTTCCCAGAAATACAAAGAAATAGGGCTGAGAAGACCCTCTGCAGCTATGTGTTCATGCACAAGACTTTGCTGATGCCATTTGCGTTTTGCCTTTTTTTCTTTTCTATCTTTTCTGTATTCCTTGCACATCAATTTAGAGCTCTGTAGGCTACTCTATATGTGACTACTTTTCCCAGTCCATTTCCATGGCCTTTGCCTAAGTAGAAAGACAAACTTCCAGAGCTCCAAGCGCCGGCGGGTAGAAGGCCCCAGTGTTATCTTGGTTCTTCCTGGGACAGACCCCTCTGGGGAGATGGTGGACTCACCATCCCTGCAAGCCTTTAAAAGAAGACTGGATGTGGCACTCGGGGCCATGCTTTAGTTCACGTGTTAGGCCATGGGTTGGACTCGATGGTCTTGAAAGTATCTGTCTTCCAAGCCAGGGATTCTGTGATTTTGTGACTGAGGCAGCTTTTCCTGCAGCCCTGGACAGGGCTGCGGGGGCACTTGGCCAAGGACCGGGATCAGGGCTCATGGAAAAGAAGCGAAGGGCTCAAGGCGAAGGCCGAGAGGGCAGAGCTGCCACAGCGCGGCTCAGAGAGAGCCTCATGTCCTCCTCCTCAACCTGCGCCCTCTGCGCTGCCCTTTGCGGCGCCGGCGGCTCCTCTCGTTGCGGGGCTCCAGGGCGTGCTGGGGACCGGGCCCCTCGTCTCCGGGAAGCGCCGGAGCCTCGGAGGCGAGCGGCAGCTATTGTGACCGGCAGGGGAGAGCTGCGGCTGCGGCCCTGGGCACGGCGAGCTGCCGCTATGGCCGGCTCCTGCCGCGGCTCCTGACTCTGCTCCGGCCTCTGCTCCTGCCCTGTGCGCACAGACACGGCCGAGGGCTGCCCGGCAGCTCCCTGCCGCTCCGCAGCGGGCCCGGCCGGGCTGCTGCTCTCTGCGGCCTCTGCCCGCCGCTGCCAGCCCCGCCGCGCTCCCGCCGGCCTCTGCCGCAGCCGGACCCACACGGGGAGGCAGCACATTGTGGCCAGCTCGGAAAAGCCCTGCCCGCAAACCGCCCGCCGCAGCCTCGGCCTCAGGGCACAGGCTGCCGGCGTCCTCGCAGCTGCGAGCCGGCCCGGGCCGCCTGCCGGCCTCGGCCACAGCTCCCGCCTGTGTCTCCATGGCCGCGGCTGCTCGGCACAGCGGGCTGAGCACAGCCAGCGCCAGCAGCAGCTCCTCACGGGCCCAGGCTCCAGGCGCTCCGAGCCCGCCCTCCCCCGAATCCCAGCCCTGAGGGGCTTGGCGTCCCAATGCATCCCCTGGGGACAGCAGGGTCGGCCGCTGAGCTCAGCCCAAGATGACACCACCAAGTGAACAATGGAAAATACACCAAATCCTCATCAGAGACAAGAGAAAACTCCCATGGTGCCTGACAGCCTGAAGCAACTGCCAATTACAGATCATTCCATCCATGTGGGAAAAGAGACTTTTGCGTTAAAGCAAAACAGTTATTAAAAAGGAGGACAGGAACAAACAACAAAGTTATTTGGACTCATGCTTCTTGTCTCTGTTAGAAAGGCCAAGAAATGCAATCCTTGCTCTTCTGACACAGCTCTCTCTGTTCATGGTGTGGGACAGCGAGTGCTGATGATATGCAGGACCTAATGCAAGGGACAGGGAGGAGGATGCAGCAGGCACAGTGCCAAGCTGACAGAGGGACGATCTCTGGCAGTGGCACTGAAGGAGAAGAGTTTGCAGGCAGCACAGAAAATGGCTCTTTTTTTCCCCTCTTCTTTCAGTGTTGCTAAGAATGTAGCCTGGAGCAAGCTGGGAACACCAGAGCATGGAGCCCTTTCCAGGCAGGGCTGCATCTGCTGAAGGGGCACAGGGAGCTCAGCAAGAATCACACACAAACCAGCAGGGGACTGAGGAGCCCCTCTGGTGGCAGTGAGCAGCCTCGGGCTCTGCTTACTGCTGCTGCCATTTTCTATTGAACCATCTCCAAGGACTTCTGTTGTGCTCTGTATTTCTAAGTGGTTTCCCCCTTGTTTTTTTTTTTTTTTTTGTTTGTCTCCTGCACCTTGATTTCTCCAAATTTTCCTATCCTGTCAGCAGCAGCCCCTGTCCAGAACTGGCTCTAAAATATCAGCAAAGCAGCTAAGAACAACAACGGATGGTATCCTGTGGCTCAGGAATTCGTATGCCAGAGCCCTGCCTGTGCATTATGCTTTGTCAGGACCTCCTTTTCTGTGCAAAAACTAGTGAGCAGTGCAGTTTTTTTGCCTAAGAGCTCCTGAGAAGCAAATGTTGTGCTAGGTTTCTCAGAGTGTATCCGTTAAATTCGTTACTGGCAAACAGAAAGTAAGGCCAGGGTAGCAGAGCACCTGGGAGCTGGTCACTCCCTGCAAAGGGCTGGTGTATGATGTGAGAACACCACGTTCCAGGATGGGCAAGCAGGGTAAATGTGCTCAAGGTGCTGCAGGTGAGGTTTGGGCTCACTTACAGGGCAGTCAAGGGTGGTGAGCACTGCAAGATCCAGCTGCAGTCCCCATCCGCATCCCTTTCAGTGCTGGCTTTAGTGTGTCTGCAGCCTGGATCCAGAGTGCCCTGGGCGGCTCCTGAGGCTGCCTTTTCACTCAGGGTGAGGATGCCCAGGAGCCCCTGAGGCCGGCAGTGGAGACCAGGGCTGGGGCTTTTGGCCTAGCAGGTGTGGCTCTGGGGGCTGGGACATGCCAGGGCATGGGTCACTGTCACTGCCCTCCGCAGCCCCGGCTAGCTCTGGGATGTTCCAGGGACAATGCCAAGAGTGGAGAACTGGCTAGACTAGGGTTTGCCTGAGCCAGAACCTCTAGGTCAGCTGCCTAGCAGTAGAGACCCC
Source organism: Ammospiza caudacuta (assembly GCF_027887145.1). NCBI lineage: Eukaryota > Metazoa > Chordata > Aves > Passeriformes > Passerellidae > Ammospiza > Ammospiza caudacuta. Next base: position 2,812,735 of record NC_080621.1, on the reverse strand, counting down.
TGGAGGACCAAGTAGAGAAGACAGCAGAAGCTCTTCTGTGGTGTAAAGTGCAATGAATTTTATAGGAGCGGCTGAAAGAAGGTACTTAACAGAAAATCCCCAAAGGGAAGCAAAAGTTAAAAGAACCCCCAACACTCCTGTGCACAGGTTTTTAAAATCTTTCAAAAACGGGGGTGGACACCATACAGTAACCAATAAGTGACTGTTGGGGTGTGGTTTCGAGGGCCACAACAAATCAGAACAAGGGGAGGAGAGAGGGTTGGGATAGAGATTGGATCTTGGGGTAAGAGACAGGGAACTTTCTGGAACAAAGGGTAGGGTTTGGGCTGATGGATGGGCCAAAGGGGCCGGGTTGTCTTGACAGACAGGGAAAAATCTGGTGAGGAGGGAGGGGATTCCTTGAGAGACACGTAGGGAAGAGAGCATAACACAGGGGAGAAATTAACTGTAATAACTCGGGGAACACTTGAACATACCCCAAACTAACAGAACATTTGGCTCAATAAACTAACACACTGCAACACAGAAATTCAGGCTTTCAGCAGCTGAGAGGTGGCAGTGTTAGAACCCGCAGCAGCTGGTGAAAGCCATCTCTCTCCTTCAGGTTCTTGCTGTGTGCGAAGGTGCTGTGAGTTGTGGTGGCTGCACTCCCCCTTTGCTGGGAGGATGATCTGTACCAGGGGACGGCACAAAGCTGCCATGGTGAGCAGAACATGCTCAGAGCATTACAGTTCAGAGAATGGCACTGCCCCTGAAGGGCAAAAAGCTTGAAAGCATAGAATTCTGTGCAGAACCGTGTCACAAATTTTCTCTTCTAGAACATGCTCATTTTTGAATACTGTAAGCGAATACTCTGGGTTTTATAGAATACGTGGGGTTTTTCTCTTAAGGTTTTTGGGAGAACTCTCAAGTTTATTTTTAGTTGCATTTTACATCCAGCAGGTATACAGATTTTTTTTTTTTAACTGTTCTTTTGTAAATACTTAGGGAAAAAATAAGTAAGCATTTTTAAATCTTTTGGGATATTGTGGTTAATATCCTTAGAAAGAAAACATTATTGAACAAGTGTGAAAAGACAGAGAGAGGGAAAATAGCATAAAAGTCTTTTAGTACAGGGTGTGTAATAAGGACTGCAGAACTGAGTAATTCCTCCAAGGGCATAGTTAGCAAGATATATCACCAAGAATACCTGCCAAGATACTTCCTTAAAACAAGGGAAATGTGCCCTGCAGCCATACGAAGTACAGCCAAAGCAAATGAAAACCTTTGAAAAAGAAGGAATTTTGCCAGTGACATGAGTCTGTCTGGATAATTGAGGGATGCCCATCAACCTTGCACTGAATTCCTCAATATTTGTAAAGTCTTTTCTCCCAATTTCTGTGAAGTGAAGAAGCTGCAGTTGTTTAACCATTAATTTAAGCTCTTTGGGGAATTACCAAGCACCGTGTATGTTCTTTTGTAGCTGAGCAGGACTTGAGTTTCCCAAATCTTTTACAAAGCAGAAGGGAACCACAGAGTTACTTGTGCTAGTATTAATGAAGGGTTTCATGAAAGCAGGTGAATGAGAGCATTGCATTATAGAACTTCCACATTCATGAAAACAGGAGTCCACTTAGAATAAAACCTATAAGGCTAGCATAACATCAGAACAGGATAAAATGAAATTACGAGACAGGAAGTGGTGCGTCAGAAATGAAGTGTATCATTTCTGATACATCTGCATGCATTTGCAAGCTAAAACAGAAAAAGAAGGGCAGAGATAGAAAGGAACGAAGATTTTGAAATTGCACCATGCAGAAGAGACACACAAACCATCAGTGTGAACACAGCTGAGAGATTCATCTTGGAGATGGATTAGAGTGGAATCCATTCACTGAAGATCTCTGGTGCACAGGAGTGCAAAGACTGAGGAAAAAAGGAGAAAAGTTTAATTTCTGAAATCTATTTAGATTCCTGGAAGCATTGTCTAGAGACGTAAAAATCTAAAGCCTCAGAGAATCTGAACCTCAAACTTCCCCAAATGGATTGATCGGGTATTATGGGCACATCTCTGCTGTTTTCAGGGTCAATGAAATTGACAATGGGCTTCTGGAAATTAGGAGTGCCCACCCAGATTTTACCTCCATTACTTGAAGAACACCTTAATAAGGCACTTCAGGAACTGAACACTGACGTTCTCACCCTGCTCTATTTACTTTACGTTTGGGTACAGGCTGGTAGAAGGAGAGATCTGGCTTTGATTTCCAAGAGGAAGGTAAGGAGAAAGACAGGCAGCACAGGAAGCACAAGGCCCTGTCAGAGGACCTGTGGAAGGTAACTTTGTGCCCCAGCACTGTTAGAGGACGTTCCCTGTCATTGGTGCAAGTAGCTGGAGACATAAATACTGATTTATTTGGGGGCCGCAGTCTTGGTAAGTGCAGAGGTGGTTCAGTAACGTGACATGAGGGAGTTCCCTCAGGGCAACTGGGATGCCTGAAAGAAGTGAACAGCTCACCACAGCCTGGGCCGCTCGGCTGCTTTCTCTTTCCGACCCTCTTGGGGAGGCTCTGACATTTCCTCTTCCCTGATGGAAGTGCTGCTGCTGCCAAGAGAAACGTCCCCTTACTCACTCAGTGTTCCCTTTGCTTGCCGGATGCCCCATCTGCTGTCGCTGTCCAGGAGAGCTGCTCTGTACGGGAGGAGGAGCCCGAGGGAGAGGCTTTGAAGATGGGGCAGCTGGGATCCCTCTGCTTGGAGCTCTGTTTAAAGATACACGGACTTGCATGTGAACAGGCATAATTATATGGACTTGTACATATGTAGCCTGCTATTTGTACAGGCCTATTTCTGTACATATGCTATCAGATTTATGAATGTACTGTGTATATATGCACTTATAGATACCTGCATACATACAGGTTTTCAGTCACATCTTTGTGTGTATATGTATCTAGTTCTTTATGTGTATTGTAATATCTGTGTTTAGATTTCCTTATGTATACGGTTGTGTAGGTATCTATTTCTATTGATGTATTGATGTAGTTTTTTTTAAATAGCTATATTGGTATTTGTTTTGGCATGTATGTATTTTTAAATTTTTTTAGATGTGTATTGATGTATTTCTATATATATTATATTTACATATATATCCTTATATATTGCTGTAAATTTGTATTGATGCAGTTGTACAGATATTTAGATTGGTACTGCTGTTTGTCTATTTACAGATAGGTTTGTTTTATGTATCTCTTTCTTGAATGTAATAGGTAACATTTAATCTGTATTCACATCTGTACATTGTGGTGGTTATTTATGTATTCAGTTCTATTTAAAAGTGTCTGGAGTGGTATAGTGGTGGAATTCTATTTGTAGAGTACTTGGTATTACAGTACTTGGTATTTCGTATTTGTATATGGGCTGTATGTTTGCCATAATATGCAATAAATTAAGTTATTAATTTTCCCTTGATCTCTGTGTATAGTGAGTGTTTGTAGAGGTTTGCAAAAAATTAGTTTTTGTTACCAGAAGTTGTTATTTGTATGTTTTTAAATAGTGTGGTGTAACAAATACATAAATTACTTTTTTAAAATTTAACAAAGATTTGTATGGTTCTGTTTTGTCAGCACTGGTGTAGCAATTGGTAAGAAATGCCATTTGTCAAGTGAGATGAATGTGTTGTAATTTGTGCTACCCAAAGCCATGGGCAGATGGCCATGCAAATCTCCAGCCATGCCCAGCACATGCCCCACCTGCACTCAGGCTGGGCAAGGGAAGCGCAGATTTGGGCTGGCAGCAGAGCCCACGTTGGCTCAGAACTCGCTGCAAAGGCCTGCTGGCTGAGAAAAAGATCAGGGATACATTTTATATATTCTATTTCTTACAGTACATATACTAAAATATATATTATGTAGTGTATTGTAGAAATCCTTAAAATCAGAGGAATTGCTGCTTTGGAAATTTGGAAAGCTGCTTCTCAGTGAAGAGGATTTCTAGGCTAGAGGAATATAAAAATAAAAAGAAGACCATGGACAGTGCCATTGCCAGAGGCCCAGGCTGTTAAAAGGAGGAATGGATCGTCCCCTTTGCCGTCTGTAGCTGATACCCCTGTCAGTAATAAGTAGCAACTCCGGGGGCAATGAGATGGGAAACCATCTCTCTAAACCAGAATGGGGCGTCTTTTAAACCAGCTAGAGGCAATTTTACAGGGTAAAGGACATTCAAACATCTCAAAATGTGAAATAAAAGACTTACTAATCTGGGTAAAAGTGAATACTCAAAATACAGACTTGAAGTCTGATTTTACCTTTGATTTCTGGGACCAGATAAAGTGGAAAATTCACAATCTAGTCTCTCTCAAAAAGGAAGAGTCTTTGGCCAAACTTATGCCTGTCTCCAGAGCTTTAATGGAGCGCTTTGATCAGAATGATTGTAACAGAGACTTTCTCAAACATCAGAACAGAACACCTGGCTCTGAGACTTCAATTCTGTGTGGTGCTGGACCTTCATCCTCCTCTGGGGAGAACTTGGATTTTGTTCAGGGTGTCCTGGCATGTCCAGGGTTTCTCCAGGCAGTGTGGACAGCACCCCGAAGCCCGGAAAAGGGGAGTCAGATCAGCTTCCAGCTTTGGTCGTGCACTCTGTTTTTTCCAGGATTCCCTGAGTCACTGACGCTGCAACCAGGCATCGTCCCAACTCCTCCGGGAAATCATCCACCCCCAGAATTCCCAGAAAAGTGTTTGGGATTTTTCTTGCATTCCAAGAGTTTGGGGGCTCATGGGACATGTTCTAGGGAGGCTGGGAATCAAACGGGTCCAGGAGATTAATGTTTGGTGAAGCTTTGCAAAACAGGAGCTGCTGTTTCTGTGCTCTGCTGCTCTTCTGAAAAAGATGCGGCTGGATCTTATTCTGAAGTTGTGCAGGTGGGGTCAGCCAAGGGGGGGCCTGGATCCGCTCTGCCTGGCTGAGAGGCTGCAGGGTCGCTCCTGTCACTGTTTGCCCTTCCCAGGAAGTCACCCCCTGGGATCGGGCTCAGGCTGGCAGTTTGCTTTGGAGCTCTGAGGACTCTTTTCATATAGATTCCTCTACCAAAACTTTCCAGGATTTTCACCACTTTTGGCTCCCCAGCCTCCGGTTACAGCAGGTGGGGGGGCTTTGGATTTGGCTCTGCCTGCAGGGGAGCGGGCAGGGGGGAGGACAGAGGTAGCGGGGGCAGCCAGGGCTTGAGCAGGGCATGAATGGCTCTGCCCAGAGAGATGGATGGGATGGAGGTGGAAGAGCTCAGGAAAGTTGCTGTGGAGGCACAGACAGTTCATTCAGAAGCCTTGAAGCCTGTCTCATTGGCTGCTGCAGTTGGGGTGGAAAGCATGCTGAGATTGCAGATCAGACCTGAGAGTTTTCCAGCTGAATACCTGCGGGCAGGGATACAGTGTGGAACCTGTCACAATCCATTGGAAAGCATCACAAAGACAAAGTCGGGGTCTACAGCTGGAGAGCAGCCCAATTTGTATGAATCTAAAAAGATCCAATTTAGTGAATCCAGATGTGAGATAGCAGGCTCTGGCCTTTCTTCCTGTCACCAAGAACTTGGAGCTCTCCTCCCCAGCACTTCCTGGCAGGGCTCCCAGGAAAGTTGCTGCAGCAACACTACTGCCAAGTGACGCCAGCTGGGGGCTATTTACAGACTACGAACAAGACAGGGCTGCTTTGGAAGGTGCCTAGAGCTGTTTATTTTTCAGCATCAGTCTCATTACATGATTATGATAATGGGAAGCTGCTAGCAGCTCACAATCCAGGCAGCAGGCCAAAAAATGTAAGGTTACAACTTACTTTATAAGCTTCTTGACCAATCACACAAAGCAAAAGCATATTGACAGTAGTTCTATCCAATCACCAGAAGCACACGTAGCTTTGGTTAAAACAATGCTGTCTTATTTCGAATACAATACCTGTTGATAAGCCTTAAAACACAACACACAGAACTCCATTATTAAGCTCCAACCTTCCTACTATCTTGCTAGATAAGCTTTCTGCAGCTTAAAGAGCTATTCAGACAAGCGTTAATACACAGGCTTATTGTTCAATTTGCCCTTGCCTTTTCCTACTGTTTAAATATTTTTTTCTGCTGACCTATCTCATGACTGTTGCTTTAGCTCTGCTCACAATTCTGCTGTATCTGAGGCCTGCCTTTTGCAGCTTTCCCAAAACCCTCTAATTTTATGGATTCCCTCAATTCCCTCTCTCTCTTCACCCAAAAAGAAACCTTACCAATCGTATCATTTATTACTTGCGTTTTGTAGCCTTACTATAATATTTTTGTTTCTTATCTGCTTAAAGCATGTTTTTGTTGGCACTAAGCATTGCTGTATTACAACACAGTAATTTAATGCAGTGAAGGTCCAGTCATTGGAAAGGGCATAAATTATGCCTGACAATAGTTACAAGTCATTATTCAAAAATCTCTTGTCGATTCCAGGGTCTTAACTCAAAACCTTCCTCCACTTCTATTCCTTCATCCACCACCTCCATGACCTTTTGAGCACCTGTCTGTGAATCCATTTCCTACCTCTCTCTCTTGAGTGAGAGAAACTTCTTGGACAGTTTTGTTAAACATTCATCACACACACTGAAGTGTTCAAGGTATTACTATTAATATCACTACCAAAACACCCAAAACATGAGACCTATCTTGCAAAGTTCCCTTAGCCAAGGTGCAAAGCTCTATTCTTGGAACAAATCATCTAACCAGGACCCACTATCTTCTTTAATTTGGGCTGTCAAATCTCTCAGTTTTTGTATGCTTTTGAGGATGGATTCAGAGTGGTCAGACAGGTTCATACAACACAATCCTTCAAATTCTTCACAACCATGTCCTTGTGCCAGTAAAAGAAAATCAGTTGTTGCTCTATTTGGAAGGGTAGCATGTCTAACACTATTAACATCGGTCAACATGTCACTGATTGCAGTGGATGTGGCATTAGTTTGTTTACTCAGCCAACATCCAACCTGATCTAATTGTTTCAATGCCATTGCTGAAGCCAGTTGGGGTGAAAAGAAACCTGCTGAAACCCTTTTCGCAGCCTTCCAAGGCATGAAATCACTTCTACAGTTCTCATCTTAATGATGAGAACTTGGAGCTTTTTGGCAGCATTCATGGGATGGCTGATTGCTGTGAAAACACTTACTGTTCTGATGGATCATATACAGGAGTGATGAAAAGGAAAAACAACCACGGTCTAAATCTTCCATTGCAACTACCTAATTGGTCTAATATTATTCAAAATTTAGAAAAACTTTGAATTCAAACAAACACTTCCTTGCCTTACCTGTAAGATATGGTCATAATGATGTAAATCCACAATACAAAATTCCTTCTCACCATGAGATCAAAGAACTTATAGGAAGAATGCAAAAAAAAATTATTATAACTTTACCTGATCAGCCTCCAACTGTAACAGAGATGCTAACAGCTTGCAGTAAGCTCACCTCTCCAAAACATCTTGCTAATGTGCTAGTCAATGCTTTTGGAAAGCAGATTGCAGATTCTTAAGAAAAGTTAGGAAACCATTGGGAGATAATTTGGGAAAGGCTTTGGGAGAAAATTTGGGACAAAAAATGGAAAAGCTTGAAAAGACCCTTGAAGCATAAAGAAACATTTTCTAAAAATCTGCTGGTACAGTTGGACTCTGATAAAAAGGCTTGTGGCTTTGCTTGTGGTAAAGCAGGACACATGAATAGAGATTGTCCTACAACAACAATCAAACTTAAACCTCTTTCTATTTGCCCTCAATGTAGGAAAGGGAAGCATCTTGCTAAGTACTGTCATTCTCAATTTGACATCGATGGCAAAGCTTTATCATTATACTCAAAAAAGAGCTCGGATTATCACCACACCTCGACACAAGTAGTGACCTCCCTACAGTCAATTACCCAGTCAAATGGCATTGGTACCTCAGTCATTTATCCCTCAGTCATCCATCCCTCAAATGGTCCCAGGTCAATACCCTCATGTACAAGGTTTGAATTGGCCTCCTCAAAAATTGATACACCTTTTAAATAAGTTCTGTTATGAAAGTATGAGACGGAGTGGGGATCCATTCTGAATTAGGTGAAGTGCCTAGAAGAGGTGAGAGGTCTGTAGGGCCAAAGCTGAAGAAAGGCCACATTCCAGAGACAGCAAGGAGACAGAGAAAGAAAAACAGAAATTACCGCAAGGTCGATCTGCCCCAGACCTAGGAATTCCTCTGATAAAGAAGAACTAGTGCTAAATGTCACGCGGAATGAATATGTATGAACTTATTGTGAAACTGTATGCATATGCATTTGGGAGGGGATAAAAGACGACCTGAGATCTTCAGAGGTACGCATGCCTTGTTGGGGGACTTGCGTCCGGCGCGTGTCGTAAAATAAACATACCGGGCTTTACAACTTTTATAAAGTTGTGAAGTTTCTTCTTTTCTCCGCAAAACATTATGGCGAGCCAGATAGGAGTTCTCTGTCCCCGCAGGGGCAGGGGGGATAGACGGACCTCCAAGGCGCGCCCTAGGATTTTTTCCTGGTGGGGCTCCGCTCGTCTCAACTTGCCACCTGCGAGGACAGACAAGGACCTGCTGGCCTGCGGAGGAAGATACGGTATGTACTGAGGGGCCCCTGGGGGAGGGAAAGGAGAGCAAGGGAGTAAACCACCCGGAGACGTCTGGGTTCAGCTGATAGAGCAGCTGTATTAGAGATGGGGTTCATCGTTCTGATAGAGCAGACCGCTAGTGGCTCTGGGGGTGAGCCGGGTGAACCCGTGTATGTGTGTTGAGGGTTCATAGTTCTGATAGAGCAGAACCGCTAGAGGCTCTGGGGGTGAGCCGGGTGAACCCGTGTATGTGTGTTAGGGGTTCATAGTTCTGATAGAGCAGAAGTGTTGAGCCCGTGTATGTTTTGTTTGCATGTGTGTGATGTCCAGACACTGTGTTGCTGTATGGTTAATGTGTGCATTGTGTGGTCGGTGCACTGTGTTTCTAATCGTGCAAGTGTATAAGTGTATGGTGTATAAAAGAGAATAAATCTACAGTGCGGGGGGGTCAGTACTACCCGTGTTTGAAGCAGCCGAGTGAGGCCTGAGGCGCCGGCTGCAGCAGGCTGTGGGGGCAGGGACAGAAGTGCCCCGCAGAGAAGCGAGTGGAAGAATGTCAGTGATGGTACTTATCGTGTTTAAATGTAGTGATTTGTGTAGATCTGGTACATTTTAACCGTGAGTATGAGTGTGAGCTCAGAGAGTTCCTTTGCCTTGGATGTTTGATTTTGATTGTGTCCAAGAAAATTGATGTGAGTAAATGCTGAATTATGGTATGCTATGTTGTGTTGAGAAAAGTGAGCACTTTGAGAGATATGCCCTTTCCCAGTGGTTTTGTGTGGTGATTTTCTTCCGCTGCATTGTGGTAATTTGATTTTCATTGTATAGTAGTGTTTGTGGAGATTTTAAGATTTTGTTGCAACAAGAGTGGCATTTTACATAGGAGAACTATAGTACAGTGATTTATGCTTAACTACGATAGAGTTAAAGGAATTCTAAGAATTCCCCCCCTCACAGCAATTCAAGCCTTGGCTCTAGGGAATTTGAGATAAAGGGGGGTGCAGGTGCGAGTGTTTCTGTCTGAAGGCATATCAGAGTTTCGGCTGTGACTAGCACAGCCTTTTTGCAAAGCAGTAAAACAAGTGTAAGTAGGCACAGTGCTTAATTAGATTGTGCAAGGAAAGAACTAGAAAAGACTGATATTTTGTCTGATCAGAATATAGTGTCTATATCACGTTTTTGATTAGCATGCTGTGTGAGGTGACAGTGGCTGTCCCCTGGGCACAGGGACAGCTCTGGCTGCCCCGTCTCCCCAGGGAACACGGGATTGGCCTGTGAGCAAAAGCTGGATGTGCAGTTATTATTGCAGTGCGGTGTTTATGAGAAACACTGGTTTTGCTGTTCTAATAAGTGTTAGGGCACATGTAAATTAGAAGTTTCTGGTCAAGCAGATTCAGAACCTAAGGTCTTAGAACTTGTGTGTGGGAACCACATCTGATACCTGCCACCTGGAGCTGTGTGTATAGGAGGAAAACTGAGAAACTACTGTGAAGGTCTGTAAAAAGGTTTGAGTGGAAGCGAGATAGGGCAAAGAGAAATAAATAATGAGAACTGACCAGAGCAAAGAGGTTCCTAAATTAGCCCCTTTTGAGAGGGGCTCACTGGGAGAAGGCTGCCAGTAGGAGCAGCTCAGAAAATAAAAAGATTTATAATACTTCATTGCTGTTAGTACTGTTTTAAAGTAGGAGGATAAATGGGATAGAGTTTTGTATGCTGAAATGTCTTTGTGTTTTAAGAAATCACCCAGATTTCTTGAAAAGGGAAAACAAGGCAAAGAGAAAGCAAATCAAACATGTTGTTCAGCATGCAGCATAAGATAGCAACGTATGAAACCAGGCAAAGATCATCATGCTGAAATGCAAAGCAATCACAGTTCACAAAATGAGTACACATGATTTGCTAAAGGCTCCTCCCAAGGTAAGGGAGGAAGGGTAAAGATGACCTCCCCAAAAGGGAAGAATTTTTGTTGACACAAGGGCCATATATTCAGTTTTAAATAAAACTTTAGTACCTGTGGAGAATGTTTATGTTGTAGTGTGGGGAATGAACAACTGGCCAGTCTGAGAAGGCATACTTGTGCAAACCTTTAAAGTAACATGTGTACTATGTGTACCTAAAAGCTTTTGTACAATTCGCTCAATTTGCTAAACATTCTCAAATGAGAAAGGTTACTCTGGAGGCAAATGATATAAAGATGTTTAGCTTAACATTAACAGACACTGAAATTAAGAAAGACATTAGTAAGGAGGTATTAGAATAAGTAAACAAGTGTTTTCAAGGGTATGGGCCTCTGCTGTACCAGGGAGACTGAAAGATGCTCCCCCATGAGCATCAAGTTTAAGGAAAGAACACAACTAGTGAGAACTGAGTAGTACCCTCAAAAGAAAGATAAGGAAGGAATCAGCCCAATAACTGATAGTACTGGATTAAGAGCTGTCAATAAGATAACACAGAATTTATACCCTGTGGTAGCAAATCCATATACCTTACTAACTTGTTTAACACCTGAGCTAACCTGGTTCACTGTTTTAGGCCTAAGAGATGCCTTCTTTTGCCTCCCTATCCACGAAGCCAGCCAGAAAATTTTTGCATTCAAACACAAGCTCACATAGTCCATGTGCCTGAAGGCTTCAAGATTCCCCACTCCGATTGGAGAACAGCTTGCAAAGACCCAGAGTCCCAGGAAGCTCCACAAGAGGAAAGGAGGCTGTTGCAGTACATGGACGATTTTCTAGTAGCCACTCAGATGAGGGAAGCGAGAGAAGCCTGGACAGTAAGCCTTTTGAATTTCCTAGGACTCCAAGGACGCAGAGTCTCAAAGAAAAGGCACAGGTAGTGAAACAGAAGGTAATCTACCTGGGGTAAGAATTATGGACTGCTCGCCAGACCCCTCTATGCTCTTATTGCCAATGGAAACAGAGATCTCCAGTGGACACAAGACACCACATGGGCCTTTCGCCAACTAGAGGGAGTGCCCTCGTGTCAGTTCCAGCTTTGAAACTTCCAGATGTAAGTAAACCATTCTTTCTATTTTTCCCAAGCAAAGAATTGCCCAGGGAATACTGGCTCAGGACTTAGACCCTTACTGAAGGGCAGTTGCTTACTTCTCTAAGCAACTAGATGCAACAGCCAAAGGATGGCCAGGTTGCCTCAGAGCTGTAGCAGCAGTCATGCTGAATATTCAAGAGGCATGCAAGTTTACCCTGGGACAAAAATGTGCTAGTGTCCCACACAGTGTCGCAGTACTGGAAGTAAAGGGTGGCCACTGGCTCTCACCACAGAGGTTTACGATGTAGAGATAGTGGTGACTAACATTGTCAACCCAGCTTCTTTTCTCAGTGGACACCATAGTTGCCTAGAGACCACCGAAGCTACGTACTCCCGTCGCCCAGACTTAAGGGACACTCCTCCGGACGATGCAGAGACCTGGTTCACTGACAGGAAAGCGACATTGCAAAGTTCACAGTGACCACCTGCAGAGAGGTAATCGAGTCTAGACCCTTACCAACAGGTACCTCTGCGCAGAAGGCTGAGGTAATTGCCCTGACCCGTGCCCTGGAAAGGGCAAAAGGGAGGAGAATAACCATCTACACAGACCCAAGGAATGCATTTGGAGTCACACATGCACATGGAGCCATCTAGAAAGGGAGGGGACTGCTGACCTCACAAGGAAAGAAGAGACAATCCAGCTGCTAGAAGCAGTTCAGCTACCTGAAAAGGCATATTAAGGCACACTAGAGAGTGAGCTTAAAATTGGAGGAAAGAAATGAGCTGGCGGATGGAGAGGCAAAGAAAGCAGCAAAGGGTGAGGTACAGATTTTCCTCGAAGGTAAGCCATAATACAATAATACTAACCAAAAGAGACGTACAACTGCAAGGGGTGGGCTACCATTGAAAGAGAGCTAATAATCCCTTCCCATTTTCGTAGTTACTAGTGAAGGAAGAGCACTAGAAAACACACTAGGGCCTAACTACTTAGAAGCCTTTTATAGAGTGTGGCTCCTTTTCAAAATGACCAAGGCTGCGAGTGATACAGAGTGCATTACACAAATCTGATTGAAACAATCGTTGTATCGTTGTCAAGAATTTATATGCCACTATCACTCAGGTAAGCCGACAATGTGATCCTTGCCTCCAGACTAACCCCAAAATACACCCCCGGCCAAAACTCGGTCAGACTGGGAGAGGCCATGGGCCTGTACAGCAGTGGCAAATTAACTTTTCAGAACTCCCAAGGAAAGGGGGGTATCAGTATTTACTGGTATTGATAGATACATTTTCAGGGTGGCCAGAAACATTCCCCACCAGAACTGTCAAAGCTCAAGAGGTGACCAGATTATTTTTATAAGGAATAATACCACGCTTCAGAGTTCCAGCCACGATATCCTCAGATAAAGAATCACATTTCATTTCCAAAATAGTGCAACAGATTAGTAGCCATCTAGGCACAGATTAAGAACTTCACACCCCATACCACCCCCAATCAAGCGGCCAGGTAGAGAGAATGAATCATTTGATTAAGCAGCAAATCATAAGACTGGGGCAAGAAGTTAATCTACCCTAGCCCAAGCTCTTCCACTAGCAATATTGCAAATTCAAACTAAAACCTTGAGCTAAAGGAATGCTGAGTCCTTTTGGAATGCCTTATAGAAGACCATATAGAACACAAAGAGAATGTCCAGAATACATGGTGGCATTAAGCAAACAGCTCAGAGTAATTGAGAAACATGTAGCTGGAACTTGGAGCAAGGAGTTAGATAGCCTGGGGATGATGTATATGTTAAGTCTCTTACAAAGAAGACTTCAGAACCACAGTAAGACAGACCACTGCGAGTACTTCTCACCACCTTCACTGCAATCAAAATCAAGGAGCAGAATGCCTAGATCCATCACTCTCGGGTGAAGAAGGCCCAGAAACCCCTTAAGGAGTGACGCCAGGAGACAATGAACTGCGATTAAAACTTACTCGGGCAAAATGAGTATATTGCGGTCGGGAGTAGCTCATATTTTAGTTTGTAGAATTGTATTGTGTGTAATCATAACTAAAGTTTCAGAACTTGAGAGTACCTCTGTTCAAAGTAATGCTAAATGGCCTTGGTCCCTGGCATTTAATCAGTATACTGGATCATAAGAAAACCTTCTGAGATAAAAGATTTAAACATATCTACTGTAGTCATCCACGAGAATCAGATATGTGAGGAGCAAGAATGGCAAGAACAGGAACTGTGGACTCTTCAAGGAATCAGAGGAGAAGAAATCAAAGTAGGGTGCCAGGTCATCAATAGGGTAGCTTATGAGAGACCAGATGTAATTAGTGTCTGAACCTCTCCTGGTGTATATGAACACCAGGAAGTCTGTGATAACCTAAGTGAATCAGACTGTTAGTGTAATTTCACCTTGATGCAGCCTGTAGAAGTGACCTGCCTTTGAGCTCGAATTACTATCAGACTTTCATTTGAATTCAAAGTGGATGTGACTGAACAACAGCTATTATTCAATCCAGAATGGTCTCTCAAATGTGTAGAGTTGATAATGCAAATTAACATCTCAAAAATCCAACCAGCCTGCTCCTCCTTCCTAAAAACTCCCTTTGAGGGCTGGACACTGCACTTTTTACCACAGCAAGGCCTTATACACCCCATACTAGTTCAGACTAAAACAGGCATATCTCAGGAGCAGAACAAGAAAAGAAGGAGACAGCTCTCCTGGTGCCTAAAACCAGGAACACCAAGAAATCAGTTTCCTTAGGTCATTTTCCAAGCCGGTTGGCTGAACACTCAGGCAATGACTGGTAAAGGGCGCTGAACTGCAGGTGGTAAATTAACCCAAGCAAGGAAGGTGATTTTCTTTATTTATAGCTATCCCTTTTCCTACTGAGATTTGGATCAGTGATTGTCCCAGTCTGAAGCAGTTAGATTCTGCTTAAAAGAGGTAGAGAGAGACTCCCCCTCAGAGCTCAGCAGCAAGCTGTAAGATTTTGAGCATCACTTTTGTGCTGAGTGTTTCAAGTAGCAGAAACCTAGTCCCAGTTTCTTCTGAAGCACTGCAAATGAATTTAAGCTCTTCTCTTAGACTTCCCCCCCTTCATTATTTACTTGAGACTTAGACCTGAAGCTAAGGGCAAGGTGGGTGAAGTTTCGTAGACCAAGAGAGACATTCCTGCTTGCCACACATCTGAGAAATCAGGTGCTCTAGAGGGGAAAGGAGATTCCTGAAGTCTCTACATTTCAGAACAAACATTGCCTCAAATATGACCTAAACCTCTGTCAGATACACTTGTGAAGTGTGTCTGAATTTGCAGTGTGAGCCCAGCACATCCCTCTGGCAGGGAGGGATGGTCATAAACAGAAAGCAGTTCCTGTTCCCCATAACAAACATCTAACTGGTATATTAGAGACAAAATTAAGAGTTTTAAATAGAATTGATTCAGAAATACTGGTGAATAAACTGGCCACTGCAGCAAGTAGCCTAACAAAATTGAAGCAGCCTTTATAGTAATCTCTATTGGCATTAAGAACTAGCCAGTGACAGATTTCAAAAGTACTGCCAAAGTAAAGAAGTATGAAAAGGCCGGGGACCAAGACCACAAGTTGATAGTAGAAACACTTAGTATAGTACAAGATAATGTGTCTTTAGCTTTCAGTTGTATACAAGCACAGTTATAGATACAAGCAACAGCAGCTCTGATCATATGGGAAAGGGGTGAAAGTAATTTTCCAGCTAAAATTCAAGAAATTGTGTGAGATAATGCAATTGATATTGAAAGGAAGTTTCAATCCTGGCAGACTATGGTGAATTTCACCTATGATCCTGTTTCTAATGTGGCAACTGCCTTTGTGCTTACCATACATAATGCCACTGTTTATGTTGTCCATCCCATCATTGCTCTAAGATCAAACCACGAAAAAACAATACTCTATCCTTCAGAACATAGAGTATGGGCACGAAAGATGAATAGAAAGTGGCAGACAGTAAACTTAGAATCCTGCATTACTAGAGAACAGATGGGATTCATTTGCGAAAGCAATACTATTAATGCTCAAGGTGTGTGTTTGGACACTGAACAGAGTATTTGTCCCTTCAAAGTCCATCCAGTCACTGACAAGAAAACTGTGCTCGTATATACTAGAAAAGGGGGTATGCTTGAGAACTGCTTGTGCTGCTGTACAAATTGATAGCAATGATGTTATTCTGTCTAGTAGAAACCATTCTAATCTCTGTATATGTAATTTTGTTAAAGTTATTAGATGTGATCTTTGGGTGGTCACCAACTGCGAATAGAATCTTTAATAAGTTGTGTCACCCCATTGTAGTCTTACTAATATTAGTTGGGATAAATTTAGGACTATCTATTATATTGTTAATTTAGTACTGGAGAATGCTACAACAAATAGCTGTACTAACATCTTTGTCAAAAGCACACGGTGAAGCACTAAAAGACACTTACTGTTGTGAAAGTTTTCATTAAGTAAAAGAATTTACTTATTTCCTAGGAAAGGGGGGAATGAGACGGAGTGGGGATCCATTCTGAATTAGGTGAAGTGCCTAGAAGAGGTGAGAGGTCTGTAGGGCCAAAGCTGAAGAAAGGCCGCATTCCAGAGACAGCAAGGAGACAGAGAAAGAAAAACAGAAATTACCGCAAGGTCGATCTGCCCCAGACCTAGGAATTCCTCTGATAAAGAAGAACTAGTGCTAAATGTCACGCGGAATGAATATGTATGAACTTATTGTGAAACTGTATGCATATGCATTTGGGAGGGGGATAAAAGACGACCTGAGATCTTCAGAGGTATGCATGCCTTGTTGGGGGACTTGCGTCCGGCGCGTGTCGTGAAATAAACATACCGGGCTTTACAACTTTTATAAAGTTGTGAAGTTTCTTCTTTTCTCCGCAAAACACCTCGACACAAGTAGTGACCTCCTTACAGTCAATTACCCAGTCAAATGGCATTGGTACCTCAGTCATTTATCCCTCAGTCATCCATCCCTCAAATGGTCCCAGGTCAATACCCTCATGTACAAGGTTTGAATTGGCCTCTTCAATAATTGATACACCTTTTAAATAAGTTCTGTTATGAAAGTATTTCTACTGGAATTATCAGGTTTTTCAGCAAAGACAAGAGCTTTTGATTCTAGGCTTTTTTCAGACTTTCAGTCCTTCCAGTGGTTGTTTCAATAAATTGTAACAAAGAACTAATATATTTAACTCTTGCTTTTAATGTTCCTATAGTGACTCCATCAAAAACACCTATAGCTATTGCATTTCTTCTACCCATGAGTACAGCCAAGCAAAACAACTTTCCAGAGAATTCAGTGCTGTCTGTGCCATTTGGAAGCTCAGGTCCTGAGGTCTTTTGGGTGCAATTTTTGGACCGCAACCAAGCAAAATTGACTTGCTGCCTGACTCACTGTGGTAAAACAATCTACATTACAGGCATGCTGGATACTGGTGCAGATGTCACTGTAATCTCTCACATGTTTTGTCCCAGCCATTCGGATTTAGTAGCTCCTGCAGGTTCCCTCACAGGGATTGGAGGTGCTACTGTATGTTGGCAAAGTGCATCCATGATTAACATTACAGGTCCTGAAGGAAAGACAGCAATAGTGCACCCTTTTCTTGTTCAGAAGCTTCTCACCGTCTGGGGGAGAGACATCCTGTCCCAATGGGGAGCAGAACGGGAGGTGGGCCTGTGATGGAAACCACGTCAAAACCTGCCACTTGAAAGCTGAACTGGAAAACTGATCATCCTATATGGACTGATCAATGGCCTTTAACAGAGAAAAATTTAAATATCCTTAAATCATTGGTAAAGGAGCAATTACAACAAGGTCACATCACTCCCACAAATAGTCCCTGGAATTCACGAGTATTCATCATCCACAGGAAGACATTGGACTCCTGGAGGCTGTTTCATGACATGAAGATCAATGTAATGACTGAAGACATGCGACCTCTTCAACCTGGACTTCCTTTTTTATCAATGATCCCAAAACACTGGCCTCTCATTGTCATTGATTTAAAGGATTGTTTTTTCCACATCCCACTTCATCCCAATGATGCTCCAAGATTTACCTTTTCAGTTCCAGTCATCAATCAAAGAGAACCCATGCAGAGATAGCACTGGAAAACATTGCCTCTAGAAATTAAGAATTTGCCTATAATTTGACAATATTTTGTTGCACAAGTTTTGTCTCCAGTTCAACAGAAGTATCCAAGATCCGTGATTTCACACTACAGGAATGATTTGCTCATCGCAGCTCCAATGAAGCCAGAGATGGAGCAAGCTTGTCCTAGTGTTGTTACTGAAATCCAAAATGCTGGACTTAAAATTTCTATACCCAAAATTCAAGAAGTTCCACCTTGGAACTATCTGGGATGGAAGATGACTGAAAAAAACAATTACACTGCAGAAGATACAGCTCCAGACCGGTGTCAACACCCTGCAAGATTTACAACAGCTTCTAGAAGAAATCAGTTGGGTCAGACCTGCTTTGGGAATCACCAACGATGAATTGGGTCCAATTTTTAATTTGTCGAGAGGAAGCCGCGTCATCGACTCTCCTGAACTCTAATACCTGAAGCTTGTGCAGCGCGTGACAAGGTCATGGAGGCTCTCCAAAGATAACAAGCTCATCGCTGTATTCCAGAAAAGCCATTCTTTTCTGCAATTTTAGGAGGAAAGATGCAACTTTGTTCTGTCATTTTTCAATGAGACCCTTCTGAGAGAGATCCTTTGTTGAAAATAGAATGGGGTTTTCTTCCCTCAAGGTTTCAAAGACTATTTTTACAGTCTTAGAGAGGATAACACAAATTCTGATTAAGGCCCGAACAAGGTTGTTAAGTTTAGCAGGTGAAGAATTTGCAGTTCTCTATTTGCCACTGAAAAAAATTATCTTGATTGGGCAATGCAAAATTCTGCAAATTCTGATGATTTGCAACGAGAATTATTAAATGTTGCAGATATTGCTTCTATTCATTACCCAGCTCACAAATTGTTGCAGGCAAAACTGAGTTTTAGAGAGAAACCTTTGTTAAGTAAAGAACCTTAAAACACAATAACTCTCTTCACTGATGGGATCTGGCAGAAGTCACAAATCAGTCATTACTTGGTTGAACCAAACCAAGTTCCCAACTAAAACTTGGGAATCATCTATTCAAATAGTAGAGGGATCTCCTCTGATTGCTGAGCTTGCTGCTGTGGTTCAGGCTTCTCAGTTCTTCCCACAACCTTTTAATTTATTCACACATTCTGCATTTGTTGCCAATGTGGTTAAAAGACTAGAAGGATCAGTTCTAAAGAATCCTAGTAACGACACTTGATATCATTGGCTTTCATGGCTTTTTACAACTTTGCAATAACGAACTAATCCACAGTTTGTTTCTCACATCAGGGCTCATTCTTCGCTTCCTGGATTTTTTGTAGAAGGAAACGCCAGAGCAGACAAACTGACAGTGGTTATTTCAAACACTTTGCCAAACATTTTGGAACAAGCAAAACTGAGTCATGCCTTTTTTCACCAAGACGCACAAGCACTTGTGCGAATGTTTCAAATTTCCAAAAGTCAAGCTAAAGCTATCATTAGTACTTGCCCTGACTGTCAGCTTGTGCAGCCTCCTGTTTCTAGAAAGAGTTGTTCGACCCACGGGGTTTGCAAAGCCTGCAGTTATGGCAAATAGATATCATTAAATAGCCTTCCTTTGGTAAATTTACCAGTACTCATGTTTCAGCGGACACGTTGTCTGGTGCAGTTTTTGCATCTCTTCACAGAGGGGAAGCAGGTATTCATGCCTGTCAACATTTTTAGCAGAGCTTTTGCTTCACTGGGTGTGCCCCAAGAAGAAAAAACTGTCAATGATCCCACATATATATCTCAAAAATTGGCCACATTTTTAAAGATTGGGGTGTTCGTCATATCCTTGGTATTCCACATTCTCCCACAAGCCAAGCAGTTGCTGAGAGGACACATCAGACATTAAAACGCATTCTTGATCAAGAGAGGGGGGAGTCAAAGTCACACCACAGATGAGGTTAAACAAAGCTTTGCATGGTTTTAATTTCTTAAACAATTCTGTTGCAGAACCTGATCCACCAATTTCTAGGCATTTTTACAATAACACACAGGCAAAACTGAAAGAAAATCCCCCTGTTTTAATTAGAAACCATGGGACAGGACCAATTGAAGGTCCTTTCTGATTAATCCCTTGGGACAAAGGGTATGCTTCTGTCTCTACAGGTGCAGGAATTAAGTGGGTCCCAGCAAAAAACGTCAAACCATATCGCACCCCAGGAAAGTTGACGAGTTCAAGACCGTAGAAGCAAGTACGCAGACGTGAGCCAAACAGAGGGATCACGGGTCACACCTGACGTTCCTTGTGCATTGGTGGAACCTGCAAACACTAATTTTATGTGGTTTATAAATGTGTCACTTGTTGGTTTCATAGAGCTCTATTGGAGAAAGTGTAGGTTTTGTTTGGTTAATTTTTATTAAAGGTCAAAAGTAATGTTTTTGAATTGAGAAGAATATGGGAGGAGCTTTAGCCAACAATTAGCTCACAAAAAGGATGATGCAAAATCAAATGTTACTATGGTGCTAGTTTTGATTGCTTCTTATAGTGTGGAGTTTTGGTCGATTTGTAGTGTAGATTTGTCTGTGGAACAACCAAAACCAAATGTCTGGGTGACCTTAGCCAAGACAGCAGGCTCGGATACCATGTGTTTGTCTAATTCGGAACAGAAAAGCCTTTCTCAACCTGACTAGTCAGTGTGCCAGTAAAGAATATGCCCTTGGTTAAAAAGCAATTCAATAGTAAGCCTGGTGAAATTGACAATGGGAGCAGCCCTGTATAGGCTTGTAACATTTGGGAAAAAGAACTTCCCAAAGCAGTACCTGAACCCCAAGAATCGGAAATCCTTGGTCCTTTAACAATGGATTTTTGCCTTACGTTTACAGCTAATGATTAGTGAGAAAGTGATCCTCCAAAGTACAATGTTACTCCTCATTATAGTGCATATAGAAATTCAAGGTTTTGGTGTAATTATTAAGAATGTTGGGATGTGCTTTCTAAGGCTGACCAATATCCACGACAATTACCAAAAGGATGTTGGTTCACCTGTGTAGATAGGCCCTGGCAGGGCATCCCATCATGCCCTGAAGGTGGCCCATGTAGCAATGGGATGCTCACTGTAGTTGCGCCTACTGCCAAAGTGGTCATTAAGAAGAAGCAAAGGGGAACAAGATCTGGTCGTCATTATCGTGAAAACTGTAGAAGTTATTTCAGGCCTTAAAAGGCTGCAAAAAGGGTATCAGCAGGTTTGTTTTTACCCCAACTGACTTCAGCAATGGCATTGAAACAATTAGATCAGGTTGGATGTTGGCTGAGTAAACAAACTAATGCCACATCCACTGCAATCAGTGACATGTTGACCGATGTTAATAGTGTTAGACATGCTACCCTTCCAAATAGAGCAGCAATTGATTTTCTTTGACTGGCACAAGGACATGGTTGTGAAGAATTTGAAGGATTGTGTTGTATGAACCTGTCTGATCACTCTGAATCCACCCACAAAAGCATACAAAAACTGAATGATTTGACAGCCCAAATTAAAGAAGATAGTGGGTCCTGGTTAGATGATTTGTTCCAAGAATAGAGCTTTGCACCTCGGCTAAGGGAACTTTTCAAGATAAGTCTCATGTTTTGGGTGTTTTGGTAGTGATATTAATAGTAATACCTTGAACACTTCAGTGTGTGCGACGAGAGATGAACAAAGCTTTCCAATAAGTTTTTATCATACAAGAGAGAGAAGTAGGAAGTAGATTCACAGAAAGTGCTCAAAATCTCACAAAGATGGTGGATGAAGGAATAGAAATTGAAGAAGGTTTTGAGTTAAGACCCTGGAATCGCAAGAGATTTTTGAACAATGACTTGTAACTATTGTCAGGCATAATTTATGCCCTTTCCACTGACTGGACCTTCACAGCATTAAATTGCTGTGTTGTAATACAGCAATGCTTAGTGCCAACAAAAACATGCTTTAAGCAGAGAATAAGGAAAAATATTAGAGTAAGGCTACAAAAGGCAAGTAATAAATTACACGATTGTGTAATATTTTTTAAGTGAACAAAGAGGGGGAACTTTGGGAATCCTTAAAATTAGAGGGTTTCAGAAAAGCTGCAGAAGGCAGGCACCTCAGATACATCAGATTTGTGAACAGTGCTAAAGCAACAGTCATGAGATAGGTCAGCAGAAAAAGTATTTAAACTGTAGAAAAGACAAGGGCAAATCGAACAATAAGCCTGTGTATTAATGCTTGTCTGAATAGCTCTCTAAAATGCAGAAAGTTTATCTAGGAAGATATTAGGAAGGTTAAAGCTTAAAAATAGAGCTCTTTGCATTGTGTCTTACAAACAGGTACTGTATTCAAAATAAGCAAGCATTGTTTTAACCAAAGCTACGTGTGCTTCTGGTGATTGGATAGAACTACTGTCAATATGCTTTTGCTTTGTGTGATTGGTCAAGAAGCTTATAAAGTAAGTTGTAACCTTACATTTTTTGGCCTGCTGCCTGGATTGTGAGCTGTTAGCATCTTCCCATTTTCATAATCATGTAATGAGACTGATACTGAAAAAATAAGTAGCTCAAGGCACTTTCCCAGCAGCCCTGTCCTGTTCGCGTCTGTAAATAAACCCCTGACTGGCGTCATTTCTGACTGGGCCTGAGGCAGGGGCTGCCATTCCTCACTTGTGGGGAGACTGGAGCTGCCAGAACCACACTGAGCCTGCAGGCACTGCCTGACAGCGCTGCAGCCACTGGGATGGTCGCGCCTCTGAGGCTCAGCCACTCCCTGCTGCTGCTGCTGCTGCTTTTAGGCACACGCAAAGCTCACTGTTAGGCCACGACGGTCTCTGCTTTTGCCCTCTTCCTGTCCCTGTGTAGGGATGGAGCATTGCTATGCTTTCAGGAAGCTCTCTAGGAAAAACTTCAGCATTGCAAGCTCCTCTGTGCCCTCCATAGATGCATGCTGTGGAATCCCTGACAGCTGCCTTCAGAGCATCCTCAAGCTGGCTCTTCTAAAACCCAGGGTCCTTGTTCCCTTCAGCATGCTCAGCATGACTTTGAACTCCATGGTGCTGTGCAACTGAAGCAACAGGAGAGGGACCTTTTCAGCCTGAGCAGCCCTTGTTGCTCTCTGCCCGTGCACATAACACAGCGTGGAAGAGAACGGCAGCAGGGCCCTGCATGTCCCCGGGCTCAGGATTCGTGCCACTTCAGCACAGGTGTGTAAAAAGTGACAAAGCCAAACTGTTTGTTAAGGGAAGGCAAAGCAAAGGGGTGAACTGGGAGGCAAAAAAGGGGATGGGCAGGGCCTGGGGGTTGGAGAGAGGGAGGGAGGGAGCTGCCAACAGGGAGGGAGATGACAGGAGCTACTGGAGCTTCCCACAGCTGTGACCAACAAGAGCTGTGCCTGGAGTTCCAGTTGGAACCCTGTGCTCTGCAGGTGGTCTCATCGTCATTGGGAACTGGGGGTTACCGAAGGACACGGGTTCTTCTGGTCCTGCAGACCAAGTTTGGCAGCTCTTGCCTCGAAGTTCACCTGGATAAATTGGGTGATCAAGGAGGGGCACTCGTATTCCCTCAGGGCTTGAAGAGCTAGAGAAAAGAAGCACAGAGCCACGGTTAGAGGCCGGATTGCAGGAATCCAGGGAAACACTCCTGCCAGGGCCATTCCAACCATCTCCTGCTATGGCCAGAAGGGAGGCAGAGACAAGGGCTTGGGCCAAAAGGTGCTGGCCTCGGCTCCCTCACATGTGCCTGAAAGCTCTCCGGGCTCTGCCCCCGCTGCCCCTTGTCTGCACAGGGAGCAGAGCCCTCGGCAGCCTGGGCAGGGATTGTAGCTCCGGAGCCGGGATTTGCAGCTGCCCCCGGCGGCCCGCACTGGCACCCGTGTGGCTGCCCTCATTCACCCTGACTGAGGATCTGGAGCTATTCCTTCTGCCCCATCATGAGCACTCCGGTGACCCCTGGCAAGACAGAGCCCGTGGCGGCCCCGGGTGGCACAGCTGCCCGACACGGGCAATGCCAGCCCTGCGGCCGCACGCCCTCCTGCCCCTGCAGGGCTCCTGCCGGGTCCCTGCCTCCCGCTGTCGCCCCAGGGCATGGCTGCAGGAGGGCGGCGGCAGTGCCGAGGGCGGGCGGGGCTGCAGCGGCCCGGGCGCGGCTCCCGCTGCCGGGGCAGCAGCTGGGCTGGGGGCAAGGAGGGGCGTGGGGCTGATGGCTCATCGATCAACCTGACGGCCGCCTGTCGCAGGCGCCTCTGTGGGCTCTGCAGGAAGAGCAGGGCCCAGCGCAGGTGCTCGGCCGCTCGGCTCTTGTCCTCCAGCAGCTGCGGGGAGCACCGACAGGGAAGGCTTGGCGCGGGCTCTGCCCCTCGGCCAGGCGCTCTCTTCGCCCAGCCGCGGCCGAGCAGGCCCGCATGGGCCAGGGCAGGTAGCGACGTGTGGGGCGCAGGCTGGCGGGCCCGGCTGCGGCGCCAGGCGGGGGCACAGCTGCCAGCCTCAGCACGGGGGGCAGGGGGCTTCTCCAGCCTTTGTCTGGGCCTCCTGGGCTGTTCTTACTAGGCGCTTGGCGAACTTCATCCGCTGCTGCTTTGTCAGCAGCTCCTCCAGGTCCCTCTTCCTCTGGAAGCGGGCTGCACAAAGCAGGGCTTGGAAAGAGGCCTGGAGAGCAGCAGAGAGCCGCAGGTGGCACCACAGCCCAGGGCACAGGACCCGCATGCCTGTGCCAAGGCCAGGGAAGGCCGGAGCCTGCAAGCTGCCAGGGCAGGAGGCAGCCCAGCTCCTTGCCAGGGATGCAGCAGCGTCAC
Source organism: Ammospiza caudacuta (assembly GCF_027887145.1). Lineage (NCBI taxonomy): Eukaryota > Metazoa > Chordata > Aves > Passeriformes > Passerellidae > Ammospiza > Ammospiza caudacuta. The sequence continues at coordinate 2,788,273 of NC_080621.1, read as the reverse complement.
ACAAAACCTGACCTTTGCCACACCCCGGATGTCATCGTGCCAGAGCAAGGAGAGAGGGAGCAGGCTCTGGCTCACAATTCTCATGTGAGGCTTTTCCCCCTCTTCCTCTGCCAGCTCCATCACTTTGCAGAAGAGCCGAATGGAGAGCAGCTGCACCTGGCTGTCCTCCTGGAGGAAAGGAAAAGACCTCAGCACCAACTACTCCAGGCCCATCGGGGCAGAGGCCCAAATGTGCACAGGCACAACATTTCTGGGCAGCGTCCAGTGCCCATGGCTGGGGGTACAGAGCCTTACATTCTCCAGATATGGCAGGAGGTGCTCAGCCAGCTTCAGGGCGGTGGCGCTGGGTATCTTGAGGTCTTCCATGTGGAGCATGTGTGTGAGCACAGGGAGGATGATGGCGACCGTTGCTACATCTGCATGTGCCAGCTGCTCCAGCAGGTGTTGACAGAGGCCGCGTATTCCTCCACCCTGTGTGCAAGGGCAGGCCATGCTGTGAGGCTGAGGACAGCCGCAGCACCAACAGCTGTTTGGGGCACTCGGGCAGCTGAAGGGGGAGGCAGGAGAGCTGGGAGCAGCTGCCTCTGCTGCCAAAGGCCAGCCAAGGCCAAAGGTCTGTGTTGGCCAGCCCCACGCTGTCAGCGTGTCTTCAGCCACTGCCCCTTCTCACCAGCGAGTGCTCCTTGCTGAGCACCATGAGGCCTCTGAGCTCCGGGTGCAGCCTGTCCCTGCACTCACTTGGCAGGTGCCTGAACACAACCAACAGGGCACTGCTACTTTGCTTGGTCAAGTGCACAGCCTGCAGGGCCGTGACAGCCTCCAGTCTTCCTTCAGCCACTGCCCTGACAGAGTCTGCTGCATGCTCAGGGGAGGCTGAGGTGACATCAGCCTCTGCCCACAGCTCAGCCGTACCCTCGGTTGTTGCGGCGCTGGTGTTTCTGCGCCCAAGGCCCAGGAACCTCCGCAGTATCTGCAACAGAAGGAAGGGCGGGAAGAGAGGGACATTCTGTCGCCTGCTTCAAGCGTGGCGCTGGGCCGAGCAGTGCCAGCAGGCCCAGCCCAGGTGGGGATGTCTGCAGGTACCTGCGCTGCTCTGTGGAAGCGGCCGCGAGTGGGGTCCTGCTCTTGTGTCCCATCCTTGCCCGCATCTGGCAAAGAGCGAGTGCAGCCAGAGCTGAGGGGCTGCGGGAGAGGCCGGAGAACACGGCCCAGCCCTGCACGGCCCAGGCAGGGACAGCCCCCAGGTGCCCAGGGGACAGAGCTTTGCCAGCGGGGGCAGCCCCAGCCCCTCTTCCATCCTGTCTGCGGGCACGTCCACAGGGGCACGTAGAGGTTTGCAGTTACATATGATCTTTTTCTCCGCCAGCAGGCCTTACCAGCAAGTACTGAGCTAACGTAGGGCTATGCTGCCAGCCCAAATCTGCACTTCCTTTGCCCAGCCTGTGTGCAAGTGGGGCATGTGCTGGGCATGGCTGGAGATTTGCATGGCCAAAATCCTCCTGCATTTACATCTGCCCATGGCTTTGACTAGCACAAATTACAACACATTCATCTCACTTGACAAATGGCATTTGTTATAAATTGCTACACCAGCACTGACAGCATATAACTATAGAGATCTTTGTTAAATTTTAAAAAAGTAATTTTTTTGATTGTTTCACCATACTATTTAGAAACATACAAATATAAACTTCTTTTAATAAAAACTACTCTGCAAACCTCTACTACACACAAAAAGATCAATGGAAATTATCAACTGAATTTATTGCATATTACAAGTGTACAGCCCATATAGAGATACAAAACTATCAGTATCTCCACGTAATACCAAGAACTCGATAAATAGAATTCCTCCACTATACAACCCCAAACAAATTTAAATAGAACTATATACATATATAACCACCACAATATACACATGTGAATATTGATTAAATGTTACATATTACATTCAAGATTCAGATACAAAAAAACCCCTATTTATAAAGAGACACACAGCACTACCTGTGGAGAGTTTTGTTAACAGTTGCTTAGCTGAGCAAGGCCATGCCAACATAATGCCGCTGGTTAAGCTTGAAAGGGAAGTCAGCAGTCGGTGACCAATGACAGGCAAGGACATGATGCCCTTGCCGCAACATGAGGATAGGGAAGAGAAATTCTTGCTGAAAATATGCAGAAAGTACCAAAAGAATAACTACAAAGATGCAGAAGTAGGCGTAGTTGATGATATGTAACTAACCAATCCTGAGCTCAGCTTTTGCAATATGTATGAAGCTTATTATGAACTGTATTTAACCCGCTGTATCGATCAATAAAATTGGACCTGTGATGAACCAATTGGTGTCCAGGTCTCCTTCCATCGACAAATGGTGACCCCGAACGTTTGCCCTCTCATCTCGGATTAAAAGAAAAAGCTGGGAACGCGCCACGGTCGAGGAGGTTGGTTTTGGGTCTTTGCAGCCAGGACGGTGCGGAATTTGAAGCACCCTCGAGGTTCACAACGGTGAATCGAGCCAATACGTGCTGCTGGAAGCCTGGAGAGCTGCAACAGGGCGCGCTGATGAATAGTATGGATAGGCGAACAGCATATGATCTTTTCGCCACGTATTTAGAATGGCGAGGAGTAAAGGGGATAGATTCAAAAAAGGAATTACCAGGGTTACTGGCTTACGGCCATGCTAAAGGAATTTTCGCTAACCCACATACAGTTCATGAGCTAGCAGAGTGGAAAACGTTTGGGGATATCCTGTGGGATAGTGTTAGACGATGATAAGCCAGCAAAGAAATTAGGCAAGCTATGGTGGGTGGTGTATAACACGTTGCTTCAGCAGGTATCTGAGAGAAAGACAGCAGAAAGGGTGACAGAAGCTCATAAGAGGAATATAGGGTATGGTCCTGAGGATGATCCCCTGGCACCTTCTTTAACTAAGATACTTATGACTAAGAGTCCCCAGCAAAGTGGTGTGGAGGATTTTCCTATAGACACAGTGGAACTGTCTGTACCCTTCCTGTTAGGGGGGGAGGGCAAGTTGGATGATGGAGGTAAGAGCAAGCCAGCTTTGCCTCTGCCGCCAGCTTCAGGCGGGTTGGATGGTGGGGGTGGGAGCAAGCCGGCTTTGCCTCCGCCGCCAGCTTTGCCTCCGCCGCCAGCTTTGCCTCCGCCGCCAGCTTTGCCTCCACCGCTTCCCCCGAGCGAGCCAGCTCCGGCGGGGGGGCCGCTTCCCCTGCGCGAGCCGGCTCCAGTTCCACTTCCCCCCCCCCCCCCCGGAAAGCTCGGTGTCTGTACCGAAGCACCAGCAGCATAGCACCCTTAAAAAGTCAGACCCTGTCCCAGGGGCACACAGTGACCTATGGGGGGAGATGGCTAAACAGAGGAGGGAAGCGTAGCTTCTAGTCTTGCATGTCCGTTCACATACACACCACAGTATGATGCACAGGAGAATCTTACGCATAATATAGCGGAATATGCTCCCTTAGATTGGAAGTTGTTAGCTCAGTTACATTCTACGGTTAGTCAGTTTGGAGTAAAAAGTGAACCTGTTAGGCAAATGCTAGATAACCTTTTTAATACTCAGGTTTTATGCCCTAATGATTTAAGAGGAATAATGCATTTAATATTCACTCAGCACCAGCAGTTATTGTTTAATGCACATTGGCAAGCTCTGGTTAATGAGTCGGTTGCTGTACAATGAGTTCAGGGAGATCCATTACATGGAGTAACAGTAGAGGAGCTTATGGGCTTAGGGGCATATTTGCGTACAGAGGCACAGATGATATCAGGAGCAGATAAACTTAGAGAGTCTATGCGATTAGTGCGTGATGCAATAGACATGGTTAAAGAGCCAGGAGGGTTACCGGCTTATATGGGTATTAAACAGGGTAGAGAAGAATCATTTGGAAGTTTTATCAATAGGGCAGCTGCTGCCATAGATCGGGCTGGTGTTGCGGACTACGTGAAAGGGGCGCTATTAAAGCAGTGAGCCTTGCAAAATAGCAATCCAGCAACACAAAGAGTGTTAGCTACTTTAGGGGCAAATTGGACCATTGAGGAGGCATTAGAGCGAATGGCATTAATGCCAACAGCTTCACAGGCATTTATAGCAGAAGCTTTAAAGGAATTAGGATTAGGGTTGCAAAAGCAAGCAGAGTCTACTCAGAATCAGGTGTTAGCTGCTCTTGCTCCTCTCCGAAGCGGCTCACTGGCAGTCACGCAAGGAGGCTCAAGACCATTCATCAAGTGTTACCGATGCAGCAATGAGGGACATACGCGCCAAGGATGTCGAGCAACTGGCATATGGTGTCAAAACTGCCAGTCCAGCTCCCACAATTCTACGGCTTGTAAGCACTGGTCGGGAAACGATTGGAGGAGCGCAAAGGGGGCGGCGCCCAGACACAAGTTGCTGCCGTGACATCGGAGACACCAGCTGCTGCCATAACATCACTGCCACCTCCTGTCTGCAACTAGCAACAACAGGGAGCCTCGGTTTGGACTTAACAGCAGCAGTAGACGTCACACTAATGACGAACCGGCCTGAGAGGATACCCACTGGAGTAAAGGGTCCTCTTATATTAAATGGACAAAGATGTGGAGCATTGTTACTAGGACGTTCCTCAACAACCATGCTGGGATTATTTGTAATGACTAGTGTTATTGATGCGGACTATACAGGGGAAATACAAATCATGGTTTACACCCTTTATCCCCCGATTAAAATAACAAAAGGACAACGCATCGCACAATTGGTACCGCTATCACAAATGACATCAGGTATACCATCATTTACTGGGCAAACACGGAATGAGAAGGGTTTTGGCTCTACTGGTGTTACACTTTTGACTGTGGATTTACAAAATAGACCAAAGCAAAAAGCTGAGATTACCCATGGACATCAAAGCATAACGCTTTATGGATTTTTGGATACAGGAGCAGATACCAGCATCATTTCTCCAGAAGCGTGGCCACAACATTGGCCCCTATTCCCATCATCAAACATGCTCACAGGAGTAGGAGGATTTACATTAGCCAGCAGATCGCCGCCTTTGTCGGTGTACATTGATAATCAACAAGTATCTGCTGTGTTTTCAATTGTTCAATTGCCTCCTACAGTTTCCTGTTTAATTGGAAGGGACATTTTAACACAATTGGGAGTGGTGTTAACTAATCAGCACCCTTTGGGGTAATTGCCATTGCTTGGACTTTCCCCATTCCACTCACCTGGAAAACGGATACACCGGTGATGGTTAAGCAATGGCCATTAAAAGGGGAGAGTCTTATGCACGCCCATGAATTGGTAAAGGAAAAATACACACAGGGACACCTACGACTCTCTACGAGCCCTTGGAATACACCTATTTTTGTAATCAAAAAGAAATCAGGGAAATACCGGTTGTTACATGATTTACAAGCTGTAAATGACCAGATGGAACTAATGGGGGCCTTACAGCCTGGTCTTCCAAATCCAGCTATGATTCCAGAACATTGGCCACTTTTAATTATTGACCTAAAGGATTGTTTTTTCACTACTGGGCTGCATCCTGATGACATGAAGAGATTTGCTTTTACTTTACTGGCAATATATCATGGAGAACCAGACAAAAGATTTGAATGGATGGCATTACCACAGGGCATGCGCAATTCGCCCACGTTTGTCAGCTTTATGTTGATGCTGCATTACAGCCACTACGTCGCAAATGGCCAGCAACTATAATATATCATTATATGGACGATATTTTGTTTGCACAGCAACAACCATTTTCCTCTTTGCAGATTGACAGCATTAGAGATACTCTTGCAGCATATTCGCTTGTTATTGCTACAGAGAAAATTCAGACCACAAAGCCATGGAAATATTTGGGATGGACTTTAACTGATCAAATAGTAATACCTCAAAAACTGGAATTACAATTAGATATTAAGACTCTGCATGATGCACAGAAGTTGCTGGGAGACTTACAGTGGTTGAAGCCCATTGTGGGAATACCAAATCATTTGTTAGAATCCTTACGGCCTTTGTTAAAGGGCGTTGACCCCACTACTCCTGTATACCTGACAAAGGAGCACCATCTTGCCTTGCAGCAAATTAGTAACTGTGTACAACAAGGGTATGTGTCTCGTCGACAACTCGATCACCCCATTGACCTTACCATCTGGAATAGCCCTTGCCATTTGCTTGGTGCTCTCTCTCAACAACAAAAGAAAACGGGGGAGATACGGGTGTTGGAATGGTTGTCACCACCACTACAGCATAAGAAAACAATATTTTCAAAAATCGAACAATTGGCTGCGTTAATCAAAAAGGGGCGTCTCAGAATTACTGAAGTGGATGGTCGAGAACCCGCTACCATTAGATTGCCTATGGAAAAAGAAACCCTGGACTGGTACTTGATTAATTCAAAGGATCTACAGGAAGCATTATTGACATCATCTGCTAAAGCAGAGACCAGCAAATTAGTGCCCAGAGTTTTGCAATGGATGACAGAATGGAACTGGATTACCCGACCGTTGAGAGAAGAACACCCCATAGAAGGAGCTATTACAGCTTTTACAGATGCAGGAAAGATATCAAGGCGTGCTGCTGTCACCTGGCAAGAAAAAGGACAATGGAAGCATCAGCTCCTCACAGCAGACCCTGCAGATAGCTCACAAACCTTGGAATTGTTAGCAGTAGTATGGGCAGTATCCAACTTACAGGAGCCTTTAAATGTGGTCACAGACTCTATGTATGTCACAGGAGTAGTCAGACAAATAGAGGAAGCATCAATTAAGGAAATGAATAATAAACGATTGTATGAGTTACTGGTACAATTAAGAAAAGCTTTACGGGAGAGAAATGCAGCGTATTCTGTGATTCATATTAGGACCCATAAATGGTCTGAAGGTTTAGGAGAAGGGAATGAACGTGCAGACAAATTGGTTACCTTACCCATTGATAACTCTTGTCCTGTTGATAAGCATACATTGGCAAGAGAAGCACATAGTAGATATCATCAAAATGCAAAAGGATTAATTAGCAAGGCACTTTGAGCTGAGTTTGTCAGAAGCCAAGGCCATTGTTAGAGCATGTCCAACATGTAGTTATCATAATGGTGGAATAGGTTTAGGCGTCGGAGTTAATCCTCAAGGTTTAGAAATAAATGAGAAATGGCAAATGGATGTTACGCATGTAGCTATATTTGGTAGAGACAAGTATGTGCATGTCACTATAGATACATATCGTCATTACATATGGGCTACGGCTCAGGCAGGAGAGAAAGCTATACATGTTATCAGGCACCTGTTAAGTTGTTTCGCTGTCATGGGAGTCCCAAAGAGTATCAAAACGGTTAATGGTCCAGCTTATGTAAGTGCTAGGGTCCAGAAATTTTTGAATCAGTGGTCCGTTAAGCATGTGACAGGTATTCCATACTCCCCTACTGGACAGGCAATAGTGGAAAGAGCAAACGGCACCCTTAAGCAGTATATTGAAAAGCATCAAGATTTAAGAGACCCACAAGCATGTTTGGCTAAGGTTCTGTATGTGATCAACCATTTATGTATTTTTGGTGAAGACAATACCCCCCCTGCAATTAAACATCACCCGAGGTCAAGTCAGGAAACTACTAAGGAAACAGAGGTCTAGGTTAAGTATAAAACCCGAGTACAGGATTATGGGAAAAACCTGCAAAAGTGTTATACTGGGGTCGGGGGTATCTTTGTGTTTCCTCACCTACAGGGCCTTTGTGGGTGCCTGCTAAGTGGACTAAACCTGTTTTTGATGCAGCATCTGGTGATCAACCTCACAGAGGAGGACAAGGAGCGACTGGGGAAAAAACTGCCTCTAGTCCTACGACCGCTACTGCTACAGCTGAAGGGATACTCGAAAGCGGTGGACAGAGCACTGACGCATCACTACCGGACAGCTCAGGAGCTGATTGGTTTTATTGACTCATTATCAACCTTTCGTTTAACAGGTCCAGCAAATGAAAATTGCTTTGACTGTCACAATCCACATTGTGCTGCTTGGATAGCCCTACGTTGTGGGGGTTGTGGTAGAACTTTTTGGATAGAACAATCGTTATTATTGGGTTTGTGGTGTAATACTTGCTGGCACGAGTACACGTGGGGTGAAAACTGGCAGGATGAATTAAGGAGACAAACGGGGCAAAATGCATATGCAGCTTTAAATCTTTATGAGTCTCCTGAACAGAAAATTCTTACTTATTACCGATGGGACTTACAATGTATTGTGAATAGAATCAAGGTTCAAAGTAAATCACGCTTAGTCTCTGCAAGGTGTAGAAAATTAGTACCCCTAACGCAGCGTTCAATTATAGGACCCATCAGGGGGGATCCCAAAAGAGCATTAGACTGCTGCATTGAAAAGTTGCAAAAATTGAGTTTGCAAGTGACAGGACCAGTGAAATTAGGGGCAGCAAAACTGAAGACAGATAAGAAAAAGAAGGCAAGAAAGGGAACGACCTCATCTGAGTAAGGCTATTAGTGATTGCTAATTAGTTTTCTATGATTAGGGCAATTGCACGTATATGGGACCCTGCCTGGTGGGAGGGTGTAGTTGTTGAAGAAGACAAAGAACAGCGATTACAAAATAAGATACGCCTTGCGTTAAAGAAAGAGCTTGAATTGTTAGCCTAATATAGTAAGAAAGGTGAAGAGGCTTTGCAATCACCACCATTGAACTGGTTGGATTGGGTTATAGAGATGAGATTTAATACTGATCCTTTCTTATGTTCACTTCCTTGCTATGTTTGTAAAAAGGATAATGACAAGTGCTATGCATGGGTAGCTTTGCATTGTGCAGATTGCAATAAGGTTTATTGGTACTCACAAAGGGCAATAGGATATTTATGGTGTAGACCTTGTTTTGGGAAGTGGATTCGAGACTCTTCCTGGTATAGAGCTCTTGAGCAAAGTACTGGCCTACCAGGAAGGTCAGGATTACAACTTTATGAGAGTGCAGAACAAGTAGCTATAGCATATATTAGGTGGAAGTTGCAGCAAGTACTTAGAGAATTTGAAATTACTACAGCCTCACGCATCATAGCAGCTTGCTGTAAAGCTAATTTGCCTTTAAACCTACCTGACGCTATACCTGTGAGCAAGGATGCTGATTTGGAATTAGATCAATGTATTCAAAGACTGACTCAGGACCCCATTAGCCGTTCTAGCAAACCAGGGAAAAGACAGCGAAGAAAGGAAAAACAGGGAAAGAAGAGAGAAAAATGAGGTTTGTTTATATTATTCTGCTCAATGCGGTAACATGTGAAGCAGTAGGAATAACACATTTTAGTCAGCCAAGAGAAAATCTATGGGTAACACTTGCTAATCAAATTAACCAATCATCGCTTTGTCTTAGTCTTGGAGGGGTTAATAACCCATTTCGAACATGCCTGGTGGGACTTCCGGTGTGGTCTCCTGGAGAATTTTGCAGTTTAATAAATAATCGAACCTTATGCATGCATAACATGTCAAACATTAAATTGCCAGCACAACAAGGGTATACTGCACGTCAGAGTGATGGCTATCATGAATGCTTACTAATCCAATCACTTAACACTTCTTTGCATTCTCCTCCTGAGGAATTGGATCTTTTTGGAAGTACAAACGCCAGTATGTCTAACACTACAGCTGGCGGATGGTTTAGCTTCAAACCCTTGGGTGCCTAGAATTTAAATCAACCTAAAGAAACATGGGCCACCTTAGATTCATCCCTGAATTTGAGTAAATTCTCTCCACAGCATTACAGTCAATGTAACGACACAAATATCATGGCACCAATGAAATTACCCACAGGAATATTTTTGATTTGTGGAGACAGAGCGTGGAATGGTATACCAGCTAAACCACAGGGTGGACCCTCTTATTTGGGAAAATTGTCATTGTTTCACCCTAATGTATCCTTGCTAATGCAGCTGAGTCAAAATTCAAACAGGAAGAGACGTAGCATACATGACTTAGACTGCAGCCAGATAGGAGATCCACAGTTTTGGGGTACATTCAAACAAGTGGTAGTTTCAACTATCTTGCCAGGAGGATCTGCCAATAAAGCTATGAATTTAGCAAAGCAATTAGGGTGCTGGGCAAAGGATGAGCTAAACAAGACATCACAAATTCTAGACATGCTAACCGCAGATGTGCAGAGTGTTAACCATGCTGTTTTGCAGAATAAAGCTGCTGTAGATTTTTTGCTCTTAGCACAAGGGCATGGATGTGAAGAGTTTGAGGGAATGTGTTGCATGAATTTGTCTGATCATTCGGTGTCCATTCCCACTAAGATAAAAGAACTGCAACAGGGACTTCACAATCTCAAGGAAGAAGACGGTTTAGGAATTGACGAATGGCTTAAAAGCTTAGGACTTGGACCATGGCTGAGGAACCTTGTGACATATGCTATAGGACTACTGGGTGTAATTTTAATGTTTTTTTTATTTTGCCTTGTGTCTTTAATTGTATTCAAAACATGGTCAGCCGTATGATAGCAAAAACCTGGCACACTAGTCTTCTTGCTCAAGAAGAAAACGGGGGAAATGTGGAGAGTTTTGTTAACAGTTGGTTAGCTGAGAAAGGCCATGCTGACATAATGTCGCTGGTTAAGCTTGAAAGGGAAGTCAGCAGTCAGTGACCAATGACAGGCAAGGACATGATGCCCTTGCCGCAACATGAGGATAGGGAAGAGAGATTCTTGCTGAAAATATGCAGAAAGTATCAAAAGAATAACCACAAAGATGCAGAAGTAGGCATAGTTGATGATATGTAACTAACCAATCCTGAGCTCAGCTTTTGCAATATGTATGAAGCTTATTATGAACTGTATTTAACCCACTGTATCAATCAATAAATCGGACCTGTGATGAACCAATTGGTGTCCGGGTCTCCTTCCATCAACAACTACCAATCTAAATAACTGTACAACTGCATCAATAGAAATATACAGCTATACATCCGGATATATATGTAAATATAGCAGATATAGAAATAGATCAATATACATCTAAAACTACAAAACCAGACATATATGCCGATACAAATACCAGTATACCTATTTAAAAAGAGATATACCAAAAACTACATCAATACAAATAGATACCTATACAACTGTATACTTATGGAAATCTAAACACAGATATTAAAACATACATAAAGAACTAGATACATATACACACAAATATGTAACTGCAAACCTCTATGTATGTATATGCGTCCATATATATACATATAACATTCATAAATATAATATATATTAATAACTATATTATAATATAATATGTATGGAAATAGGCTTGTACAAATAGCAGGCTACATATGCACAAGTCCATATAATTATGCCTGTTCACATGCAAGTCCGTGTATCTTTAAACAGAGCTCCAAGCAGAGGGATCCCAGCTGCCCCATCTTCAAAGCCTCTCCCTCGGGCTCCTCCTCCCGTGCAGAGCAGCTCTCCTGGACAGCGACAGCAGATGGGGCAGCCGGCAAGCAGAGGGAACACTGAGTGAGTAAGGGGACGTTTCTCTTGGCAGCAGCTGCACTTCCATCAGGGAAGAGGAAATGTCAGAGCCTCCCCAAGAGGGTCGGAAAGAGAAAGCAGCCGAGCGGCCCAGACTGTGGTGAGCGCAGCCGCGGCGGGACTGTCCCGCCGCCCCGGCAGCCCGGCAGAGCCGGCACAGCTCCCGATCCCTGCTGGCACAGCTGCCTTGCCCAAGGACTGCCTGTGCCAGCCGGGGCAGATGCGCTGAGGAGTCCCAGAACGGGCAGGGCCCGCTGCTGCCCCGCCGGGCAGTGCCCACGGCCACAGCCCACGGCAGCCTCAGCCCCAGCCTGCCTCCCCGGGCCTGTGGCCTCAGCCGGGCTCCCTGCAGGCTGGCAGCAGCAGGTCCCCGTTCACTGCTCTCGCTGCTGGCCTTCAGCTCCTCCCTGCTGCCTCCCGTCAGTCTCTGGCTGTCCTCTGCAGCTGTGGCAAAAGTGGAGGCTCTGGAATTGCTTCCGAGGCTTGGCAGAGCTGCAGTCCCAGAGCCCTCTGCGCTCCCTGCTGGCCCTGTCCACCCGCTCAGCCCCGCCGTGCTCTGGGTGAAAGCCCCAGCCCCTTTCAGTTTCTTCAGCCCCTCACAGTCCTCTCACCCCCCTCAGTCCCTTCTGAGCCATCCCGTCACCTGAGACCCTCCACCCCATCAGCCTGTGCCACTTCCGTGTAACCTCAGTGCCACCATGGCCCTCGGCTGCCCCACAGCCCTCAGCCCCAGCAGCAGCTCAGGGTCACCGTCCCTTCGACGCCACCGCCCCCTCAGCCCCCTCAGCCCCCTCAGTCTCACCGTCCTTCAGCAGTTCCTCAGGGGACAGTGCCTGTGGCCAGCTGCAGCTCCCACCGCTCCAGGGACAGCCGGGGCTGGAAGTGCTGCTCCACCCGGCCCGGCCACCAGCTCAGACCCAGCACAGGGACAGGGGACACAGGGGGCACCGGGGGAAAAGCAAGAGGTGAAATGGCAGCCGAGGGGGGAAAGAGGTAAAAATGCAGCCTAGGCTTACACAGCTCGATCTATGCATCTAAACTTCCACATACCTCTAACTAAATAACTATGCATATTTCTAGATCTATATCTAAGCATCTAAATTTAGGTATCTAAATGTAGGCATCTAAATGTAGACCTCTAAATGTAACTCCATTAATGTATAAATGTAAATCTCAAAATCTAGAAATGTAACTAATTCTATCCCATCTATAACAACATAGATCAATTTTACTATATAGATGTATATATATGCACATATAAACACACCTCTGTAAATCTATAAATACAACTATATGGATATAGAATTAGAATTGTGGAAATCTGTGAATCTATGTGTACACGAAGGGATTCCAGTTGTCTCATACTCACAGGCTCTCCTTCTGATCCTTCTTCCCATGCAGGGCAGCCCTCCTGGCAAGGCAGATCAGCTGGAAGTCTGGGAAGCAAAGGGAACACTGGGTCAATATTGGCCTTTGTGCATCATTTGTCCTTTTGGAAGTAACTGTCCTTCTATCAAAGTCTGTAAAAGATGGGCCGAAAGGCAAAATCTCACTTGGCAATTTGAAGCCTGCTTTTCAAAGAGCCAGACTCCTTCCAAGAGTTTATAACTTCTGAAGTTTTGAAGTATCCCAATACACTGAAAGCCCTCGCAGTGCAGAGGGCCCCCATGAGAGCTTGAAACACAGACAGTGCCAGCTGCCACAAAGAAGCCCAGCCTGGTTCTTTCTCTGTGCTGACAGAGAGATCTCAGTCATCCCTGAAATGGCTGAAGCTGAAGGTGCTGGGAGCTGAGTTATGAACTAGCACCGTTCCCTGCCATCTGCAACCTGCCCTCTGCAGTGAGCCACAGCTCCTCCAAAACAACCACTAGCTCTGGGATGAACAGCTCTGTGACAAATGACCAGGTAATATTGATTTGGAATTTAGGTATTAGCTTATGGACGTTGTTAGTGATTATAAGTATTTAGAAATAACATCAGTTAGAACTCTTTTAGCTGCTTGTAATAGAACAGAATCCATCAGCTTAAGCTTGCACTGTGTTGCTCATAGAAACATTAGTGTAATGAATATATCATCTATGGATCACTTATGGAAACAATTGTGTGATGAATGGATTGTGTTACAGAGCGTAGCAAAACATAAGGGGAAAAAAGGCTTGTGTGTAACTAAAAACAGTGTAAGGCTGTCCACTGACCAACCTGTCCAAGTGATAAAATAACCCTGACACAAACCAGAGCACCAGAGGACAATTAGAGAATACCATGTGAAATTTAGGGAGAACATACTAATGCCTTATCAGAGGATGTGAAACAGCAGGAAAGAGAATCAAGAAGAAGTAAAATATGTTGACCTGACAAACAGGATGTCATGCAGTAAACCTGAGTGTGCAGAAGTCAAACAAAGGAGTTGCCAAAACATCGGAAAATTCCCAAGAATGCTTGAATAATTCATGAAACACATGAATACGCTTGCATCTCAGCAACGTAACACCATAAAAATAACACTGTGGCTACACACCAGGTGTTGTTTGGGTGTTAGCCCCAAGCACCACAGTGCTGCAAATATTGTCTTTTCTTATCCTATTAGTATTAAACTTTTAACAATTCTAAGAAGTGAGTTCTGTTTTTCACAGCTGTGAAGGAAAGAGCTCCCTAACAGGACTGCAGGCAGCACCAGCTTTGCTCAAGGATGCAGACCCAAAGTGCTCTCTCTCTACTTTAGTTCTCACTAATTTAAAGGGGTAATTTCAGTTTTTCCTTGAGCTCCTGGATTTGTGACTAATGATTTCCTTGGCCTCAGAGCTTCTCCTGCTTGTATTTTTAATGTATCTCACTACAGCTATCAGCAGAGTGGCATTACATTGATTTAATGCTTGGAGACAAAAAGCTCAGATTTCTACACTGACCTTTTTCTGGGCTTTTCCTCTCTTGCTTCAAGAGTCACTCAGCGTTGCCTCCAGAGCACTGACATCCTGCAGCAAACTTATCCACGGACATCAGCACAAAACTGGGACACCTGGCTTGGTGACACAACTGCCACAAGGTCAGGTTTACTCCCTGCTCTCTTGCCCCAGCACAGGACTCAGTGTCAGAGCCTCTGGAGAAGCGTGGAGGGCAGGGCTCAGGCAGGTTGTGCCCGTGCAGGATTTGAACTCAAGGCAGCAGGAAGCACCAAGCCTGCAGACAGGAACTCAACCCTTCTCATCTCCCTTCCTGCCAGAGGCAGGCTCAGAGCAGCCATCTCACCCCTCTCTAAACCAGTGGGGCCTCTGTCCTTACCAAGCTCCTTGGGCTCCTGGGAATTGTTGCTGCAGCTCTCCGTGCTAGGCAAAGCTCCCTCTGCTGCAGCTCTGTCCACAGGCTCCCCTCCTAAAGACTCAGGGGCAACATTAATATTCCCCTTGAAAGAGAAACAGAAATGAAGAAACCCTTCTCACCACCTACAAAAAACACCTGGTCCACCAACTCCATGGCTCAGACACTTAATCCCTTCTTCCTAACAACAACTCGGGGCCCCAAAGCCATTCAACAGTCAGAAAAATTGACTTCTCAAACACAGTCCAAAAGCTGTCAGAGCTGACAGTGTTGAACATGGGGCTGACACTGAACATGTGGAATGGCTGCTAAGAAGGAGTCCTGCCAGCTCCTGGCACAGGGATGTGCTCCTTCCTCCACAGCCCTGAGCACAGCAGTCTCGTCCAGGCTGCAGCTTGGGAGGGACAGCATGGGAACACACATCTCTTCCCACAGAGATGCCCAAGAGCAACAGGAATGAGCTCTGCAACATGGACAGCAAGACTGGCCAGTTTGCCCAGCTGAGGATTTCCCAGATGGAAACTGGACTGCAGGCAGTAGCTTACTGAGAGGACAAGAAAGCTGCAGCTGCAGCCCAGCCCCAGCCAGGGCTCTGGGAGCGCCTACACACACGGCAGGGCTCACACAGCAGCAGCAGCTGCAGCCCAGCCCTTGCTTTGCCTTGGCCTTCCCACCCAAAAGAGGCACAGCCCACATCTGCTGCAGCTGCAACAGAGGCACCTCTGGCATGCCCCTCCCCGCATGGGACACTTGGCCTTCAGTGCCACTTCTCCAAACACTCTTCTCTTCTTTCCCATCAAACAAAGCCTCTTAGAACCTACAAAGCTTCCAATTCCTCACCACAAATGCTCCTGCATCAGGGGTTCTTCCCATGAAAAGGAGCACCCAAACCTGGCCAACACAAGCTCACACCTTTTCATCCTTAGTCCAGGATGACATTTTCATTCCCTCTTCTTTAGGAAGTCATGCTTTACCAGGCAAAACCTGCCTCGTCCATTCACAGCTGAACTCCAGAAGCCTTTCCTTCTCAGCCATGCAACAGCATTCACAAGTTCTCAGTCCAGCCCCTTTCTTCCCAGTCCAATGCAGTTGCCCAAGCAGAGGGAGAAAACATCTCCAGTGTCTCAAGCACCATGTCCAGATCCAGCGGTGGCAATTCCTCTTTCCCAGGAGTATTCCACAGCCAGCTGTGGCTGTCCATGCTGCAGAACCTGCACTGGCAGCTGGAGTGCTGGGGGCTGAAGTGTCTGGCCTGGCTGCAAGAATCCAAACACATTGGTCAGGCTCCACAATGTGTCTTTGGGATGCAGAGCTCTAGTGCTGCCTTGGATCAAACATCACAGGAAGCTCACAGCAACCTCCGTTCCAGAAATGTGTTCAGACTTCCAAGGGGATTGAAGGAGTGAGTTCTTCCTCTTAAAAATATTTATCCAAATTGACATGTACATAGATTAAAGCATGGACTGGAAATCTGATATAGACACACACAGAGACACAGACACACACAAAGACCCTATAATCACAGTTTTTTGCATCTTCCCAGCAGCTTTGGGATTTGGCTACATTTGGTTTCTCATCACAAAAGACCACAGAAAATGGATTCACCCAGGAAGAGCCCAGATCTGTAGACATGCATGCTAAACTTGTACTTTGAGTTTATCCTAGAAACAGCCTTGAGGGTGAGGCCATATTCTTCAGCTGCAGCTGTTGTGGGGCACACGGAGCTCATTTCAATGGCATGGCTTGATTTGCAGGACAGGCAGTCTTAAACATCTGCAGTGTCCTGTCAGAGTCCCAGTTTGGCTTCATTCAAAGAAAGAGGAGAGTGCACCTAACACTGGCCACTTGTTAGGCAATATCTTTCACAGTGCCCTTGTACCCTTACAGAGAGTCAGTCTACAAAATGCCCAGAACACCCTCCAAATCTGCAGCGAGGACAGGAAAATGAGGCAGAGAATCTTTCTGTTTTCAAGGTCCCCCTTCCTAGATGACTTGACACTTTCTACCTGCTTCTCACTTTAGATCTACCCATGATAGAGCACTGCAGGAAAACTCTTGAAAAGGGTCATTAACCAGGAGCTGCTTGGAAAGCAAGGGTAGAAGCTCTTTCCCTCCCTAATGGGCTGCGGGCTGGCAACTGCTGCTCTGAAGATGTGCAGCTGCTCCTCTCTCTCGAGGCCATGGAAGGGTTGTGATGGTCTATGGGTACCAGAGGAACGATGAGCTCAGGTTGGCATTTAAGCTCCATGGGAACAAGCAGAATGAAGAGCTCACAGTGGAGATGAAATTTGCCTGTTCTTGGCTCCTCTGGTGAAACGCCAAGAAGTCCAGATGAAGCAAACACCTTCTCCCAAGAAGCTAGGAAAACCTCAGAATCCTGAGCACCTGCACTTAGCCTGGAATGGCGTGGAGGCAGCTCTAAATGCTCAGGTGAGGCAGCACTGAGGTCCTAGTATGAGAGCTGTGTAGCAGTGAGGGAAGGAAAAGGGAAGCAAAGGGAAGGCTGGGTCACTATTGGTCTTTGGGTGTGCTTCCCTTGGCGGCAACTATACTTCTGTCAGGGAAAACAAAAGCTCCCTGAATTGTTAAAACTGAAAATCACGGACAAAGACTCTCTAACTAGTCAAAGTTAGAAAGTGGTATGTTCATTACGCTGACGGCTGGCACAGGGGAGGGTCATTCCTGAAATGTGTGACCGCTGGCCGGGCTCGGCTCGGCACGGCACAGCACAGCAGGTTCCAGCAGGACAGGGAAGGGCAAGGCCAGCAGGGAAGGGCAGGGCAGGGCACTGGGAGCAGTGACAGGCTCTGTCCCCACGCTGCATCCCATGCCTGGGTAACCATCGGGGACAGAGAGGAAGGACATTGCTCTGGCTTGGCTAGGAAAGGATGAAAAGCGGGACTTGGAAAACATTAATGTGGACTCCTTTTTAGCGGACTAGCTGGTTTTATCTCAGCATGTCCTCCTGGCAGAGTTGGCGCATTTCTCGTGATTTGGAGTCAGCTAGAGCAGCAGGAAGGGGCAGCAATTTTGTCAGCATGGATATCAAAGTCAAAGTGCTGCCCTGTGGATGGATGTTGCTTTCCTCAAAGCATTTCTGGCCTAGAGTTGTAGTGAACTCACACTGGTGTCTTCCCAAACAGCGTTGCTATTTTCTTTCCTCAGGAATCACCTTTTCCTTTTCTTCCCCCCATCTGGGGAGATCTCCAATGCAAATGCCTCCTGCAGCCAACTCCTGTCACTGTAGACTGACAAAGGAGATCTTGCAATGGAGAGAGACTCCCTAGAGCTGCTGTGGAGAGCTGAAGGGGGAAACTTTGTCCGTTAGTCTTGAAGTCATGTTGGGGAGCTGCTTGTGCTCTGGGGGACGGACACCGATGATGTTTATCCAAGCCTTGCAGTTCATTCCAGAGTTTCTTGACACACCACAGAGACTTTGGGGTTGTCATATTGGCAAACCAATTTCAGTCTGGGCACTTCTTGAAATGCTTCAATTATCCTTTTTTTCACTTTTCTGCAGAAATATTGTCATCATCTATTCCTTCCAGAGAATCTCTTCCTACTTTTTGGAGAATTCCTTTTTCTGCCCTCCCAGATCAGCCCAATTCCCAGGGCTCCTTCCCAAAGTGAGGTGTAGCCCGTGGCCTCCACTCTCCAGCCGGAACAGAAAGAAAGCACAGAGTTTGCTGTTGTGGGAGAGGAGCTTCTCGTTCCTGCCTGCTTTCCCTTTGGGACAGGTTGGTGTGTGCTCATTTGATAAAGGCAGGTTTAAACTCTGAAGCAGTTGTTTTGAACTGCTCCCTTCTCGAGCTCTTCTGTGGGTATCGTTGGACAAAAGGCCTCTTGGTGGGAGCTCCCTGTGGCAGCTTAAGGAAGGAGGTTGATATTTCAGGGTTGTGCCTGCTGAAAGCAGCTGGTTTTTAGAGGTGTCCAGAATTAGGAGTGGCTCCTTTTCTCACCTGCCTGCAGAAAAGGAAGTTGCAAAGTGGGAATTTCATTTGTGGAGATGGCCACCAGGGGTGTTTACCAAGAGATGGGCTGGCAGAGAGGCAGGTCTCCTGCTAAACTGGCTGTGTGTTTGTTTTGATGGTGGGGAGGGTCAGAGATGCAGACATAGACACCAGCTGAAGGAACAGTGTAATTTACTGTAATGCAAAAGTGCAAAAAAGATTCAGAAAAGGATAAGCTAAGCAATGAACCTCAGCATTATTACAAAAGGGTGTCTCTGGTTATTAAGGAAGATACATCGCCAGGTACCCCAATGCTTTTCCCTTCATCCAGTGCTGCACATCAGCTGGGGGAAGCTGTCCCAGCCAAGCCCTGCAGAGCCACGGCCGGGAACCGGGAAATCCTGTGGTGCCTCCACCTTTGCTGGCCATGAGGCTCCCAAGTGCACTGTGAGAGTAGCCCGGCTCTGATAGTGCTGGACGAGCAATGTGCCAGAGCTTCTGCTGGGGGCACAGCTGGTTTCATTCTCCTCTTGCTCCTCGAGCCTGCCCAGGGCTCGAGAAGCAACCAAGGCCAGGTGTGGCCATGTCCGTTTTCCTCATGCAGAAAGATGCAGACGTATTTCACCAGTGAATGGCTGCAACAATATTTTTGACAGTAATACTTGGTTAAGGAGCAGATACATAGAACATTGGGTTGGAAAGATCATCTAGAGGGCAGCTTTGGCTCAGGTCCTGTTGTTGAGGCTTCAGTCAGGGTCTGTTGTTCAGGCCTTAGTCCTTTGGTATTTTGTGGTGCAAATCAAAGCTGTGCAGAGCTGGAAACAAACAAGTCTGTCTTTAGCACATTTGAGACAGGGAACAGGATTAGCCCTTCAAGGCCAGGCTAGGGCCAAGAGCAGAAGACCAGCACCCTGCTTTTGCCCAGAGGCAGCCCTGCAGAGCAAGCAGCCACTCCTGCCCAGGGCCTGAGGTGCCCGAAGCTGCCTCCCCGCTGTGCAGCTCTGCAGAGCCCGTGGGGCGCAGGGTCCTGGGCAGCCAGGGCAGCCCGGCTGCCTTGGAGCACAAGGAGTGGCCCAGAGAGAAGCTGCTGCCCTTTGCTTTGGAACTGTTCCTCAGAGTCTTGTCAATAATCCACAGTGTCTGATGTGTTTTCTTTTCCTCTCCCAACTTTACTAGAGCTTTTTGAGAAAATTGACTGAAGTAGCTTCTGCTGCTGCTGGTGGTGCTTTTGCCTGCAGGTGAGGGCAGGAGATTTGAACCAAGGACGGAGTCCATTGTTAACACCCCAGCTTTGCCAAGTCAAGAAAACCATTCACAATTGGGCAGCCAGTGCTGGGCAATTTTCCTAGTTTTTGGAAAGCTCCCACCTTAAGAAATCCAAGAGATTTTCCTCCATGAGGATACCAGCAGTACCATGATGCCAATGTTTTCCACCCCGTTGTCTGTGTCTTTGGTTCTTTTGAGATTTCCTCAGTTCCCAGCAGGAATGAAATTACCTGTGATCATGTGATTTGAGAGCTCTGTGTTGTTTGTTGCCCCATGAGTGTTCATGACAAGCTGGACACCCCAGTCGTGCCTCTGTTGAGTTAAATTCATCCCAATTCTGTGCAAACAGCAGCCCCGAGATGCTGAGAAGAGCAAGCACAGTGGGTGGGTGTGCATGCACATGCCCAGGGGCTGATTGCTGTGCGGGCAGAAGGTTTTGCACTGTTGTAATTCTTCACTCTCCCAAGCTGGAGGAAGAAACCAAATCTATATGAAATGAAAATATATAAATCTATATGAAATGAAAAAATATCAAAATGAATGAAATAATACCTATTAATTTCTCATAGATGTAATTTAACATCTATATACTATTGCCGGCTGGGGGTCTCTGTACGAATCACGAACGGGACGGGACTGCTGAGGAGCGCGCCTTGAGCTGTTTGTTTTCCAGCATCAGTCTCATGACTTGGGTATGACTATGGGAAGATACCAGCAGCTCACATCTGTGGCAGCAGGCAAAGAACTTAATGGTACAGCTTCCTTGAAAAGTTTTTTGACCAATCACACAAAGCAGAAGCATATTGACAGTAGTTCTATCCAACCACTATACGCACACGTACCTTTTGTTAAAACAGTGCTTGCTTCTTTTGAATAAAACACCTGCTTGTAAGCCTTAAAACACAATGCACTGAGCTCCATTATTAAGCTGAGAAGTTCCTAATATCTTGCTAGAGATACTTTTTTGAAGGTTAGGGAGTTGTCCTAACCAAGCATTAATACACAGACCATTGTTCTTTTTGTCCTTACTTTTCTACTTCTTCTATAACTTTTCTGCTGACAAATCTTATGGCTGCTGCTTAGCTCTAATTGCAGGTCTGCTGTTTCTGAGGTCTGCCTTTTGCAGCTTTCCCAAAACTCTCTGATTTGAAGGATTCCCACAATTCCCCCTCACGGTACAACTAAAAAGAAACCTTTGTATCCGTGTAGTTTATTAACTACCTTGCATTTCATAGCTTTACTATAGTATACCTGCTTATTACTTGCTTCAAGCATCCTTTTTGCTCGCATTAAGCCTTGCTATATTCCAACACAGCAATTTTAATGCTGTGAAAGTCCAGTCAGTTCAAAGGGCAAAAGTCATGTCTGATAACAATTACAAGTCATTGTTCCAAAAAAGTCTCATCTGTTCCAAGGTCTTATTCAAAACCTTCCTCCATGTCTATACCTTCCTTCACCATCTGTGTGAGATTTCAAGAACTCCCTGTGAAACCATTTCCTACCTCTCTCTCTTGTGTGAGAGAAACTTCTTTGATAGTTTTGCCCATCATTTGTCACACACACCAATGTATGCAAGGTATTACTACTAGTACCACTACCAAAACACCCAATCCATAGAGACCTATGCTACAAGGTCCCCTTAGCCAAGATGCAAAGCTCCATCCTTGGAACAAATCATCTAACCATGACCCACCATCTTCTTTAATTGGAGCTGTCAAATCTTTCAGCTTTTGTATGCTTTTGAGGATGGATTCAGAGTGATCAGACAGGTTCATGCAACGCAGTCCTTCAAATTCCTCACAACCATGTCCTTGTGCCAGTAAAAGAAAATCAAGTGCTGCTCTGTTCCGTAAGGTTGCATGTCTGACAACACTAACATCAGTCATCATGTCACTAATTGCAATGCAAGTAGCACTGTCTTCTTTCTTCAGCCAACACCCCAATCGCTATAATGGTTTCAGTGCCTCACCCGAGGCAAGTGGATGCAGAAATAAATTTGATGTAACTCATTTTGCAGGGCCCTAGGGTCTGAAATTGCTATAACACTTTTCTTTGTAATGATGGACAAATCTTTTTTCTCTGTGTTTTCTCTTGATGGCTTTTTTAACGATAGGTGCTTTCACAGTGAGTTGTCTGATGCTACATGGGCCACCTTTAATTTTTGAGGAATTCAGGCTCTACCTCCACAAATGAGCCAATATTCTGTTACTAATTGTTGTGGGGACTCATCTAGGTCATCTGCTTGTCAGCAGTTTCACCCTTAGGGGACACTGGGGTAGTACAATTGCACCACAAACTTGAGTATCTGTCCACAGGATGATGGGGAGTAACATTTAACTGTGGATCTCCCTGGTACTGAAAGGCAGCACAGAATTCCATTAGAAATGAACCAAGAATTCCAATTCTTGAGGTTCAGAAGGTGCTCTAAGAAGATCAGGGGCTCAATGATGCCAGCTGCTTATGGGATTGGTCTCGTTGGCAGCCTCACACCAATATTTGTCACGATTGGGTATTGGCCATTCCTTGGCTGGCACTGGCACACCGACCAAACAGGTCACAAAGGGTTTGTCTGGGCTCAAATTGGTCAAACATATGGTGTCTGAGCCTGGTGACTTGGCTAAAGCAAGGTAAACGTTCATTTTTGGTTGATCTACAGGCATATATGCACTGCAAAAGCAAGCAAGCAAAACCAACAAATGCCAGTATATCATTTGATCAAGCTCCATGTTCCTGTGCAGCTGCTTTTTGGCAAAAGCTTCCCCATCTCTTTCAGTTCTCAAGCAAATCTTTTAGCACTTGTTCAGGGACTGGCCAACTATAGGGCACTAAACTGTCCCTCTGAACTCCAATTTTTACAAATGTGGATATCTTAGAATTCTTTTGAACAAAATGGGCACCATGCTTTTGCTGAAAGAGCTCTATGATACAAACAATTTTCACAGTCCAAGAATCAACAATCAGACTCAAGATTTGTAGCTTTCACAGGTTGAACAGGGAACGTCTGGCATGAACCATAGTTTCTCGGTGCGGCTCACGTCTGCGTGCTCAGTTCCCTGCTGGTGGAATTGTCGGTGCGCTCTTGTGTATGAGACGGTTTCATGTCCTTCGCAGGGACCCACTTAGGTCTGGCACCTGTGCAAATAAATACAAGCATACCCTTTGCCCCAAGTGATTAGTGCAAATGGTCCTTCAATTTGTCCTAACTCAAGGTTTCTGATCAAAATTTTCTTACAATTTTGCCTGTGTGCTGTTTGAAAAGTGCCTAAAAATTGGAGGATTATGTCCTGCAAATGAGCTATTCAAAGCATAAAGACATCTAAAGCTATGCTCAACACCTTATCAGAGGTGTTGCTTGGATCCCCCTTTTGTTGACCTAGAAAGGGTTTTAGAGTGTGGTGCGTCCTTTCAACAATTGCCTGACCTGTGTGGGAATAGGGAATTCCAAAAGTGTGGCAAACACTCCAGTCCATCAGAAATGTTGCCAATTTTTGAGCTCTGCATGTGGGGCCATTTGTCAGTTTTTGCCTCGTGGGGGATCAGTTTGGCGAGCTCTGGACTCCAGTGACACTGACAAGGACAAAAGCAAAAGACGAGAGGCGGTCTTTCTTCTCGGGACCAAAGTCCCACTGCTTTAATGGAGAACAACTCCAGGAGAGAAAGGGGAGAAAGGGAGCATCTAGGAGAGGAAAGAGGATGTCCAGGAGAGGAAAGAGAGCGTCCACCTGGTGGCAGGAGATTTTTAACCCTGGAGGAGGGGGGGTGGTAGAAAGGAACTACCATAGGTCAACATACGTAAATCACCACACTGTAGTTTTCTGCATAAATTGCTGCACTTGTTGCAAACAAAATCCTAAAATCTCCCCAAATACAACCATTCAGTCCCAAATGCTCACAATGAGGGAGAAAAACCACTCAACCCCCCTGTATACCCAGGCACCCGGTGTCACAGGGAGTACCAACCCCTGCAACTACAAAGTCCATACACACAAGCTCACCGGGAAAGGAGTATCTCTTTATGAGGGGACAGAGTGCTCGCTTTTCTCAACACAACACACACCATAAATCACAACAGCATCCACCCACATCATCTTCCTCAAACATTCACACACTGAAAACACAACCACAATTACAACACACAGGAAAAATTGCAGCAATAAAACAGGATTTGCTCAATTCACCCCCAGAATTGCTAGCAGGTCCTTATTGACACAGCAAATCCTTTCTGCTGGCGGCCAGACCCAAACCCAAACTGTACAGGCGTACGTTGTGTGCAGGACATCTCTGTGTGACTTAGGAACAGCCCTTCCCCTGCGTTCGCCGTACGGGTTACTTTATACAGAGTTAAACATTCCCTTTCTCCACAGTCCCAGCAGTCTTGTCTGTCCTCCATGAGGGACAGCCAAGAGCGGAGGTGCCTCCAGGAAAGGAATGTCCTGGCAGTGCCCAGAGACGTCCACAGCGCGGCTGTTCTCGCTGGAGCAGAGAAGCGTTCCTGGCGCGGTCACCAAATGAGGTGTGGAATAGAACTCACCACAGCTGAAGTTAGAAGGTGGTGTGTTTATTACAGCACCAGGCACAGGAGGAGTTGTCTCCTAAAGACATGTGTGAAGAATCACTGGCTCTCTACTTATCTAAAATATCTTACACATTCATATAATTCCCAAAAAACCCAACACATATTCATTAGGTAACACTGCCTACCCTCCTTTGTATTAAAATGTATTATAATTGAGTCCAAAGTTCCTTCACATTTCTGCAGTCTTTCACTTCAAATGGGTTGGTGGGTTTTAAAGTGGGGAATGGTGTCCTTCTGATGAAGGCCAAGACGTCTTCCTCAATTTGACCTCTTTCCTTATGACCTGTTGGCAGGCTTTTGCACTTCTTGGCTATAGCTGAAGTTTCGGGGCCCAGGTGCAGGCTCTGGTCCTCTTCTTTGTCACAAAGAAATCCGCATCCCATCCTGCTTCTTTAAACATAGTAAAGACAGGCAAGGGATATATTACCCTAGCCTTAACTACCTTACCTGCAAAACATTAACTATCCCTTATTATTTCTACTCTTCTTGCTATACTCCTTCCCCCTAACTAAATCTTGCTGAAATTTTAACTCTTCCAGTTCTTTTAAATCCTTGATTCATTGGCCTCATCTCGCCAGCCATGTGTGAGCCAATGACGTAACTGGGAAATTCCACTCCTGAGCAGGAGATATAGGGCCCGGTTCTGAGCTGGAAGGGTGAGAAGGATGAGATGCACACCATTTTCATCCAGGGGATGTCCTGAAAGTGCACTGCCTACCTTCCCCTGCAGCCGAGCACCATGCTCCACCTCCTTCTCCTGCTCCGCAGATTTTTAGGAATCCAGGGGTTGCTGTGTATTATTTGCTATTGCAGCTAATAGAATGAATTTGCTTTGCAAGCCCTGTTTTGTCCTGGGCTCTTTTGTGCATGGGGCTCCTCCTGAACCTGTGACAAAGGCCAGCAGGGACCTACAGGACACTCCTATACTCATGTCAGGAAATTCTGAGAAGTGCTTTAAGTATCAATAAGTCAAAAGGTATCAATCAGTAAATCAAATAATTTGGCGGAATATTTAGCCTGTGAGTTTTAGCAAAGTATTGAAAATGTCTTAGATCCATGGGTACAAACAAGTAAGTGAGATTGCTGGATGTGCACGTATCAGGGAAGTGATTCCCCACACACCCAGTGCTGAGATCAAGTATTGCCTCTCTTCTAACCCTGAGCTGGCAGCAGGGATCAGGCCCTGCTTGGTAACATTCATTTTGAAGACTTCTGTTGAGCAGGTAAGAATGGTCCAAATTAAATCTTTTCCAGCTGTTTCCCTTTGGTTCACCTGTTTGAGGGTTAAAATTCTGTGCTGCAGGTCTCCTGGGTGTGTGCAGAGCAGAGCAGCCCCAGAAACCCCTTGGCTTGCCCACCAGTTGTCATGCCTTGCTGCCAGGTGTGCCCAGCTGTGGCAGGAGAAGGAGCCCGCAGCACAGTGGGCACCGTGCCCTGCCCAGCCGGGGCTCTCTGGCACAGAGCAGCAGCAGCGCCAGCACCGTTCAACCCGCTCCTGCCTTGGCTTCCCCTGGCACACAGAAGCCTCTGGAAATCAGCACCGCCAGCAGCGTTCCCAGCTTGGAGCAGCTGCTGCTGGCGGGCAGATGCTGCCGGTTCGACTGCTGCCAAAGGGCAAGAAAGGCAGAGATGTACATGCACCAGAGCTCTGGGCATGTCCAATAAAGGTGCAAATATTTGGAGAGATTTGTTAGGAAGGATTTCAGTTGTGATGCCAACAGTGCCTTCTCTCCTGGTTCTGTGTGTTCTAGACAAGTAATGCAATGGTTGGCTCTGACAATTAAGAAGCAGATGTTATGTGGATGTTCAAATGTGTAGTGATGATATTGTTATATATCCTCCCATAGTCCTCTTTCTCCTCCCCTTTGTAATAGCCTTGGTAGTCAGGGCATTTGGGGAGGGCTGGCTTGTGACCAGCAGGCAGGGGGAAACAACATCTGTCCTGCAGTCAAGGTGCAAGAAAGTAATCTCCACCAATGGACAGCAGAGAAAAAGTTGACTGACAAAACTTTTGGAGGGGCTAAGGGTATAAAAGGCAGAGCATCCTCTTTGTAGATGAGCACATGTCTGCTAGTCATGGAGGCTCTCAATGCTGCAATCATTCCTTATTCATTCCGTTGTTAATGTTTAATATACCTTTAAAATGTTAAAAGTGAGAGTCATTTCTCACACTTGCAATGCTGTGGGCCATTGTCTTGGTCTGATTTCCTTTGCTTGGGTGCCATCTGAGTGCTCAGTTGGGGTACAGACTGTACGTGCTTGGGGCACTCCTGGAGTTCCTCTTGGATCCCTTGAAAGACAGGGTTTGGCCCATGAGGGGAATTTGTGCTGCTTTGTGACAGAGGAGAACTTCCCAGGCTCTTTTGTGTTTGCTGTAGGGAAGGTTGGGTATTGCTTTGCATAAACTCACAGACCAACACAGAGCTGTTCCTTTGTGATGTCAGGGCATGGTTGCCACGTCGTCATAGTGACATCAGAAGGTTGCCTTGGTGCACAGAAGGCCTGAGTGTCAGAGCAGCCCTAGGCCTGCTCAGATCAGGAGAACCTTCCTGGTCAAAGCATGTGTCAGTAGGCAGCTGCCTACTGACAAGAGGCTTGTTTATTTAGCTTTTAGAAAAGTTGCAGAAATGCCAATAATGAACCATCTCGCCACTGCAGCTTTTGCTGCATATGGCATTGCTTATTCCATTTATTATTTTACGAATTTCGCACGTAAGTAGAGGTTTCCCTTCCGTTTAGGTTATGGTGTAACCTAACCTGGGTTTTCTATGTCTTCCTTCTCTTACTTAGTGACTGAGTGTCTGATTTTGAAACAGAAAGAGCATTAGGGTGCCACTGCTTTGGTAAAGCTCCTGTCAAGGCATTCATCTAAAAAGGGAGTGTCTGTAGCCACAGGGGCAGCATTTGCAAGGGAACCTGCAGGGCTTCCATTCCCTCCACAGGAGAGTCTGTGGCAGCAGAGTCTGTCATTTCCTCAGTTTGCTGGGACAAGCAAGACACCTTGGAAAATGTAGACTGGCAGACCTTCTTGGAATGCCTTTTAAAATCTCTGCAGTTGTTCCCAGAATTCAGAGAAAGCTTCTTTCTTTTTAAATTTTGTCATGAAAGGATTTGACTAACTTGACCTTTTACTGAGTGCTAAAATAGTTGTTCCCTTGGAAAGCAAGTGCAAACTCTAAAGCAGTGAGAGTCTGCTCCTGAACCTCAGAGGTGCTGCTGTGCTCTTCCACAATAGAACTGACATAGCTCAGGGGGATTTTGGGGAACCTTTTCTGGGACACTGTTTCCTGAAAGTTAATCAGAATTAGTGCATGACACTGATTGAAAAAAGAAGGAGTACCTGAAAGAGAGGATTTCAGAAGCTGTCTTATGTGTTTGGTAGAACAGGAGCATTGAGTGTTAAAGATCAATTTGCATTTTCTAGATCAAAGTTATATTCATTTACTGGCTAAACTGGCTGCAGTGTAGGCACAAGCAAGAAGATTGTCCTGATCTCTTGCTGGCTGTGTGAATGAAATGTGTCTCCTGGAGGGATGTTGTGAAACGGGAAATCATCTCTGTTTGGGTTGACTTGCTCTGTGGGATTCAGCAGCCCAGGCAGTTTTATGAGAGCATCTGGTTCATTTTCCCTTCCAAATACAGGACACCTGAAGCGTGTATTCAGCAGTGCTGAAGATCCGGAGGTGAGTGAGAAAGGAGCATTTCATGTTCCTGGTGTTTAAGAATTGTAGAGGAAGATGTGAGCTTGGCCAGTAGCAGTAGAGTGTAGAGGGCCAGCTAGGAAGGCTGAAAGAAAATACATATTAATGCCTACAACAAAAATAACAAAGGCATGAGTGGATATTTTAAAATTTCCATCTCAGAGCTTGGAAGAACTACAAATCCAGTTTTGCAGAGAGAACCTTGCTTGCTGACGGCAGATAGGGTGGAATATTTACTTAAGAGCAAATTCCTGTACAGTTGAATTAGACCATTTTGAATTAGTCAGAGTGCCTTACAATTCTATTCTTATCAAACTTTATGATATCTACTTAGAAGATGTCGTTGTAGAAAAGGAAGGACATCTTGCAATGGTGCCTGCTGTATCTGAAGTGAAATGGGCACCATTGTGTCTGGGGAGCTGCGTGGCCCAAAAGGACGCAGGGCTGGTGGCCTTGAGTAGCTGAAGATGAGGCAGCGTGTGGCCAGGTGGCCAAGAAGGCCAAGGGCATGGTGGCCTGTGTCAGCAGCAGTGGGGCAGCAGGAGCAGGCCAGTGAGCGTGGCCCTGTGCTGGGCAATGCCGCGGCCACAGCTGGAGTGCTGTGTGCACTTGTGGGTCCCTTGGAAGCAGAGAGTCATGGAGGGGCTGCAGCGTGTGCACAGAAGGACAGGGGAGCTGGGCAAGGGGGTGGAGCACAAGGCCCGTGAGGAGGTGCTGAGGGAGCTTCAGCCTGGACAATGGGAGGCTCTTGAGGCACCTCCAGGCAGACTTCCATCAATCCCTGCATGACAGTGCTCAGCACAAGGGCTGTTTCAGTGCCAAACATGCCATCACTGTATCCAAGGGCTTTAGACACTGGAGTGGGTGACACTTCCATCTTGTGGTTTGTTGGCTCCTAGGTTTGCAAGCACGAGATAGGCTGTTCATTTTCCTGTTTATCCAGCAAGCCAAGATGCTTCTGCACAGCGTTTTCTGCTTTTTCCTGCCCTGGATGGGATTCTGATCCAGTTTTAGGTTTCCACATCTGCAGCAGCAGTAGCAAAGGCATTGCTGTTGCTTTCCTTGTTTACCATTTCAGTGCTTTCAAGAACTAAAAGCTCTGTTTTTCTGAGATAACCTTGCTTGCTGATAGCAGCCAGGCAGGAGAATCAACTTCATATCCATCCAGAGTGCTGTTGAATTGTCTCTTTTTAATTTGGTGGCTGTGACTTAGAACCCCTCTGTCGCTATGAAATGTTACGACTTTTTCCTTAGAAGATGTGGTGGTAGCTGTTAAAAGAAATGAGGTTCTACATGATAGGTACCGGGCTGTCCCTCATGCTTCTCTCTTGCCACAGATGACAGAAGCAAGAGCCGTCTCTCCCCTGGCTCCCGCTGCTCCTGGAGAAGAAGCCAAAGAGGAGCAAAATGAGGTGGATGACAACAACCCTCCAACGTTGTTCTCACCGCCCTATTCCCGACCTGTAAGTGCCAGTTGTGTGTGGTGCTTTCTTTAGTGCAAGGCAGAGCTGCAAGTTTTGGAGCAGCCAGCACTTTGCTGTTGCAGGCTGAGGATGCTGGGCGCTGGAGTCCTGCCAGGAGCTAGGGATTTCCTCCAGGCAGCCACCGCACAACTTGGCCTTTGACCTGTCATGTTGAGGCCGCAAAGGGCTGGTGCCTCTGGGAGAGCATGTGGCTGCTTGGCTCAGGGAAGCTCTATGTCTTGGCTTCTGCAGTGCTATGGCCAAGTGCAAAGGAGGAGGTGCTGGAGGTGCCAGGGCTTGGTTTGTTTGTTTTCCCTTTATGGCAAGGTGTGTTTGGCTTGTGAAAGTGGTCTGCACTTTCCTTGAGCAGTTCTTCACTGGTAGAGTCTAATTTGGGCACACTGTCTTTTGGCTTTTGATAAGCTGCAAAGGGAGGATTGTGTTGTCCATGCAGCTGTGGGGGGCCATTCTTGTCCCATGTGGAAAAGGAACAAAGTGCGGATTTGCGACGCCTCCTTGTCAGGCCAAAAGCAGAAGCGGCCAGTTTCTGTTGGGGCATATTTTGGTGTAGTCCGCAGCTTTAGCAAGTGCCTTGGAGCCATGAGTGCGGGTTAAGCTGCAAGTCCTTGCCTGCTGTCTTGTGTTTCTCAGAAGAGGTAGACCATCTTGCAATGGTGCCTGCTGTATCTGAAGTGAAATGGGCACCATTGTGTCTGGGGAGCTGCGTGGCCCAAAAGGACGCAGGGCTGGTGGTCTTGAGTAGCTGAAGATGAGGCAGCGTGTGGCCAGGTGGCCAAGAAGGCCAAGGGCATGGTGGCCTGTGTCAGCAGCAGTGGGGCAGCAGGAGCAGGGCAGTGAGCGTGGCCCTCTGCTGGGCAGCGCCGCAGCCACAGCTGGAGTGCTGTGTGCACTGTGGGCCCCTGGGAAGCAGAGAGTCATGGAGGGGCTGCAGCGTGTGCACAGAAGGACAGGGGAGCTGGGCAAGGGGGTGGAGCACAAGGCCCGTGAGGAGGTGCTGAGGGAGCTTCAGCCTGGACAATGGGAGGCTCTTGAGGCACCTCCAGGCAGACTTCCATCAATCCCTGCATGACAGTGCTCAGCACAAGGGCTGTTTCAGTGCCAAACATGCCATCACCGCATCCAAGGGCTTTAGACACTGGAGCGGGTGACACTTCCATCTTGTGGTTTGTTGGCTCCTAGGTTTGCAAGCACGAGATAGGCTGTTCATTTTCCTGTTTATCCAGCAAGCCAAGATGCTTCTGCACAGCGTTTTCTGCTTTTTCCTGCCCTGGATGGGATTCTGATCCAGTTTTAGGTTTCCACATCTGCAGCAGCAGTAGCAAAGGCATTGCTGTTGCTTTCCTTGTTTACCATTTCAGTGCTTTCAAGAACTAAAAGCTCTGTTTTTCTGAGATAACCTTGCTTGCTGATAGCAGCCAGGCAGGAGAATCAACTTCATATCCATCCAGAGTGCTGTTGAATTGTCTCTTTTTAATTTGGTGGCTGTGACTTAGAACCCCTCTGTCGCTATGAAATGTTACGACTTTTTCCTTAGAAGATGTGGTGGTAGCTGTTAAAAGAAATGAGGTTCTACATGATAGGTACCGGGCTGTCCCTCATGCTTCTCTCTTGCCACAGATGACAGAAGCAAGAGCCGTCTCTCCCCTGGCTCCCGCTGCTCCTGGAGAAGAAGCCAAAGAGGAGCAAAATGAGGTGGATGACAACAACCCTCCAACGTTGTTCTCACCGCCCTATTCCTGACCTGTAAGTGCCAGTTGTGTGTGGTGCTGTCTTTAGTGCAAGGCAGAGCTGCAAGTTTTGGAGCAGCCAGCACTTTGCTGTTGCAGGCTGAGGATGCTGGGCGCTGGAGTCCTGCCAGGAGCTAGGGATTTCCTCCAGGCAGCCACCGCACAACTTGGTCTTTGACCTGTCATGTTGAGGCCGCAAAGGGCTGGTGCCTCTGGGAGAGCATGTGGCTGCTTGGCTCAGGGAAGCTCTATGTCTTGGCTTCTGCAGTGCTATGGCCAAGAGCAAAGGAGGAGGTGCTGGAGGTGCCAGGGCTTGGTTTGTTTGTTTTCCCTTTATGGCAAGGTGTGTTTGGCTTGTGAAAGTGGTCTGCACTTTCCTTGAGCAGTTCTTCACTGGTAGAGTCTAATTTGGGCACACTGTCTTTTGGCTTTTGATAAGCTGCAAAGGGAGGATTGTGTTGTCCATGCAGCTGTGGGGGGCCATTCTTGTCCCATGTGGAAAAGGAACAAAGTGCGGATTTGCGACGCCTCCTTGTGAGGCCAAAAGCAGAAGCGGCCAGTTTCTGTTGGGGCATATTTTGGTGTAGTCCGCAGCTTTAGCAAGTGCCTTGGAGCCATGAGTGCGGGTTAAGCTGCAAGTCCTTGCCTGCTGTCTTGTGTTTCTCGGAAGAGGTAGACCATCTTGCAATGGTGCCTGCTGTATCTGAAGTGAAATGGGCACCATTGTGTCTGGGGAGCTGCGTTGCCCAAAAGGACGCAGGGCTGGTGGCCTTGAGTAGCTGAAGATGAGGCAGCGTGTGGCCAGGTGGCCAAGAAGGCCAAGGGCATGGTGGCCTGTGTCAGCAGCAGTGGGGCAGCAGGAGCAGGGCAGTGAGCGTGGCCCTGTGCTGGGCAGCGCCGCCGCCACAGCTGGAGTGCTGTGTGCACTGTGGGCCCCTGGGAAGCAGAGAGTCATGGAGGGGCTGCAGCGTGTGCACAGAAGGACAGGGGAGCTGGGCAAGGGGGTGGAGCACAAGGCCAGTGAGGAGGTGCTGAGGGAGCTTCAGCCTGGACAATGGGAGGCTCTTGAGGCACCTCCAGGCAGACTTCCATCAATCCCTGCATGACCGTGCTCAGCGCAAGGGCCGTTTCAGTGCCAAACATGCCATCACTGCATCCAAGGGCTTTAGACTCTGGAGTGGGTGCCACTTCCATCTTGTGGTTTGTGAGTTTCCTAGGAGGAGAAGCCCTATACATTTTCTCTTTTTCCAGCAAGTAGGGATGCTTCCGCAAAAACTTTCCTGTCCTTATAGGCACTGGAAGGGATTCTGAGCCCTTTTTACTTTTCCATATCTGCTAAGCAGTTGCAAAGACCTTGCTGGCTCTTTCCTACTTTTCCATTTCAGAGCTTTCAAGAACCAAAAGCTGCCTTTTGTAGAGATAAATTTTCCTGCAAATAGCCAGGGAGGAATATCGAAGTCATAGCCATGTGCTGTTTTTTTGAATGTGCCCATTTTAATCTGGTTGGAGTGACTTAGAATGCCATTGCTAACAAAGTTGATGATTTCTCCTTAGAAGAGGTGGCGGTGGGTATGAGGAGAAACAAGGTTATAGGCATCAGGTAACGTCGTGTCCTTATGATTCTCTCTTGCCACAGGTGAGGAAAGCAAGAGCCGTCTTCCCCCTGGCTCTCTCTGCTATTGAAGAAGAAGCCAGAGAGAAGGATAATGAGAAAGACGACCACTGCCTTTGTCCAGCCATGGTCAGACCACGGCCTGCTCATCATTTCAAGAGAGTAAGTGCCCGTTGTGGGGGGCGCTGTCTTTAGTGCAAGGCAGAGATGCAAGTTTCTGAGCAGCCAGCACTTGCTGTGTCTGGCCGAGAATGCTGAGTACCGGAGTCCTGCAGGACGTAGCCATTTCCTGCAGGGAGTGACAGCGAGAAATTGGCCTTTGACCTGTCCTGTTGGGGCAGTGCAGAGTTGGGGGCTTCAGCTGTGCTTCTGTCTGCTTGGTTCAGGGAAGCTCCATCTCTGGGCTTCTGCGATGTCATGGCCAAGGGCACACATGGTAGTGCTGGAGGTCAAAAGGCTTTGTTTGCTTCTTTTCCCTTTTTGGAAAGGTGTCTTTGGCTTGTGGGAGTGTTCTGCAGTTTTCTTGAGTCATTCTTCACTTGTAGAGACACTGTTGGCCCAGCTGTGTTTTGGCTTTTGGGAAGGTTCAAACACCAGATGGGGAAACTTTCGGCTGATCTGTTTAGTGGTGAAGAATGAAGCTTTGGCAAGTGCATTGGAGCCAAGAGTGGGGGTGATGCTGCAAGTCTTTGACTGCTGTCTTGTGTTGCTCAGAACAGGAAGGCCAACCTGCAGTTGTTCCTGCTGTATCTGAGGTGAAATGGGCACCTTTGTGGCTGCGGAGCTGCATGGGCCTAAAGGACGCAGGCTTGCTGCCGGCCTTGAGTAGCTGCAGATGAGTCAGCGTGTGGCCAGGTGGCCAAGAAGGCCAAGGGCATGGTGGCCTGTGTCAGCAGCAGTGGGGCAGCAGGAGCAGGGCAGTGAGCGTGGCCCTGTGCTGGGCAATGCCGCGGCCACAGCTGGAGTGCTGTGTGCAGTTGTGGGCCCCTGGGAAGCAGAGAGTCATGGAGGGGCTGCAGCGTGTGCACAGAAGGACAGGGGAGCTGGGCAAGGGGGTGGAGCACAAGGCCCGTGAGGAGGTGCTGAGGGAGCTTCAGCCTGGACAATGGGAGGCTCTTGAGGCACCTCCAGGCAGACTTCCATCAATCCCTGCAGGACAGTGCTCAGCACAAGGGCTGTTTCAGTGCCAAACTTGCCATCACTGCATCCAAGGGCTTAAGATACTGGAGTGGTTGACACTTCCATCTTGTGGTTTGTGGGTTTCCTAGGAGGAAAAGCCCTGTTCATTTTCTCTTTTTCCAGCAAGCAAGGATGCTGCTGCACCATCTTTTCTGCCCTTATCAAGCTCTGGAAGGCATTTCGCACCCTTTTTTTACCTTGATGCAGATGGAGCATTTGTGTTTCCAAGCCTTCATGCATGGCCTTAAAG
The DNA here is from genome assembly GCF_027887145.1 of Ammospiza caudacuta. Lineage (NCBI taxonomy): Eukaryota > Metazoa > Chordata > Aves > Passeriformes > Passerellidae > Ammospiza > Ammospiza caudacuta. Next base: position 2,753,712 of record NC_080621.1, on the reverse strand, counting down.
ATCACTTTGGGTTTAACACTGTCTCTGTTTTTCAACAGCCCTGAGAATCACTGTGTGACGTGTTTGCAAATTTAGCCCGAGGTCAATGTCCTTGCATTCCATCTGCTCCTCAGAGATCACAGAAACTGGAAGGGGCTGGGCTGCATTTCTATTCCAGCCACTTTAGCACTGTCAGTGTGGTTGAGTCCAAGAGAACTTGCCCGAGCACAGATGCACAAAGAGTGCAGTTCCCACTGCAATGCTCTGGGTCTGACTCCTTTCCATAAGGACCTACAATCTCCACATTCCCCAAGAATGTGCTTTTGTGAGGAACAGGAGAACAATTTCAGGATTGCTGCTGATCGGCACACTGGCTACCAGGTTTGATGTGTGCAGCAACAGAGAGGGCAGTAACTGGAGATTATAGTAGTGAGATCTATCTGTCTATCTTCCTACCTATCTATCTATGTAACATTTACATAACTGAATCTTCCTGGCTCTGGCCCAAGGCAGTTGGGGATGCAAAGATCACCAAAAGCATCCCTTCTGGAGAGGATTAGAGACATGTTCCCTCGACCAATTCTGAGCAGGCAGAGATGTTTCCCCCTCCAGATATGATGGTTTTTCCATTCAGAATTGTTTTCCTCCTTAGGCTTTTTGTGTCCTGATGTCTCCTGTTAATTCTTTCAATTTCTGCCTGTCCTAGAGAGGTGCAACAATTCCATGTTTAGGTGGTGTTTGGTGACTCTGGTCATACATGCCATGCATTACATGACACATGGTTTCCTTCACTGGCTTCCTCAGGGCTGTGTAAGTGCATTCGTTCATGGGACCTTAGGAGAGTGTCTTTTTCTGCTGGTCAGAATTCTCAGTTGACAGAAGAGGGACTTTGGTCTTCCTCCATGTACTGAGGTGGCCATAGAGGCTCTGTGACCTCCATCAGAGATCTTTGCATGCATCCTCATCTCCTGAATGACCAGGTTTTCTAGCAAGAGAGTGGATGTCAGAAAGGCAGAAATGCTGGTGCAGGCCTGAAGAGAACATGAACTCCAGGAGTGTCTCTCACAAGGGCTGAGCTCACCCAGGATGCCACCTGCAGAGCCAGGATGGAGCTGTGGGACATGGTGGGGTGTCAGTCACTACTGAAAGACAAACAGGACATGGCAGAAGCAGAGGGAGGCCCTCACCAGACCCTTGAGAAATGCCACACCTTCCCTGTCAGCTGCCTGAGAGGCTGTTTAAGCTTCAATCCCAGATGGCCCCTGATTATAAGGCCAGGGTCACTTTGGAATCTGTGCCTCCTCTCGGGCAGAGAATGACCCAGCAGAGCAGCAGCACAGTGCTTTTGGAACGTGTGAGCCCAGCAGTCTTTGAGTCTTGACCCACAAAGGTCATGTGGGAAGTTGAAACCCATCTTCTCTTGCTTTCTGTGCAGGTGCTTCTAGAGAAAGAGCAGGAGCAGAGTGCTTCATCAGAGATGCCATGCCAGACTCAGGGAGAGCTGTTCCCAGCCCGAGAGCAGGAAGAGCAGATCAGGCAGCAGGTGGAAGAGCCACAGGAGAATGGCCAGGTGAGCCTGACTGGCCAGGAGACAGAGGGAAGGGCAGGAAGAGGGGCATAAACCAGAGCTCTTGGGACTGGGGAGGCCAGGAAGTCCCACAGGCACTGAAAGCACAGGGCCTTGGAATTTGCAGAGATCAGCCCTGGGACAGGAGGTTTGCAATGGAAGCAGATGTGGGGAGGGAAGCAGAAAGAAGTGGCTGAATAAATGTGATTTTGAGGCTGCAAGAGGAAAAAGCTGAGCTTGATGGCAGCTCCCAGTCACTTGCTCTGCATTTGTGTGCACAGAAGATCAAGGCAGAGCCACAAGCAGAGCTGCCCGAAGCTCAGAGTGCCATCATGGATGTGAAGAGAAAGAACAGGGAAGACATGGGAAGAATTCAAGAGGAGAATCTCCATCAGCACAGGAGCCATCAACAAAACCAGGTGAGTGAAAGAGTGGCAGCCACTCCACTCATGAAGTGTCCTTTCCCTTCTCCTTTACAGTCTATCAAAGGACATGTGCAGGCAGAGCTGCAGGACTCTGAGGCTAGCAACAGGGCAAGGGAGAAGAGGCTGGAGGAAGAAATGAAAATTGTCAGAGAGAAACTTAATCGCCTCCCTCAGGCTCTAGAATGAGTGAAAGTGGGATGCAGTCACTGCAGTCACCAAACTGGTGGTTTCTGCCCTTCTTGCCTTTCCACTCAGAGCAGCAGGGAGTGGGGCCATGCCTCTGAGTGCGATCCTGCTCTAGTGTGTATCACAGTCACTCTGAAGGACATTTCCTGGTGTGCTCAATCTCCACTGCTGCTCTGTTCTTCTGGCCTATTCCTGCTGTCCTTATTCCTTCAAGTGTTTGTACAGTGGAACGTGGTGACCCAGATGGAGGACTGAAACAAGCTGTCTGTATCCCTTGTCAATCTCTTCTTTGCCTTTCCTCACAGTCAACGACTCCTGGCTGACAGGGACAAGCTGTAGTGTCTGACTGCTTTGTTCTGTTTGACTTGAGGTGCGAGTGTTGACATCTCACCGGGCAGCCTGCAAAGAATTCCAGCCAATGTCTGGCAATGAAGGGCCCCAAGTTTGGAGTGAGGCACAGGAACAGTGCCCACCAGAAGTGCTCCAGGTCCAGCACATCATGGGCTCTGATCCTGCTGCCGCAGCAGCATCATCCCAAGGAAGCCTTTCTGTCGAAGCTCGGAGCTCAAGCTCGGGCAGTTACTTCATCTCCCTGAAAGAGGAGACTGAGAAGAAGCACCTGGAGATGCTGGGTACGTCTGGGGTGTTTCTTGTCTGAGGGACAGTGTGTTGTGGGCAGGTGTCAGCAGAGCTGTACCAAATGCTCCTCCTGAGTTTGGTGTCACAGGGCCATTTAGGACTCCCCAGAGGAAGTGCTGTGCTCCGAGGCAGCGAGAGAGAGCTCTGGGTGTTCCTGCTGCCTCTGAGGGCACCTTGGACTGGCTTGGGTTTGCCTGAGCTTCTCTCTCTGCTAAAGGTTGAAGCAGGGGATGTTCTGGGATCAACAGAAGGCTGTGACCTTGCAAATGATCTAGACAAGTCTCGTGTTGCTAGTGCCAAACTGAACAGAATTTTTACTTTCCTAAATTCTCCTTAGACTCCTGACTTCGAACCAGTAATCAGAGCAAAAAACTTCACAGAAATGGACTGGTTTTGGAGTTTTGTCTTTTTGGTTGGGGACTTTTTTTTTGGGAGTGGGGCCATGTTTTTGTGTTGTTTATTTTTTGTGGAGGCCTTTTTTTTTTTTTCTGTGGCGGGTTTTTTTTGTGTTTTGGGTTTTTTCGGTTTATGGTTTGTGGGGCTTTTTTAGTGGAGTTGGTTTTTCTCCATCCTGAAAGCACCCTTCTGCCCCATGTCTTACTGATGGCATTTTTATGACTGCTACTGTTACCACTACTACATCTGCAGTTTATTTTGACAAGAATGCTATCTTTTTGTCAATAAGAACTATTTTGGAAGGACAACAGGTTACAGGACAAATAGAGAGCAAGAGATGTTTTCCATGTGCCCCCAAAGAAAAAAGCGATACTTTTGTAGCAACCTTTATTTAATCTTCTAGTTTTATGCTTATCAAGATGAGTCCAAGAGACGCATCCAAGTGGCATGATCAGATAAAACTGTACTACAGGCATTTCTCAGGAGAGAGCCTCCAGCCCAGCCATGGTATATTCCTCAGATCCATGGCACTTTTCCATACCCAATTCCCACTCTTTCCCATGACTGTTAGAATCCTACCCATTGGCCCAAGCCCTGCTCAGATCAGTCTCCAGGAAAACACATCAAGTCCTTTGTGATTCTGCAGCACAACCCAATGAATCTGCTTCTTGCCTGTAACAGCTGCCAGTGCTGTGCTCTCAGATAAGACCTGGTGGGGCTGAGACCAGAGCCCAGTGGATTCTGTGTCTGCTATCACCTGTTGGGACAAAAAGGGCACTTTTTGCCCACACACACCCTCGGTGTGGCTGATCTCAAAGCCCATCCTGTCGTGTCCTCAATGGGGGCAACAGCTTGTAAGAGGCTCGGGCTTGCTGTGGCTTCTTCCCACTGCTTGCCAGTGCTCATGCTTGGGCTTTGCCAGCCTTGATGTGCTAGCTGCCCTGCCCCTGAGGGCTGGAGGGACTGCAGAGGCTGCAGCCTTCCTTAGCTGGGAGAGGGGCATCTTTGAGCTCAGCCTGCTCATAAACAGGTCAGGCTCCTGATGCTGAAAGCCCCTTTGGGATCAGTTATAGCATGAGCTGCTCTGGTTTACAAATGGAAATAAATTCCTTTGGCCAACTGCTGAAAGGGTGGGGAAGATATCCTTCTCTCCTGGGAATACATCTCCCCATGCTTTGTTTCCTGTCAAGAGAACTCTTCAAAGGACTGTACAAAATCAGTCTCTGTGCCAGCCATCTGCACTGCAGGGCTGCCTGTCCTGTTGCTGTTGTGGTTGTGGTTGTTGTTACCCAGCTGACCACAAAGGGCTCAGAGCCCCAGACAGTGGGGCTGCCTTTTGTATCTCCTGGAAGCTGGGATCTCTGCTTTAAAGTCACCATCCCGCATTTTGTTTCCCTCAGAGAGAATGGTGAACCAGGAAAATCCCTTTAGGATATACACCGAAATGGAACACATTGGCAGCGGGTGAGTCCAACCACAGTTACTCCTGCACAGCCATGGCCCAGGTGTTTTTCTGGTGGAATGTCTATCCAGTGTGAAGTCAGGCCAGCTGCAAACATGTTCACACACTGGGGATAAGATGACCCCATCTCTCAGTGCTGCTCAGAATTTGTGAGTGTGCTCAGAAGGCATTGTCAGAGACATCTCCGTGCTGCCAAGGTCTTGCCTGCATCAAGGAACAGGACGTGGAAGATCTCCTTGTGTCTCAAGTGTGGGACAGCTCTGTGTTAATTTCCTTAGCATTTTTGTATGTCTCCAAATCATACTGCCCCATTAATGAGAAAAGAAGAAACTTGCTTGCCTGAAAGAGCAACCTAGCCTCTATCAAAGCTGTGTGAGATAACAGTTCCCAAGAACATTTCTTTCCCCTGCTTTGCAGAAGGAAATACTCTGTGGTCAGGATAGGAACCACACAGTTTAGAAAGTGAAACCCAAGAGGAATGACTAAACTCCCTTTAGAAGTTGAACCCCAGTGCTTCAGAAACAGGCCCAGTGCCCATGCACTGGAGGAGAGGAAAATGCATCATCTGCCTTCCGGCAGAGCCCTCCTGCCTCCCGCAGGTTTTTGACACTTCCAGCAGACATCTCCTGTGTGGGCTGGCTTTCACTCTAGGAGCTGAACAGCTTCTCCTTTCTCTGCTTCTGTTTTGTTTCTAGGGGTTTTGGACAAGTGGTCAGAGCACTCAACAATGCCACAGGAGGAGAGGTAAATGTCAACAAGCCCCACAGACTCTGCTGCACATGAGGGCTTTCCCCTCTGGTGTGAGCTGTGGTTGGAGCTCTGGGCAGAGCTGTGCTGAAAAGGCACAAGAAGCACAGACTGGTGCCAGCCTGCACAATACATTTGGGACTTTGTCCTCCTCAGCTGCCAGAAGGAAGGCACGGAGGCAGCGGTTCCTTTCACAGAAGGACGTGCTCACTCACTCTCCATTGCTAAAACAAAGGTGGTGCCTTAGAGCACCTCACTGCTCTTTGGGGCTACAGCTTCAGAGTCCTGAATTCTTATTTCTGGCTGCCAGCAAATCCATCTGAAAGCTACTGGTAGTTCCTTAGCCACCTGCAGTGCTTCACTTGGGAACTGCACGTAGGGAGAGATCTGCAAGGTGTCCCTAAAAGCCCTAAGCCATGCCCATAGCCCAAGATGTATGCACAGAGTATTAAGGCATGGATTACTTCTTCTGAATCCCAAACAAAGCAGCAGAGAGTGTGGTCAGAGGTTTGTGGGTGATAGCTGAGACACCACTGTTACCAAGTGGACAAGGCAAAACGTCAGTGGCCCCACATGTCCTGTAACTGTCCCCCAAGGGAGCAGAGAAATGGGCTGTTGGAATGTCAGTTCCTAATTACTGCAGTGCCTAATCACAAGGCAGTTTGGCACAGCTCAGCTGTGTCATTGCAAAATCACTTGCTCCATGTGCGTTGTCGTCTCGTGCCACCAACTTCTCGAGTTACTGATTTTTAATGTCATTTTAGGTGGCCATAAAGAAAATACATCTTCAAGGACTGAGAACGAAGGAACTAACTGTTAATGAAATCATGATCATGAAGAAGTGTAGGAGTCCCAGTGTTGTGAATTATTTAGACAGGTGAGAGGTCATGGTCTTATCCCATCAAGGGGCATTTACATACAGCAAACATGAGAGGTTAAAAATCCACTTTGGTCAGTGGCAGAAAGTAGACCTGTTAATTTTTATTTATTCATATTTCTTTACTCATCTCCAATGGATGTGAGGAGAGTGCATCTTGTCTGCATGAGTTTTCCCTGCCACTTGTCGTTTGAAAATTATTCCAAAATTACTGAAACCTGGGTCAGCTGTATCTTACTAAGTCAACACCCTCAGAGTACATTTCCTCCACATTTTTTCGGGATTGATTTTTTAAAGTTTCTTAAATGCTGATGAACCATCCTAAAGTGGATTTCTCTTAGATCGTTGCCCCTCTTTGTCATTGCTGGGCATGCCAGGAAGACTTGGTGCTTATTTCCAGAACCACCATGCCTGACAGGTTTTTACCTGGGCTGTTACTAAACTGCATTTTTCACCTGCTGGCCATCTAAGACATCTCTAAGACATCTCCTTTTTCACTGCTGTGCCTTTCTCCTCCAGACTGCACAGACTGCAGATTGTCTATTCCTTTGATTCTGTCCTAGTCACAAAGGCACCTGGAAACAAGAAACTCGGAAGCAAAACATCAAGGTAGTCATGCATGTTTATCTCCCCGGCCTTGTTTCCTTCTTTCAGCTACCTTCTGGGTGAGGAACTCTGGCTGGTAATGGAGTACATGGATGGAGGCACCCTGAGTGATGTCATCCGCAAGACCTTCCTGTCTGAAGACCACATTGCAGCCATCAGTCGGGAGGTCAGCAATCCCATCTGTGCTTCTGAGGCCTTGGGTAGGATTGTCTGGGAACAGGGGCTCAGAACAGGAGTGATTTCATGTGCCAAGCTTTGTTTCTGTCTGGCTGGTATGCTATGGGCAAGTAAAAGCATCTCAAGTGAAAGGCCTGCCAGTGGCCCTGCACTCACTGTACTCAGTGCCAGTACTCTTATCTCCTACTGTTGTACTCTCGCTCCGCCTCTTGTATTTGCTGTTCCCCATCTTGCCTCGCTAAACTTTTTTCTGTCCTCACTGCATTCCTTGCCTGTTAAAGCAAAGGTGCTGGTGGCAGGATTTGAAACAAACAGCAAAGAAAAAAGTTAGACTCGATTCTCTCAGTCCTTAGCTAAGAAGGATAGAAGTGCAGCCAAAATGCTCTTTGCTTCTGAGCACATCCACTGCAGCAGGAGTCATCCTGGCTGGTTTGCAGGGGAAAGTCTAAAAGAGCAGGTGCTGTTGCTCTTTCCAAAGCTGACATGCCTTTCCTCAGAAAGGTCCTGCTCAGCAAGTGTTGGAGCAGCAAGCTCTTCCTCTCAATGGCACTGTGTTCTGCCATTACTCCCCATTCCCCTGGAGCGGGAATCTTTTAGATTCTTTGTTTCTTTCTCGTGTGATGAAATCACATCACTCATTTTTGCCCTCCTCTTTCTCTTTCCTCTCGCAGTGCCTGCAAGGACTGGATTTTCTTCATTCAAACAATGTGATCCATCGAGATGTTAAGAGTGACAACATCCTTCTCAGAACCGATGGCTCTGTCAAGCTGAGTCAGTAGATTCTTGGTCAGGTGCAGCGTTCCAGGGATGTGGGTGTGGGGCTGCTTGGAGTGACAGCCAGCTCCCCAAAAATGGTGCTGGTGGCAGCGCAGGGACACCCACTGTGAGCTGAGGGCGCAGTTGCCACGTGCACAGAGATAGGACAAGGAACAAGAAGTCAAGAGTAGTGTTATCCTGTGTGTGTCCAGGAAGAGGGAGGGAGCTACAAGTCTAAAGTTTCCAAAGAACAAAAGCCACTGCTGGAGGCAGTGTAAAAAATCAGGGGATTTTTTAAGTTGCCATTGTCAGGAGATTCAACAGCACATTTTCAAACCTCTACTGGGGAATTCTTTTGCTTGCTTTCCCAATTGCACAGAATTAAAATAAAACCAGTATTTTTCTTTCTCCTCAGCTGATTTTGGCCTCTCTACTCAGCTCAACTCTGAGCAGAGCAGACCGTGCTTGGTAGCCGGGACTCCTTGGTGGATGGCGCCTGAAGTGGCGACAGGTCAACCATATGGCCCCAAAGTGGACATATGGTCTTTTGGAATTGTGGGGATTGAAATGTTAGAAAAAGAACCTCCTTACTGGGACCAAAGTCATGCCTCGGTAAGCAGCAAATACTCACCGATCCCACTGTCTTTCTCACCTGTCCCATTCCCTGCATGCCATTGGACAAAATCCCATTGCCATCTGCTGGAACTACTTCCACCAAGGTCCCCTCTAAAAATGTCCCTGCAACACATCAGCATCTGCTGTAGATTTGGATACATCAGTGGTCGAACTCAAGCCTTACCACATGCAAACAAACTCCATTCTCAGGAAACACTTTCCTTTGGGTTATAAGTGGTTCCAGTTCTTTTGTCTGTGGAGATGGCCCCAGAAAAAGGAAACAAGCATCTTGGAACTTCTGTTATCTTTCCATAAATGAAGGAAGGAAACCCAAACCCAACAAAGTTTCTAAAACTGTAGTCTTTAGAGGGGAACCTAACCCAGTGTGCAGTTTCTTCTCACTGGGAAACATGCCTGCAACCTGGGCATGAGTGTGTAAAGGCCACTGAGTCTCTTCTGCTTCTTGTGCAGTGCTGCTGTACTGCATTTAGTGACCATGTTTTTTCACAGCCCAAGGCACGTTCTCTGTGTCACCAAGCCAGAGCCTGGTGATGTGGAGAGCCTGCCAAAACCTCCCGTTTGTTTCCTGGCACTTTCTGAGATGGGCCTACCACTAATGCATTGACTTGAGTAGCCAAATGAGCAGAGGGTGACCATAGGGATGGCACCTCTCCTTCTTCTGACCATGACAATTTTGTCTTTTGCTGCAAAATGGGAAGCTGCAATTTTCAGACTGCTGAGAGACAGAGCTGCAGGTGGCACCTGTGTGCCCAAGCAAGCATTTCCATCCCAATACACCGCAGCAGGCATCTTAATGTGGCTGTGTTGAAGATGAGTTTGTAAATCTTTATTTCCTTACCTGGGGATTACCTGATGGATTTTCTTTCTTTTCTTCCAATTCCCATTGTTTTCAAGAACAGCACAAAAAGCTTGATGAGTTTTGTTCTAAGGCACGTGTGCTTAAAGGACCAACAAGCAGTGCAGAGATGCCTTCCATGAACTAACCCTTGAAATTAGTTAGTATAGCACAGTCCCTCTTCCATAAAGCCTCTAAAACTGGTATGAATCCTCAGAGAAGTAAACATGCTTTTGCTGATGTAGTTCCCACTAACTAGGTCAGTCAATGAAATCAGCTGCCAAGGCAAGATCTGTGGGATGGTGGAAAAGCTGTGGCCGCATCAGGGTTTGGATTTTTGGTTGGGAAAGGAAAGTCATCTCTGGGTCTCTGTCAGGGCAGTAACTGCCACTGAGGAACAGAGGCTAAACAAAGGGATCTGGGAGAGCCTTAGAGATGTGAAAGCAGCAGGTGGAGCCTCATGGGTTTTTTTCTCCAGGCTCGACGCCTGATAGCCAAAGTAGGGACCCCAAAACTGCAGCATCCCAAGCTCCTCTCAGCTTTGCTGCGTGACTTCCTGAGCTGCTGCCTGCAGAGAGATGAGGAGCAGCGCTGGTCTGCCAAGGAGCTCCTGCAGGTAAAATGTGAAGGGGCTGCAGGTGAAACAGGCTCTGAGGGATGGGCTCCTCCTCCACTCAAGTCCAAGACATCAGATGAGCCCTCTTCTTCCTCACTTCCACTCTTGGGGCTCTTCAAATGAAAATGGTGAGGAATCCTAGACTGGGCTGGGCTGGCAGGGCCCTCTAAAGGTCCTCTGGTGCAAGTGTCCTGCAATGAGCAGGGACATCTTGAAAGAGAGCAGGTAGCTCAGAGCCCTTTCCCACCTGACTTGAAATGGTTGCAGGGACGGGGCACCTACAAGCTCTTGGGGCAACCTGTGCCAGGGTGGCACCATGCTCCGAGTAAACAAGTTCTTCCTTAGACCTACTCTGACTTGATCCCCATTTTGTTTAAAAATATTCACCCACATCCTATTGTAATTGGCCTAGTTAAAAAAGATGTCCCCCACGTTCTTCAAAGCCACTCTGAAGTCTTGGAAAGTGGCAATAAAGTCTCCCTGGGGCCTGTTCTTCACAAAGCTGAATAACTCCACCTCTCTCTACATTTCCTGAGAGGAGAGGTGCTCTGTTTTCTGTTTCTGTCACGCTCTTAGTTTTTTAATTTGGTGCTGTGTTCAGTTTTACCTAATGTCAAAAGAATTGAAGTAGAGCAATGCAGGGTACAGAGACATGAAATGGAGGTGCAGGAACCCAAGGAAGCCAGTCCCAGCTGAGCAGTCAGAGATTTGGCTGTGGGCAGGAGGGGCTGTGGGGGTTCACTCTGAGCCTCTGAGGGGCCCTGGTTTGTGCCCCCCAGCCCACCCTTAGAGGTTTCTGCCACAAACAGAGACAGCCAGGAGGGACTTGTCCCAGCCCCATCTGCTGCCTGGCACCCTCAAGCAGACGGGAACTGTGCCAGGGTTGCTGCCAGGTTGTGTGGCAGAGTGGGAACTGCAGGGCCCAGTGCCCCTGGGCTGGCCCTGCTGGGAAGGAAGGTGCCGACCAGCACACAAGGGGCAGGGCATGGAAAGGTAGACACTGCTCTGTCTCCCTGCGGAAATCAGCACAGTGCCTGTCTTACAAAGAGAGGGACCAATGAGAGGCTTTGGAGTTTCCTGAAAAGAAGAAACTCCAAGGACAGAAAGCACCATTTCTAGAGCACTGGCAGGGCTAAAATCTCAGCAAGATGAAGACACCTGTATAAATGGGTGAGTGAGATTCTGGGCCAGGTTTGCCTGTGATGGCAAAATCCTGCACATCAAGATGGAGGTGTAGACGGTCCCATTGTTCCTCTTCCTGCATCCTTCTAGGGGCAGGAGCAATCCTGTGAAGCACTGAGCTTGGAAAGTCATGGTTCATTGTATTTTGTTGATTTGGTTTTTTTCCCTTTGGGCAGCATCCATTTGTAAGATATGCTGAGCCTGCGTCCAGCCTGGTGCCACTGATTGTTGCAGTGAAGAGGAAGGAGACAAAAATGTGACAATCACATCAGGACCATTTATTTATTCCTTAACAGGTTTAGAGTAGGATTGTAGGTTAGGACTAGGATTAGGATTAGATTAAGGATTAGGATAAGAATAAGGATAAGGATAAGGATAAGGATAAGCATAAGGATAAGGATAAGCATAAGGATAAGGATAAGCATAGGCATAAGGATAAACATAAGGATAAACATATGGATAAGGATAAGGATAAGGATAGGCATAAGGATAAACATAAGGATAAACATATGGATAAACATATAGATAAGGATAAGGATAAGGATAAGGATAAGGATAAGGATAAGGATAAGGATAAGGGTTAAGGTAAGGGTTAGGGTTAGAGTAGGATTGTCTAATAGGACTGCAGAATAGGATTGAAAATCAATAAAGTTTCTGAAACCACAACTCACCTTGAAGATCCCCTTCCTTCTCACTCTGCGAATGAACTCCAGAATTCCATCTGAATTGTCTGTTGTTTCTTAAAGGAGGAAAGTGAAACGGTGTCTTTGGTATGGTGTCAAAGTGGGGAAGGATCTTCTTCAGTCATCCTCTCCAGACCAGACTGCCTTTGGAATATGGCCCACTGGTCAGTTTTTGGCCATCTTTGGTACTTCTATTTGAGGCAGAAAGGACAATGGCATTTGCAGGCAAAAGCAAAGGAAGAATGGGGCAGCCCAAACATCTTATGCAGATGCAGGCCTTCAGCTGTGACTGGAGAGCATTGGAGCTCCTGCCACTTGGACTTGGATCCCTAAATGCAATAATCTCTTTGGCTGGAGGAAAGCCTTGATCAAGTGAGAAAGCAGAAAGATCAGAGAGGGTGCTCGGGAAGGTCTCCTGTGGTGCAGAGCTGTCAGCACCTGTGAGGTGAGAGCAGGCCCGGCCTTGCCCGGGCTGGAGCCCCAGCTGAGCCGCGGCCGAGACAGGGTGGAAAGAGGCCCTTGGAGCTGCAAGAGGCAGCAGCCGGGCCCTGGGTGCCTCTTCCTGGGAGCAGGCGAATCCTCTGCCCTCAGAGCCCAGGTGGCAGCTGGCTGCTGCCAAGGGGAAGCGCAGCCGTGCTGGGCACAGCCCAGCCTGGAGGCATTGGCCATCTGCAGTGTGCCCAGGAGCAGAGAAAGCCAAGGGCAGCCAAGGGCCGCTGGGCTGGCGGAGGATTCCTCCTCTTCTGCTGGCTGCCCTGCAACTCCTGGCAAAGGCCAGCAGTGTGTGCAGCACTCTGGGCACCAGGGCAGGGAGCCGGGCTGCTCGGCAGGCTGGAGCACAGGGCAGCCTCCTTCAGGCCCGGCACTTGTGCCAGGGGAAGCGAGACCAGCGTGAGGCAGGGACAGCCTGGCAGGGCCCATCTGCAGGAGCCAGCGCCTCACGCAGCTCTGGGAGGAAGCACCTGCAACCCTGCAGTTCTGCACTGAGCCAGAGCAAAGGTGTGACATGCAGAGTGTTTGGCAGAAATATGCAGGCCCACCAGGCCAGCCTGCTTTGTGCTCTCTGGCGCACAGCAAGGGCTGTGCAATGCAGCTCTGAGCTCCTGGGAGAGAGGCACATCAGGGATTTGCCTGAGGCTTGTGCTTGAGGAGTGAACTGATTTGGCAGGGGGCAGAAGGGTTTCAGTAGGCAATTTGTGTTTTCTTCATTAATTTCTGAAAGAAAGTCATAATGTGCTGCACACAGGTAGGGTTATTAGAAAAGAAAGACCTTATAAAATCAGGCCTTCCTATTGCTATGTTTGCTCAGTTATCCCATCATAAAAAAACCCCAAACAATATTAAAAGTAGTAGCAATTTTAATTTATTATTTAAAATAAAAAAAATTAAAAATTGGTTATATTATATTTGATTAAAATAAGGGAGAATTTGGTTCCAATAATAGCACATAAGCAAAAGATAACCACGGAGTGTGGAGTGCAGGGCTCTGGGACCCTTGCCAAATCACGTACGAGCTTGCCAAGTGAAGATTCTTCCTTATATGCCATCTGTCAATGCCATCTCCTCCCATTTTCGATTCAGCACACTTCTACCTCCGTCCTCATTATCATCTTTACCACGCATGTGCCACCACTCGGTTTGGTGGTCGCACAAGTCTTTGGGGGTCATCTGAGGAAGATTTTGTAGTCTTCCTCTTTGTCCTTTAATTCAGCTTTGCGTTACACATGCCCACCAAGCCAATACAATGTAAGCCAAAACTAACAAAATTACTGCATTTAGGCATCAAGGCAATAAATCCCTTATAATTAGCATTTTCCTGGGACACAACCAGAGTGTCCCTTCTTTGTTAGTTTTTAGCAACCATTATCTCTTGCTTTCCTCCTGTTCCTGAACATCTGCGGGGAGGGGGGGGAAGGTAGAGCCCCGCCTCTCCCTTTTTCTTTGGCATTACAACTTTTTACTGTTTTAATATTTCTAAATATTAATTACTGTATCAATATTGATTCTTGTTTCAATTTTTATCAGCATGAATCACACCTATTTACCACACTATGGTAAATTCCCAACTGTCCTGTTGCATCTTCTACATGCAGCCAGCTAACTTCCCATGGGAATAGTCCTGAGTGCAGTTAGCACAACAAGCTATTGTGCTGAGAAAACTGTTTGCATCTGTAATAAACAAGAAACCTGTCCATGAGCGTGCACGAAAAAAAATGTAATCACCTGAGTAAGAGTGAGTCTTAGAAAGTGTGAGTCTTAGCATGTACACACTAATACACCTTCTAAGCAATAAATTGTGTGGCAAGGAAACTACCAGCCAGTTGGAGTTGAACACGAGGTCTGTGAAAACAGTATAAAAATGAGTTATTTGACTAAAGAATTGGCTTTCCCTGCATGAAGAAACTGAGTCCTGGCTGCTTTATTGACACAGCAATGTGGCTTCACTCAGCAAGAGCACTTGCAGGGTGTATTGATGAAACACTTGTGTTTGATTCCCAGAATAGGATGGAGAGGCATTAAGTCCAACAAACAGGGCATAGTCTTTTCAATTCCTTTAGCTTTAACAGGAGTGCTGAACCACGTATTCCCCCACTGCAGTGCTTACTGTGTGCAAGTGGCTATCTTGGCCTTGAGAATAAGGAGAGTGGTCCTGCTAAGAAGGTAGCTGGAATGCATTCAGGGGGAAGAAAGTGTTTTTAGGAGGCTCTTGACCACCAAAGGAGAATTTGAGGAATGGGAATATTTCCCAAAGGACTGTGTCAGGAACTGGAGTTGTGTCCCAGGCCCTGCCATATTTGATCCATGTTTGAGCAGGTTGACAAGACAATGAAGAAAAGTGTCTTGTTTAAGAGCTGGGACCTTGAGCCTTGAAAGAGAAACAATGGATTGGTCAATGGGTGGGCAGTCAAGCTTTGAAAGGAGAGCAATGCACAATAGAGCCCTTGGTGGCAGGGAGTCATGGAGTCATCCTGAGCCATCATCTCACACGCCAGGCATGTGTGAGCTGATGCTGTAACTGGGGAAATTCCGCTCCTGAGCAGGAGATACAAGACCTAGTTCTGGGCTGGAGATTTGAGAAGGACGAGATGCATAGCGTTTTGATCAAGGGGATGTCCTGCAAGTGCACTGCCTACCTGCCCCTGCTGCTGAGCACCAAGCTCCAACTCCTTCTCCAGTTGATTTTTGGGAATCCAGAGGTCAGTATGTATTATATGCTATTGCAAGTAATGGAATGAATTTGCTTTGCAAGCCCAGTTTTGTCCTGGGTTATTTTGTGCATGGGTCACCTGAACCTGTGACAATGACCAGCAGGGATCTACAGGGCACTCCTACTCTGATGTCAATAAATTCTGAGAAGTGATTGAAATATGTCAATAAATTGGAGGTAATGTTTAGCCTGTGAGTTTCAGCAAAGTATTGAATATGTCTTAGTTCCATGGATACAAACTACTAGGTGAGATTGCTGGGTGTGCTTGACTTAGGGAAGTTACTCCCTGTGCACCCAGCAATGAAATCAAGTAATGCCTCCTTTCTAACCCTGAGCTGGCAGCAGGGATCAGGCCCTGCTTGGTCACTTTCATTTTGACAACTTCTGTTGGCAGGGAAGAAAGGTGCAAATGAAACCTTCTCCAGCTGTTTTCCTCTGGTTGATCTTTTTAGGCACCAAAGCTCTGTGCCACGGGGGGCCTGGGTGTGTGCAGAGCAATGCAGCCCCCACAAAGCCCTTGGTTTCCCCACAAGTTGCCAGGTTGACTGCTTCCAAAGGGCAAGAAAGGCAGAGATGTACATCCACAGGAGTCCTGGCCATGTCCAATAAAGGTGCAAATATGTGGGGAGATTTGTTAGCAATGATTTCAGCTGTTATGCCAACCCAGTGCCTTCTTTCTTGCTTCTGTGCATTATAGGTGAGTAATGTAATAGTTGGCTCTCACAATTAAGAGATAGATATTATGTGGATAAATATTCTGTTCAAATGTAAAGTGCTGCTATTGTAATATGTCCTCTCATAGTCCTCTTTCTTTTCCCCCTTGTAATAGCCTTGGTAGTCAGGGCAGTTGGGGAGGGCTGGTTTGTGACCAGCAGGCGGGGTGTAACAACACCTGACCTCCAATCAAGATGCAAGAAAGTAATCTCCACCACTGAACGGCAGAGAAAGAGTTGACTGAAAAAACATTGGGAGGGGTTAAGGGTATGAAAAGCAGAGCATCCCTTTTGTAGATGAGCATGTGGCTGCTAATCATGGAGACTTTCCAGTGCTCCAATCTTTCCTTATACAGCCTTTTCTTAAGGTTTAATAAACCTTTAAAAAGTTAAAAGGAGGGTAATTTCTCAGATGGGCAATGCTTTGGGCCATTTTCTTGGTCTCGTTTCCTTTGCTTGGGTGCCATCTGAGTGCCCAGTTGGGGTACAGGCTGTAGGTGCTTTGTGCACTCCTGGAGTTCCTGTTGGATCCCTTGAAAGACAGGGTTTGGCCCGCAAACCCTGCTTTGTGACAGAGAAGAAGTTCCCAGGCTATTTTGTGTTTCCTGTAGGGAAGGTTGGTTATTGCTTGGCATAAATTTACAGACCAACATGGAGCGTTTGCTTTGTGATGTCAGGGCATGTTTGCCACCTTGTTGTAGTGACATCAGAAGGTTACCCTGGTGCATGGAAGGCCTGAGTGTCAGAACAGTCCTAGCACTTGCTCAGTTCAGGAGAATCCTCCTGATTGAGGAAATTGTCAGTGGGCTGTTGCACACCGACAGGAGCCTTGCTTTTTCCAGTGTGTGAGCACAGCCTGCAAACTTGCAGGACAGTGTTAAAATGATTGAGGGAATTGCTCCTTTGCTTTTCACTGCCTATGGAATTACCTATGGTGCCTATTTTGTAGCATATTTCACACGTAAGTAGATGTTTCCCCTCTGCTTAGGTTAGGGTGTATCCTAACCTGGCTTTTGTATGTCTTCCTTCTCTTTCTTAGTGACTGAGTTTCTGGTTTTGAAACAGAAAGAGCATTAGGATACCACTGTTTTGGTAAAGCTCCTGTCAAGGCGTTCATCTTAAAAATGGGTGTCTGCAGCCACAGGGGCAGCATTTGCAGGGGAACCTGCAGGGCTTCCGATGGCTCCATGGGAGAGTCTGTGGCAGCAGAGTCTGTCATTTCCTCAGTTTGCTGGGACAAGCAAGACATCTTTGAAAATGCAGACTGGCAGACCTTCAGGAAAGGCTGAATAGTTGGACTAGGACTACTGTTGTAATGTAGCTTAGGATTTTGCGCTCTGCTAGTGTAAGGAAGGCTACTGCGATTAAGTTTGGGAGGGCATAGGAGTGGGCTATGATGAGGTTAATAATGAGGGTGGTTTGGGTTAAGCTAGGAAGAGGATCAGAACCTCTGAGTTAAAGGACTGAAGTCTTTTGCATTTTCCAAGCTCTGCCACGCTAGCTGGTCCTTTTCTTGGACGTGGTGGGGTGTAATAGCCTTTTGTAATTTAGTTGTTTTCATTACTTAAGGCGAAGGCTTGCTTGTGGTATTGGCCTCACTTTTCCTATCCTTTCGTACTGGGAAGAGTTCATCATAGATAGAAACCGACCTGGATTGCGCCAGAACTCAGATCACGTAGGACTGTTAATCGTTGAACAAACAAACCCTTAGTAGCAGCTGCACCACTACGATGTCCTGATCCAACATCGAGGTCGTAAACCTCCTCGTCGATACAGACTCTCGGAGGACATTGTGCTGTTATCCCCGGGGTAGCTTGGTCCATCGATCAATTGTATTGGGTCTGGATGCTATTAGCATGTTGAGGGGTTGCTCTTAGTCTAGAGGTGTGATCTAATTTTTGGAGGTTTTGTTTTGCTCCAAGGTCGCCTCAACCGAAAAACGCAGACCAGAAGCTTATGTGTCAGTGAAGCCAGTAGGTGAGTATGTGTTTTAAGGTGGTTGCTGGTTTTGAAATTCCACAGGGTCTTCTTGTCTTACAGGTTTATCCCTGCTTTTGTACAGGGAGATCAATTTCACTGATTACTGGTAAGAGACAGTTAAGACCTCGTTTAGCCATTCATACTAGTCTCGATTTGTGGGACAATTGATTCCACTACCTTTGCACGGTAAGGATACCACGGCCGTTGAACGTGAGTCACCGGACACGCATCACCTTCAAAACTTGTTTTGCATTTGCTGAAGGCTATGCTTTTGGTAAACAGTCGGGCCTTGATGGGTTTGCCTAGTTCCTTTTACAGGTTTTAATCTTTCTTAATGGACGCTCCTCTGTCAGGTTAACAAGATACTTAATACTGTGCTTGTTTGATTTGACGTATATTGGTGGTTTGTTCATAATGTACAGATGTAAGCTTGTGTCATAGAGGGAGGACCCTGGTTACTCATTCTAGCATTATTTCTCCTATTTGAATATAGGTTAGCCTGTTAATGGGGAGGGAGTCATAAGGTTCTTATATTTTTGTAATGTAGAGCTTTAACGCACTCTTTGTTGATGGCTGCTTGAGGGCCCACAATGCAGTTGGAAAACCCAGTATTTATCTGCTCAGAGAGATTGTATTCTTTTTTAAAGGAGCTGTACCTCCTTTAAATGGCCCTTAATTCGCTTCATTAGGGTTTGTAGGTTTTCCTTGGAGAAGAATTAAGAGTGAACTTAGATTCGTTTCACAGGCAACTAGCTATCACCCAACTCAATTGGCTTTTCACCTCTACTGACAAGTCATCCCACTCTTTTGCCACAGAGACGGGTTCGCTCAATAATAGCTGCTCGTAAGTAGCTCACTTGGGTTTCGGGGTAGCAAACTTAAATTCATTTTGTATTATTTTTCTTGCTAGACCATGATGCAAAAGGTACAAGGGTTGATCTTTGCTGTTTATAGCTTAGTTTTCATTATTATTTCATCTTTCCCTTACGGTACGTGGTCTCTATCGCGCCAATGGTGTCTTTTCTATCACCTATACTGGGAATAGTGAATGCTTTAGTTGGGTGCGGGGGAGTAGCTTTGTTATTCCAGATCATGTCGATTGGGCTAGAGTTTGGCATCAAGACAATCTGGTGTTAGCAGACATTTTTCAGGTGTAAGTTCAATGCTTTTGCTGAAGCTACGTCTTGGTAGCCTAAGTGCACCTTCTGGTACACTGACCTTGTTACAACTTACATCATCTTTGGCTAAGTAGCTTATTAGTTCATTGGGGGGGCGCCTGCGAGGAGGGTGACGGGCAGTATGTAGGTGCCCCAGGGCCAGCTTAAAGAGGGCTCCATTGTCCCACTCTACTGCTAAATCCTTCCAGGGGTTATTTCATACCCCTTTGCCGCTATGTTCTAACATAGAAAATGTAACACATTGCTACCTTTCCATAGGCTATACCTTGACCTGTCTTGTTAGCGTGGTGGGGCTATTGAACTCACTGTTGAGCTTTCAGGGGAGGTGGGCTGGTGACAGCAGTATGTAGGCTGTTTTGGCAAGGAATGGTCAGACATATCGTGGATCATTGATTACAGAACAGGCTCCTCTAGGTGGCTTTGGGGCACCGCCAAGTCCTTAGAGTTTTACGCGTTGGTGCTTAAAGCATCAGGAGGATGCTTTAGTAGGTGTAAGCATCAAGATTTAGGGCCAGGCATAGTGGGGTATCTAATCCCAGTTTGGGCCCTGGCTTTCGTGGAGTTCAATTAATCGTTGTTCTAAGATCTTCTTTGATGGGGAGGCCTTTTTGGCATCTTGGGCTTGTGACAACTCAGTTGCTTTTTAACCTTTGCTACTTGGATAGCATGTGACCACTCTTTATGCCGTTATAAAGTTAATTTGGGTCTCCTGTATGACTGCGGTGGCTGGCCCAGGATTTACCAACCCTGGATATGCTATGGCTAAGTCAAGTTTACACTCATTGCATAATATTAACTACTGCTGATTACCCGTGGGGGTGAGGCAATTGCAAGGTATCTTGGGCTACGGTTGTGGTGAGCCTGATGCCCGCTCCTATCTCCCTGATTGAGGTGTTCAGGGCATCTACACTGGAGCGCGGATACTTGCATGTATATACCTAGCAAAAACTAACAGTAAGGTTAGGACTAAGTCTTTTGTCCTTGGGTGCGTGTGGCAGCCATCTTGACATCTTCAGTGTCATGCTTTCTATAAGCTACAAGGACGTGAAATTTGGTGGGTAGCTGGTTGATGGTTTGTCATCATGACTTGTGGTTTGTTTCGGTTTTTGGAGAGGGGCTAGCTTTGGGATTAATATTATGTTTGTTTGGGGGTGGTTAGGGGAGTGTTGATGGTGGCTGGTTATTATTTTTGACAGTAGGGAATATAGAGGAAAGTTAATTGAAAGTGTATTGATGGTAAGTAGTTTGGACAATGTAGGGATATGTGGCTTAGTTATTTGAAAAAAAAAAGTCTAGATAAAAAAACAGATGCATAAAACGGAATTTAAATGTTAATTCCTAGTGAATGATAAAATAATTACTATGTCTGGCAACCATTACACTATCTGTTGTCTAGAGGTAGGTAGCGCGCCCTCCATGAATGGGGTCAAAGTGCATCAGTGCCAAGTTTGCGACAACCTTATCCGTTAGATCATGACATTCTGGGTGTTAGGGGATTCATATGCTTGGCGGTCATGTCATGGACATGTCAAGAGGAAGATAACACCTGCTCTGCACTTGAGGGGCTTATTGAAGAGACGCTAAAAGAAAACAAGTGCAAGAGGTCAGGATGCCGAGGTAATGAAATTAGGGAGGAGTATTCAACCGACCACTTGTATCTGTGAAGGGCAAGGAGGAAGGAATGAAGCAAGTTATGATCCTGAAGTTACAACCAATAGCGCAAAAGAGCAAGTATAGGAGAGGTATGTGCTTGACGGCAATAAACTAAAGCACATATGATGTTGATAGCTCAGTTCTCGTGAGAAATGCGATCAAAAGATAACCATGTCTGGCTTGGGAGTGCTTGAAGGCTTTTGGCTGAGAATATTACCTAGGAGGTGGGTGAATCCTGTAGACTAGGGGAATTCAAAGGTGTACTGGGACATTCCTCGTTCTCTAGGTTGGGTGTTGCGTACATTAGATAAGATCCTGGGTCTTTGGGTGACACTTGCGGCTTGGACTTGGGTAGAAATACTTGGGTTGTATGGTACCTGAAGCAATAATGTGCCTGGTAGGTAGGCTGGACGAATACCATCCATTTGGGTTTTTGGTGGAAGAGCTTGACGTGTAATGTGGATTATCCTACATTTCATGAACTGTCTGATGGGGCAGAGAGTGCGATGCATTATTATACATACCCTGAAAGCAAGAAGAAAACGTGCTGGGTAGGGGGGGAAGGGGGGGGGGGGGTAAGGGGATGGGGGAGGGAATGAAGGACGTATTTAGGTGTTCTTATAGTTAAATTTTGTAACGACTGCTTTTCAGGCCGTAAATCTCAGAGAGAGGCCAAGTGGGAATTTATGATAGAATCTGTTCTGTTTTTCGGGCTGAGTTTTGTTCTAGGGGGGTTGGCGGTTGCATTAACCTGTCTCCTTACTATGGGGTGTTGGGGCTGGTCGTAGCAGCGGTTGCAAGGTGCAGATGACTAGTGAGTTTGGGGGTCCCTTTTGTTTCTTTGGTACTTGTTATGGTTTATTTAGGGGGAATGTTGGTAGTGTTTGTGTATTCAGTGTCGCTGGCAGCGGATCCTTATCCGGAGGCTTGGGGTTGCTGGGGTGTTGTTGGTTATGGTTTTGGGATGGGGTTGGTTGTCATGGTGGAGCTTGTTATAGGGGGTGTGTTGGGGTTGTTGATGGACGAGGGGATGGTGAATAGTGGGGATTTGTTGTCGGTCCGGTTGGATTTCAGTGGGGTAGCTGTGTTGTATTCAGAGGGGGTGGGATTGCTTTTGATTGGGGGGTGAAGGTTGTTGTTGACTTTGTTTAGGATGTTGGAGCTTGTGCAGGGGTTGTCTCGGGGGGCGATTCGAGCTCTTTAGCAGTAGGGTCAGGAAGTAGTTTAGTGAAAAATGCCAGGTTTGGGAATTGGAGCAGAGGGTTTGAGTCCTTTCTTCCTGAGGTGTGTGGTGGGGTAACTCTAAAGAAGGGGTTTAGTCTTCAATCTTTGGCTTACAAGACCAATGTTTTTATAAACTATTAGAGTTAATTAAAGTTTAAGTAGCTTGTTTTCTAGGGCGGCCGCAAGGGGGAACAGAACTAGAATGATTGTGAAGTATGTGAATGAGGCTAGTTGGCCGTTGATGATGAAGGGGTGTTCTACTGGCTGGCTGCC
This sequence comes from Ammospiza caudacuta, assembly GCF_027887145.1. NCBI lineage: Eukaryota > Metazoa > Chordata > Aves > Passeriformes > Passerellidae > Ammospiza > Ammospiza caudacuta. Next base: position 2,731,714 of record NC_080621.1, on the reverse strand, counting down.
TACTCAGGTTAGGATGAGGACATTGGCGACTAGGGTTCAGAATAGGGTTTGTGATAGGGGACGGAAGGGTATTGATCATAGTTTTGATGTATGTAGTAGTGGGGTGAGGAACAGGATGAGGATTGAGGCAGCTAGAGCTACTACGCCTCCTAGTTTGTTTGGGATGGATCGGAGGATGGCGTAAGCAAATAGGAAAGATCACTCGGGTTTGATGTGAGGAGGGGTGACTAGTGGGTTGGCTGGGGTGAAGTTTTCTGGGTCACCTAGGAGGCTGAGGGAGAATAGGGCTAGTGAGACAAGTAGGGAGAGCATTAGTACGAATCCTAGGATGTCTTTGATGGTGTAGTATGGGTGGAAGGGGATCTTGTCACAGTCTGAGGGAATGCCTAGCAGGTTGTTTGAGCCTGTTTTGTGGAGGAAGGTGAGATGGACAAGAGTAAGGCCTACGATGACGAAGGCAAGGAGGAAGTGGAGAGAAAGAATCGGGTCAGTGCAGGGTTGTCAACAGAGAACCCGCCTCAGGCTCACTTGACTAGTGTTTGCCCGATGTAAGGGATGGCAGAGAATAGGTTTGTGATTACTGCAGCTCCTAAGAATGATATTTGGCCTCACGGTAGGACATATCCTACAAAAGCAGTTGCTATGAGGGTTAGGAGGAGGATGACTCCAATGTTTCAGGTTTCTTTGTTTAGGTATGTGTCGACGGAAGGAGACCAGGACATCAATTAGATCATCACAGGCCCGATTTTATTGATTAGTACAGCAGGGTAAATACAGTTCATAATGAGCTTCATACATATTGCAAAAGTTGAGCTCAGGATTGGTTAGTTACATATCAGCAACTACGCCTACTTCTGCATTCTTATGGTTATACTTTTGATACTTTCTACATATTCTCAGGAAGAATCTCTCTTCCCTATCCTCATGTTGCAGCAAGGGCAGTCTTTCCTTGCCTGTCATTGGTCACCGACTGCTGACTTCTCCTTTCAGCTTACTGACTGCTGACTTCCCTCTCTCAGCTTAACCAGCGGCATTATGTCAGCATGGCCTTTCTCAGCTAACCAACTATTAATAATATCCTCCACAGGTATAAGCCGTAGTAGAGTCCTCGGCCGATGCGTAGGTAGATGCAGATGAAGAAGAAGGAGGCTCCGTTTGTGTGGAGGTTGCGGATGAGTCAGCCGAATTGTACGTCTTGGCATATGTGAGCGACAGAGGAGAAGGCTAGATTGGTTATTAATAATATCCTCCACATTTCCCCCGTTTTCTTCTTGAGCAAGAAGACTAGTGTGCCAGGTTTTTGCTATTGTACGGCTGACCATGTTTTGAATACAGTTAAAGATACAAGGCAAAATAAGAAAAAACAGTAAAATTACACCCCGAAGTCCTATGGCATAGATCACAATGTTCCTCAGCCATGGCCCAAGTCCTAAGCTTTTAAGCCATTCACCAATTCCTAATCCTTCTTCTTCCTTGAGACTGTGAAGTCCCTGTTGCAGTTCTTTTATCTTAGTGGGAATGGACACCGAATGATCAGACAAATTCATGCAACACATTCCCTCAAACTCTTCACATCCATGCTAAGAGCAAAAAATCTACAGCAGCTTTATTCTGCAAAACAGCATGGTTAACACTCTGCACATCTGCGGTTAGCATGTCTAGAATTTGTGATGTCTTGTTTAGCTCATCCTTTGCCCAGCACCCTAATTGCTTTGCTAAATTCATAGCTTTATTGGCAGATCCTCCTGGCAAGATAGTTGAAACTACCACTTGTTTGAATGTACCCCAAAACTGTGGATCTCCTATCTGGCTGCAGTCTAAGTCATGTATGCTACGTCTCTTCCTGTTTGAATTTAGACTCAGCTGCATTAGCAAGGATACGTTAGGGTGAAACAATGACAATTTCCCCAAATGACAGGATCCACCCTGTGGTTTGGCTGGTATACCATTCCACGCCCTGTCTCCACAAATCAAAAATATTCCTATGGGTAATTTCATTGGTGTGGTGATATTTGTGCCGTTACATTGACTGTAATGCTGCGGAGAGAATTTACTCACATTCAGGGATCAATCTAGGGTGGCCCATGTTTCTTTAGGTTGGTTTAAATTCTGAGCATCCGAAAATTTGAAGCTAAACCATCCGCCAGCTGTCGTGTTAGACATACTGGCGTTTGTACTTCCAAAAAGATCCAATTCCTCAGGAGGAGAATGCAAAGAAGTGTTAAGTGATTGGATTAGTAAGCATTGGCGATAACCATCACTCTGACTTGCAGTATACCCTTGTTGTACTGGCAGTGTGATGTTTGACATGTTAGACATACATAAGGTTTGATTGTTTATCAAACTGCAAAATTCTCCAGGAGACCACAGCGGAAGTCCCACCAGGCATGTTCGAAATGGGTTAGTGACTCCTCCAAGACTAAGACAAAGCGATGATTGGTTAGTTTGATTAGCAAGTGTCACCCATAAATTTTCTCTTGGTTGACTAAAGTGTGTTATTCCTACTGCTTCACTTGCTACAGCATTGAGCAGTATAACAAGAACAAACCTCATTTTTCTTTCTGCTTGCTTTGTTTTTCCTTTCTTCGTTGTCTTTTCCCTGGTTTGCTAGATTGTCTATTGTAAGGCTGAGTCAGTTTTTGAATATACTAACTCTAAATCAGCATCCTTGCTTACAGGTATAGCATGAGGTAAGTTTGAAGGCTCACTGATATCCTTACTCAGATGAAATCGTTCCCTTTTTTGCCTTCCTTTTCTTATCTATCTTCAATCTTGCTGCTCCTAATTTTACTGGTCCTGCCACTTGCAAACTCAATTTTTGCAACTTTTCAATGCAGCAATCTAGTGCTCTATCAGGATTCCTCTTGAAGGGTCCTACAATTGAATGCTGTGTTAAAGGTACTAATTTCCTACACCTTATAGAAACTATGCGTGATTTACTTTGAACCTTAATTCTATTCACAATACATTGTACCTCCCATCGATAATAAGCAAGAATTTTCTGTTCAGGAGACTCATAAAGATTTAAAGCTATATATGCATTTTGCCCTGTTTGTCTCCTTAATTCATCTTGCCAGCTTTTACCCCACGTGTACTCGTGCTCACAAGTGTGACACCACAAATCCCACAATAATGATTGTTCTATCCAAAAAGTTCTATCACAACCCCCACAACGTAGGGCTATCCAAGCAGCACAATGTGGATTGTGACAGTCAAGGCAATGTTCTTTCGCTGGATTTGTTAAACGAAAGGTTGATAATGAGTCAATAAAACCAATCAGCTCCTGGGCTGTCCGGTAGTGATGTGTCAGTGCTCTGTCCACCGCTTTCGAGTACCCCTTCAATTGTAACAGTAGTGGTTGTAGGAGTAGAAGCAGTTTTTTCCCCAGTCGCTCCTTGTCCTTCTCCGTAAGGTGATCCACCAGATGCTGCATCAAAAACAGGTTTAGTCCACTTAGCAGGCACCCACAAAGGCCCTGTAGGTGAGGAAACACAAAGATACCCCCGACCCCAATATAACACTTTTGCAGGTTTTTCCCATAATCCTGTACTCGGGTTCTTATACTTGACCCAGACCTCTGTTTCCTTAGTAGTTTCCTGACTTGACCTCGGGTGATGTTTAATTGCAGGGGGGGGTATCGTCTTCCCCAAAAATACATAAATGGTTAATCACATACAGAACCTTAGCCAAACATGCTTGTGGATCTCTCAAATCTTGATGTTTTTCAATATACTGCTTAAGGGTGCCGTTTGCTCTTTCCACTATTGCCTGTCCAGTAAGGGAGTATGGAATACCTGTCACATGCTTAACAGACCACTGATTCAAAAATTTCTAGCACTTACTAGGACTCTAGCACTTACATAAGCTGGACCATTATCCATTTTGATACTCTTTGGTACTCCCATAACAGCGACGCAACTTAACAGGTGTCTGGTAACGTATAAAGCTTTCTCTCCTGCCTGAGCCGTAGCCCATATGTAATGACTATATGTATCTATAGTGACGTGCACATGCTTGACTTTACCAAATCTAGCTATGTGTGTAACATCCATTTGCCATTTCTCATTTATTTCTAAACCTCAAGGATTAACCCTTATGCCTAGACCTATTCCACCATTATGATAACTACATGTTGGACATGCTCTAACAATGGCCTTGGCTTCTGACAAACTCAGCTCAAAGTGTTTTGCTAATCCTCTTGCATTTTGATGATACCTACTATGTGCTTCTCTGGCCAATGTATGCTTATCAATAGGACAAGAATTATCAATGGGTAGGGTAACCAATTTATCTGCACGTTCATTCCCTTCTCCTAAACCTTCAGACCATTTATGACTCCTAATATGAATCACAGAATACGCTGCTTTTCTCTCCCGTAAAGCTTTCCTTAACTGTATCAGTAACTCATACAATCATTTATTATTCACTTCCTTAATTGCCGCTTCCTCTATCCGTCTGACTACTCCTGTGACATACATAGAGTCTGTGACCACATTTAAAGGTTCCTGTAAGTTGGACACTGCCCATACTACTGCTAACAATTCCAGAGTTTGTAAGCTATCTGCAAGGTCTGCTGTGAGGAGTTGATGCTTCCATTGTCCTTTTTCTTGCCAGGTGACAGCAGCACGCCTTGATTTCTTTCCTGCATCTGTAAAAGCTGTAATAGCTCCTTCTATGGGGTATTTTTCTCTCAAAGGTCGAGTGATCCAGTTCCATTCTGTCATCCATTGCAAAACTCTAGGCACTAATTTGCTAGTCTCTACTTTAGCAAATGATGTCAATAATGCTTCCTGTAAATCCTTCGAATTAATCAAGTACCAGTCCAAGGTTTCTTCTTCCATAGGCAATCTAATGCTAGCAGGTTCTCTACCATCCACTTCAAGAATTCTGAGACGCCCCTTTTTAATTAATGCAGCCAATTGTTCAATTTTTGAAGATACTGTTTTCTTATGCTGTAGTGGTGGTGACAACCATTCCAACACCCGTATCTCCCCCGTTTTCTTTTGTAGTTGAGAGAGAGCACCAGGCAAATGGCAAGGGCTATTCCAAATAGTAAGGTCAATGGGATGATCAAGTTGTCGACGAGACACATACCCTTGCTGTACACAATTACTAATTTGCTGCAAAGCAAGATGATGCTCCTTTGTCAGGTGTACAGGAGTAGTAGGGTCAACGCCCTTTAACAAAGGCCAAAGGGTTTCTAACAAATGATTTGGTATTCCCACAATGGGCTTCAGCCACTGTAAGTCTCCCAGCAACTTCTGTGCATCGTGTAGAGTCTTAATGTCCAATTGTAATTCAAATTTTTGAGGTATTACTATCTGATCCGTCAAAGTCCATCCCAAATATTTCCAGGGCCTTGTAGTTTGAATTTTCTCTGTAGCAATAGCAAGAGTATTTTTAATGCTGTTAATCTGTAAAGAGGAGAATGGCTGTTGCTGTGCAAACAAAATATCGTCCATGTAATGATATATTATAGTTGCTGGCCATTTGCGACGTAGTGGCTATAATGCAGCATCAACATAAAGCTGATATAAAGTGGGGAAGTTGCGCATGCCTTGCGGAAGAGACGTCCATTCAAATCTTTTATCCGGTTCTCCACAATTTATTGCTGGTAAAGTAAAAGCAAACCTCTTCTTTACATCAGGATGCAGCCCAATAGTGAAAAAACAATTCTTTAGGTCAATAATTAAAAGTGGCCAGTGTTCTGGAATCATAGCTGGATTTGGAAGACCAGGCTGTAAGGCCCCCATTGGTTCCATCTGGTCATTTACAGCCCTCAAATCATGTATCAAACGATATTTCCCTGATTTCTTTTTGATTACAAAAATAGGTGTATTCCAAGGGCTCGTGGATAGTCGTAGGTGTCCCTTTGTATATTGTTCCTTTACCAATTCATGGGCATGCATAAGACTCTCCCCTTTTAATGGCCATTGCTTAACCATCACCGGTGTATCCGTTTTCCAGGTGAGTGGAATGGGGAAAGTCCAAGCAATGGCAATTACCCCAAAGGGTGCTGATTAGTTAACACCACTCCCAATTGTGTTAAAATGTCCCTTCCAATTAAACAGGAAACTGTAGGAGGCAGTTGAACAATTGAAAACACAGCAGATACTTGTCGATTCTCAATGCACACAGACAAAAGCGGCGATCTGCTTGCCAATGTAAATCCTCCTACTCCTGTGAGCATGTTTGATGATGGAAATAGAGGCCAATGTTGTGGCCACGCTTCTGGAGAAATGATGCTGGTATCTGCTCCTGTATCCAAAAATCCATAAAGGGTTATGCTTTGATGCCCATAAGTAATTAAAACCTTTTGCTTTGATCTATTTTGTAAATCCACAGTCAAAAGTGTAACGCCAGTAGAGCCAAAACCTTTTTCATTCCGTGTTTGCCCAGTAAATGATTGTATTCCCGATGTCATTTGTGATAGTGGTACCAATTGTGTGATGCGTTGTCCTTTTGTAATTTTAATCGGAGGATAAAGGGTGTAAACCAGGTGAGATGGACGAGAGTAAGGCCTACGATGACGAAGGCAAGGAGGAAGTGGAGAGAAAGAATCGGGTCAGTGCAGGGTTGTCAACAGAGAACCCGCCTCAGGCTCACTTGACTAGTGTTTGCCCGATGTAAGGGATGGCAGAGAATAGGTTTGTGATTACTGCAGCTCCTAAGAATGATATTTGGCCTCACGGTAGGACATATCCTACAAAAGCAGTTGCTATGAGGGTTAGGAGGAGGATGACTCCAATGTTTCAGGTTTCTTTGTTTAGGTATGTGTCGACGGAAGGAGACCAGGACATCAATTAGATCATCACAGGCCCGATTTTATTGATTAGTACAGCAGGGTAAATACAGTTCATAATGAGCTTCATACATATTGCAAAAGTTGAGCTCAGGATTGGTTAGTTACATATCAGCAACTACGCCTACTTCTGCATTCTTATGGTTATACTTTTGATACTTTCTACATATTCTCAGGAAGAATCTCTCTTCCCTATCCTCATGTTGCGGCAAGGGCAGTCTGTCCGTGCCTGTCATTGGACACCGACTGCTGACTTCTCCTTTCAGCTTACTGACTGCTGACTTCCCTCTCTCAGCTTAACCAGCGGCATTATGTCAGCATGGCCTTTCTCAGCTAACCAACTATTAATAATATCCTCCACAGGTATAAGCCGTAGTAGAGTCCTCGGCCGATGCGTAGGTAGATGCAGATGAAGAAGAAGGAGGCTCCGTTTGTGTGGAGGTTGCGGATGAGTCAGCCGAATTGTACGTCTCGGCATATGTGAGCGACAGAGGAGAAGGCTAGATTGGTATCTGCTGTGTAGTACATAGCTAGCAGAAGACCTGTGACGATTTGAGTAATTAAGCAAACGCCTACTAGATACCCAAAGTTTCATCATGTTGAGATGTTTGATGGCACTGGGAGGTCGATTAGGGCGTTGTTGATGATTTTGAGGATTTGGTGGTTTTTACAAAGGTTGAGGGCCATTGGTTATTTCTGTATGTGGATATGAGGATGATGAGAATGGATAAGGCGAATGATCCTAAGTAAGCTTTGATTAGGCCTGAGTGGAGGGTGGTGGCAGTTTTGGTTGCTATTAGTTGCAGGCTGGCTAGCCCCTCTGGACCTAGTATTTTGTATCAGGAGAGGTCAGTTAGGTGGGATGCGATGTTTTCTCCTCCTTTGAGGAAGTTGGTTATACTTAGGCAGTGGGTTAGGGGGTTAAAGTATCCTAGGGATGTTGAGAAGTTTTAGAAGGGAGCTTGTTTTGTGAGGATGAGTGTTTGGTCTATTTTTGAAATTTCTAGAACTAAAGCAATGCCTAGGGCTGTTACAATTAGGGAGGTTATTTTAATAGAGGGTGGCATGGTTATTGGAGGGGTTTTTGTGGGGATGATGAATGAGGTGATGAGGAATCCTGCCAGGATGCTTCCCAGCACAAGGCGAGTGACAGGGGAAGTTACTGCGGGGTTGTTTTCACTTACTGGGGTCAAGGGCGGAATTCAAACAAAGCCGGTCTGTACTAGTACGGTTATGTGGATTGTGTGTACCGTGGTGAATGATGTGGCTAGAAGGGTTAGGAGTAGGGCTCAAGTGTTTGAGGAGGATGTGTTTAGGCTTTCAATTATTTGGTCTTTTGAGTAGAATCCTGCTAGGAACGATGTTCCTGTTAGGGCGAGGTTGCCGATGGTAAGGCATGCAGTGGTTGTGGAGAGTATTTTTTGGAGTCCTCCTATTTTTCACATGTCCTGTTCTCCATTTAAGCTGTGAATGATGGAGCCTGAGCATAGGAAGAGCATGGCTTTGAAGAATGTGTGAGTTGAGATGTGGAGGAAGGCTAGTTCGGGTAGGTTTAGTTCAATTGTGACTATTATTAGTCCTAGTTGGCTTGAAGTGGAGAAGGCAATGATTTTTTTAATGTTGTTTTGGGTGAGGGCGCACATGGCTCCAAATAGTGAGGATAAAGCTCCTAGGCAGAGGCACAGGGTTTGGGTGGTTTGGTTATTATTGAATAGAGGGTGGGTTCGGATAAGTAGGAAAATTCCAGCAACTACTATTGTGCTGGAGTGGAGTAGGGCGGATACGGGCGTTGGCCCTTCTATTGCAGCTGGGAGTCATGGCTGGAGGCCGAATTGAGCGGATTTTCTGGTTGCAGCTAGGATGAGACCTAGTAGAGGTAGTGTAGGAGATTGGGATGGGGTAGGAAGTTGTTGGATTTCTCAGGTGTTTGTGGTGGAGCCTAGTTGTGCTATGCAAAGGATAAGTCTGATGTCTCTGATTCAGTTGTAAATTACGACTTGGAGGGCGGCGGTGTCGGCCTCTGCTCGGCCGTGTCATCAGCTGATTAGTAGGAAGGTTATGATTCCAACTCCTTCTCAGGAAATCAACAGGACAAATAGGTTGTTGGCAATGATTAGGATGAGTATGGTGATTAGGAAGAATAGTAGGTAGTTGTTCCCAGAATTCAGGGAAGATTCTTTCCTTCTACAGTTTCTCCTGAAATAATCTGACTGTCTACCTTGACCCTTGACTGAGTGCTAAAATAGTGATCTTCCCATTGCAATGAAATGCAAACTCCAAAGCAGTGAGTGTCTGCTCAAGAACCATGGAGATGCTGCTGTGCTGTTTCACAACAGAAATGCCAGAGCTCAGAGGGATTTTGGGGAAGATTTTCTGGGCAACAGTTTCCAGCAAGTTTAGAAGAATTGGTGCATGCAACTGATTTTTTTTAAAAAGTACCTGAAGGAGAGGATTTTAGAAGCATTTTTATGGTTTTGGTAGAACAGTAGCATTGAGTGTTAAAGAAGAACCTGCATTTTCTTGGTTATGTTTTTAGTCATTTACTGGCAAAACAGGCCAAATTGTAGGCACAACCAAGAACATTGTCCTGATCTCTTGCTGGCTGTGTGAATGAAACGTGTCTCCTGGAGGGAAGTTGGCAAACAGGAAATCAGCTTGTTTGGGTTTACTTGTTCTGTGGGATTCAACAGCCCAGGCAGTTTTCTCACAGCATCTGACTCATTTCCCGTGCCCACTACAGGTCACCTCAGGCGTGTATTCAGCAGTGCTGATTCTGAGCTGAGTGAGAAAGGGACATTTCATGTTCCTGGTGTTTAAGAATTCTAGAGCTAGCTGTCACCTTGGCCAGTAGCAGTAGAGGACCGGCTAGGGAGACCGAAAGAAAATCCATTTTGATGCCTTCAACAAAGGTAACAAAGGCGTAAGTGGATAGTTCCTAGTTTCCCTCTCAGAGTCCTGAAGAACTACAAACTCAGTTTTGCAGAGAAAATGTCACTTGCTGACAGCAGCCAGAGGAGAACACTGAACTAAGAGCAACATCCCAGAGAGTAGAATTAGCCCAGTTCAATTTAGTCAGAGAGACTGAGAATTCTATTCCTGTCAATTTAGTGACATCTCCTTAGAAGATGCAGTTGTGGAACAAGAAGGCCATCTTGAAAAGGTGGATGCTGTATTTGAAGTCAAACAGGCAACTTTTTGCCTGGAGAGCTGCGTGGGCCAAAAGGAGCCAGGGGTGGTGGCCTTGAGTAGCTGAAGATGAGACAGCGTGTGGCCAGGTGGCCAAGAAGGCCAAGGGCATGGTGGCCTGAGTCAGCAGCAGTGGGGCAGCAGGAGCAGGGCAGTGAGTGTGGCCCTGTGCTGGGCAGCGCCACGGCCACAGCTGAGGTCATTCTTGGAGTTCCTCTTGGATCCCATGAACAACAGGCTTCGGCCCACAAGGAGAATTTGTGCTGCTTTGTGATGCAGGAGAACTTCCCAGGCTCTTTTGCATTTGCTGTAGGGAAGATTGGTTATTGCTTGGTATAAATTCACAGACCAATACAGAGCATTTGCTTTGTCTTGTCGGGGCATGGTTGCCACCTCGTCATAGTGACATCAGAAGGTTGCCTTGGTGCATGGAAGGCCTGAGTGTCAGAGCAGCCCTAGGCCTTGCCCAGTGCAGGAGGAACCTCGTGTATGAGTCATTTTTCGGTGGGCACTTGCACACTTTCAAACGCCTTGTTTTTTCTGGTGTTGCAGCACAGCCTGAAAACTGGCAGAGCAGTGCTATAATGATTCACCATCTTGCTCCTGCGCTTTTTGCTGTATATGGTGTTTCCTTTTCAATCTACTATTTGACTCTTTTTTCACATAAGTAGAGACAAGATAAGAAGAGCAAGAGCCGTTTTTCCCCTGACTCTCTCTGTTATTGCAGAAGAAGCCAAAGAGGAGCAAAATGAGGTGGATGACAACAACCCTCCAACGTTGTTCTCACCGCCCTATTCCAGACCTGTAAGTGCCAGTTGTGTGTGGTGCTGTCTTTAGTGCAAGGCAGAGCTGCAAGTTTTGGAGCAGCCAGTACTTTGCTGTTGCAGGCTGAGGATGCTGGGTGCTGGAGTCCTGCCAGGAGCTAGGGATTTCCTCTAGGCAGTGACCGCAGAACTTGGCCTTTGACCTGTCCTGTTGGGGCAGTGCAGAGCTGGGGGCTCCGGCTGTGCTTCTGGCTGCTTGGTTCAGGGAAGCTCCATCTCTGGACTTGTGTGGGGTCATGTCCAAGGGCACATGTGGTAGTGCTGGAGGTCAAAAGGCTTTCTTGGTTTCTTTTCCCTTTTTGGAAAGGTGTCTTTGGCTTGTGCAAGTGTTCTGCAGTTTTCTTGAGTTGTTCTTCACTTGTAGAGTCACTGCTGACTCAATTGACTTTTGGCTTTTGAGAAGCTGCAAACAGCAGACGGGGAAAGTTTCTGCTGATCCATTTTGCACTGAAGTCTGCAACTTTGGCAAGTGCCTTGGAGCCCAGAGTGGGGGTGAAGCTGCAAGTCTTTGACTGCTGTCTTATGTTGCTCAGAAAAGGAAGGCCATCTTGAAATGGTGCCTGCTGTATCTGAAGTGAAATAGGCAATTTTGTGGCTGGGGAGCTGCATAGGCCAAAACAAGCCAGGGTTGCTGCCGGTCTTGAGCAGCTGAAGATGAGGCAGCGTGTGGCCAGGTGGCCAAGAAGGCCAAGGGCATGGTGGCCTGTGTCAGCAGCAGTGGGGCAGCAGGAGCAGGGCAGTGAGCGTGGCCCTGTGCTGGGCAGCGCCGCGGCCACAGCTGGAGTGCTGTGTGCACTGTGGGCCCCTGGGAAGCAGAGAGTCATGGAGGGGCTGCAGCGTGTGCACAGAAGGACAGGGGAGCTGGGCAAGGGGGTGGAGCACAAGGCCAGTGAGGAGGCACAGAAGAAGCTTCTGCTTGGACATGAGGAGCCTCATGAGGGACCTTCAGCATTTCCCCAGTGCATCCAAATATTTGAGCTGCTTTTGGAAGCAACTTCTCCCCCTTTTTTCCTTAGTAGTTTTTTTTTTTTTTGTTTGCTGGGAGGAAGAGGCTTTTTCATTTTCTTTTTCTCCCAACTAAAGTTGTTTTCATCATTTTTTTCTGCCCTTTTATAGCACTGGGACTGAGTCTGCTAGAATTTTAATTTCCAATGTATCACTTCTGGAGAATGCAGTAGTTTTGCATGAGAACACATCATTCTGTGCAGGGACCTTGGTGCAGAAGGAGCTGTTGTGGTTCCGGCATGGCCTCACACATCACTTTGAGCTTAGTAGTGACCGTGCCTTTTTGCAGCCCAGGGAATCAGTGTGTGTTGTTTGGGAATTGAGCAGCAGGTCAATGCCCTTGCATTCCAGCTGCTCCTCAGAGATTACAGGAGCTGGAGGGAGATGGGCTTTATTTCTCATTCCAGCCACTTTAGCACCACCAGTGTGGTTGAGTCCAAGAGAAGAACTTGCCCGAGCACAGATGCACAAAGAGTGCAATTCCCAGTGCAATGCTCTGGGTCTGATCCCTTTCCGTAAGGACCTACACGCTCCAGATTCCCCAGGCGTGTGCTTTTTTGAAGCAACAGGAGAGCAGTCTCAGGATTGTAATTGAGCAGGGCACTGGCTACCAAGTTCTGATGTCTGTAGCAACACAGAGGGGACAGTAAAGAGAGATTTCAGTAACGAAATCTGTCAATCTCTCTCTCTCTCTCTCTCTCTCTCTATCTATCTATGTAACATTTGCATAATTGAATCTTCCTGGCTCTGGTCCGAGGCAGTTGGAGGTGCAAAGCTCACCTAAAACATCCCTTTCTGGCTAGGATTAGACACATATTCCCTCGACTGATTCTGAGCAGGCAGAGATGTTTCCCCCTCCAGATATGATGGTTTTCCCTTTAGAGTTGTTTCCCTCCTCTGGCCTCTTCTGCCCTGAAGTCTCCAATTAATTCTTTCAATTTCTGCCTGTCCTAGAGAAGTGCAACAATTCCATGTTTAGGTGGTGTTTGGTGACTCTGGTCATACATACATTACGTGACACGTGGTTTCCTTCACTGGCATCCCCAGGGCTGTGTAAGTGCATTCGTTCATGGGGCCTTAGGAGAGTCTCTTTCCCTCAGCAGCAGCAGCAGCAGCAGCAGCAGGGAGCGGTGGAGGGTCAGGACGAGGAGGAGGTGCCTGCCCTGGCCCTTTGCTCCCAGGCCCCAGGCCGGGAGGGCTCTGGCTGCAGCAGGGCGCTCTTCGGGCAGCCCCTGGCAGCCTCTGCACGGAGCACAGCGCGCTGCCCCGTCCTACTTGTGCCACTTTTTTTCAACAATACCCTAGCTCCTCTTCACAAGGAAAAAACTCCAGCAATGTAAAAAGAGCTAATTCAAGTACACTTCTATCTGCCTTTGTATTGTAGTTCAGGGCATGTATTTTTTTGTCTAGAATTTCATGATTTTTATGAAAACATGCATTCATATCTGCACATTTTTGTGGTTTTAATTATTCATATACCAAAACACTCCTTTTTAAACTCTTGATTTATTGCAGTTGATAATTCTGACGTTGTATATTTTAAAATGTCATACAACAACACCCTTTGGGTAGTTTTTCTCACACTTAAAAAAAAACCCTGTAAGTAATTTTAGTCTCTGTCTCTCCAAGTTGGTTCATACTGGCCTGTTTTAAATCAGGGCTATAATACTTTTAGAGGCTTGAGAGAGGTCCAATGAAATGCACACCAGTGATTCCTCTTCTGCAATGTCCTGACCCTGCCAGAAAGCCTCTTTTCACTTTTTTTTTCTCTCATTAGCTCAACTGCAAACACACGTTTAGTTGCAAACTTACACAAGATGAGCAAAATGAAAATGATGTGAGGGGCCTTTGGGAGCTCCGTGCTGATCTTTCTGCTTCTTCAGCTGTGCAAGGCTCTGATCCAGGCAAAGCGATTGCACTTAGTGCTACACAACCATTTGTCTGGAACTCTGCTGATTTCTAGGGACAGCTGGAGGCCTCAATCTCCCTAGGATGTTTTGGCTGAGCCAAGCTTTGCTGGGTTTTGGCTGCAAATACCATTGCCCTTGCTGTCTTATATCCACAAGTACCATGGCTGGGCAAAAACTGCCACGTGGGCCATCTTCCAAAGGCACTTTGGTCTGGAGTTTGTGACTGAATGAGAGCCTCATCCACTGCCAAACCACATGAAAAAAATCATGAAACAGAACTTCCCATCCTTAACAAACAACTGACAATTCAGAAGTGGATCTAGAGCATCGGAATGAAAAGGAAGGCAATCTTCCAATGGAGTTGTGCTTTCGGGAGTTTTTCTTCTGACTCCCACTCACAGCTGGCACTGGAAAAAGACACGTCTCTGCAAGCGTCAGTATCTTCTGTCTGCCATCAGTTGTTTTGCTGCAACAATCAGAACAGGCAACAGGCTGGAGAGAGGCTCAGCTGATGCTAGCAACAGGAGCTGCCCCAAGGAGAAAAAAGAAATGAACTTTTACCTCCCAAACCCAGAGGCTCAAGCAGGATTCCTCTGGTTCCCAGAAATACAAAGAAATAGGGCTGAGAAGACCCTCTGCAGCTATGTGTTCATGCACAAGACTTTGCTGATGCCATTTGCGTTTTGCCTTTTTTTCTTTTCTATCTTTTCTGTATTCCTTGCACATCAATTTAGAGCTCTGTAGGCTACTCTATATGTGACTACTTTTCCCAGTCCATTTCCATGGCCTTTGCCTAAGTAGAAAGACAAACTTCCAGAGCTCCAAGCGCCGGCGGGTAGAAGGCCCCAGTGTTATCTTGGTTCTTCCTGGGACAGACCCCTCTGGGGAGATGGTGGACTCACCATCCCTGCAAGCCTTTAAAAGAAGACTGGATGTGGCACTCGGGGCCATGCTTTAGTTCACGTGTTAGGCCATGGGTTGGACTCGATGGTCTTGAAAGTATCTGTCTTCCAAGCCAGGGATTCTGTGATTTTGTGACTGAGGCAGCTTTTCCTGCAGCCCTGGAAAGGGCTGCGGGGGCACTTGGCCAAGGACCGGGATCAGGGCTCATGGAAAAGAAGCGAAGGGCTCAAGGCGAAGGCCGAGAGGGCAGAGCTGCCACAGCGCGGCTCAGAGAGAGCCTCATGTCCTCCTCCTCAACCTGCGCCCTCTGCGCTGCCCTTTGCGGCGCCGGCGGCTCCTCTCGTTGCGGGGCTCCAGGGCGTGCTGGGGACCGGGCCCCTCGTCTCCGGGAAGCGCCGGAGCCTCGGAGGCGAGCGGCAGCTATTGTGACCGGCAGGGGAGAGCTGCGGCTGCGGCCCTAGGCACGGCGAGCTGCCGCTATGGCCGGCTCCTGCCGCGGCTCCTGACTCTGCTCCGGCCTCTGCTCCTGCCCTGTGCGCACAGACACGGCCGAGGGCTGCCCGGCAGCTCCCTGCCGCTCCGCAGCGGGCCCGGCCGGGCTGCTGCTCTCTGCGGCCTCTGTCCGCCGCTGCCAGCCCCGCCGCGCTCCCGCCGGCCTCTGCCGCAGCCGGACCCACACGGGGAGGCAGCACATTGTGGCCAGCTCGGAAAAGCCCTGCCCGCAAACCGCCCGCCGCAGCCTCGGCCTCAGGGCACAGGCTGCCGGCGTCCTCGCAGCTGCGAGCCGGCCCGGGCCGCCTGCCGGCCTCGGCCACAGCTCCTGCCTGTGTCTCCATGGCCGCGGCTGCTCGGCACAGCGGGCTGAGCACAGCCAGTGCCAGCAGCAGCTCCTCACGGGCCCAGGCTCCAGGTGGTCCAAGCCCGCCCTCCCCCGAATCCCAGCCCTGAGGGGCTTGGCGTCCCAATGCATCCCCTGGGGACAGCTGGGTCGGCCGCTGAGCTCAGCCCAAGATGACACCACCAAGTGAACAATGGAAAATACACCAAATCCTCATCAGAGACAAGAGAAAACTCCCATGGTGCCTGACAGCCTGAAGCAACTGCCAATTACAGATCATTCCATCCATGTGGGAAAAGAGACTTTTGCGTTAAAGCAAAACAGTTATTAAAAAGGAGGACAGGAACAAACAACAAAGTTATTTGGACTCATGCTTCTTGTCTCTGTTAGAAAGGCCAAGAAATGCAATCCTTGCTCTTCTGACACAGCTCTCTCTGTTCATGGTGTGGGACAGCGAGTGCTGATGATATGCAGGACCTAATGCAAGGGACAGGGAGGAGGATGCAGCAGGCACAGTGCCAAGCTGACAGAGGGACGATCTCTGGCAGTGGCACTGAAGGAGAAGAGTTTGCAGGCAGCACAGAAAATGGCTCTTTTTTTCCCCTCTTCTTTCAGTGTTGCTAAGAATGTAGCCTGGAGCAAGCTGGGAACACCAGAGCATGGAGCCCTTTCCAGGCAGGGCTGCATCTGCTGAAGGGGCACAGGGAGCTCAGCAAGAATCACACACAAACCAGCAGGGGACTGAGGAGCCCCTCTGGTGGCAGTGAGCAGCCTCGGGCTCTGCTTACTGCTGCTGCCATTTTCTATTGAACCATCTCCAAGGACTTCTGTTGTGCTCTGTATTTCTAAGTGGTTTCCCCCTTGTTTTTTTTTTTTTTTTTTGTTTGTCTCCTGCACCTTGATTTCTCCAAATTTTCCTATCCTGTCAGCAGCAGCCCCTGTCCAGAACTGGCTCTAAAATATCAGCAAAGCAGCTAAGAACAACAACGGATGGTATCCTGTGGCTCAGGAATTCGTATGCCAGAGCCCTGCCTGTGCATTATGCTTTGTCAGGACCTCCTTTTCTGTGCAAAAACTAGTGAGCAGTGCAGTTTTTTTGCCTAAGAGCTCCTGAGAAGCAAATGTTGTGCTAGGTTTCTCAGAGTGTATCCGTTAAATTCGTTACTGGCAAACAGAAAGTAAGGCCAGGGTAGCAGAGCACCTGGGAGCTGGTCACTCCCTGCAAAGGGCTGGTGTATGATGTGAGAACACCACGTTCCAGGATGGGCAAGCAGGGTAAATGTGCTCAAGGTGCTGCAGGTGAGGTTTGGGCTCACTTACAGGGCAGTCAAGGGTGGTGAGCACTGCAAGATCCAGCTGCAGTCCCCATCCGCATCCCTTTCAGTGCTGGCTTTAGTGTGTCTGCAGCCTGGATCCAGAGTGCCCTGGGCGGCTCCTGAGGCTGCCTTTTCACTCAGGGTGAGGATGCCCAGGAGCCCCTGAGGCCGGCAGTGGAGACCAGGGCTGGGGCTTGTGGCCTGGCCGATGTGGCTCTGGGGGCTGGGACATGCCAGGGCATGGGTCACTGTCACTGCCCTCCGCAGCCCCGGCTAGCTCTGGGATGTTCCAGGGACAATGCCAAGAGTGGAGAACTGGCTAGACTAGGGTTTGCCTGAGCCAGAACCTCTAGGTCAGCTGCCTAGCAGTAGAGACCCCTGGAGGACCAAGTAGAGAAGACAGCAGAAGCTCTTCTGTGGTGTAAAGTGCAATGAATTTATTAGGAGCGGCTGAAAGAAGGTACTTAACAGAAAATCCCCAAAGGGAAGCAAAAGTTAAAAGAACCCCCAACACTCCTGTGCACAGGTTTTTAAAATCTTTCAAAAACGGGGGTGGACACCATACAGTAACCAATAAGTGACTGTTGGGGTGTGGTTTCGAGGGCCACAACAAATCAGAACAAAGGGAGGAGAGAGGGTTGGGATAGAGATTGGATCTTGGGGTAAGAGACAGGGAACTTTCTGGAACAAAGGGTAGGGTTTGGGCTGATGGATGGGCCAAAGGGGCCGGGTTGTCTTGACAGACAGGGAAAAATCTGGTGAGGAGGGAGGGGATTCCTTGAGAGACACGTAGGGAAGAGAGCATAACACGGGGGAGAAATTAACTGTAATAACTCGGGGAACACTTGAACATACCCCAAACTAACAGAACATTTGGCTCAATAAACTAACACACTGCAACACAGAAATTCAGGCTTTCAGCAGCTGAGAGGTGGCAGTGTTAGAACCCGCAGCAGCTGGTGAAAGCCATCTCTCTCCTTCAGGTTCTTGCTGTGTGGGAAGGTGCTGTGAGTTGTGGTGGCTGCACTCCCCCTTTGCTGGGAGGATGATCTGTACCAGGGGACGGCACAAAGCTGCCATGGTGAGCAGAACATGCTCAGAGCATTACAGTTCAGAGAATGGCACTGCCCCTGAAGGGCAAAAAGCTTGAAAGCATAGAATTCTGTGCAGAACCGTGTCACAAATTTTCTCTTCTAGAACATGCTCATTTTTGAATACTGTAAGCGAATACTCTGGGTTTTATAGAATACGTGGGGTTTTTCTCTTAAGGTTTTTGGGAGAACTCTCAAGTTTATTTTTAGTTGCATTTTACATCCAGCAGGTATACAGATTTTTTTTTTAACTGTTCTTTTGTAAATACTTAGGGAAAAAATAAGTAAGCATTTTTAAATCTTTTGGGATATTGTGGTTAATATCCTTAGAAAGAAAACATTATTGAACAAGTGTGAAAAGACAGAGAGAGGGAAAATAGCATAAAAGTCTTTTAGTACAGGGTGTGTAATAAGGACTGCAGAACTGAGTAATTCCTCCAAGGGCATAGTTAGCAAGATATATCACCAAGAATACCTGCCAAGATACTTCCTTAAAACAAGGGAAATGTGCCCTGCAGCCATACGAAGTACAGCCAAAGCAAATGAAAACCTTTGAAAAAGAAGGAATTTTGCCAGTGACATGAGTCTGTCTGGATAATTGAGGGATGCCCATCAACCTTGCACTGAATTCCTCAATATTTGTAAAGTCTTTTCTCCCAATTTCTGTGAAGTGAAGAAGCTGCAGTTGTTTAACCATTAATTTAAGCTCTTTGGGGAATTACCAAGCACCGTGTATGTTCTTTTGTAGCTGAGCAGGACTTGAGTTTCCCAAATCTTTTACAAAGCAGAAGGGAACCACAGAGTTACTTGTGCTAGTATTAATGAAGGGTTTCATGAAAGCAGGTGAATGAGAGCATTGCATTATAGAACTTCCACATTCATGAAAACAGGAGTCCACTTAGAATAAAACCTATAAGGCTAGCATAACATCAGAACAGGATAAAATGAAATTACGAGACAGGAAGTGGTGCGTCAGAAATGAAGTGTATCATTTCTGATACATCTGCATGCATTTGCAAGCTAAAACAGAAAAAGAAGGGCAGAGATAGAAAGGAACGAAGATTTTGAAATTGCACCATGCAGAAGAGACACACAAACCATCAGTGTGAACACAGCTGAGAGATTCATCTTGGAGATGGATTAGAGTGGAATCCATTCACTGAAGATCTCTGGTGCACAGGAGTGCAAAGACTGAGGAAAAAAGGAGAAAAGTTTAATTTCTGAAATCTATTTAGATTCCTGGAAGCATTGTCCAGAGACGTAAAAATCTAAAGCCTCAGAGAATCTGAACCTCAAACTTCCCCAAATGGATTGATCGGGTATTATGGGCACATCTCTGCTGTTTTCAGGGTCAATGAAATTGACAATGGGCTTCTGGAAATTAGGAGTGCCCACCCAGATTTTACCTCCATTACTTGAAGAACACCTTAATAAGGCACTTCAGGAACTGAACACTGACGTTCTCACCCTGCTCTATTTACTTTACGTTTGGGTACAGGCTGGTAGAAGGAGAGATCTGGCTTTGATTTCCAAGAGGAAGGTAAGGAGAAAGACAGGCAGCACAGGAAGCACAAGGCCCTGTCAGAGGACCTGTGGAAGGTAACTTTGTGCCCCAGCACTGTTGGAGGACGTTCCCTGTCATTGGTGCAAGTAGCTGGAGACATAAATACTGATTTATTTGGGGGCCGCAGTCTTGGTAAGTGCAGAGGTGGTTCAGTAACGTGACATGAGGGAGTTCCCTCAGGGCAACTGGGATGCCTGAAAGAAGTGAACAGCTCACCACAGCCTGGGCCGCTCGGCTGCTTTCTCTTTCCGACCCTCTTGGGGAGGCTCTGACATTTCCTCTTCCCTGATGGAAGTGCTGCTGCTGCCAAGAGAAACGTCCCCTTACTCACTCAGTGTTCCCTTTGCTTGCCGGATGCCCCATCTGCTGTCGCTGTCCAGGAGAGCTGCTCTGCACGGGAGGAGGAGCCCGAGGGAGAGGCTTTGAAGATGGGGCAGCTGGGATCCCTCTGCTTGGAGCTCTGTTTAAAGATACACGGACTTGCATGTGAACAGGCATAATTATATGGACTTGTACATATGTAGCCTGCTATTTGTACAGGCCTATTTCTGTACATATGCTATCAGATTTATGAATGTACTGTGTATATATGCACTTATAGATACCTGCATACATACAGGTTTTCAGTCACATCTTTGTGTGTATATGTATCTAGTTCTTTATGTGTATTGTAATATCTGTGTTTAGATTTCCTTATGTATACGGTTGTGTAGGTATCTATTTCTATTGATGTATTGATGTAGTTTTTTTTAAATAGCTATATTGGTATTTGTTTTGGCATGTATGTATTTTTAAATTTTTTTAGATGTGTATTGATGTATTTCTATATATATTATATTTACATATATATCCTTATATATTGCTGTAAATTTGTATTGATGCAGTTGTACAGATATTTAGATTGGTACTGCTGTTTGTCTATTTACAGATAGGTTTGTTTTAGGTATCTCTTTCTTGAATGTAATAGGTAACATTTAATCTGTATTCACATCTGTACATTGTGGTGGTTATTTATGTATTCAGTTCTATTTAAAAGTGTCTGGAGTGGTATAGTGGTGGAATTCTATTTGTAGAGTACTTGGTATTACAGTACTTGGTATTTCGTATTTGTATATGGGCTGTATGTTTGCCATAATATGCAATAAATTAAGTTATTAATTTTCCCTTGATCTCTGTGTATAGTGAGTGTTTGTAGAGGTTTGCAAAAAATTAGTTTTTGTTACCAGAAGTTGTTATTTGTATGTTTTTAAATAGTGTGGTGTAACAAATACATAAATTACTTTTTTAAAATTTAACAAAGATTTGTATGGTTCTGTTTTGTCAGCACTGGTGTAGCAATTGGTAAGAAATGCCATTTGTCAAGTGAGATGAATGTGTTGTAATTTGTGCTACCCAAAGCCATGGGCAGATGGCCATGCAAATCTCCAGCCATGCCCAGCACATGCCCCACCTGCACTCAGGCTGGGCAAGGGAAGCGCAGATTTGGGCTGGCAGCAGAGCCCACGTTGGCTCAGAACTCGCTGCAAAGGCCTGCTGGCT